>NC_050586.1:25142500-25756250 GCF_013368585.1 Megalops cyprinoides
CCGTGCTGAACAGGCCCTCACTTCACTCACAGGGACAGGATTGCGTTTCCACCATCTTGGCATTTTTACCTTTTTACAGGTGCTGTTTGTAACTAGATACAGTATCTGTGGTGGACCATAAGTCCACTTGTTGTACTGGTATCTATGGAGACAACAGGGAAAGTACAAAGCACGTCAGATGAAATCCTTCCTACATATGATTGTACTATAGTAGCAGGTGGTTGGATATCAGTATCCACTGCCTCCGTCTTCTGTCAAACCGTCCAGTCCCACAGTAATCTTCAGAGTTCATCACCCATCTCCAGGGCTGGGTATGGACACCTACATTCCCCTTGCCTACTTCTTACAGTCCCTTTCCAAAAAAGCTACTCTGACCCCAAAATGCTCACATCATGCCATTTGTGATGGGCGGTGTGGTTTGGAGGACGCACGGTCTACAGTGAATCTCAGTAGCACATATCCCTAAACATAGTTCAAAGTAAATCAAGCATGGCAGCAAATAACAAGTAATTTAGTTGAAATATCTCAGCCAACAATGAGAAAAGAAGTAACGTGGGGTTTATGTGCATTTTGCGTTTTGGTCTTTGTGAAAGTTTTGGGTTTGCGTGATGGGCAGATCAGCTTCATTGCCTGGGAAAAGAAGAGGCCCCCTGATGTCATCCACACTGGCCCAGTGGTGAGGCTTTGTCATAGGCTCAGAGGCAGCTGCACTGCATTTCAGCCACAGGTCAAGCCAGATGTGCTTCACTATAAACAATAAATGTTTTCTTTTTCTTTGTTTTCAATCACTGCCTAAACTGAACATTTGTTCAGGGCAAAAATAGTTGTCCGTTATAATTTGTTTACAGTCTTTACCAGTTAATACAGATTCTGATTGAAAGCACACAGCCCTAAATCTGAGTTTGTTTTTGTGGATATGTACTCTTGATCACAGGAAGACAAGTGTGAGTGTCATGTTTAGTCTGAATCTGCTGCTGTCTGCCAAACCTGCTCTGAAAATAAAATGTCTTTTAAAAAAAATCTGTTTGTTGTGTAATCTGACATCACTTGAGGAGGTTGTTGTGGGGTTTTCCGTGTAAAAAGACATGCCCTCTGTAATTAATGTCAGGAAAGGTTAACTTCAGAGATTGTATGGATGTGCTAAGATTTGGAAGTGATTGGGAGATGATTACATAATTCACAAACAACTGATATGCACCCTTGTACATTTCAAGTGTTTTTCAGGGAAAGTTCACACCTAGAATGACGATTTGATATGCAGTTTAACCAGGGAGCAGTGGGAAGGAGCAGGGCTTATAACGCATAGGTTGATGGTTCAATTCCCCACTGGTGGTAGAAATGGATGACATGTGAGTCACTCTGGATTAGAGCATCTGCTAAGCAACTAACCTGGTCGTGAATTGATGGAGAGGGCTGATCTTAACACTGCTCAGGTTGTGATTTTTGTTCTATGAAAGTGTAGTATGAATGAAATGCATTTGGGCACAGCTGAAAATGAACTGTTGAAAAATGGCACCAAACCAAGATGATACAATTGCCTTTGCTGCTGCCAGCCTCACAAATCTGATTTCCAAAAGGACAGTGTCTTCCACAGAAAGACGCAACAAATTCGAGATTGTGGTGAATGCACTAAATAACACGAGAGCAGGAGCATGGGAGGCTGTATTAAGTATGTAAGGCGGTATTACTGACCATGCCTGTGCAACTTCCACTGCAGGTAAATGCAAGCAAGCCAGGGGTAATGAATTCAAATTCCTCTTTGAAGCCAATTAACTACTGAGTAGCACAGTGGATTAAATGAAGGTAATTTTTAAAAATTTTGTGTGTGTGTGTCTGTCCAGCACCTCTCATTGAACTGAACTCTCGGACTAGGTATGAAAGTAATAAATTGTTACACCATAAAGAAATAACATTTCAGTTTCATGAACAAGGGGTAAGACCTGTTCACATTGCATGGTGCCAATTCCCGTGAATGTGGTTTAGGGTGTTTTCAAGATACGTGACAAAACTGCCTATTCAAAAAGTCACAGTGGGAATATATTTTAGAAAATGTATTTTGAACTCAATAGTGTGAAAATATGCTAATTATTGACGTTTTGGTATATTGCAATATATGACTGCATTGCATTGATATATTTAAATGTATTCGGGTTATTATAATTTTGGTCCGAACTACATATTTGTCAATATATTTCATTTATGTATGGGTGGCCATAATTACGAAGGTAACTTAAATTTGGAGAATTGAGGCGTGCACAAGTTCATCAAAATGGTTATTCTTTGCGGTCGAAGCATTGTATAATTACGTTGCGTAACCAGCGGTTGTGTCATAAGGGTTTCCAAGTATGTCAAAAAATGTCATTGGCTAAACAGCTTGTCACATATATGTGGCTCCAATGGTGGACGAGATTTTTAGTTAGTGCCTGGCTACGTAATCAGGCCTGTATGCCATCCTGGTCGTGTTTATAGAGTGTTCTAGAGAGGACGAAACATGTCTGCCCCCATAGTCCGTGCGACAGTGAAAGCTATTAGCAAAAGAAAATTACTTCCTACTAGAGCTGCGCTTACTTTGGTGAGTAATCGGGTGGGTTGGTGCGTCGTGGTTACAGCAGCAAAAGCTGCTTGTTTGCTACCCGATGGTGGTGAGAGCCGAGATGCTTGTTTGCGTCCGTATGACGCTGAAGGTTTGTTATGTGGGTCTAGGGATAGCTGCACTAGTTAGTAAAGTTTGTCCCCCTGTGACATTGCTTCATTAGCCAGCCACCTTACTGTTCGCAGCAACATGATAACCTAATGCGAAAACGCATTTCGTGATTTCATAACGTCTGTAGGTAGCTAGCTAGCAATTCATCCTTTAAGCCACTCTTGTATCAATACGATTGCTAGCTAATAAGCTAAATCGGAAGCTGTATTGTTGTGAATAGCTGGCTCTGTTGCTTGTTAGTGGATTTAACTGCCTAACATTAACATCATATAGTGAGCGACGTAGCATATCTAACTAATATTTCCAGGGATTCCTTCAGTTAACCCCGGTAGAGAGCTAGCCAGTGAATGACAGTTGTAAATATCTAGCAAGTTAGCAGCAAGCCTTGTCCAAGTTACAGTGACTGGCTAGTTAGCCAGGCAACTGGCTAATAACATTCATAGATATCAGCAAGTTGCTGTGGCTCTGGATGACATGAGTGACCTGTTCGTGCAAGCTAGCTGCGATTTTGATTAGCCTGTGAATGTTACTGTACAGTGGCACTGGATATGGCGAACTGATAACATATCGGGACAACAGCCGATGTCTTTGTGATGGGTGTGACGGCTATGTTAATCTTGCGCAGTGTCTTACGAAGTTGGTTAGTGTCACATCAGCGAGCTGACACACGTGTAATTGAAATCCAGTGTTTATAAATACTAACATTAATTAATTGAGTCAATTAACTTGCTAACTAATGTCAATTTTAATCTGAACGAAATGTGTCATAGTTTGACTGTTTGTTCTGAAACTAACGTTAGTAGCTATAATGGCACTAGATGGTGAGTGTACCGTGTGTAAGTACACCGTAAGTATACCATACCTTGTGTTTTAGCTGGCCGGTTAGGTAGTATAGTAGGTCTACATAAATACGAAACCTCGCGTAGTTTGTAGTTAAACTTTGTATAGGAGCTTTACTTATATGGTGGAACTAAACAATAATAATCGTTGTCAAGGTTTTGCCTCGCCCCAAAGTTGTACCGAAAATGCAAGTATCTAACAAACTGGAATATTTGCAGTTATCTTGCAACTGTATGTGTGCATGAATGCATGTGCGTATGTTGGCACATGTAGTCAGAAAAGTCATTAATCCTGAATTAAGCTCTTAAGATATGCGGTTCACACTGTCCTTCCCTCCGCCTGCTGTCGCATCTGTCCGTGTCATGGCAGAGCATACACCAGTCATGCAAAGTTGTCTGTAGCTTCACAAGTGTGCATGTACACACATGAATTAAATGTGGAGTGATTTTATTAGTGTTTTAAAACTGACCTCAATGGAAACCAAAAGTGACCGGGTGGAAACATTTTAACAGTAAACAGCCTGTGTGTAGTTCCGTTTTGAGCAATATGGAGATATATCTGGACTTGCCTTTAGTCGGGAATGAATTCTGTGCCGTTTTGCTATTGGAGGCCTGAAGGGATTCTAAGTATACTATGAGCTTAATGTGGGCTTTTATATTTATTTTGTTTTCGAGGTGAGTATGCTTAAGCGTCCGGAAATGACCTAGTTAGCGCGTATCAACCTGTAGTCGCGTAGGTGTATAATCGTCATGTGAAATTTAGGAAGGCATATGGGCCTTTTTCACATTAAGCAATGTAGACAGTCGAATATGTTTGGCATTGTGTTAAGTTGGCCTACCGGGCAAGGACACCGTGAGCAGAAGGGTTTACGGGAGATTATACTCTGAAACCTGTGCACGTTTCCAATCAGGTCCTGCATTAGAGCAAAAGAGCAAATTCGAAATCCTTTGCACGTGTTCCAACACAGAGCTCAGCTGGTCCTACAGGAGTCGGTTTTTCCAGCGTCAGATGCCCCTGACCATGTCTGACGTAGCTAGTTTTGCTTTGAGTGAAAGGATCATTCGTGAAATCTGTGAGCCTGTACTTGACTCAGAACTGAAGATGTGGACGGTCATTAATTCTTCTCTTGACATGACTGGAAAGGCAGTAATGGACGAGTGCTGCTTTGTTTACTGTTCTGTGAGAGCAGTTTGAGAAGCAGGGTATAATTGTCAGATCACAGGAAATTCTGCCTGATGTTGTGGTGTGAAGATGCAGTAAATGTTTTTTATGCATCTGCCCGAGGATTCACGCTCCTGCCCTTTATGCTTGCTTCCTCAGACACCTGCTGCAGTCAACAAGATTAAGATCCTGCTACAGAATAAGCCAGAATATGTAAGTTCTGACCAACTGCACTGTCTGCATTATCATGTATTTTTTTGTCTTTGTCAATGTTTTAGTTTGATGTCACTGTGTAATATGTTTCATGCTGTTTTGTTAAATGCATTTTGTATTTCTGTAACTGCTCTTCTGTTCCATGCACACACGGTCACACACACTGTGATCTCTCTGTAAAGAATTTTCCTCTGCGTGTGTCCCAGCTTCACTTTCTAGCACTGCGTAACACTGGAGGTTCTGACACAGCTGCTCTGGAATGGTGTCATAATGTAGAAGTGTTGTGATTGGTTGTTTCTCTTCTGTGTATTTCCCACACTGTTTCAGTGTGATTTGTTCTAAGTCAGTGTTAAAGGGTGTGGTCCTGCTGCATGCCTTTTTCAGGTTTGGGATATGGAGGCAGATTTTTAAGGCTTAGCTCAGACTGGACCATCCCCCAGGAATCCCGTATCCGACGGTGTAATACCAGGGTCACAGGAGTCCTGGGCGTGAATCCACATTTGGGTGTTTTCTGTGTCTCTGTTGTACTCCACATGCATATGAGACTCAGTGTGCAAACTGTGAGAAGCATGTATGATTGAACTCTGTCTCATCTGGAGCAGATCGGTCTTCGGGTGGGCGTTCGAACCCGAGGCTGCAATGGCCTCACGTACACGCTGGATTACACCAGGGAGAGGGAGAAAGCAGACGAGGAAGTGCTTCAGGATGGTGAGCAGGATGTCAATTCACTCTTCTCAGGACACCGAATCAACCCTGACTCCACTAAGGAAGCAGTGGTCTTTCCTTTCTTTTGTCAAGAACTATTCTAAACATGTGGTTTACTATAGAGACTGAGGTAAATTTTGGTTTGTCTAGTTTAGGAAGAATTCTATAGTTCTTAAACCCAGGCCTCACAGAACCAGTCTGCACTGGTCCACCATGTAGTGCTGTATATCAGAGGACTTTCAGTGTGAGTTCTCTCTCTCCTCATCTTCACTCCCCCCCCCTTCCTTCATGCAGGTGTTAGAGTCTTTATTGAGAAGAAGGCCCAACTCACTCTGTTAGGAACAGAGATGGACTATGTGGAGAGCAAGCTGTCCAGTGAGTTTGTCTTCAATAACCCCAACATCAAAGGCACTTGTGGCTGCGGGGAGAGCTTCAATATCTGAGATGTGCATCTGGGCCCTCTCTCCACCCATACCCTGTAGATCACACCAAGAATCTAACCAACTCCACATCTAGATGCTCCATGTGATGACATCACAGCTGGGGCAGCATACTTCTATTTACTGTGATAAATTTATTTTATAAACGATTTCTTTTGGAACTAGCAATGCTGCTGTGGGCTGTATGTACAGGATGGTGTGTACAGCTGCCATGATGGTATTTGCCCTTAATTGGCTTTTTCACATCTGTTTGCAGGCTAAAACCCACTATCTCTCTCACAATATATTCACAGTTAAGGTCCCTTAAACAGTTTGTTGGTAAAAATGACTATCGATCGAAGTAATGGCACATGGCCGAAGAATGACTGTCATTCTTTATGAGAGTGCATGTTTCCTAGCTCCATCACATTTGCAGCCAGGGGGGAAGTCCTCTGGTAAAAGGTTACAGAGCCCTACATCAGCTGGAGTTTTTTTGTGATTTAAGAATGCCAAAAAGGGAGACGAAGGGTGTCAGCAGGGCGTGGCACTTTCTGGCAGTCCTACCCTGGGTGTTGGCTGGGTGTGGCACTTTGTGGTGGGGTGTGACAATCTGAGTGACTCTTCCACCTTTATGCAGAGAAAGCCATTCCACATCAGCTCCATATGAATATCCACTCACCATTAATATCTGCACCATGTTCAGTTTGGCTCCACATTAATATCCACTCAACATTAAAGTCCACATTAATATTTAAACGATATGTAAATCAGCTCCACATTAATACACATGCTGCCTGACTCTGCCTCCTTTCATTGTGGGATGTGAGTAAGGCTCTGGCACCACCCCCTTCCGCAACAGCGCTGTTACTCTGCCTCTGTTCCATTCATGCATGGTCACATGCCCTGTGATCTCTTACAGATCAGCTGTCTGTGCTCTGTGTCTCTGTGAGTGATGCGTCTATCTGTGAACACTTTCTGTGCTCACACACCCAGGTGCTGCTGTCCCCTCAGCAGGAGATTTACAAAAAAAAATTGTGTTGACATGGGAAGAGAAAAGACAGTGGCCTTGTCCGGTTCATCCAGGACCAGAATGTATGAAAAAAGCCATTAGGACCAATGACTGGGTGATCTCAGCCAATTAGTGTTTTAATGCAGAGATAAAATTGTGTCAGATCAGGTCAGTCGCCCATTGACTGGTTGAACACGGTCACTGTTACTTGTTTTAGTGGTTCATGAAAGCCTCTCCTTGCACTGGCCTGGACTCATCTGGTCACTGTAATGCATGCAACCTTTGGCTGAAGATTATTTATTAATGAGAGATCATTAATGAAAGATCAGTTCTGTTCATTTAGTTTCATTTATATCGCTTCTTCCTGTGGGCTCTGCCTTGTAAGGAAGATAAAACTGCAAAATGGAGCTGAGGGCAGAGATCTAGGGATGCAGGAAATCGTTTTTGTAGGAAGAGAAGTGTGTGTTTCGGTTGTTTGAATCTCCAAGTATATGTATATATAAAGAATGTAAAATATCCCTTAAACCTAAATGCAACGCACAAATAATATATTCTTTACATATAAATATATAAGGAAAAGGATTCTGCTCCACTGCCAGATTTGCAGGATGCATTTGTACAGTGTTACTATTTCAGAATTGTAAATGGTGCAATATGTGTACTGTTGCTGTGGTAGTCCTAGTGAAATAAAAGTTTTTAATTTAAATGTTGGTCTCTCTGCCTCTTTCTGCTGTTTGTTTGCTGTATTTCAAACACCTCCACATTCTTGAGAGTTACATTATTGAAAGAGTGTTTATGTGTTTTGGTCCAGGTGCCTCCATACATAGACCCGCATCATAGTAAGGTTTGTTCAGAAGCAGAGTCGCCCATACAACCTGTAATAATACACCCCCTGGCAAATCACATGTGGTTTCTTTTCTTTCCAGTTTTAAATAAATAAGGATACACACCTGCTGCATTCCACTAAATCACACAATCCAGTGTTAAGGAGGAGAACACAAATATCTTCCATTTGATTGAACTGACGAGTATTTCATGACCAGTGGCTTAAATGGAGCATGTGGTCAGACAGGAAGTATTGCAGTGCGTTCTGTCACTATGACCCATGCGGAGTGTTCTGACCCAAACCGCCACATCTTAAATCAGCCCATGGAGACAGGCATGGGGTGTGATGCATCTGCTGGACACTGGGGCCAGTCATTTTACTGGTCTTACTCATGTGACAGGCATGCCCATTCATAGTGACTTACAGGACACAACCTGGAGGACAGCCTTAGCTATGGTGAAGGGGGAGGGTGGGAGTGAGGGGGGGGGTGGCTCTATATTAAGGTCGTGGGCAGCAGCAGCTTCTCTCTGTCAGTTGTTTGCTGACACTGCTCCAGAGCACTCAGATGATCAATGTTCTACTGCAGCACCGAGACTCTCTCAGTGCATCCTTCTGGTCACAGTGTTGCCGGGAGAGAGTGTCCCACAGTGGACAGCTCAACTAGGCTGCTTGCATTCTCACCACGGCTGGAGAAACAAACGTAACTCTACCCCCGGACCACATCCTGGCAAGGCTGTTGCGCTCGGCTGTGAGGTAGTGGACACCATGCTGAATGGAACTGCAAGCCTGCTCTGTGGAGGAGAAGAGTGGGCGAGGTGCAATGATTCAGCGCTGGAGTCCCAGACGCCCCCCTTGCTGGTGGACGCCTGGCTTGTCCCCTTGTTCTTCGCTCTCATCATGCTGGTGGGACTGGTAGGAAACTCGCTCGTCATCTACGTGGTTACCACACACCAGCAGATGAAGACCGTCACCAACTTCTACATTGGTATCTACTGGTCACATGCAGTTTATACATTACTTCTACAATAAGAAATTACTAATGATGCTAATGGATAGAGTTTGTATGTGGGACAGTTGCTATGTCTAATGATGAGTGTAATTTAGTAGAGGTGAATTGTACCAAGGTGGCAAAGAGGAAAGGTATAAGCAAGACTCCTGGCTCCTTCAAGTTATGTTAGGAATGATTCAAAAGACTCTACGTCTTTGATCAGTGAGCTCTTTGGAATTAAAATAATCTTAACAGGCTGATTACTTTGATGCAACAGAAAGCAGTTTTCCCCCCACCCTCCAATGGGAAAGAACCATTTTCAATACAAGTATTAAAATGTATCTATGACTAAGCTCAGGAAGTCAGTGAAATCCGAGAAAGTGAAATTTGTACCTCATTTTTGAATCCCTAGTTACAGATGTGCCTGCAGAGTAAATGAGCTTTAACTCTTTTGCTCTTCCAGCCAATCTGGCAACCACTGACATTATGTTCCTGGTGTGCTGCGTCCCCTTCACTGCCACTCTCTACCCACTGCCCAGTTGGGTGTTTGGAGATTTCATGTGCAGACTGGTCAACTACCTTCAACAGGTGAGATTCAGCCCTCAACTTCCCTTTATCATCATTAACAAATTTGCCACCGTCTAGGCACGATCTGGCTTCTTATCCACTGCAGCAGGTACAATGTAAGCGAGTGATGTACATAAGCCTGGTACTGTAAAGGTATTTTTTACAGTAAGGGTGGAGATGCAGCTCAGGGTGGTGTTGTATATAATGGTTATGACTTAGGTAAAGATAGGGGTGTAAGCGTGGTGTGTAAAGATGATGCAGTAAGTGTGTTGGGTAAAGATGACTTCCTCCTTCAGGTGACGGCACAGGCCACTTGCATCACTCTGTCAGCCATGAGTGTGGATCGCTGCTATGTGACGGTTTATCCCCTTCAGTCTCTCCGCCATCGAACCCCCCGCCTGGCCATGGGTGTCAGCCTTGCCATCTGGATAGGTACCCACCTTTTTACTGCCCCAAATTCATGCTTACAACACACGTGTATCCTAACTTAAAAGAAATACCACATCTACACCTTAAATGAACACAGGCTTGTATTCAGTGCTCAGAGGGAAACCCAGTGATTTCTCTCTAGGCTCCTTCTTGCTTTCTGCCTGCAGGGTCTTTTGGCCTGTCCGTGCCTGTGGCTGTGTACCAGAAAATAGACTCAGGATACTGGTATGGTCCTCAGACCTACTGCACGGAGTCCTTTCCTTCTGCCCATCACCAACGAGCCTTCATCCTCTACACCTTCCTGGCTGTGTACCTCCTGCCCCTCGTCACCATCTGTGTATGCTACGCTTTCATGTTGAAACGCATGGGCCAGCCAGCCGTGGAGCCCACAGACAACAGCTATCAGGTCAGACTTTCTACTCTCTGTCTCTCTGCTTCCCACTGGATGAACAGCCACTCTCCTCGGTAGCCCCATACTGAGCTCATCCCCTGAAACGCATGCTGAAAACTCACTTTTTAAGTCCAAGGGGGGACACAGGTAGGGGGTACTGTCACAGCCAACGTTCAAAGTGCATCGTTAAGATGTCTATTAATGGCTTTGGTGTGGTGGGTGGAGGGACAAGGGGGGTTTTTAGAGGTGCTACGTGTTTGCTTTGCAGAAATACTAGAAATTCTGTAGGTGTAAATTAAATTATTAATATATAAATTATAGGGTGATTAGTAAAAGCTTAAGTCCTACTGCTGTAAGAAAGACACTGAAAGCACTGCACGTGTCAGTAGAAGAGGTTTTAATTGCACAGATGTAAGTCAGTAGGATCCATGTGTGCCTTGGACAAGGCATTTATTGGGTGCAGCAGCCTCCTTTCTCAGCTTCTGGGTATGAAACCTTGGTTTTACGAGCGACAAGTAAGTCTTATTTACAGGAGGCATCAAGGGGGGGCACCAAGCGAGGCCACTGCAGGAGGCCCTGTCACACCACTATCCCATATTGCTATTGTTAACGTAATGAACTATGTGCATCTAATCCCATCTATGTGGAAGTTTTACTTCAGGGTTGTGTTGGTATTGTGTGGAATGGTACAGTCCTGCTGGGAATATTGTGTTATAATTGCGTGTTGGCCCAGGTGTGCACTTGCCGTCTTGGCCTAGTTGTTTGTCACTTGCTCTTACTCACGTGTGGACGATGATGTCCTTCTTTGTGTCATTTTATGTTGTTTTATTGGATGTTCTTTGTGCTTGATTTGCTCTGGATAAGAGTGTCTGCTAGATGTCAAAAATGTAAATGTAACGTTAAACATGCTCATCTTGTACATTGCTCTGGATAAGAGCATCTATTCAGCAACAAAATGTAAATGTAACAAACCTTTTACATTATCAAAATTATGAAGTTAGTGTTACTGCACCAGTCTCTGAGTGCAGGTGTGTGTTACTGTGCCAGACTCTGAGTGCAGGTGTGTATTACTGTACCAGTCTCTGAGTGCAGGTGTGTGTTACTGTGCCAGACTCTGAGTGCAGATTTTCTGTTAGGTTTCCTGCCTGGGGCTGTCCAACCCTGGTGTCAGTGGTGTGTCGGTGTAGCTCAGGATTGTAGGTGATGTCAGTGGCCAGCCCTGTAGGACAGTGATGGTCAATGAGACGTGCACATAGTATATCTCACTTGTCCCCTTGTGGCACAGGTACAGTTGCTCACAGAGCGTTCTGAGGCAGTGAGGACCAAGATCTCCAGGATGGTGGTAGTGATCGTGCTTCTCTTTACCATCTGCTGGGGCCCCATTCAGCTGTTCATCCTGTACCAGGCCTTCCACCCTCGCCCCCACAGGAGCTACGCTCTCTACAAAATCAAGATCTGGGCTCACTGCATGTCCTACTCCAACTCCTCCATCAACCCTATCGTCTATGCCTTCATGGGGGCCAACTTCAGAAAGTCCTTCAAAAATGCCTTTCCTTTCATCTTCAAAGCCAGGGTGGGCAGCGCAGCAGGGGTGACCTCCAACACAGAGATGCACTTCCTTTCATCAGGAGCTTGAAGCGACAGAAAGGCCAGGCTGCAGTACAATATACCATATTACACTGAATATACAGACACAGCACAACAACCTCACAGTGTCTGAATCTGCAGTACAATATACCATATTACACTGAATATACAGACACAGCACAACAACCTCACAGTGTCTGAATCGAATTTGTGCATGGACCAGGGATTCAGAAGTCAAACAAACCAATGTCCTATTCCCTTTATTTTTTCCAGACAGCCTTTGTGTCTCAAATAAGCATATACCTGGATCATAAATAACAGAGTTTGTAATTGGGTGGAAGGTAATTAGGAAAGGTTTTGGTGAAATTGAGAAAACTACCTGATTTATGGACAAATTATGACTAGCTAACCCAGAATTGCCTCAGTGAATACCCATCTGTAAAAGAATTATAACCTATAAGAATGATCATATATAAGAACTGTAACCTATGTATGTTGCTCTGGATAATATGTAAATAACGTGAAGTCTTTCAACACTGTTGTTGTGTTTTCAATTAAAAATATCCACATTTACATGCAAGCAGGTTTGTTCATTTCATCAGTTTTGGTCCTGCCTTCAGCATACAGTATGCAACTGAGGAGGTGGCCAGCTGTGATTTTGGAGTCTCCAGTTCAGTGGCAGCCTGCTCCACGGGCTCTGTACAGAATCACTGACCTTCACATTGTCACGGTCTAACTTTAGGATGTTTTAATACTGAGGAATGTTATACCACTGTAATAAAGCACACGCTCATCGATAAGTTTCCCATTACGGAATGCAATAGAAACCCAACAGAGCATGTTCTTGTAAAATGTTACCTAGCTATTAAATTACCTGTCTAGTTAACTGTAAATTTAGCCTACTGCTACTAGTTAATTCCATTTGTTAGATCGAACACTTAGCATAAAATGGACATGTTAAATTACGCAAACATTTCTCTGGTAACGTTGGGAGGGATGCTGCTTTGCCACAGGGTGGCAGTATAAACAATCA
Organism: Megalops cyprinoides; assembly: GCF_013368585.1. Taxonomy (NCBI): domain Eukaryota; kingdom Metazoa; phylum Chordata; class Actinopteri; order Elopiformes; family Megalopidae; genus Megalops; species Megalops cyprinoides. The sequence goes on from NC_050586.1 coordinate 25,155,373, forward strand.
AATTAACATTTGTGGCAAATGATTTGCGATGGGTTCATTCCTGGCGGAGCCCCAAGAGGAACGTGGCCACTGGCCAGTCTGAAACAAGCCAAGTTTGACATGAAGCTAGCGAGACAAGAGCTGAGTGGTTACTCAAACCACCCCAACAGCATACTGTTCACCATAATTTTTAATTTTTCAAATTTCAAAACGCATCTTCCAGATCATCATTGGGATCTACATTTAAGGATAGGCTACCCGAGGTCAAAGCATCAGCACCACAGACAGTTATGCCAAAACGTTGCCCGTGCTTAGTCCTCCCATTCAAATGAGGTCCATTGTCACTTCAACATGTAAGAAACTGTATCTCAGTAGTTAGAACTGTAACATCTCAAGTCACAACATTGTTACCACTAGTAAGAAGAGTCACATGAGAATGAAACTGTTACTAGTAAGAAAATGAAGGGCACGTTTAAGGAGGAAACCTTTACAGTGAGAATGGAATTACCACTATTAAGAAAAATAATAAGGAAAACTTCGCTAGTATGAAAGTGTCACTAGTTCCAAGAAATGTTTACTATTTAGACCATTACCGTCACTGAGGACAAATCGTCACTAGTTCGATTTAATGATAAAACGACTTGCACTGATACTAACTAGTGAACTAGAAAATTACTAATTCGCTAGTGACTGTGAGACATTAAATCTTAAAACGCCTAGCCATAACGAGAGAACAAATGGTTTACAAGGAATAATGCTCAATCAAATAAATTTAGCCGGACGTGCCGGTCCACTGCCACGGCTGCAGTGTTGGCATTGAATTTTCAAGCAGACTTCCGTATTCCCCTTCGACTTCCTGCTAGTTCCTCGCCGTCTTGACTGCGATTAACCAGTTTTCTTCATTTTGAGTTTACGGACGTTTTTCTTGCTATCTACATTGCGAACACAGAAGGTCGAAGGCACAGTCTCTTTTTAAACACTTGCTGATCAGGTACATACCTCACTGCATTACTTTTCCAACGTAATTCGCATTGCTCTTGGTCATGTTGCTAGCTAACAAGTTTGTTGGAGATAGCTAACGTTAGGTAGCAGTTATTATTTGCTGTCTCGCTATTTGATGCACATTGTCATTAAAGCTTTAGTAGTCAACTCTTAATGTATATAAATTATTATTAACGTGTTATACATTCGCTACTTTCCTAAATTATAAGAATGCACAATGCGCAGACCGTTTGGTGATATATCATTTCCAAAGTCGCTACCTAGCTAACGTCAGATATCTGAGAAAAGTGGCCAGACAGCTATCGTATTACAGCTGTATCGAATCGGATCACCGCACTAGCAAGCTAGGGTCATTTAGATAATCTCAGAGCATCATCTGCTGGTTCACTGCCATAAGAGCTGATGCGTCGAGCATCCACCGCTTAGTATATGTTTGCAGGATACTTCAAAGCTAAGTCAAAGCTACCTTCTTTGATGGGTAGCTAGTCCATTCTCATGCTGTAAATATCCATGGCGCGGCACCTGTATGGAATAGCTAATTAGGCAGCCGTGATCTTAAGTTCTTAACCATGCCTTAGAGAAGAGAATGAGCTGTTGACAGCTAGCCACAGCTTCCTGGCAAGGTTGGCTGTTGGTCCTTAAAACGTCAGTTGCAGAACCAGGACGATTCACTGTAGGTAGCGTTGATTATTTTGTATTTCATGTTCCATCTCATGTCTTTCTTACATCCCAAGTATTTATAGGGTAACCAACGATCCCGCATTCACCGGGACACTCGCGCTTTGATGAACATTCTGATCTCGGTCTCAGAGCGCGAGTTAATGCGTGGGGGTTGACAAAAATGCATGGGGATACTGGCATGGGTTTTGCTGCAGCATGGGGCGTACAGAGTTTAAAATTCATGTTGCTACAGTTTATTGTTTCTCAGTTTGCTAATATTAGCCATGTCCAGGCTCGAAACCGTAAATTGTCCACTTTGCATGCATGGTCAAGGCTGGATGAGAACAGTCAACACTTTGCAAGTGCTACGAATGTCCGTCAATTAGCAATGTATAAATATGCTGTCAGTTTTTGAATGCATAAAAATAAGGAGTGAATATAGCTAGCAAATTACCATTACAGTTGATTCTTGATAACTCGTATATTTTTGGTTGTTTAACATTAGGAAAGATTTGTATTAAAACGCCGCACGCTGCTGCTGTGAATGGACTTAGAGTTGCCAGTACTTTTTGTGTCAGAACAAAAGCTGCTACCATGACAATGCATAGCTTTGCATTTTTATGGCAGATATGACTGTAAATTAGTGTGTTTTAGGCTTGTAAATACATTTGTTTCCTGCAGAGAAGGATGTTGGAGTGCTGATATGGTGATGGATGTATCATCTGCATTCCACTGATGGGATTTTTTAGACTGAATAGCCTGCCAAGATGTGTAATGTAGAGTCATGGCCTGCATTTAAACCAGCTTCAGAAGCAAAGCAGTTCAGTGGTCTCAGAATATCTTTCTGCTCTAACAGATTTTGTAAGGCATGAAAATATTAGGACAGACTCCATTGTTCTTACAAAGAACAAGGAGCAATTCCTGGTCCTCTGCTTTTTCAAATTTGTATAAATAATATTTGTGTACAGACTAAATACTCTGTGTACAATCTGTATTCTGATGACACAGTCTTGTATTTGTATGCCCCACCTGCAAAGACTGCTTTTACAAACTAGTCAGACTTAAACTCCTTGCAGCAAGCCCTAACAGATCTAAAACTGCATTTAAATGCAAATAAGACTAAGGCTACATTGTTGACCACTGGCTGTACAAAGGTACCTGAAAACTTTCCCATCAACACAGTAGAATGCATTCTTATTGAATCTGTAGACAGATTTACATACTTAGGTACAGGATACATATACTTAGACTAAAGTTTTTTTCATACCCTTTAGAGCATCTCACCAAGACACAAACGTTTATGCTGGGGTTCTTGTACAGGTTTAGGTCATGCTTTTCTATGTCCTCACATAAACGCCTGGTTGAGGGCTTATTCCTGGGCCAACTTGAATATACTGAAATACCATTTATAAATTTGCCCTTGCGACCTACTTTGCCTAAATGTGATATATTACACCAGCTCAGGTTACAGGACCTATCACTGTATCCCATATAGTCTCGTCAGTTGAACATCTCATGCTGTGTATAGGATGCAACATTAGTTTGTTGTGACCTGTGAAGCCATCCTAGGCAAACTACTGAAGTAAATAAGCACTACAGTAGATGCAAAAGATGGCTTTTTTATGCTCCATGGTGCGGGAAGGAGCTGCAGGTCAGTCTTCACTGGCTGATGTCAAACGGAAGTTAACTAAGATTCTTTCTCCAAGCTGCTCTTGCTTTGGGCTGTAATGTCATTTTACATATGTGATGCAAAACCAGGTTTGTTTCCAGTTTGTGTTTTATAATTCCCATATTTTATTATTTTACTCATGTCACTTTTACTTGCATTTGTACTGTACTTGTGTTTTACATTCTTGTAACTACTGCCTCTTGGCCAGGTCTTCCTTGCATTTGTTGTCGCATTGGGACCAACCTGATAAAATAATGGTTGAAAATTGCTTTCATTTGCCAGCGGAGCCTCTGTGGTTTCATTCAGTTTCTGTGGGTTGATCCTTCAGCCCACCTATTCAGATGAGGCAGTTTCTTTGACTTGATCCCTTCCCCCTCATGCGTAAGGGACTCACAGTTTCTGCCCTGACTCAAGTTTTTTTTGTACCCTCAGATTCACTTTGGTAATGGGTGCCCTTGGAAACGGTCGCCGTGGTGGAAGATCACCGCCTCTTTTGATTGGTGCTCTGATTGCCTGCGTTCTTGTTTTGGGATTTAACTACTGGGTCTCAAACTCACGGAACATAGAGCTACAGGTGAGCACCTGTCCAGAAATATGGATCATTCCAGTTTCCAGTTACGTTGAGCTTCCTTTTCCCGCACTAAAATGAGACACTTGGAGGAAGAAATTTGGAGTAAAGGGTTTGCTGATGGCGATAATGATGACAACACACAAATACAAAGAAGCCCTGAAATGCTGCTCAACACCTGTTCACCAGAAAGTCATTGTTGCTTTTATTTGGTGGTTTGGTTACTTTTTATGATATAATATAATAGCTAATAATATTAATGTCTAATAATGCCCTGTATTTAATCATCATGAAACAATTTGCTGCGAGGGGAACACTTTGTGCCAGACCCCCTTGGAGGCAGTACTTTTATGAAATCCATATATGGGGGCCATCTTTTGGAGGCCAGACAGCCCTACTTTACATGAGAAGCTTAATGACATCAGTGATTTGGTTTGAGGAGGTGGTGTTTAATGAAATGGGATTGGCTGTGGTTGGGGCGGAGCTTACCTCAAATTTGGGGCGGGGTTTGTGACTGTGACACTTCCTGGTTTGAGCAGACGAGGCTGTACGATCTTGAGGGGTCCGTGAGACGGGCGGCCGCCGAGCAGGCAGCGGTAGAGCAGAAGAAGAACGAGTTCCAGGAACAGCTGCAGAGACAAATTGAGCAGATCAACCGCATCGAGGCGGCACACAAGAAACAGCTGGAGAACACACAGGCATCCTGGATGGAGGAGAAGGTAAAACGTGTACCCCCTTACATACCTGCCCACAGTCCAAGCACGCCTATAGTAAACATAGCCAGTCCTCTGATCCTGCGGGGTTAGAAACACATTCCTCCGATTTCATTTTTTGTGAGTATGTTAGTTAATCTTTAATGAAATAAACATTAATCTTGGGATAACTTTTAACCTACATTAAATGTTTACTGTCAAACTCCTGTTTGTCTTTAAGGTTAATAATTGCATAGATTGCAAAGGGTTTAATGAAGCTGACCTCTTGAGGATATGTGTGGATGGTTTATACATGTCTGTTCCTCCCTCACTTGTGTTACTGTCACTAAAGAGCCGTTACCATGACCCCGTGACAGGGGACTGCAGAGAGTGCCCCAGGCACTCACCTGTCCCATATGCTGCAATCCATACCTGTTATGAAATCAGAAACGCGGATGGCTTCCTCTTGCAGTGTACTGCTATGTTTCTCATGTTTGTTTGGCTTGGTTACTTTTGTGAATGCACTTTAACTACGAATTAGTTGGTAGTTTAGGCCTCCCCCTGTCAGATGGTTGCATAAAGAGATCACCGATAGAAGACAGTTTTTTTTTTTTTCTTCGGGTAATGCATTTCCATTATGAGTGACTTCAATATAATGGGCATTAGAAGTGGATGGTGATTGGTTGCTGGAATGCACATGTGTTTTTTATTGGTTCAGTGAACATAGGACAATTTTAAACTGCATTTATTCAGAATACATCAAAGCAAGGAGGAGATGTCATGCAGGTTTTAGAACATGCACTGGGTCAGAATGGAGTAGAATAGTACTGGGTCCAGGAGACAGGCTCTGCAGCACTCCATTTGTTGTTCTGGATAGAAATGTCTGTTTATCCTCTGTTTCAGGCTAACCTGCTTCTCAACATCTCCTCCAGTACTAAAACAATACTAACCATGAAAGGTAAGAGAACTCCTTCAGTCCCCCCTATCTTTCTCTCTCTCAGTGTCTCACATACCTGTCCATCAGAATATTATTTTGTTTTTGTTATAACCATGTTTTTTCTTTCTGCACAGCTCAGTTTAATGCTCTGTTTGACAATTTGGGGAAAATACAGAAAGAACTCCAGGACTGTCAGAGCAACCAGAGCATACTGAACAAGAAACTGACTTATGACATGTAAGCTTACCCATAATACACTGGGTTTCATTGGGTAATGTAATAACAGTCAGGAGTCTCTGAGTCACAGTGTTGGGTGTACAGTATGTAAGTGTGTGTGAGTGTGTTCTCACTGTGTGCACATGTTTGTGTGTTCTTGGGTGTTGTGTGTGTCTAAGTATGTATGTGTTTCCACTGTGTGTATAAGTGTGTGTTCTCACTCTGTGTTTTTCACAGGACGCAGTGTAATGCACAGATTGTGGCTCTGAAAGAGGAGTGTGGTTCAAAGGTGGCTGTGGCTAAACAGGAGGCAGAGAAGAAACCGGAGAAGAAAAGCACTCCTGTCATTCCCCCCTCCCAGGTAACCCCTCTGTGTGTGTGTGTGTGTGTGTGTGTGTGAGAGAGACACATTGCAGGAACAAATCCTGCTTACAAACGCAGAGACCTCAGAACTCCTGATGTCTTATTGCCCAATTACGTGTTCCTTGAGCACTTCCCTCTTCTACAGAAGATTGGGCTCAGTGTTCTCCCATTCATTGCATCAATTATCAGCAGTGCCCTGACCACTGGCTATGTTCCCTCTACCTTCAGGCAGGCTTGTGTCTCACCTCTACTCAAGAAACCAATATTGTAACCTTCTGCTGCCCAATACTACTGCCCCATCTCCCTTCTCCCCTTCCTCTCCAAAACCCTTGAACATGCTGTCTTCAATCAACTTTCATACAGTCTTGCACAGAATAACAAGCGTAACCCCATTCAGTCTGACTTCAAGGCTAGTCACTCCACTGAAATGGTTCTTCTTTCTGTCAGAAATTCCTTCAGTTCTGCCTTGCAGTCTGCTGTCCACATTCTCCTAGTTCTTTCTGCCATCTTTGACACAATAATTCACCAGGTCCTCCTCTCTTCCTTTGTGGCAATGGGCATCATCAGCACCATTTTCAGCTGGATTTTATCTTGGCTCACAGGAGCCAATCAACCCTTTAGATGCTTTCCACAGGAGTCCCTCAGGGTTAGGTCCTTGGCCCCCTTCATATGTCCTTGTACACAGGACCACTTGTCTCTGTCCTTAATCCTCTATCATCATCTGTCATCTCCTCCACCCATGGTTTCTCATCACTGTTATGCTAATGGTGCCCAACTGTTCCTCTCCTTTCCTGTGTCTGATTTCATCATACATCTCAGCTTGCCTAGCTGTTGTTTCATGGTGGATGTCTCAACATTAACTCAGGCTCACTTTTGGTAAGGTGAATAGATGAAGGCAGGCCTAGTCAGTTAAGCTCTAAAATGTACAAGCCCTTTAGAGAAGATGCACAATTTAAACACTAAAATAGCATTTAAGGAGCTGTTGAGTGGCTTATGTCATAAGGTGCTCATCTTCAAAGCAGGCTGAGCCCTACAGTCAGGGTCCAAACCAGCTGTGTTGTTTACCGACAACGATCAGGACCTACAGTGGGGGTACCGATTCATTCCACCAAGGATAGGGGCGATAGGTTGGCCACGGTGTCCATGACTCGGTACTTTCAAGACACTGCGGCTTGATTAGTGCTTGTCCTCCAGTGAGCACCCACTTCACTTGGGTGTGCTCTGTGACTTGTGCAAACAATAGCCAAGCCACTGGCTGCAATTAAGTGTATCAGGGGATTGTATTTGTCTTGCCCTCTCACTCCTACATGGGTAGGGAGATGTTGGGGTCTCACAAGTCAAATGCCCATTGAAAAAACAGGGTAGCAGTAAATGGGAAAGCATAAAAAACAGCATTCATAAGGAAAATGATAATATCAGAACCACGTAATTGTGTTTCTGGTGGGGGCTTCACTGTGTGTTTTATTAACAGGGCATTGCAGTGTAATGTTACTAATGGGCTGTTTGCAGTGTCTTGGTTGTGACGGTTGGATTTTCTCTGTTTCCTGCATCCAGGCCAAGGTCACAGGAGAAGGCATGGCTGAGAAAGTGGGCCAAGACGACACAAAGAAAGCCTCTGTACAAGCCCAGAAAATCAGTCAAACTCCCTCAAACCCAGACTCTCACAAAACCAACCTGTCTGAACTGGAAACCAATGACATTATTCTCAATAAAGGTACAGGTTGCATGTTCACTCATTTGTAAAAAGGAAATTTCACACTGACACTTTAATCCAGAGTTTTAACCTGCTGGCATTTGTAGTCCCGTCGCTCTAACCTGCTGGAATCTGCAGTCCCCTTGCTGTAGCCTGCTGGAATCTGTAGTCCCATAGCTGTAACCTGCTGGGATCTGTAGTCCCATTGCTGTAACCTGTTGGGATCTGTAGTCCCATAGCTATAACCTGATGGGATCTGTAGTTGCACATCTGTATTCAAGTTTAGGACATCTGGAGTACAAAGTGTGTAGTGAGTGAATTACAGATTACATGCAGATAAGGAGTGATGGGTTTCAGAATGACCTGCTCTTTCTCGTTACTTGAGCATAAAGTTTTCCAACTGCAGGTTGTGAAAGATTGGAAGCACAGCAGCAGAGTAACTCCGGTGTTTTCCCGACTGCGCAGCTGGGCTCTGTCCCTGTTATTTACACGTTGTTACCCAGGGTCCTGCACCACTGCTTTGGCTTCGTTGTTGTCATGACAGCTACTTGTAACGGAAAACCTTTTAGGTGTGTCTCTCCTCAATCAGAATGTAAACATTTGCCTCTTCATCACAACTGCAGCAGCTGCTAACCACCCGAAATTTAAACATTTCAACATCACTAAGCACCTGCACTTCCATTTAAGTTTTAAACAGAGAGGACTATATTGCGGTGTAAATGCAGTTGAACATATTGGGGCAACAGATTTGATATCTGCAGGTAGAATCCCCGCCTCCTGCCTTATGCTGCGTTTCCCATGAATCCACAGCGTCTGCTATTCACACACCAGCTGACACTTCTGCCACATATGTCACGAGTGAGGAATGCATGCTTTGTCGACAGCAGCAAATCCCCCCTTGCAGCTTCACCCTGCTCAATGACTGAAGATAAGTGCACAGCTGATTGGCTGAGCAACCCCTCGGGTTCCCAACCTGCCTCCATTCACCAGGTCGTTACTGAAAATGAGAAATGAGGTTTTTTTGAGATCTTTCTGTTTGAATAGTCGTTAATAAAATAAGTACAAGGGGTGTAAATACTGTTTGTTATTACTGTTCCTCACTCTGCGTAAAGAAAACATCTCTCTGTGGAATGGTGATCTGTCGTCTTTATCCCATCTGTCTTTTTGATAGGGGTGACCGTGTGTTTACAGCAGTGGCTGTGTGCTTGTTTACATGAGCGATCATCTGTTAACAGGAGTGACAGTCTGTTTATGGGAGTGAGTGTCTGTTTGTGGTTTCAGATGGTGATGCTCTGGTGTCCTTGTCTGGGAAGGATCTGACCAATCCGGAGAGGAAGCTGGTGCCTGTGGACGGGAAGCAGAGTGATGCTCCACAGCAGGGGGGCATAGCCGATATCCCAAACAGACTCAGTCCAGAGGAGCTAGAGGTGCTCGACATGCATGATGAGGCCCTACCAGCACAGGGTGAGACAACACTGCCTGTCATTCACTCCCCATTTGAATGCCATTCAAATGCCATTTTATGCTGTCTTGGGGCACATCAAAGTGACATTTTACGTCTGTAGAATGCACTTCAATTTCAGTGTGAGAGATTTGCTTTTTAAATTCATAATTTAATGTACATTTTGAATTTAATCGCTTTTCAACTGAAAAGCATGTCCACGTCAACCAGGCCTGCATTTTGTCATCAAATTAAACAGCAAATCTGAGGCTGAATTCAGATGTTACAGTCACTAAATTGTATTAGGAGGGTCTACGGATGGCATACTTGTACCAGTGGTGGCAATGTGGTGTGGTGGTAATGAATAGGGGTTGTAAATGAATGGTTATAGTTCGATTAACCCCTGGGGCACTGCTGTTGTACCTTTGGGCAAGGTACCTAACCCAAAATTGCCTCAGTGAATATCCAGCTGTCTAAATTGGTAATATGCAGAATTGTAATGTGTAAATTGCTCTGGATAATTGCTCTGCTAAATGACAATAATGTAATTATTGAATGACATTTTGAGGAGACACCATCGTGATACCATTCTGAGGACATTATAACATCATAGGATTCATACCATTCAATTTAAGTCTGAAGACAAAATCAGAAGCCCAAAAATGTCAGCTTCTTGCTATATTAAAACATGCATATAATCTGTAAACTTCAAGGGTTGGTCCCTAAAGAGAAACCTGGAGATTACAATGGAGAGGAGCATAATAAAGAGAAGTCCAAGATGGAGAAACAGACCCAGCTCACAGGTAACACAGGTAGGTGCACACAGGTAGAATATTTCTCCTGTAATCCCAGGTGAAGTTTGTTGCCATAATTTTAGGTATTGTGTCATGTAATCCCAGGTAAAGTGCTGGACACAAATCAGGCGGAACAAGAACTGGAGGACGAACTGGCAGACTATAACGGTGATGAGGAAAACGTCGGAGAGTTCGAGGCAGACAAACAAGCTGAGCTCGCTGAAATCTGAGGTGAGTCATTGAGTTATGAGTGTGACAATGGGTTACAAATCCTCAGCAATTATTAACAATGTATTTTATGCATTATTTATATAATTGTATGTAATACATTATTTATTATATGTATTAATTAATTATTTAGCACATTTAATTCAGTGGATTACAACTCAAAGTACTTTACACAGAAATAAAAAAAATATAAATAACACATAGTAATAGACAATATGAAAAAACAAAGTGCAAGTCACAACAAATGCTTTGGTAAAGACGTGATGATATGAAGTGGTGCTTCCACAGAGAGGCAGTGTGGCGGAGCTGTGGCCCAGCAGCCTGAAAGTCTGTTTGCTCTACAGGAATACAGCGGAGGGTGTCATGATGAAAGCACAGATACGTCTTTAACACAGTGACAAATTCAAGCTGACTGTAAAAGGAAGACTAACTCGCTTTATAACCAAGGAAATATTTATTGAATTTCTGCTCTTCCAGTTGCAGAATCCTGCTCGTGTGTTGCCTTAACTTCCTGGATTGTCCAAAATGAATGTATCTTTACTAGGGACCTGGTAGACATGCACTACTGTAAACTATGAAGAAAATGCACAAAGCATGTTACAAAATACAGTGGCGGCTTTATTGTGCTTGCAGCTATATACTTTACCTTCATAGTGTGGAAAGCAGAACAGGTATATATGAAGGCCCGTAAAGTATGTACCTAATACACTTGTATAGCATATATATATACACGTGTGGACTGGTCCAACCTTTATGCAGAGTAGCCCAATAATATTTCATGCATAATTCAGTTAGTAGACTTTTTTTCTCACAAGAGATTTTTTTGTGAACCTGTTCTGCTTTCCTGGTGTGAAGAATCTCTTCGTCCATCTCCTTGTTGGCTCCTGCACTGTGGTGTCTAAACCCCATGTTCCGCCCACCAGCAGGAGAACAAAGCAGGAGCTTCTCAGTCTGTCGTCAGGACACACCCCTTTTTCTACTAAGTCTGTCCTTGTGTCTAATAACCCATAGGTGTAATTTTCAGGAAAGCTTTTCTCTAGAATGAATATGATTGGTTTATTTATATGTTCCCCACTGTCCACTTTCTGTATCCCTCCAGTAAGCTTCCTTTTATCAGCTGATTTTACTTCCATAGGGACACTACCTTGCTTTTTGTCTCCGGGTCCAGTTTTAGTAAAATGTTTTTGTGAAACTGTATGAAAATGAAATAGACATGTTTTGTCTTGTATTCACCTTGTGTAGTGTGTAAGCACCCTGCTGGGGCTTTTAGTTTTTATTGTTTTCCATGATTACCATGCTGATGTTTTTTTTTATATATATTCCTGTAAATGCGAGACCGTTTGTTTTATTTGGATGATTTCAGTTGGGATTGTGGTGGCTATGGGATGAATGCACACAGTTGTTTTATTACTTGTAGGTCACATTGATATGGTGCCATATAGGAGTCATGAAACTCGGCACACATTTTTCCCCAGGTCACAAAGAACATTTCATAATTTACACTTGTGAAGTCAGGCATATTGGATTTCCTGCTGGAATAATCTGCGTTATTGACATGTAGTGTGCATTAATTTTTCTTTTTTTACTCCTTTTTGACATGTCATACAGATATTTAGTGTATCAGAAAATAGCATCAAGAAGCCAGTGGATTAATGGTATTTACACATAACATGAAAATTTGATTTAATGTGATAAATGTTTCTTTTTGCTTGAAATTTGGATCAGACGTTGTCATAGCTGATTTTTATATAGTGGTCTTCAGAAATGCGGTTGCCATTTCAATTGAATCATGTTCGTGATGAGTACTGATGTGGCAGAATGAGCTTAAATCTGGTCAACATGCTCATCTGAAGAGAAGTCACTGATGAAACCCTTCTGTGTAAAATATGACCACCAGTCTTTGTCTAGTTTGTTTAGATTGCTTTTAGTAGCAACAGAATTGCGTTTTGTAGTGAGCTGTTTCCAGTTTTATTAGGGTTGAGCGTGTAAGTCATGTGAGGAATGCCTTCAGTTCCCACTCTAAGTTCTGTCTCCCTGTACAAGGGTGCCCAATGGCTGGTGACATCATACACATCCATACTTGCCATTCCAGTGTATCAGATATACAGTTAAAAAAAAGACTTTCGAAGTCTGTCACATTAAGGCCATTTCCAGTGCATATGGCCAGCAGCAGTAATGTGAAACTGTGATTAATGGGTGCTTGGAATGACATGTTTAAACTTGATATCAAAATCTGTTACTGCCCGACTCTGCTGTATGAGGCAAATTAATGAAAAAGAATCAATTTCACTTTCCTTAGTTGGGACGATGTCACTGTAATTGTTGCCCAGATCATCGAGTCAGTGAGGACTGACGAGCTGTAACTGGAGTGTTCTCTCGGTCCCACCCGACTCTGTGTAGCAAAGTAACCGCTCCTATCGTGGGCTTGGTTACCGCATTACGAATGCGCTATCAGTGCGGAGCTGGAGTTCTTAAGTTATTGAAATAAACTTTGTATTGTATTTTGTCTATTTATAAGTCAGGTCTGAATTAAGCTGCTGAGGACGTTACCACGCAAACTGAATTAATGAACCCTATTTTAAATCTGTCATACATTTCTTTTTTGAAAGAGCTTTTATTTGATTTTTGTTGCTGAAGAATCTGGAATCCATAGCAAGTGGACATAAGAGTTACTGCAAGCACTATTTTATATTTTGTAATAGCTATTCAATGTAGAAATATGGAATTTTCCCTGTAAGATTTTTACTGTGGAAATGGGGTAAGGTAGTGGAAATAAAAGTGATTTGAATGCCACATGGAGTTATATTTTGCCCTCACAACTGCAGTGCTGCAGCAGAGAGCACAGTCAGGCAGCAGGGTTGGATGTGTGTGTAGGCGTGCTTACACTTCATGGTGTCACAGAGTTTGTGTGGTTACACAGTGCAAGTTTGTATTTTGCAAAGTGTTAAACAGTGTGCTTGCTAGAATGCAAAGGTTTTTTTTTTCTGTTAACATGCAGACTAGACAACACTTTCCACACCTCACTTTGAGCATCATTGAGGTTATAAGACTTACATGAGTAACCTGTACTTGTAACACACAGCTCTGCATTATGACCTGGATGCAGTATTTCTTCCTGTCAGTCACTGAGGGGGACAGTAAGTGCACTAAATCCAGCACACGTTTCCCCTGTGAGACTGCAAACTCAGCACCCACTGCAGTCATTCTAAGAGGGGGATATTTTCAAGAGGTACTGTGTGGGCATCATCTATGTCTAAAAAGATGTTTAACTACATGCAGCCAGATTCTTAACCATCAGACACCCACTATAAACATATTCCACACTTAAGTAATGTTTCTTTAAGTACTGTATGGGGATGTGGACTCAACAGGATCTCAAAATAGAGGCTTAGTAACCTATGAAAATCTACACATCATCTCTACCATGCAATTTGGATATCAATGGCTTGTTAAGTGTTCTTTTGTAGATTGTTCCTGTTATCTTTCCTGGCAACAGACTAACTCATACCAGTGTAATTAGGCCTCTGCAAAGCTCACAGCTTTATGATTGCTGGGGATTCTGGGAAATGTCACCATCAGTGAAATGGCAAGAGACCTTTCATGGTTGGGTCTTTCCCAGCAAATGACACCATCCACCTGTCACTTCAAGGGGGTCTAATTACACAATTGCAGTCAAATAAACACAGCCCTGTCTCACGTGTGCCAAATGCTCTTTAATCTCTTATTCATGAACATCACAGCATTCACAAACTGCTCAGGCAGGAAGTGAGGTCCAGCATCCAGGGACACAACGGCTCAGATTATCTTCACCACAGGGAAGTATTTGTGCGCTGAGAAATCAAACTGCGGAAGAACCTGCAGAGACACATCCACACAAGCATGCAGTGAGGGCCAGCAAACACCAGGGGGAGGCAGAGACAAACAAACAGCCTCATTCCTCAATTACAGAGGGAGTGTTCATGGACGATCAGTAACTACTTTGAACCAATCAGTGTCATGCTGTAGAGAGCAAAGTCTTTTGATCCGTTTAAACAAATTACTGATTGACAGCACATGACATTTTCATCTTAGAGATCTTGAAGCCTGAGGCATCACAACAGCAGGGTGCACACCACCAGGGGGAGACAGAAAGCAACCGAATACACAAACGCGCAGCTTCTGCTCATTGGAGAGCAACCGATGGGCAAAGATTACAGGAGTTACAGGATTGCAGTAATGGAGAAACAGTACTTTAGGTAGTAAGAGGAGTGGAGCTGTAGCCACACTGCAGCTAGAGAAACAATACACACTATGGCTCTAGAGTAATAGTATTTGGACTGCTGTAACAGAGTAACCACACTTACACTGAAGACATTAGGTAACGATATTCTCACTTCCATGATATAATACCAGTACCGACACTGCAGAAATGGAGAGGCAGCTCTCATACTGCCGCAGCAGAGACGATCAGAGTTACGCTACCTTCGTCTCCTTTTTGTGGCCCCCTGCAAGCAGCTTCATCACCACAATATTGGGTTTGGCCACTTTAAGGATTCGATTCACCTGCAAGCACAGTTCACAAGCATAGTAGAGAAACATTCAGATTAAGATAAAGGGTAAACTCCAGTTTTACTACTATACTGTCACTACACACACTGAGACTGTTTTTCATCCTGAGAGTAAGGATGCTGCATGGGTATTGTCACCGTATTTCTTCATATTGTACCTGTATGCGTTTGCCTCTGCTTTTCGTTAGTTTGTGCTTTGTAGTAATATTAGCAGGATGTAACTGATGCAGGATAAAGAACTAGTAGAAAAAAAAAGATAAATTGATAATAATTAACAGGGCCCCCTATGAGCAGACAGGGTACCTCCGGGTCTGGGCTGGGCACGTTCTCCAGAATCAGCTTGGCCTGCTGGAAGTGTTTACTCGCTGCTAGGTATAGATCAGCTGACTGAGGGGGAGGGCTGTACTTCTTCAAGTCAGACATTTCCTGGACAGATCATACAATACGTAAATACATGCAGCGTGAGCGCACACACATCAGTTAATACTGCATGAAATAGAACACTGAAATACATTTAACAAAACCTGTACAATGAAAGCACCTGAGACACCATGTAAGTCCATACTAATCACATGACCTTTGCTCTCTTTACAACAGATGACAGATGATAGTATCATTTGACCCGAGCCCTGGCTATAGCCCTAGTATCACACAGTACCCTGCCCTAAACAGATGAAGTGTACACTACACAGTACCCTGCCCTAAACAGATGAAGTGTACACTACACAGTACCCTGCCCTAAACAGAAATTACAATTAATCAGTACCTTAAACTGGATGTAGTGTACTGGAGGGGGCGTGACCACGCTGTTGAACGGGGCGAACCGGTGCTCATAGCGCACTTGCTCACTGTCCAGCTCAAACTGCGGCTTCCGCACCTTCCCATCCATGTCCAATGCAATCATTGTCTACATTTTGAGAGAGATAATGTGTTTGTGTAAAAAAAAAAAAAATTGAGGCCGTTCCAAATTTGTCTTTTCAAATTTTTCTCTTGCAGGTCGTGCACACAGCAGACACTCCTACATTAACAGTATAATGTACATATGTGTTTGATCATTCTCAGTATCGACATCTCAAAAAATTTGGTCCTCACTGATTAAACACTGTATCACTGATGCTGAAGCATATAACTGGCTGACTGGGAACATCGCACTGAAAATTATTCACTGCAATAATTTCAAAATTATTATTATTTTTTTGCCATATTTTCATCTTTCACAGTGAGCAATTTCAGACACATTTGTAATTAAATCTGTCTGAAACTGCAAGTTCAAAATTAAGTTTGTTTTTTAAAGCGCTAAAATAAATGACGCTTTGAATTAATTTACTGTCAAATTCTTTTATGATTTTAAGTAATACGTGCTATCGTTATGGGAATTTCATACTGAAACGTTCATTGCAGAGCATGCCAATTTAAAGGAATTACCAAGGGTTTGTGAAGCATGTCTGTAATGCTCTTTCTGGTAATCATTTACTTTATTTTATATCATTGAGTGAAGGCGGTACCTTGTACATGCCAGCACACATGTTCTGGTAGGCTTGACTCATGGTAATCTCTTTGCTCAATGGCCGTGCTGCAGAATAAAAAGAGAACACAATATTATAAACTCCAGTCTGAGTATGTGTGCGTGCGTGTGTGCAGAGATGTACATATGTACAAGCTGTGTGTATTTGTGTGTACAGTATGTGTGTGTAGTACGTATGTATAGTGTATGTGTAGTGTGTGTGCAGGGTATGTAGTACCTGTGTACAGTACATGTATAGTGTATGTAGTGTGTGTAGTATGTGTAGTGTTTGTGCGTATATATATATATATATATATAATGTATATAGTATGTGTGTATAGTATGTGTAGTGAGTGTATGGTACGTGTGTGTCTACGGTATGTGTATACTCTCACTCTTCTTCTTCTTCCGGCCCTTCTTGCTGCTGCGACTCTTCTGCTGTTCTTCCAAGATTCTCTCCTCAGCCATCTGAGAGCTGTCAGCCCGACTCAGTGTTGACATGAGCCAGGCATACAGGAACTCCGAAAGGTACCTGCCCCACACACACGCACACAAACACACAAGCACAGTGTATTCAGTGCATACATCAGTGTTCTACTGACAAGGAATCCCCGAGAGACATGCAGTCTGAAGCAGTCACAGTGCTACGCACCAGTAGATGTAGTAGTACTCGTGCATGCTGTAGAGCTCCAGCTCAAAGCCACTCAGCAGGTACTGGATCATGATGCGCAAGTTGTGGTACAGCACCCAGGTTCCCAGACAGGCCAGGTGCTGCCGCTGAGGCTCCAGCTTCATCAGGAGACTGTGCAGGGCTGCGTCCACCTTCTCTGCCTGAGAGAGGACAGGTCAGACACAGCCACACCAACATGCCGCCATGATGCACAAGGTGTGATAACACACACTTTCTCACACACACACCCCTACCTCATCCTGCAATGTGGCAAACTCCTCCAGGATGTGTCCCAGCTTGTCCCTCTGTCTGGCGCGGTTGTGCCCGTGAATCTGAATGAGGCTGCAGAAGGGCTACAGAAGCACAGCAACCGTCAGCAGCTTCCAGACACAGCAGAGAATACGTAACTATAGAGACAGCGTAAAATCACAAACTCTGGGAGTAGTATGGAATCTACATAGCAGAGGAACTGTGCTGCACGGTAAAGGCAGAGAACTGCAGCCACGCTGGAGAAACAGACCCTGGAGCAGTGCGTGACGAATGAGTCAATGTAGTCCTTAGCCTGGTGGTTATTATACAGACAGCACCTGCAGAAACAAGACACGCCTCAGCATCAGTGTCAAAGCAGTCACAGAGTGACAGTCAAACCCAACAGACAGAGAGGACGTGACAGTCAAGGCTCATAGATACACAGAGAGGTTGTGACAGTCAGGGTTCACAGATAGACAGAGAGGACATTACAGGGCTTACAGGCCACACAGAGAGCTCATGACAGCCAGGGCTCACAGAGGAAAGAAACAAGTGTACAGCACTAGCGGAGAGGGTCACTTACTTGGCAGAAAGGACCGGGGGGCTCACAAAATGCCTCAGTGCGTCTTTGATCATGTCCTGCATGAGATGGGACCCAAACACTTTCTTATTATCGATCAGAAAGGTGGTCTGTGTGTGAGAAAGAGAGAGAGAGAGAGAGAGAGAGACACACATATTAGTAACCCTGGAATGATCAGCTTACCAATAAAGAAGGATTATAGCACAAAATGCAGTTTATTTACCTGTAGTAACGACCGGGAAAGAACACACGGTGACTGCTCGCTGAACTCACAGAAAAAGTCCTGAAGAAAAACATATCACACTCTAAATGAGATAAGTACTTGCTTAAACACATATATGGAGTGTGTGTGTGTGTGTTTGAGGGTATATGTGATTATGCCCCAAGCCTGCATCTGTAAATACAGGTGAATGTATGGGGCAGACAGCACAGGAGAGAGCCTGGAATAGGCACATATTCAGAAAAAAGTATGCAATTGCAGTGACCGTTCACTAGGAGGCAGTCAACCCATACCAGAATGCCGTGCAGGTTGGTGGTGTTGATGACCTCGCACACCGTCTTGATGCGCTCAATCAATTTACTGAAGTAGTTGACCATCTCCTCTCTCTTAATGATCTTGGCATAGCGAGGGAAAGTGGGAGGAAGCAGTCTCTGGTTGACCAGTGGTTCAAATCCCATCATTATGGGGTGATCTGAGAGAGAGAAGACAAGTTACAACATGGGAGCAACCATAAGCGCACTGTGCACCTCATTTGGTGGTATCATTCTGGAACACTGTGTGTGTGTATGTGTGTGTGTGTGTGTGTGTGTGCGTGTGTGTGTATGTGTGTGTGTGTGTGTGTGAGAGTGTGTGTGTGTGTGTGTGTGTGTGTGAGAGAGTGTGTGAGTGTGTGTGTGAGTGTGTGTGTGTGTGGGTGTGTGGGTGTGTGTGTGGGTGTGTGTGAGTGTGTGTGTGTGGGTGTGTGTGAGTGTGAGTGTGTGTGTGTGTGTGTGTGTGGGGGTGTGTGTGTGTGTGTGTGTGTGGGGGTGTGTGTGTGTGTGTGGGTGTGTGTGTGTGTGTGGGTGTGTGTGTGGGTGGGTGTGGGTGTGGGTGTGGGTGTGTAAGTGCACGCGCTGTGGGTACCTCCTTTGGTGGTGTCGTTCTGGGACTGGATGCCGTGGCAGATGGTGGAGTGGATGGCTGGGAGCAGGTCAGCTGCCTGAGCCATGAGCTTCTGCGCCTCGCTCACTGAGCTGGTCTGCATGGGAGCAACAGCAGCACGTTACAGCCTGCCAAACACAACACACCAGTGCAAACCTGTGCATGCATGCAACAGTCTCTCACCTCTTTCTTGGTGAAGGCGATCAGTGCGGTCAGCAGAAGACGTGTGAATTTGATCCTGCTGAAGAGGGCCAGGCACTGCTGATGCTGAAACACAGACACACATGCATGAAGACACACACACACACACACACACACACACACACACACACACAGACACACACAGACACACACAGACACACACACTGGAGGACAGTATGAGTGCAGAACGTCCCCAGAGAGTGCCGTTTTTAGCCAGTGTCCTTCAAAAAGCTCTCTGGTCCTACAGCTGACGTGGGAAACAGACTAGTAGACAGACAGACAGATGGGCAGACAGACAGGCAGACAGACAGGCAGACGCCTCTCACCTCCAGCTCTACCTCCGGATCACGCTGCTCCCCCTGGCGACTGCGTGTGCTCTGTGGGGTAGGAGGGGTCAGAGGTCAGAGTCAGTGAGTCCTATCACACGGACCTGTAGACCTGATAAACTGCCTCCTTGAGACCAGGGCTGAGCTGGCCTTCAGGTCAGAAAGAGCTTCATCTCTACAGTCTCTGAGAAACAGAGAGGCATAAGAGCACAGACAAGTCTCCAGCCTCTTCTAAAATGACAAACACAAACCAGTTTTCTCCAAGCCAGCTTCTTATCACAAGCGCTCACTGTGTGCTTTGACTCTTAATTCTCTGACTTTGGCCTGTTCATGAACTGGCCATTAAGCCATAACTGAAAATTCAGCATTTCATTTTTTTCAGGTTCATCATGAGGACGAGTGGTCCCTTGAGCTGGACCTGCTCCTCAGTGGGCTCATCTCAGGACAAGGGACAGCCCAATAAGCCGCCACATTGAGTGGCACCTTCAGCGCACAGCTGCCATTTCTCCCTATGATGGACTTCTATTATTTCCATGCACTGACAGAGGACATAGAACAGTTACACCATAGTTTCATCCTAGTTTTTCTACACAATTCCACAGGTCACTGGCAGGTCAGTGTGCAGTACCTTCACTCTCCTCTGGAGGTCATCCTCAACATCCTTCAGCATGCCTGCAGGCCAAACACACAGACACAGTCACACACCATCCCCCCAGTACTAATCCTGACCCAAGCAGCAGGGATAGGGCTATGGCCAGGGCTAGGGTTAGGTTTAGGGCTACCTGTCACACGCATTTCCGTCACGTTGTTTGCCATTTTGAAGCCGTATGTCATCGCCTGGAAATCCTCCTGAAAAAAAGTATTTTTCACGTTAGAAAAATAACGAGAGCAGCTAGGGGAGCAGGGGTGAATCAGCAGTGCCCTTCATGCAGGTGACATCAGGGTGACAGGTGGCACACCTGGACCAGGCTGCCCTGAGTGCCGCCATTATTACCTCTGCACCGACAAGGTAGTCTACACTCAGACATTTAGAGCTGCACTCGTGGCTTTCGGTACAACCCCACAGGAATATGTGCTTTTAAAGATTCCCACATGGGAAAATATTTATCACAGAAAATCTCTGACAAGTTTTGCTTACTATGACATCTGACCCCACAAGCCCCTCCATCTGCGGAGGCAGCAGGTGTGGGTTCAGTGGAGATGACGGGCATGAGGGGATCCACATGCTCATCAAATGGTGTCTTTATGGCAGGGGCCTCCTGCGGCTGGCTGAGATACGTCAATCTTCCTGATCGTATTTCACACCATCAACACGCGCCTGCCATCTCAGTGAGTCTGAACAAAGTTCACTTCAGGCAGGGAGCTCTGCTCACCTCCTCGAACACAGCTGCCTTGTTGACCTTTTCGCGCGCAATGTCACAGACTTTCAGAATGCCCAAGGCGAAGGCTTTCATGGCAGGGTCCTCGATGAGGTCGGGGTTGTGGACGTACAGGCACGTGAACACAGTCTGGGCCAGAGAGTGGCCCTCCAGCCAGGTGATCTACGGGTGTGGTCAGAGAGAGGTCAGAGAGAGAGGTCACAGCTAACACAACTGTACAGGAGTGTAGTGTATTTCACAAAGGATGGGATCTCTCACCAGGCAGCAAAAACAGGTGTCCATGACTCCAATGAGCTCAGGCAAACTGAGGTCTCTCACCCTGATGGCTCCATCCTGCAGTGACAGAGAAAGCAACAGAGAACGGGACAAAGAGAGAAAGTTATACGAGCTGAGTGACATGAGCAATTTTACCACCCATCAGAGCAGTTAAGCAGGACATTCAGCTGGATAAATGAACTTAACATGTCCTGGGAGATACCTTACTGACAGCAGAAAATGAACCTGCCTGGCCAGCCGTGAGCAGAAGAGGTGAGTTAACTGGGAAAATGGTGTTTGGAACCTCTGATTCAGCTCATTTCTCACTGTTACACTGACATGACAATCAACAGGATTAAACATGAACAGAAAGCGTAAGGTTACAACCTTGACCGCTTGCTGGAAGTTCAACACCTTCCTGTTGACCTGGTTGCCAATCATTCCGGCATCCATCTTTGGGTCCATCATCTCAATAGCAGACATGGCCTCAAACAGCCCAAACCTGCCAACCAGTAAGAGGACAGTCATGCACACGTTCACACGTTCCTGTAAACAATGGTAAACACAAACAATAGGGTATTTCATCATTCCAGATCTTCTGCAGCTAACAGCTGCACGTCAGCCGGTTACACAATTAAGAAACCAAACCGCAAAACAAAGACAAAAGATATGTCCAACAATGAATGCCCTCAGGTATACACACAAGAACTGGCCCCCTTCCACAGCAATCCTTTACAGTGAAAATACACAGGCTATTGTACTCGGGAGACCTAAATTACTTGACTGGTGTCAACAGTCTTACAGTCTCCGTGTTCCACCATGCAGGACTAACAGGTGAAAACTACACCTTCTGGCACCTAGTGGGAAATGTCACGTGGTTATTTCTGTACCCATGACAACCATTGTACTCACAGTTTATCATGGAGCAGCTCTCCAAGGTTGAGTTCTGAAATGAACAAAAAACAACCCGTTTTTACATTAGGACAATCAAACAGTGCTCCCATGCATTAAAGATTCTCTTCAGCATAAACCATGAATATTGAATATGAAGCATAAACCATGTTAATACTTTCAAAGCAGCAAGTAAAGGTCTAATGGAAAAGAATGGAGCAGACACACGGTCAGTTCTTTCCATTTCACTCCAGCCAGTAAAAATAAAGTCTGGGAGATTTTTAAATGCCTGTTTTATTTTAGTCCTATATTTACTTTCCTCAGTGAGGGGAGAACATTCCAAGTCCAAGAATGTGTTCTCAGGGGTGAGCAGACTGAAAAATCTGCAGCCCAACGGACTATGGTGAACAACAAACACCAGAGCAAGTCTGTACCTTCATGCACTGAACCCTACAACAAGTCTACATTCATGCATTATACTCTACAACGAGTCTACTTTCATGGACTGGACTCGCCAAGAAGAAGAATTCATGGACTAAACCCTACAGAGTGTCTACATTCAAACACTAAACCCTACAGCGAGTCTACCTTTACGCAGTAAACTCCAGAGAGTGTACCTTCAGGCAATAAGCCCTACATCGAATTAACATTCATGCACTAAAACTACATTAAGTGTACCATCACACACAAAACCCTACAGCAAGTCAACATTCACACCCTAAACCCCATTTAAAGGTAGTTTCTGTGTACCTTTACACACACATACGCACACACAAAGTGAGCCACTACCTTCACACACACACAATGAGTTAGTACCTTTGCAGGCCCCTTTGAAGTCCTGTGTGATATCCACCCAGTTTGCATTGTTCTTCATCTTTTCAGGAATACCAAGCCCCCACCCAGCATCGTCCTCTTCCACTGATGACTTCATCACCATGGCGACAGCTGCAAGCAGACCTGGTACTACATTAGCTTAGCAATTTCTTTTTATCCAGAGGGATGTACAGAGCTATATATATATACATACTGAGCCAGTTTTGGTTAAGTATTTAAGTACCAGAAGGTGTTGCCCACTTTGGAACTGATCAGGACACTTTTGGGTTACAAGCCCTGCTCCCTACTACTACAATACACTGCTGCTCTGCTCCTTACTGCTAAATTGCACTAGTGGTACAATGAGGCACGAAGAAGTCACACAGGTGGGATACAGGTACACAATGTTTTGGGTCACATTTTCTCCCTTGTTTCTACTTATTGTGCACCGAAGAGGGATACTTATCTACTCCAGTGTCTAACAATCGCACTGCTGACCAAAAATGTCTCCGCTTAACTTCAAAAAAGTAGTGCATAGCTTGTCTGATGATTAGGTGCACTCTAAGGAAACCAGCTCCACTTCAAGCCTAAAAAGGCTGCAACAGCAGCTCTCAGTGCAATGGAAAATTTTAATGCTGGTGGCTTTCCTGTGCTGTGGCAACACTGCCTCCCTGCCACTGTAATCCAGTCACCCAGTACACATACCTATGCCAAGATATAAAGATGATATTTACACTACATTTACATTTATTCATTTGGCAGATGCTTTTATCCAAAGCGACTTACAAATGAGGTAGAGTACAGCGCAAGGGTGTTGTAGAGTACACAACACAAAGATGACATACAATTATGCAAAGACAAAGACTTGTGGTGGGAGTGGAGATTGAGTACCTGTGTGGCAGAGATGGAGTATACATGTTGAAAAGATGGGTTTATTTCTCCTGACCTTTCAGGCAAGCCAAGCACCACGCACTGCCTCATATCAATTAGTCCCAACCTTTTGATACCATTCCCAGCCCTAGTGTAAAGCTGCTGTAAAAAGATACAGCCCAAAGCTGTCGCCTCTGTTGATAAACTGGCCAATGGTGTGGTACAGTACTGAAGACGTAGAGCCTGCAAGCCAAACATTTGCAGCGCTGGATTCTCAGGAAGGGCCCTGCAGGTCTTCTCATGCGCTCATGCGCAAACTTAAACCTAGCTGTTTCAGTTAATACACTGCTGTATGAAAGGACAGACAGATCGTGTGTAAAACTGTTGGATGGGTGCCCTTCCCTGGATACAGCTGTCTGCTGGAAAAAAAGTCAAATAAGGCAAACTGTACACTGGAGGCTTCGGTAAGTCTGCCCGTAAATATGATACACATGTATGCCTGCTCTCCTCTGCTTCCACTAGTAATGCTGTGAACTGTGTGCATCTGTTGACAGTTTCCAAGCTATCTGAATTATCTGTTATGCGTGATTGTATAAAGTCAACTTGCTCTTGGAGTTCACCTGTGGCTATGGTGATGGGGAAACGTGGCACTCTTCCCTCATGAAGACATGGGGTCTGTTTTGCATTTTTTCCATCTTATAGGGCAAATCACACCCATGACACTTTAATAAATTACACAGTGTTTGATGGGGACATCTCTGTCTTTGATCGGGCACAGTTTGAGCACATTATTTCTATGACTTCCACTATAGGTGGTTTATGTTCTGTTCACAAAGTTTAAATTCGCTACAACTTACATGCTGTTTCCATGTAACATTTAATTTATTTATAAACAACATCAATTCTAAATTGGATCAATATCAATATCTATATTGGACCAATTTAGACTTTGATTTAGAATTTCATGCATACAATGGCCGGTGCATATACGTGACGCTGCATTACAATACGTAAACAAAGTCAAATGAGGATCCATTCTCCCGGAAGACTGAGAACAGCTGATGACATGAATGAGGTTTAACCTGGCTACATCAGTGTTGTGGGTACAAAGGCACAGTGAAATCAATATCGACAGAGAAACCGACATACATAACTCACCTCATCCAACTACAGGATGTTATCTACCTAGCTATTGTTCATTACACAAACACAATCAATTACCACACAAAACAACGCTTAACATTTAACGTCAGACATAGATAGCGTAAGTTAACTACAGGACATGCTTTTATCAGACACTAGAAACA
Source organism: Megalops cyprinoides (assembly GCF_013368585.1). Classification (NCBI taxonomy): domain Eukaryota; kingdom Metazoa; phylum Chordata; class Actinopteri; order Elopiformes; family Megalopidae; genus Megalops; species Megalops cyprinoides. The sequence continues at coordinate 25,180,348 of NC_050586.1, forward strand.
AGTGCATAAACACATGTTCGTTATCAAACTGAAAAAATAACACACTGATGTAATTAACGTTAAGGTTAACGTTACTTCTAGTTAACGTCAGTTACGTCATTTAAATCTTCACATATATTCACAACACAGGCTAGCTTGGCTAACCAGTTAAGCAACAACATGGATTCGTTACCTACACACAGGAGCGAACAATCTATCTGGGTCGCTATAGCACTTTAGCGACACATTCTCTCAGTTAGCTAACGTTTGCTAATGTCATTTAACATGTAGACAAGCTAACTTAACATTAGATGCCTAACCAGTTAGCTAGCGGCAAGAAAGGCCTGTCTCCATCATTGTTTGCAGAGCAAAGTTCTAAAACTATGAATTAATACATGGCCAACAAAATTAAATATTACCTGCTAGCTAGGAATTTTAATTCATAACCACATATTTATTTGGATAATACTTACCAGCCTAGCTATCTAGCAGCTACGCTTGCTGCTGTTCCAACATTCACAGAACATCAAAGGCAGAACCGGAAGAGGGGGTCGTGTCAAAATGTCACTACGTTCGCGTTGTGTTCTGGGAAATTAAGTATAGCAGTAAACCAGTGAGGTCTGGAAAAGGAACAATACCGTACTTTAAAACATCATTTCCCACAATCACTTGAGAGCAAAACGTAAACTTCAAGCGTCCAGAGTGCAGGCCAAAGAACTACAAGTCCCAAGAACTACAGGCACCAAGCGATTAAGAGTCCAATTCTCGCGTTATTCCGTAAGTATTGACAGCAATGGTCTTGAGAGTAGGAAAGGGTTTGTATCATAACATCGGGGCGTTTCATTTTATGAGATAAATGGAAATGAGGAAAAACTTCCTTTCTACGGGACACCACTTCATATGATGATTGGTCTGTAAACAGCCTTGTTTTATGCGTTTTTGTGTCGTTCTCCTCTGAATGTTTTCGAGATGTAAGTTAGTTGAGTTGTTAGCTAAATGCATAGAGGGCAGGTGTAACGGTTGCTAGCTAGCTTCTGTAGCTAACCAACCTTAGCGTTACGTTACTGCACAGCAGATTGCAATGACAGTTGTGGCAATCATTACAGTTCTACAGCTCGGTAGCCAGCAAGCTTGTAGATCTGGGACCCAAGCTGTTTTGCAAACGGGTTGCAAATACAATTGATATACAGATGAGATTTCCTCTGTGTCGATAATCATGACGCTAGCTAACGTTAGCTAGCTTGCTGGAGCTAGTTGGCTATTTAATTTTGTTAGCTCATGGTGTGGTAAGACTTGCTTAGACGTGCTGTGTTACTAGCTCGCAAGCTAATGCTACCTAGCTAGGTAATTAGATACACGTGGGAATGTTACCCTAACCAGTTAAGCAAATATAATAGTATACTTCGTTAGCTTATTGGTACTCGATTTAGCAAGTGAGCTGTCACAGTAACCTAGCTAGCTCACTCATTAATACGAAATCAGCATTGATGTTGCTAGACAGCTAACTTAATTTTCTGTAGCTATGTATGTGCGGTCAAAAATGTTTATTTAAATGCGTAGTTTTATATATATATATATATATATATATATATATATATATATATATTTATGGGGGTGTTATTCGCTACCAACCATTCACTTTTTTATAGATGTGCATTATTTGAGTAGCGGTACCAGTAGAACTCCGCCCCCAGTTATTAGTTAAAATGATTCCACGGCATGGGTTCCTACGAGCTGCAAGTCATTCAGTTCTCGCGTTACAGAGGAACACGTACGCCTCCTCCTTGCTTCGACGTTGCGCACTGTGCGCTTCCTTTGTACGTTGTAAAGGTGATCTCAGCTGATCACCCCAAGTAATGACATTATAAGGAAGCAGTTTCTGTTTCAAGACACGAGACACCTACTTTCATTGCCTGATTGTGTACCCGTACACGAAGACAAAGGCTATTGCATTTCATTTCCAAAAGCTCCAGGATGTCCACAGTGTGAAAGGGATACCCAGTTTTTACATGTAACACCCCTACCGTGCATAATGGAAATAATCCATAGGCTGTACAGCAACATGTTATGGGGAACCAAACAGTAGTGGGTTTGAGTCAAGATGATCTTGATTAATTCTCAGTAAAGAGGCAGGATAAGATTGTGTAACTAAGTGAACAACTAAAGACAGCACAGCCTCTGCTTTGTCTCATCTTTTGGCCCAAATGGGCCAAAATGTGCAAGGAAAACCCCAAGTAATGCATATGATCTCCTTGTGTGGCAGATCCCTGTGAATTAATATGTATTTAATTTTGTTAAAGCAGGAATTTGGAATGGTGAAGTGAAAGAAAAAAGATGAATAAACCGAAGATGACAACAGAGAAGGGGTAAGTGCTGAGAGATGACGGCTGCCATATAGAACCTTTCAGACGCACACAAACATACACCTGCCTAGGCTCACTCAAATTTGTACGCATGCAAACATATTCTGACATTACACATTGGTACCTATATAAACATTCACACACACATTATCCTCTCTGATTTCCTGCATGTGACCTTGAGTGGTAAGGAGATCAAACAACGCCACAGTTTAAAGCCAGTTTACAGCGGGAAAGTCATCTAGTCCTGCATCTAGCTGATTAAGCACATTTTCTTTCAGTTCTCCTGGTCAGACCTTCTCCCCTGAATCACTGTGATTTCAGACAAAAAGGAAATGTGAATTTGCATACTAAAGCTAAAACCCTGTTGTGACTCAGCTTTATATGGCAGTGTGTCTTGCACAGTAAACTTGTTAAAGATTGAGTGAGTCAGCACAGAATGATAAATGATTTATGCAGATTTATGAACGTGTCACTCTGGATAATTAGGGTTTGAGGTGAGTGGCATTGCATGAGTAGCTATTGAGTAGAAATAAACATTTTAAATGTTGACACAGGAAGTGTTCCTGGCTCTGTCGGTCATTCTGCTCAGGTATATCCTGTATGAGCTATCTGTCTGTCTGCCTCTCCCTCCATCCTCAGTTTGAAGGTCAGTCACTTATCAGGCTCTTGTTGTTGTATGTATACATAAGGCATATCTAGGCCTGTAGGCATGTAATAGTGTTTTCAGCAGGCATACTATCCAGCAGAGCATGCTGTCTGTGTGCAAGTTTGGAAGTGTTAATTCAGAAATCCTGATTATTTTCATACAGTTAGCGTGGAGTGTCTGCCACACAGAATTACTGTGGAGTGTCTGCCATACAGGGTTAGTGTGGCATATCTGGCACACAGGGTTAGTGTGGCATGAACCACAGGATTGGGCAGAGGTATCCAGATGTAGTATTTAATGCAAGGGGAAGTATTTGTAGATTTACATTTAAAATTCCCTAATCTGAAACCAATGTATAGTTTAGTATAGGGTAGTGTTCATCTAATGTATTGAGTAGTGCCTCAGCTGTGTGGGGGTTTTGGCTCCAAAAATGATGATGAATATATTTATTTTCAGGTCTCACATTCTGTTTGTCATTTATTCATTCTATTGTCATTTCAAAGACATTGTGGTTTATCTTGAGCAGGGATGTACAGTATTTAATTGTACTGTAGTGTATCTGAAAGGAATAGATGCATTTTTGAATGCGTAAACATGTACAGTAGCTGTATTGTGTAGGTGAATGGCTTGTATCTGAACACTCTTAGAGGTGTGTCCCAGCGGTGAGCTGCTACTCCAGGGGACATGCCATCCTGTGACTCTCAGAATGAGAGCTGATGACAGCACCAATTTCATAGTGAGCATAGGGAGAAACTGCAGTCTTCGCATTCACATTAAAAATATTTTAAAACGGCCATTAAAATCGCCCTGCTTTTCAAAAACTGAGAGCTGCATGGTTGATCACTTTAAATACTGTATGTGCATCAACTGCACCGTGACACCTGTGCATTATGTCTCTGACAATAGAGGAAGTGACTGAAGACATATCTCTGAGCCATGCATCAGTATGATTTCCTGGGGTTAGACTGGGGCTTGTTGCAGCAGAGCTGGGATATCACTATATTACTATTTCTGGTGGGGAAGTGTAGGGTTATAAGCCATTCCACAGACATACTCAGCTTCTGTCAATATTTACATTCATGTTACCTTTGCTGTGAATTATTGACATCACTGTGATACTCTCACTGTTCTCTAAATAAATGATAGGCCTCTAAATAAAGGGGACTGAGTGACAGTCAGCTGTGAAATAATGCATGAAAGCTCTACCGCTCACACACACTCAGTCTGTGTTCTGGATGAGCTGGGGAGCTGGAGAGTGCCCAGACTGTGGGCTTTACAATCACTTTAAAAATGTTCTATGGTGTAAGTTGGCTCTCCTCCCCTGATATGTCTGTGTGTGAGCAGGGGGTGCGTGTGTCTTACATGGACGTGGCCTGTGTGTGTGAGTCTTACAGGGATGTGACGTGTGTGTCTTACAGGAACGTGTGTTTCTTACAGGAACGTGATGTGATACTGGTGACAGGGCTATTTATGTTAGTGCCTTTGGTGCTGAACTTTCTGTGAGGTCTGCCGTGATGAAGGTTCTGACAAGAAATATTGTGCTGATGTTCCCCTTAAACTCGCAGGGGATTAAGTCGTCTCTATTTAGCTGCGTCTGCTCCAGTGACAGAATTCCGCCAGTGCTGGAGCTAGAGAGAACCCTGTGTCATGTGACGGGCAGTAAAGTGTGTTTATAAACACGGACAGACATTGAGGAGTGCCTGGAACATGAGCATACTTTCATGTTCAGTTTTGTGTTTATACATGTGCTCTGATGGGAAGGGTGTGTATAAACATAGACGTTGAATGATTTTCCTTCTTTCTCCCAGAATTCCCAGTAACTCGAGGGTCCTGATGCTGCTGGGTCAGCTGGAGAGGATGAGTGGGGAGGCTGTGCTCGCAGACGTGGAGACAGCCCGGCACGTCACGGCCAAGATCTTGCACCTCATCCAAACTCAAGGTATTCAGAGCATATGCCTCGCCCACTTCTCCCCTGTAGCCCAGCTCAACACATATCCCCAATATCTTCACTAAACAAAAGACACTTATATTCATATTTAATACCCAAAGGTGCAATTTGTGTGATTAATGCTCTGTGTGAAGAGGAGAAAGAGAAGCATTAATACTCTGTCTGTGAGAATCTGGCTCAGAGTAGGTCGGGGGTTGGCATATTTGGGGCAGTTGTCCTGGGATGGCCTGTTTTTGCTGGTGGAAATATTTCGGTGTCTGTGCAGGGAGGTGTAATCCAACCCCTGCCCCCCCGTGGAGTTCATCTTACTGCTTCAAGGGGAGTGACATATGAACCCTCAGGCCCAGAATCCCTGCCCCGCCCCCAGCACTGAGTCCATCAGCTGATGAAACCCTCTTTTGCTCAGTCTATTATTAACTCAGCTCTACTCTGCCAGGCTCACATGAACACTTCAACCCTCCCCCCACGGCCCACCCATCACCCAACTCAGCACACCCACTCTTTGCCCACAGCAGTTTGGGAGTGTCTAACCCAGCTCTGTGGGCGTGGTCACTACAGAGCCTATAGACACACCCACTCTCCTTTGAGACAGTGAATGAGGCAGATGACCGGGCAGAGACGGGCCTCCCGTAAGCTGGGAGTCAAAAGCCACTTATTGTTTATGATGTTCATGTTAGTTTTGTGGAAAATGAGATGTCCTGCTCATATATTCCCTATGTCAGTAGTTTAGTGTAGTATATAGTGTAGTTTAATATATATTATAGTATAAATGCTCTACTTAGTTTTTACAGGTTAGTGTATACTGTACTGTGTGTGTCTATAGGTGAGTATTGGTGTCCTGTACTCTGTATGTGTGTGTAGTTGAGTATGTGTGTGCTGTATGCTGTGTTTGTGTGTGTGTATGTGATTATGCGTGTGCTGTACTGTGTATGTGTTGGTGACTTGGGAAGTGCTGTTGTCTGTGAATAAACCTTTTTAACAACCAAAACAATAACACTGCATATGAGACTGACTGCGTTCCCAGTTCCAGTGTGCCATTTTAAATCTGGCTTGCTAATATGTGCAAGAAAATGACAGAATGACAAGTTCATACTTCATAAGCCATAATCTAAAACAGAACAAATGAGATCCATTCAAAAAAATTACGCTTTACCCTGATTCATTATTACCAATCCTTGAACAAAGTCGTCACACAAAATTTAGCTAGAAATTAGGTAACGTTCTCTGAAGTGTAATTTTCAACCTCCCCAGACATACACACCTCCAAGAAATAAATAAATGAATACATTTGCTTACAAATACAAACTCTACACCAAATGATTAATGTTATTAATTCTTTTTAAGCGGCTAAACATTTACCACAACACTCTTCTTCCAGCTCCCATTAGGGTGAAATGTGAACCAGGACATATCTGATCCAAACTGGAGACCTAAAGGTTAGATTTTATATGAGAGCCATTAACACTGCCATTTCTGCCTGATCTGCCTGCATTACGCTGCTGCTAGAAATGTAAACAAGGTACAAACTGAGAGAAAACGCAGCTACTCATGTTATAGCTAGCTGGCTGGTTAGTTAGCAAAGCTAGATAGCTGAGACAAGATGGCCAAGTAGAGAAGTAGCATCCAGCAAATTAATTTACTGGTATGTAGCTAATATTAGTGACAGAGGTTACATTAGCTCGGTGTAACTACACATTTTACCAGTGATTGTATGTTTTGTTGTACATGTAGAGCTGCAGAGCTGAAGCTGGCCTCAGTACTGGTTTATTGCAGAGCAGTGCAGGCAGATCAGAGAATTAGCAAGTCAGATCAGGCATAGACTGGTTCCACTTTGTTTTCAGATCAAAGTGGGAAATACACCTTCACTGCACAGCTGTCTTGTTGGAAACTGAATTTGGTGATTCAATGAGCAGTGTCTGTGAGGCCAAGGTACATTTGCTGTATGTGAATCCAAGCTGGTTAAACCTTTCTTTATGAAAGTCATCTTCAGCGATATATTAGCTATAATGTTAAAATAATTTGCTAGGTACTTACAGTGCACAGCTAGCTAGCTGTGTATTTATCCATAGGGATGTAATAATTAGCTAGCTGGCTATATTAAGCAGCTAGCCAAGTTGTAAGATTTCACTGCTGTTCAGTCGCTTGATTAAATTTTTTTACTGCTACTGTGTGCATGTACATTAATTAAGAAAAGCAAACATTAACAGGGAGATTTCTTCCGTTGTGACCCAGTAGAGACACTGCTGCAGGGTTGCAACCCAGTTGCTGTAGAACAGTGCATGAAAGAGGAGCTGAATGCCTCTGAACCCTGTGTGTGCTTGCATGCTAACAGACAGGTGGAAATCTAGGCTCTGTTACCATGGCTCTCATGCCTCTCATCTGGAGTCGCAGATGGAGGTCACTAAACACATTCATTTGTAGGAATGCAGGAAATGTCACACATCCTGCAGCGCTTCTTCTTGGGGAAAATCAAGCACTTTGATTTCAGACAGTAAGTCTGTTCCAGGCGGTAAGGAACAGCCCACCACTGAACAGCAATGTCCTAGTGAAACAAAATGCTGCTGGCTTTTATAGTTAGCAAGTAACTTCAAGTGAACTCCTTGAATCTTCAGCGTTTCTACTATTATTTCTGATCACAAACAGAAGTGTTCGAGGATAGTTTACGTCATGTCTGCAGCTCTCAAATTTTCATTTGGAAAAGGTCTGTGGGAGTGCACAGGTGTGCTGTAAAAGGTGAGTGCAGGTTTGATGTGGCAGTGGAATGGGAGTGCTGCTATGCGGTGTGTAATGTGAGCGTGATCCTCTCAGCAGGACACCTGCCCTCCTGACTCCTCTGCACCCCTCCCTCACCCAGCTCAGCTTCCTGCTGCTGCCTCCACCCAAAAAATAATCCATGAAATGAAATACCTCTCCTTCTTGCCCTCTCCCTCTCTCTCCCCTCTCCCCTCTCGCTCTCAGTCTCTCTCTCTCTGCCTCTCTCTCCTTTTCTCTCTGTCTTCCACTTCCTCAGCAGCAGCCAGAGTTTATCCATCACACTCCACAGGCACTCTAACTGCTCAGATTGAGCTGCTTGTCATTAAGCAGCAAATCTAATGGTGCAGGGCTGCGTCCTGATCAGGCTGTGGGCCAAGCGTGGGTATGGGTCTCACTTGACCGGGGGGGGGGGGGGGGGGATCCCCTCAGGCTACCGGAGGTGCTTTCTGAGCTGGGTTCTTGTCATAACCTTTTCTACACACAGCCTGTCAATCACTGTTTATGGAATTGTACAAGGGGGGGGGCGGTGTAGAGTCATAGTGAATTGTGGGCGTGGCTGTGTAGTGTCACAGACCTCACTATGGCTCTGCAGCGTAACAGTGAGATGTGGGTGTGGCTGTATAGTGTCACAATGAGAGGTGGGTGGAGTGTGTTGGGCCTGTGGGCAGGGGGGAGTTAGCTCCTGTCAGATGGAGTCGTGCAGCCAGTGGAGGCACAGCATTGGAGATGGCCAGCGAGACCCAGAGAGTAAGTAGCAGGGGTTGAGGCACCAACCCGGCTTGTCCTTTCTCTAGTGCTGTTCTGTGGGTTAGTGCGTGACACTTGCACTCCTGCATCCTGCTAAATGCTCCTTTTAGTGTAATATCTGACTTCCAGACTGTACAGCAGTGTTTTTGCCATTTTGTCCTTTCATTGAAATATGCTTATACTAGACTATGTTGAAGGTTTTCAAATGGTCGTGTTTGCTTTCACTGAAGTATGATGAAAGTTCTTAAATGATCATGTTTGCTTTTACTAAAGTGTGATAAAAGTTTCCAAAATGATCGTGTTGTTCGCAGAAATCCTCTTGCTTCTGTGCTCTGATGTGGCTGGGGACACCACAGGCTGGTTTTACTTGAGGGTGCATTGCTGTGTATTAGAGAGATGTGTACAAGTTTCAGGTTATTTAGGGTCCCTAAAATTTTTGAATTTTGGAGGTTGAGTACAATCTTACTCAATTTTCCGAACTCCTTCATCCAAATTTATACATTCTGTCTTCGTTCTGCTCAAATAATGTCTGATTTGGTTGGTTAAATAAAAGTAATTGTATGCAAACAACTTATTGTCAGCTCATTGTTATGTCAAGTAAAAACTTATGATGTAAAAATGATGTAATGTTGTTATTATTTATGAATTAAAATTAAACTCAAAACAAGTGAAGTAAAAATGGCTTGGTCATTATATGTGTGAGCCCTGAGGTATAGCTGATTATGTTACCTGTTCTTACTGGATGCCAAAATGTTGCCTGTTTGTGCTCTCCTTGTTTTTGAATATATCTTTGAATGGGTTTTTTTTTTTTAAATCAAAATGTCGCATATATTACAGGTTTTTATTCATCTTGTCAATATATTTTAAATGATAGGGAGCATGTAGCTGAGTGCAGGTGTCTGATCCTTTCATCCATCTAAAAGTAGTGACTGAGAAGCTTTGGCCTCAAAATGTCACGTGTGACTCCCAAGTGGGTCACTATTATTTAACCCAAACTGCTTCTGTAAATTTTTGCAGAAACTAAATAATTATAAAAATGTGAAAATGGAAACTACTGTATGTTAGTTGCCTGGACCATGGTTTCTGCTACTCTGTGCTCTGAATCCTGTGGATTTTTATTGTGTAGTATTAATAATTATATCTGATTATATTTAAAATCTGATTTTGAGACTGGGGGCAGTCACCATACCTGGTATACAAACAATTTAATCAAGAACGTCACCAACACAGCTGGACTTTGATGGTGCGTCTGAAACTGGTTTCCCACTTGTCTCCAGGTTAGCTTCTTAAGGGACTAGGTTTGGCAAATGCAGACATGATAGGCTACAGTTAGCCTGTTGGACAGTAGAATGCCTGTTGATTGGTTCTGTTGCTCCTGTGTGTCACATCTGAGCACTGGGCAAAATTCCTGACAGTCATAACTTTTGCATGTGCTTTGTACTGCAGTGCAGACAGGACACTATTTATATACAGCCTGAGCAGACGGCCTTACCCAGAGCGTAGCTTGCCATTTTATGCATTTATACAGGTGAATAGTTACTTTAGTGCTCCAGGTGGATAGCTGCTTTAGTGCTGTAGGTGGATAGTTACTTTAACACTGCAGGAAGATAGTTATACTGTTAAGTGCTGCAGGAAAGTTCTGATTTTCTTGCAGTTCATTTTTGGTAAGACCCAGAAATGGTAACAGTCAGCTTTTCAATGACACTGTAACACATCTGTTAGAGCTAGTGGATCTAGTTTCTGTAAGATGCTCATGTAGTTCTCATTGAAATGTGTTAGCATACTGTATTGCAGCCATTGTACTGCCTGTAACCGAAGCAAACCTGAATCAGCATTAGCATACTTTATACACCTGTGTTACAGTGTTGCACACTGCCTCCATTGGCCAAGCATTGCTACTACGTCGACACTAATTTTTGTAATGCACGTCCATTGTGCAAATTCAGAGATGGAAAAAATATTATTTTGTCTGTTTTTCTTTATTGGGCATTGAGAATGACCACTTGTACCCTAAAATAGTTTCCCAAGGAACACCAAAGACCTGTCTTTTTTTCGTTGTGAATTAGTCATCTTAGTTTTTGTCCTCTGTGTCTCCACTACATCTCTGACATGAGTTGTAGTGGAGACAGAGGAGGAGAGAATGTCACAGCTCATAAACCCTGTAAACTCCAGCTGTGCTCTGCGGCTCAGAACAGTCGCTCACAAACACCATCTCATCTGACTGTTGTGGGGCCAGTGTGTACACACTCCTCCCTGAATATCATACTTTACAAACACCATCTGCCTGTTCTGGGGTTAGTGTTGTGGCTCTTCTCTGAATGCCACCCTTTGCAAACGCTCTCATATGTCATGCTATAAGCAGCATATGCAGTATTAAGATGTGGGCAGTTAAATAGTTCACATTGTTTCCGAAAAGACGTACATGTTTTCATTTGTATTTTTTTCAATATTTCATTAGATTCAAAAGGATTGGTGCGTGGTGTTCAACCAAACACTGTGAATCTAATTATCTACATCTGCTTTTCTAAAAATTGTTTAAAGAAAAGATTTCAAACATGCTACCAGTATTAATAATATGACAAGCAGAGCTTTCCCTTGAGCCATTCCTTCATTAGTGTAGGCCTTCACTCTGTTTCACTGCTTTTAACTCTAGTGACGTTATGAAGCTGGAAGCAGAAATGAATGTCTTGTTCTATCACAGATTATTCATAGGATGTGTATTTATGTCTGCAGCATGATAAAGGCCACTCTCCACTTGTCTTGTATTAGTTGGCATAAAAGCGAAGGCAAGTGCAAGTGCAAAGTATGTTTTTGTCTGATACGGTCATTAACGTAATAGTAACATGCTGAAATTTGCTGTAACAGGTCTGTGACAGACAAACCGGTATTGGCATGTAGCTGTGAGTGAGAAGGGCTACAGAGAGGTCTGGCCATTGGACTTGTGAGGGGTACTAGTTCATGGAACATGTCAACGTTTTTAAATTTGCTGTTGACTGCTAATAGATGTCAGTAAGTGGGTGGAGACAGAGACAACCAATCAGATCAGTGTGCCATGATGTTGAGGCCAGTTTGGGCAGCCTGGTTGATACATGTCCAGGAGAGTGACATGGTCACTGTATAAAAATATTTCACCCTCCAACCTACTTCTGTCTTTCAGAGAAAATCAGGAAGGAGATCATGGCCAAGGGTTCGACTGGGATGGAAGTCATCCTGACGTCTTTAGAGGTGAGCTCACAACCAAAGATTTTTATATACACGTTTTACATACTAACCCTCTTCTACACACCTCTTACACCCTACTTTTCTTCTACTCTGCTCTTACACATGGAGTCACTACTACACACCTCTTACACACTCTTCTCTTCTCTGCTCTCTCATTTATGAGGAGGGAAGCCTTAACTGTGCTGAGGTCCATTCATGGGAGTATCATTTCAGAAACTTTTATGAACTAGTACTCTGTAACTGTGTGTGTTTGTGTGCAATTTGTCTTTAACAGAGCTCACGGGATCTACAGACGGTGCTGAATATACTCTACATTCTGAATGAGTTGGTTTCAGTGGGTGAGTACCACACAGTCATGAATGCCCTTCACCACACTTTATTTCTGTGTCTTACTGCTCTCACATCTCAAAATCTTTGTGATCGAAGCTGAATTCAAGCATCAGTAATGACCAACTGAGAAGATGTGTAGAATTACTGAGCATCCTCTGTTGGGCTTCCTGTTGATTGACTTAGTCTGTCTCCTTGTTCTGTTTGTACTGTAGCTGTAGCCATTGCGGTTGTTTGTTACAAGCTGTTAATGATAATGTTAATTTGTGGGTTTTGAACAGGCTGGTGAGCATAGTGTCTGGTGCAAAGGTTCTCTCAGAGCAGTCTGAGTGGATGGTACAGGCTGTGAATGTGCTGATTTGCTGGAGGGTTCTGCTCAATGTGAAGATGTAAGGTATCTCTCTCTTTCCTCTGCAGGCGGGGGTCGCAGGGTGGGGGTGCTGGTGTCTAAGGGAGGAACGGCAATTCTGCTCCAGCTGTTGCTAAGTGCTAGTAAGGACTCGCCCCCCAGTGAGGAGCTTATGTTGCAGCTCCACTCCATTCTGGCCAAAGTGGGACCAAAAGGTGAGTGCCACCTTGACCCATCCCCCCATCCTGCATTCAAACTCCACCCCTGTGTACGCATGTATAACTCACACCTCAGTATTGGTCATTCCCGCTATTTCATACATAGACTTCACAAAACATCATCCTCCTCTCTCTTGCCCCTGATAATGCCCAGAAAACAGACTCACACACAAGGCTTCCCAGTAAGTCTGCTGTCTTCAGTGTGCAGATTCTTCTGCGGCCCAGTTCCATTGGGTAAGTGAGACGGACCACATTCACACTGCATCAGCTTCAGGAGATCCAGCTGGAGCTCAGCACTGCCTCATAGTGGAGACATTGTGCCATTGCAGCATCTGAGATTGCACCTGCAGTGGTGTAGGTGTATTACGTGGAGTGTCTCTCTGTGCAGCAGTGACAGGGTGGGACAGAGAGACAGTCTGTTTCTCTGATTAAGAGGGAGATTGTGACCTGTCTGTCCCTCTCTGCACAGACAGGAAGTTTGGCATCAAAGCTCGTATCCATGGAGCCCTGAACATCACAGTAAACCTCCTGAAACAGAACCTGCAGAACCATAAACTCCTGTTGCCTTGCCTACAAGTCCTGCGGGTTTACTCCAGCAACTGTGAGCACAATACTCAGCTATGTCTTTAACCATTAGTATGCCTGTGATTACAGCCCTTAACCATGTGTATAGCAATCAAATAGAATTATAGCCCTTAACCGGGTGTAGCACACTCAAATGGGAGTGTCGGCTTTAACATTGTGTATTGTGTGTATTGTATGTATTGTATCTTGTCTTGCCTGACCTTGTTTTTCTTTGTGTAGCTGTGAACGCTGTCTCTCTGGGAAAGAGTGGTGTTGTAGATTTGATGTTCAAAATCATCGGTCCCTACAGTAAGAAGAATACCAGTATACTGAAGTACGTACTGAGATTTAATGTGTGTGCGTGCGTGTTTGTCACATTAGTTGAGTGCTGGTTCAGTAGTTTACTTCATTAGTTAAGTATGTAACACCAGTCTGTTTTTCAGAGTGGCTCTGGACACATTGGCAGCTCTGCTGAAATCAAGTGAGTAATTACAGTATACAGACTGATTACCATGACAGTACACTGACCAAGTAACATTAAAGTACACAGACTGAGTAACATTACAGTACCTAGACTAGTTAACATTACTGTACACATACTGTGAGAAATATTACTCTGCATAAATTGTCATTAGTACAGTACATGAGTAATATTACTGTACACAGACTGTCCTAAATGCGTCTTTACGAAAGCAAATCAATAACACTAATCTTTCAGTTGTAGTATCCATAAAGCTCTGTATTTGTTGAAACGAGGTTGTCTTGCATTTTGCTTTTCATGTTGTGTTTTAGTCACTGTCCTTCAGTAAATTTAAAGTCCTGTGTCATTGGTTAATCTTTGCCTCAGTAATCTCCCATTGTGCACCTCAGAGACCAATGCTCGCCGGGCGGTGGACCGTGCCTATGTGCCTATGCTGCTGGCCATCTACCAGGACTGGCATCGCAACGACACACGCCACCGGCACATGCTCATACGCAAGGGCATTCTGGGATGCATCAAAAACATCACCAACATCAAGCTGGGAAGGAAGGCCTTCATTCACGCAGACGGCATGAGGATTCTGTACAGCACCTCCACTGTGGGTGGCCTCCTCTCTCCTCACGCCCTGTCCCAGTGCCTCCCTCTGTGTCACTGTATCTCAGCGTCTCTCCATTGTGGTGACTGCTGGTGTTGTTTTGCTGGTGCAGGAGTGCCTTCCGGTGAGGACTCTGGATCCTCTTGTTAATACCTCCAGCCTCATAATGCGGAAGTGTTTCCCCAAAAACCGCCTGCCTCTCCCCACCATCAAGAGCGTCTTCCACCACCAGCTGCCCCACGTCCCGGTGGGGGGGCCCGTCGCCCAGCTCTACAGCCAGCCGCCTGAGGGTGAGTGCTCCCTCTCTATCACACTGGCCCTGACCTCCTCTGTGTCACAGACATACCTGTCTGCTGTGGTGTGGTACAGTGTGCTCTGTGCTGTTGTGTGGTATGATCCAGTTTTAGGTGGTGCGTAAAGTTAGGATATTTATAGCAAAGATAATGGTTGCATAGTTAAGTAGTGGTATCAATACAATCTGTAGCTAGCTGGCTATCTATCTAGCTACTTAACGTCAGTTTGCAACTGCCCACTGATATTGCCAACTTGTTATACCTCATTGTAGATAAATACAAAGACAGGTTACTTACCTTGGAATGAATGTAACATTTCATTATCTTGGCGGGTAAAAGTCACTGGCGGCAGAAAGGGAAGGCAACCAATTAACTAATGTCAACTAACATTAGGTGGCTATCAGTTCAACATTTAAGCCTTATTAACTTTTCAGATTTCGGATTGGGTATTGGAAGTGGAACCAAAAATGCTCCCTCCAGCCTTTCTGGCTACCTGGAGTCATTGTTACAGACACCTCAGGAGCACCATTAAACGTAACGTTTAGTTTAGTTTACCTACCTGTTAGGCAATGAGGAGTATTGCGCCTGTTCTTGAATTGCTTGAAAAATGGCAGGTAGTAACCATTGCTAAAATAGGATTGGACAAGCACTATTCAGAGGAAGGCCTTAGCAAAGGGTCTTTTCTATGTGGTGTGATGTGTGGACAGATTCATAAGGCTAACTCGGGGATGGAGCTGATATGTCCCTGTGCTTCCTCTAGTGGATGATGTTGTGGATGAGAGTGACGATAATGACGACACTGAGCCTGACGCAGAGAATGACACTGAGAACGAGGAGGAAGACAAAGAACTCAACGCTCAGGTGCGGTGGCTCCACCCACATCACAAGCTTGACCAACACTACAGACTCCATCTCCAGTAGAGACTACACTCACAGCACAGGGAGTCAATGTGTCTGTGAACATAGCTTCAGCTGGGAGTTTGCCAGTAGTGATTCCATGAAGCTGTCAAATGTAATTCCTGATAGGGTACTGGTTACACCAAGGAAATGGTCACAGAGTGGTCAGTGAAAGGATTAATCCATTTGTTTCTAGTCTGGGATAAACGATCATCCACGCAGATCATCCCCACTGAACCTCCATGCGGTCACAGGCTTGCTGACACAGGTCAGGGTACCAGGGCTCCAGGGCACCAGTTACCAGGGCAACATGCCTTTAACTCACATTCCTTCCACAGCAGGATTCTGGAAATAGCTCCATTCTGTCCATAAACACCACACACATGTACACACACACACACACACACACCAAGCAGACACAGGCAAGCATGCATTTATAGACACATGCAGGGACATACACAGGAAATGTGTTTGATCAGTGTACTGTATGTTTGCGTCTTAACCCAGAATGATGACATTGAAACGGACATCAATAAACTCCGCCCCAAAAAGAACCTGAGTAGGCCTTTTGAGGAGTTGAAGATGTATGAACGTTTTTTCCCGGAACTCTCTGAAGACTTTAAGGTAAACATTTTCCAGGGTTTGCAGTGGTGTCTCTGTCAGGGGGGAGGATTGGCAATACTGCCCACTCATTCAGGATAAAATGTATGACCCCTATGCTACCTGAAAACTTATAAATAATAAAGATTCCAGATTGTCGGTGTGGTTTGCAGCTATGGGGTGGCTTCTATGACACAACTGGGTATTCCGCAAACTGGGAGAAAATGGGGAAATAGTATTGAGCATTCCAGATTAAAAAAATTTGAGCCCGCCTATCATAAACACAGTTGCAGAAGATTCTTACACTCTTAGAGAAACCTGTGGCTTAATTAAGTGGCTTGCAGGTTACAAATTCTTCCCCCTCTCACTACTGTAAGCATGCTATGCTCATACATACCTGTGTCTCTGTGCTGTGCTGTGATGTGCTGACACAGCCCTGTGTCTCTGTGCTGTGCTGACACATGTGGCTGTAAGTCATAAGCTGCTGCTTCTCTTTGCAGGACTACTTTGATTGTGAGAAGACATGTTCAAACTCGGCACCACAAGCCCCGAAGTCTCTTGGCCCGATCATTGTCCCCACCGCACAGGTACAGGCCCCGGCTCGTTCGGGCTCCCCCCACGGGGAGGCCTGCCTGGCCAACGACGCATCCTGCAGCCCCCCTCTGGACCTGGACAACATTCAGATCTCCAAAGACTGTGACAGCAACCTCCGACCCCGCCCCGCAGAGGGCCTGCAGGAAGAGCTGGCGTGTGAGATGGAGCGCATTGCCCTGGACGGAGGTGTTTCTCCCCAGCCAATCAGAGAGCACTCCTCTGAGCGCGAGGACGACAGCAGCTCCCACTCCTCGGGAGAGCAGGCGGTTCTGGAAGTGCCTGACACTG
Source organism: Megalops cyprinoides (assembly GCF_013368585.1). Taxonomy (NCBI): domain Eukaryota; kingdom Metazoa; phylum Chordata; class Actinopteri; order Elopiformes; family Megalopidae; genus Megalops; species Megalops cyprinoides. The sequence goes on from NC_050586.1 coordinate 25,197,213, forward strand.
CCGCCTTGCTCCCGCTCCACGACCCGGAGCTTTACATCGACATGGCAAAGAGCACGCGCTCTGTCCCCAACTACACTGAGGTGGCTTACCCCGACTACTTTGGCCACGTCCCGCCCCCCTTCCGGGAACACATCCTGGAGAGGGTGTATGGGGTGCAGAGGTAAGGACACATCATGGAGAAAATAAGGTATATCAATGAGTAGAACATACCATGGAGAGCGCAGCATATATCAAGGAGCAAGTAGGGTGCACCAGAGATACCGTAGGATGCACCAAGGGTAGTGTACGGTCCACCAGGGACAGAGCAGGGTACACAAAATGGAGAGAGTAGGGTACTTTAGGGAGAGCAGAATTCATGATACAGAAAGTGGGGTGTCTCAGGGAGGGTAGTGTATGATACATAGAGCATAGGGTACTTAACAGCACAGGGATGTTAAGGGCACAGCGTTGAGGAGACCCTCTGGACATCCTGTGTTCTGCAGTGCAGTTTAGTGGTCAGCTGGGTATTTGTTTGATTCCTCTTTGTTGTTGTTGTGTTCTTATATATGTGTTACATATGTATGTAGACACACACACACGTGTGTGTGTGCGTGTGCGTGTGCATGTGTGTAGGTGGGTATCTATTTTTCATTGCATGATGTACTGCTACATAGTGTCAAAACCATATCTGTGCTTTTGTATTAAATTCCAAGACAGCATTTTCTTCATTATCAATTTTCCTATACTTGTAGGACAAAAATCTTCCAGGACATTGAGAGGCTAATATACCCCAGCGACATTCTTGAGAGAGTGGTGTATGATCTAGATCTGCAGAGGTGAGTCCGTCTGTTTGTCTCCCTGTCTGTGTCCTCTAACCCCTGAGTGCAGCTGGGAATGAGTGAGGCGGGCGTGGCCTCACTGCTGTCTCTGTTTCAGCTGTCCAATGATCAGCGACGGGGAGGCTCTGAAATTCAACTCTCAGTTTGAGTCTGGAAACCTGAGGAAAGCTGTGCAAGTGAGAAAGTAAGCTGTTTTTATGTGTGAACCATGAGTTGACTGACTGTGGAATAATCCCTGATTCACTCATTAAGATGAATAAACAGTAATGCTGATGCCTGTGTTTCAGTGATCATATAGCTGGAATCAGAGTGTGTGCGCGCCCGTGTGTGTGTGTGTGTGTTTGTGTCTGGTGTGTAGGCTTTTGTTGTGATTTCAACTGAAGTTTTCAAATAGACTATTCAAATAGTTGCTCTCTGCGTTATGCGTATGCAATCTATGTGGTGTGTATACATGTGCCCTCCATGTGTGTGTGTGTGTGTGTGTGTGTGTGTGTGTGTGTGTGTGTGTGTGTGTGTGTGTTGTCTGAAGGTCACACAGAGGTCACACATAGTGAATGTCACATGATTGCTCCGGTACTGCAGCTCAGCACTGATCACAGTTAAGAGGAACTGAACCGTTGTGAAATCGGTCAGACACAGACAGGGATTTGTTTGTGTTCCAGATTCGAGTATGACCTCATCCTGAACTCTGACATCAACAGTAACCATTACCACCAGTGGTTCTATTTCGAAGTGAGCGGCATGCGCACTGGCACCCCCTATCGCTTCAACATCATCAACTGTGAAAAGTCCAACAGCCAGTTCAACTATGGTAGGAGCTGCCCAACACCAAAGCCATTGACCTAGCTCTGCTCCAGTGCTGGAATTACACTTAAGAGCTGCTTATGTCAGTCACAATTCTGAGCAAAGACATCCTGCTATGATACACAGGAGGAGGAGAACTGACCCTCTCCACCTTACCACAGCTTAACCAGGTAGACCTTTAAACAGGTAGACCTTACCACATCTTAACCAGGTAGACCTTACCACATCTTAACCACTTAGACCTTGCCACAGCTTAACCAGGTAGACCCTACCATAGCTTTGTCAAGTAGACCCTATTACATCTTAGGCAGATGGAAATAACCAGAAATTAATCAAGTAGACCTGCTGGAGCCAACCACAGAATAACCAGTACATTGCAAACACTTTTTGCTTGGTTGGTTGATTAAATAATTACCGGTGCACATCATTGGCTCAGTAAGTTAACCACACCATTACTGGTGCACTGCTTTGGTTGGTTGGTTGGTTTTCAGCTATACAATGTGCCTGAGCTTGATGGAATTCACACAGCTGATATCACACCTGCAGCCAGAGCACCAATAACCTGTCCACCCAATCAAATGCTTCATTACTATCCTGTAGCTGACAATGATCTGTTATATCACAGACTCTCACTGATTCATCTGTTATATCGTACACTCTTGGTGATTGGTCTGTTACATCACAGACTCTTCTTGATTGGTCTGTTACATCGCAGACACTTTCTGATTGGTCTGTTACATCAGACTTTCTCTGATTGATCTGTTACATCACAGACTCTTCTCACAGGTCTGTTCTATTACAGCATCTTTCAGATTGGTTTGATATATCACATATATATATGTCTTTGATTGGTTTAATCCTGTAGCTGGTTGCATACATGCTACTGTCACAAGTGTGAACCCCACTCCGTGTCCCTGCAGGTATGCAGGCGCTGATGTACTCTGTGCAGGAAGCCATCAGCGGACGGCCTCGCTGGGTTCGGACGGGGACAGACATCTGTTACTATAAGTAAGTGTGGCTGCCTCTCAGCCTGTCAGTCTGGAACAGTGGCTGTCGGCCTGGGGTCATAGGTTGCCAAGGGGTTTGTGGAAAATTTTAGAATTGTTTATTTGTGTGAGCTAGCATTACATTTACACTTGTGACATCCACCAGATGAGTGATGTACCAAATGTGAGTACATTTAACATTGCTTTACATCATAGACATTTATCCAAGTGCAGTTGAAATTGATAATACTATCGGAAGTTTAAGCAAGTTAACTGCCAGCTGTTCTACTGTAGTGTGTACAGCTATTTTTACTGAGCACACTTCACCCACTCATCAGACCCTGCCCCTAATACAGGCTCTGCCTTCATCACAGTGCAAGCAGGCAGAATCCTCAATCTGTCAGATGTAATTCTTCCAGAGACCACAAGGGGGCAGTATGTTTTCGTATGTAGCTGCCTGTGAGAATGAATGTATGGAGAAAGTGGCTTTTCAGGCCTGCAAGTTAGGTCCCCCATCTCATATTTCTGCTTTTCCTGTCAGTAAAGTGTGATATTTCTAGTGTTTTTACTCCACTTACTTGCATCAACAATCTGACTGGTTGTGACTTTCCCCAACAGAAACCACTTTTCCAGGAGCTCCATTGCAGCAGGGGGACAGAAGGGCAAATCTTACTATACCCTGACCTTCACCGTGACCTTTCACCACAAGGATGATGTCTGTTACTTCGCCTACCACTACCCCTACACCTATTCCACCCTCAAGGTGCAGCACCTCTACCCCACCCTTCACCTACTGTGGTCCATTGTAAAAGGAGCCACATGGTTGATTTATTACATTACATTATTGACATTTAGCAGAAGTTCTTATCCAGAGCGACTTACATCAATTACAGGTTTTTACAGTGTTGTACATTTATACAGCTGGATATTTATTGAGGTAATTGCGGGTTAAGTGCCTTGCTCAAGGGTACAGCAGCAGTGCCCCCACAGGGAATCAAAGTGGCAACCTTTTGGTTGCGAGTCCTGCTCCTTAACCACTATGCAACATCTGCAGGATGAAACAATGCATGCTTTTCATTTGCAGTACACATACAGTTTACACACACGTCATCTGTACACTCTACAAACCAAATTTACATGCGCTACGTACACACTATACATACTGTACGCACCCAAACATTATATGCAGTTCATACTCCACACACACGCGCACACACACACACACACACACACACACACCCACACACACACACACACACACATACATTCTCACACTCTCACACACTCACACTGTGTCATGCTCCCCTCCCTACAGATGCACCTGCAGAAGCTGCAGGCCCAGTGCGCCCCCCAGATTTACTTGCGTCAGCAGGTCCTGTGTGAGACTTTGGGGGGAAACAGCTGCCCCCTGCTAACCATCACTGCCATGCCAGAGTCCTCCTCCTGTGACCACATCTGCCAATTCAGTGAGTATTCAGTGACCACATCTTCTGATTCAGTGGAGGTACTCCAACTAGAGTGTCTGATTCGGTCAGTATGCTGCCTCTGATTCAGTGACTATTCTTCTTCTGACTCGGTACGTATTTTGCATCTGACTTAGTTTCCTGTATCTGATTCAGTGGTTCTTAGTGTTGGTGGCTCTGGGTGAGTATCTGACTGAGACTCTGATGGATTGAGCCCTGACCACTGTGACACTTCTGGTGGGACACAGTGATCAGTGCTGTGGCTGTAGGTTCTGCCGTTACAGTGTACGGCTGTCTGTGTCCAGGGAACCGGCCGTACGTGTTCCTGACGGCACGGGTGCACCCTGGAGAGACCAACGCCAGCTGGGTGATGAAGGGAACTCTGGAGTTCCTGATGAGCTGCAGCCCTGTGGCCCAGAGCCTGAGGGAGGCCTACATTTTTAAGATTGTCCCCCTGCTCAACCCAGACGGAGTCATCAACGGCAAGTGAGTCACAGCACCAGCGGCCCCTCCCTGTCCTATAGCACTGTAACCCCCTTGCTGTAGCACTGTTTCTACTGTCCGATAGTACAGTATGCCCCTGCTATCCTATAGCATCAACCCCCCCCCCCCCCCCCCCCCCCACTGTCCTATAGTGCTGACCCCTGCGGTATCCTATAGCATGGTACCCCACACTGTCCTATAGTACTGTGTACCCCCCCCCCATAGAACTGTACCACCCACTGTCCAATAGTACTGTATCCCCCATTGTCCTATAGCACTGTACCTGCCTCCCCCCCACTTATAGCACCATCCCCCCAATGTCCTACAGCATTGTACCCCACACTGTCCTATAGCGCTGTGCTCTCCCCCACTGTACTATAGTATTGTACCTCTCCCCACTGTACTCTAGCACTGTACCCCCCCCCCCCCCCCCCCCCCAATTGTCCTATAGCGCTGACCCCCCTGGTGTGAATTTGAAGCTGTAGCCCTGCTGGAAATGTTCCTGGCTTTCCAGTCCAGGTGGATGTAGTGATTTAGTGGAAGATATTCTCATTGGTTCCTGTAACATCTCAGTTTTCTGTGTTTGTATTTTGTGAGGCTGACTTTGAGGTCAGTATAGGAGCTTTGCTCTGCTGTGCTGTGGCACTGAGAGAAGCACACAGGTGTGTTCATCATTTTTAGGTTGTTACATTGTGTGGTAGGTGTTTCACGGTTGCTCGCAGCTGAGGTCGCGCCATGTGGTTGATGATGAAATGCGCTCCATCTCCTTTCCCTCAGTCGACAAACTTGCAGCTGTTTCAAAATCGCGTCTCCTGCGTCATGTTAATGCTGTGATAGATGGACACATTTGGGCTGAGAGAACATTCCAGCGCTGATGCACACAGTGACAGCTGTGCTCCTCCTCCTCCTCCTCCTCCTCTTCCTCAGCCACCGCTGCTCTCTGAGCGGAGAGGACCTGAACCGGCAGTGGCAGAGTCCTAACGCTGAGCTGCACCCCACCATCTTCCACACCAAGGGCCTTCTGCAGTACCTGGCTGCCACCCAGAGGGCGCCACTGGTGAGGTTTCTGCAGAGCCCAAGTGTACATGCTGTCTGAGTAACCCAGTGCATGGCATCACGTGTGAATCCTGCTATCTCTGCAGCCAGTAACTGGCACTCTGTCACATGCAGCTGAGTCTCTCACCTCCCTGCGCAAGCAGCCCTCCTCCTCATGGTTTCAGCACAGATCACTTCAGCTGAATAGGCTTCATTTGCGTGTTGTTTTGTGAAAGGTTGTCTGTGTGATGCATGCTTACATTTTTGGTTTGTTTAGGAAGTGGTAACCAATTAGATGTGGGCTGGAGACCTTGAGGTCAAATTTCAGATAAACTCAGACTGGACAGAAGCTAATACCAGCACCTGACCTTGCTGCTCCCCAGAGCCACAACGTTATTTCATTATTAACACCTGTATCTGTAGAGTCCAGATGAGAGACAGAAAGCCCCTCCCCTGTGAATAACCATGTCCTCCCCTCGATAGGTGTTCTGTGATTATCACGGTCATTCCCGTAAGAAGAATGTGTTCATGTATGGCTGCAGTATCAAGGAGACAGTGTGGCAGACTAACGTTAGTGCCACCTCCTATGACCTTCACGAAGACCTGGGATACAGGGTGAGAACACACTCATGCACACACACACTCTCGCACTCTCTGACACACACAAGCACACACACACACACACACACACACACACACACACACATGCTCAGGTGACTTGTCCCTCCTCTTCCTCAGACTCTGCCGAAGATCTTGAGCCAGCTGGCTCCAGCGTTCAGCATGTCCAGCTGCAGTTTTGTGGTGGAGAAGTCGAAGGAGGCGACGGCTCGCGTTGTGGTGTGGCGCGAGATTGGCGTGCAGAAGAGCTACACCATGGAGAGCACGCTGTGTGGGTGTGACCAGGGCAAGTACAAGGTAAGGGGGCGCTGTTGGTGTGAGTGCTTATATGATAATTATACCCTGAGGAAACTGAAGCTACACTGTAACTGCACCATAACTATACTGAGGCTACACTGTAACTACACCCTAAGCACACTGAAGCTATGTTGTACCTACACCCCAGTCAAACTGAAGCTACACTATAACTGTACCCTAACCAAACAGACGCTACACTAACTGCACCCTAATTGAACTAAAGCTATATTGTAATTGCACCAAAATAACACCATAAATGTAACAAAATTACATCACAGTTATATTGTAACTGCACTTCAGCTACAGCACTACACTAACTTCAATTAGCTCTGAAGTAATTATGCAGTAACTACACAAAGACTACATGTGACTCTACTCTGTAGCTATGACTGGACTGTAACAACACCGTTATTATGTGCTGCCTGTGCATTCCTGTGGAAGTTGTGGACCTGTGAATAGAAGGAATAGATTCCGAATGTTAATGCTTGGTGTTTCTGCCAGTGTAAGGTGTGGGTCCTGTAAGGTGTTGTGTGTGTTGGTGTGTGTGAGCATGGTTTGAGGCCTGGTCCTCTCTTCATCCTGCAGGGGCTCCAGATGGGCACCAGGGAGCTGGAGGAGATGGGAGCGCAGTTCTGCGTAGCCCTGCTCAGGCTGAAGAGGCTCACCTCCCCCCTGGACTTCCGCCAGCACGCACACTTCCTGGACGTAGAGAGCGAGCTGATTGAGACCAACTGCAAAGTCATCAGGTGAGGTTGTCCCTTCCCTTCACTAGAATACCTTAGCCCTCAACAGCACCCCTACAGGATCTCTCCTCAAATCCTCCAAGTATTGCAGTGCCCCCTACAGACTACTGTCTTTTATATCCTGTCCTTTCTTAATGCCCTCAGTCACAGTCTCAGATAAAAGCATCACTCTAATGTGTTTGGAGGAGAGAAATGCCTCTCTCTTACAGCAGCTGTTTTAACCCAGAATTGCTGGCCAGTATTGACCTGCATTGCTCTTTATACATTAAGTTAGAATAATTACTGCAACACTGGAAGTGTATGAGAACTGTAGCTGCTGGGTCTCTTGTATGCCTGACTGTGACATTTATTTGCTGTGCAGCCCCCAGCCCAGTGGAGCAATGTGTGTGTCCACTCATATGTGGCCTCAAGTGTAGCAGAGGAGCTGGGTGAAATAACTCAGGCAGGCATCTATCCTCCATCTACGGTTAACGAGTTCCTCCATCCCCATGCAGTCAGGGTTAGGGGTCGAGGGTCAGGGGTTAGGGGTGACATGTCTGCCGAACAGCCTGCAGTCTCTGGGACAGACGATCTGGGAGCTCGTTAAGAGTCAGCGGAGGACCTTCACCATCTGCCACCCCGGCACAGCTGCACAGAATCACAGGCACATGCTCAGCAGAGTGGGCGGGGAAGAAATCTGACTCTAACCTCAGTGCCCTTGTCAGCCCCGCCCCCAGGTGACCATCAGATAGGCCATACTCACCATCACGGTGCTGCTGCAGGGAGGGTATCACTGGCAGTTCAGCAGCACACAGACTGCAAGCATTATACACGCTGTGCACAGTTTACGTTACTAATGCTGCGAAAATATTCAGCTTTCTGTGATGGAAGGAGTAATGTTTCAGTCAGTGATGCCAAAGCCACAGCACCTGCAACCTCAGCCTAGCCAGGACTGCTGGACTCCAGCACTGACTCCTTTTCCTCTGGTTGGATACGAATAAAAGAGTAACAGCAGCAGAAAGAACACAATCATTTATTATTTGTTGCTTTGCTTAATCATGTGTTAAGGTAACAGATACGTTTCTCTGTTTTTCCTTAACTGGGTCGTAGAACAAAGGAAAAAATGCTTTGATTCTGAAGCACACAGTGTTAGTTCCTTGCTGAGACCTTGTCAAACTTTAATGTTGTCAGGCCAATCAGAGAAATGGCACAAATGCGAGCAGGGGACTCTGCTCCACACGATTTTATTGACTTTAAGGCGGGAATTACCAATAAGTGCTTTAACACTACAATCTGAGTCCATCATCTCCCTCAGACATGGCTGTGGAGTGCCTATTCCCTGGAGATCTGCCAGACTAGCAAGGTGAGGGCAGAGCAGGTCACGGATCAGAGTTGCAAAATACAGTTGGCTTGGAATACAATAGAGCAGAGACTGCAGTTCCCGTGAAACTGACCTCAGATCTGTCGAGTCCATTAAACTCACTTGAGTTCTGCATATAGCTGTTATCTAGGACCAGCGTCTGCTAAAACAGGAGGAGAAACAGGGCAAGCGTGATAAGGATGGAAATGGAGCAAGAGAGTTTGGTGGAGAGAGGGATGGAGGAAGGGAGAGATTAATTCTCCCATTCTCTCTGTCTCTCTCACTCATACGCACACAGTACTGCAGTATGTGCAAAGCAGAAAGGAGGACCATCAGAATGATATAGCCTTATTTCATGAGATCAGGGCACTGTACTGAGACCTGTGCTGTACTAAGATGAGGGAACTGCACTGAGGTCAGGGCACTGTGCTGGGACCCATGCACTGTTCTTAGATCTGAACACTGTTTTAAATGTTTGCATAGTTGGCCTGACACTGTTACCAGCCTTGTTCCATGGTGTGACGTTAATGCCTCTGTAGCTATCTGAGAAGGCTTTTACCATGTTCATTTATTTATTTATTTTCCAAATGAATGAGTCAATCAGAAGATTTGATTTAAGAACGTAAAAAAGACAGGTTACAGACCTTAATGTGGGGGCTGATCAGAATTTTGAAGTACTTATCTTATGAAATATTGAGAACCACTTAGAGCTTCTAGAACAAATATCTCTCCCCTTCCCCAGAGGGGCTAATGAAATTGAGGATGTGTTACACCCCCTCTCCCCAGCAATGCACCGCACTACTCGTTTACAGCTTTTGAAGTTTTCTTCTAATGGGGCCTAATCACTTTAGCTCTCTCCAAGAAGCAGCTTAACACACCACCCAAGACACACATTATCCTGGCTGTGGCAGCCATTACTCCAGAGCGGAATTAGCTGATGACCAGCCACAAATTGAGTTTGTCTCAGAGGGAGCACATGTTCATCCATGGTGGGGCATCGTAGTAGGATTCGGTTTCTGAACTTGTGGCACCATTAAAGTGCAATAGAGACGCAGCTGTCCTTCCAGAGAGGCCTCCTCACTGAGGGGGTGTAATTGGTGCCCCCATTCCGCTCTCATGAGATGTTGTTTTCTCCCCCTTTGTCTCCACTTCCTTCTCCATTCCTCCATCCCTACGTCCCTCCCATTTCTCTATACATCCTCACTGCTCACTTGTCCTACCTTCCCATTATTTCAATCTTTCTGTGCATTTCTGGCAGGACAGGAACCTAGTGAAAGTAAAAGCAGTTTCCTTCAGGGTCAGTTCCGGAGACTGTTTGTTTTTCTTCTGATGTGTTGTCATTTTTTTTTTTGAATGCATGAAGATACGGTATGGATCGAAAGAGAGAGAGAGAGCTACTCAGCCCCAGAGAGTCACAGTGTCCCGGTGCAGAACTGCATATATAGTAGAGTACAGATGTAGTATGGCGGTTCTGTTGCTGTGGTTGGTTGGGCTGTTGGTTGTCATGGTGATGTGTTGTGCACTAACCGACTGTGTGGCCCTGCAGCCCCACCACCTACGTGCTTGAGGAGGACGAGCCGTCCTTCCTGGAGGAAGTGGACTACAGTGCCGAAAGCAATGAGGAGAACGGGAACGAGACCGCTGGTGATGACGACAGGCTGTCGGACTCTGAATCTACCCTGCGGGACTCGCTGTCCTGAGGGAAGTCCCTCCTCCTAAGGACAGTGAGTGTGGGAGCTTGGTTAGGGGACCTCCATTGCTAAAGGTGACAAGGCCTGCTTCGGCATTCCCAGTGCATCATGGGATGTAGAAACCACAACCTAACTGCCTTCCTTCTTTTTACTAACAGAGTTCAGAGTTCAGCTGTGTGCATCGGCTTCAGTGTAAGGAACAGTACAGTTCTGTACAGTCAGAGAAAAATGTTAAACGGCTGTAGGAGAAAAAAACTCACAGGACAGGACAGAAATCCCCTTTTCACTTTTAATTGGTAACATGATCATGTATATCTTCATGTTTCCACATTCACTGGTGGTGGTCAGACCCCTCTCACGCCAAAGGTTCCTCATGTGTCTTTATTGAGGTGTGCAGCTACACTGACCTCTCCTTCACAAAACTCTGTATTTATGCTAATTGGACTGTAGATAAAGTCACCAAGTAAATGGAGGTAGTTTAAAAGTTTGGAATTTTTTTTGAAATAGCTGTTCAATTTTTAGCTGTAGATATTATTTTTTTGTTAATGTTTGTACGATCAATGCATGATTATTTAATATCTTGGTTTTTAATTTATTTCATTTCACTCTTTTGTCAAATTAAATGTGTCTTTGGCTTCTGGTGCTGTGCTTGTTCTCGTGAGCTGAGCTGCTGATATGGACAGCTTTGCATTGTGCAGTTTAAAGGTGTACCTGTTGCAGGAAAGGTAACTTGATTGTGTCAAGAATCATTTTAAGCTTGCAATGGAATCATGGGAAATAAATGTTAAAGGTCTTTAAAATGACATTTCATCTTATTTGTTTGACTCCTTATATTTACAGCACATTCACACACCTGTGCAAGTACAGCACATCAGGAGTCTGAATTTGGGTCATGCTGCCAGGGATACACACCACGGTCACTAATCTTAGTACTTGTTTTTCGGTGAATTACAGATTAATGTGGCGATGACACTGCACTGGTGTTGATTTTCCTGAGTTAAAGGGGCAGTGTTAGTTTGCTGAGCTTCTATTAATACCCAAACTGAGGCCCCTGTCTCTGTATCCATGTAGATGTGAAATGCAGATGAGCGGTGTACTACACAGGCGCTGCAACGCAGATTATTATTGGCCAGGAAGCAGATGAATTAGATTATTAATGATTTTGGAGCAGAGATGTTGGACTCGTTTTCACAAATGGCTTAAATAAGCAGGACGTTCCTCCTGAGGTCTCCACGGTGACAGGGTTGTCTCTGCAGATGTGTTTATTTTTATCCGCGCGCTGACGCCCCGCAGGAGCTGCAGAGAACGCTGTGCCTTCACACCCGCTGCAGCACAGGGTGCACACACGTACAAACAGCCCAAACGCAACACACCGCGAACCAAGCGCGCCCCGACCGCAACACGAACGCGCCACAACCGCAACACGAACGCGCCACAACCGCAACATGAACGCGCCGCAAGCACAGTGTCTCAGTGCACCACAGACGTGACATGAACAGAGCAAGCACGATGCAAGCACAATTTAAAAACCCAAAATAAATAAACCAGACCACGCTGTAAGAGCTCAAGCGCAACACAGACACACAGCAGATACATTATAAACACAACCTAAACAACTGCTCACGAACAGGTGAACCAACAGAGGGCGCCAGGAACATTTCTGCGTCAGTAATGCTCCACTCTTTCAGGGACAGGTTTGGCTTGTCTGTGTGTGCTGTCAATCATGGCTTCATTCAGTCTGTGAATGAAGGGAGGTGCAGAAGGGCAGGGCGATGCTCCCCCCACAGGTTGGGGGGGGGAGGGGGGGGTCGGGGGGTCACAAAGCTCATGGGACTCTTACATCCCTGTGATGACCTGGGAAGTGAGATGCTCCAGCACTTCTTTTCCAGCGTTGTTTTACTCACTAATTAATTAAAAGAGAGCAAAGCCTTGAGATGAGCTTAAATGTCCAAGAGTGCTTTCCCAAGGGCATTTACAGTGGCCCGGTGCCATGACAATGAGAAGATGGTGAGAAACACCACGGACACAGAGCCACACAGAAATACACCAAGCTACATGAGACCACAGGCTCCCATAATTCCCCACACATAATCCCTCAGCTGCCTTTAGCTCCCTAGAACATGGATACAAGTAAATTATTTATAATTTGTTACTGTGGGTATTAAATATTTATTGAACAAAGATGTAAGGTCAAAGGTCGTAAACGCCTGGTGACGGAAATCGTGTAACCCTAAAACCTGCTGACTGACTGAGCGAATTGTTGTGTCCCACAGACTCCTGGCCACCCTGTCAGAGCTCCTCGGGAGTCTTCACCTTCTCCACAAAACCCCCTAATGCTGTCTCTGGCAGGAACAGTCACCTCTTACAACAGGAACACCAGTCTGGCTGCTTTTCCTGGACTCTGTAGAGCGGTTGGACCACATCCACTTGTGGTCAGAGAGTTAAACCCTGGAGGGGAGAGCGGGAGGAGGAGCCACGAAGGGGAGGTGTGGAATTTTAATCCCGGGGAAACGCAACGCTCTCCTGCAGTTCCTGACATGTTCCCCACACAGCCCTGGAGCGCAGAGACAAAGGGCCCCCTAATCGCCCCGACAAGCACGTCACCCCTCTGTCACCATTCAGAGGACGCACTGAGGAAGGGCCTTTCAGTGCCTCTGAGTGCAGGCCAGAGAGTGGCCCTGTCTCCTCTCACAGAGAGGATTTTCAGCTTGCTTTCTCTACAGGTTAAAATTGTAATTTTCTTGCAAATTTACATGATAGTAGTTTGGTGGTTATGTAAGGGGGCAACAATGCAGACCTCTTTGGCTGGATCACAAAATAATGAACTGGCACTTAAACTTTTCTTACACAGAGATGAGGTAAAGGAGACAGGGACAGAGGGACTGCCTAACAGAAAGTGACGCTGACAGACACTGGTCTATAGGACTGCATGGGCCCTAAGAGCAGCTGGACTCCAGGCAAAGGAGAAGAGAACCTCCTCAGAGGCACATGCACATACTCCAAGCATTCGCACATCCTTCAGCTGTCAGATCAGAGATGAGACGCTACCCCCCGAGGCCCTTATCTGTGTCAGGTACAGAGTTTACTCTGCCTCTATCCCTCAGTTACTCAGTATTTACTGTTCCTCTATCCCTCAGTTACTCAGTATTTACTGTTCCTCTATCCCTCAGTTACTCAGTATTTACTGTTCCTCTATCCCTCAGTTACTCAGTATTTACAGTTCCTCTATCCCTCAGTTACTCAGTATTTACAGTTCCTCTATCCCTCAGTTACTCTGTATTTACCCTCCATCTATCCCTCAGTTACTCAGTATTTACTGCTCCTCTATCCCTCAGTTACTCAGTATTTACCCTCCAACTATCCCTCAGTTACTCAGTATTTGCTCAGCAGACACCAGAGGACTTTTTCTGTATAATGGCAGAATGGCTCCTGAGTGACTGCCCTACAGAGCAGGTTTCAGTCCAGCCGTGTCATCAGATGTCATTGACTGGGAGCCCTCAGAGAAAGAATGAACCGGCTGCATTTCGACAAGGTCGGGGTGGGTACGTTCGCCAGGGGAACTTCATGCAGTGAAGTCGTAAACACGAGTCCCATGACACCCTGCGACCCATTCGGGGCCCGCGAGTTGCTCAGGCGTTATCAGAGAGATGCACCTACCCTCAGTGCAGTGTTTGCATATGGGCTGGAGGATTGCAGCAGCCATGTCCTGCGCTTCCACGATAAAGCAGGTGTTGCAGTGATGAACACCAGGTGATCACCAGGAAATGTAAGTGAAGTGAAATGATGTAAAAGCATCCTTTTCATCTTATACCTCGTGGTGTACTTTTGCACAGACCCACAGAGATCCACTCAACCACAGTGGCACAGAAAAACTTTCTGTGCCACTTTTTTTTTTTTTTTTTAACCATATTTACCACAGAATGCTACTGTTTGAATGACCTTTCCTCACATTAAACAGTGGCTATATGAGGCTAAGTGATTCTGGTGTGTTTTAATTAGCAGTGAACAGAAATTGTGACAAACATCTTTGCGGCTGGCTTTCAAGACTAAAACTTATCTAATATATTAATATTATTTATATGGTTATCAAATCACATTGGTGATGAAAAACATGATTTAAAAACAGCATTTTTTATCAATTATGGCAGCCATGCAAATTATAAACCGTTACACTGATAAAACAACTTAATGTTTGCACCCTGTCCCCACCTCCAGAACACCTGGCCACACGCTGTTCCCACCTCCAGACCACCTTGCACAACCTGCTTTTCAGCAGATGCTATTTTGACATTTAGTTGCAGCCTTTGCTGTTTAGACCTGGTCTTATGTCTTCAGCCAGAAAATAGAATCCAGCCCATTTTCTACGAATCTCTCTCCCTTATTCAGAACTGAGGAATGGCTGCCAGTGCACGTTGTCATGGTAACAGCAGAATATTTTCTAATGGCCAGGGAAATGTGGGGAGAGAGAAGCTTGGAAATTGGTTTGAATCAATACATGGATATGATTGAGAGGATAAGCTAACTAATAGAATGTACATATGTACATATATGTATGCGAGATAGGATAAGCTAATAGAATGTACATATGTACATATACGTGTGCATGGTAGAGAGGATAAGCCACCTAATAAAATGCACACATGTACATATATGTGGGTATTACAGAGAGGATAAGCTAACTAATAAAACGCACATATGTGAATATGAATCGATATTGTTAAGAGGATAAGCTAATGAAATGTACATATGCTCCTTTATGTGTGAGAGAGTTTGTGTGTGAAGATGTGTATTTGTTTGTGAATGCGCTGCTCTCTCAGTCTCCTGGTTTTTTTGTATCTCTCTGTCTTTGCATGTCTTTTTAACATCCATATGCAAATAGCCCGACTCCTTGAAGCTAATTTGTTCCAAAGAAAGAGAGCAGGAAGCACTCAGTATGCATGAGAGAAAGGCTGAACTCTCCAAACTCATCTCAACACCTCAGCGAAGGCCCGCCTTTCAGATGAGCAGTTGCTATGGCAGCACTGACGTTGGTGCTGAGGGTGGGGGGTGAGTGGGCGGGTCTATTTCTGCTGCTTTGCGTAAGAGAGGCAGGCTCAGATCACTCGCTCCTCTCCATCCATGACCAATCATTACCCCACCGCACTGACTGTGTGTATCACCAGGGGTGTGTGTGTGTGTGTGTTTGTGTGTGTATGCGTCTGTGTTTGTGTGGACGCGAGCCTGGGTTTGCACCTGCGTATTTGTGTAATAGTCCATGAGTGTGAATGTATGTGCATGTGTGTGTATGACTTTGTATGTGTACATAAATGTGCACCTGTGTGAGTGTGTGTGTGTGTATGAATGTGAACATTAGTATGTGTGCACGTGTGTGAGTAAGTGTGAGTATTTGTGTGTGTGTGTGTGTGTGTGTTTGTGCACGTGTGTGAGAGTGAGTGTTAGCATGTCTCTGTGTGTGAGAGAGTGTGAGTGTGTGTGCTTGTGTGTGTGTGTGTGTGTGTGTGTGTGTGTGTGTGTGCGCGTCTCACTGTGCAGCAGGCTGAGGTAGGGCTGGAGACACAGAGTCATACAGAGAGGTGCAGAGAGGGCTGGGAGACAAGTGGTGATGGGTTATTTAAGGCTGCTTTGGGGATCCCTGCACAAAGATAGGCACTGAGGAGAGGAGCATTTATCGTATTGACTTTACTGATTCAGCCACCATCGTACCCAATAGCGATCCTGTGACCTCACGACCCTGTGACCCTGCAGACCTGTGATTGCATGTCACACACACCCATCGCCATTCCTGCTGGAGGGGAACCGCAGGGCAAGAGACAGACGACAGGAGCTCACCTGAAATTTCACCGTAGCATTTCTTTGAGGCGTAAGTGGTGAATGAGGAACTGCTCTATTTAGGCCATTCTATCCCAGAAGCGGGTGTTCTTATTGTCAGTATGGCTGATTTAAAGATATAAATGAAAGGTACACTCAGTTTTACAATGTGCACATGTAGCCCGTGGCATACAGGTCACAGGACAGTTTGCTCCTGTGATCCTGTCAACCATTTTATACACACTATATATACAGCATATACCACTTATAGAATGCACCGTCTTTGCACATCTATACAGTATACACCATCTAAACAAAATTTTCAATGTACATAGCATCCACCATCTATACTGCATATACCCTCTATACAGAATACCCCATCTATACAGCACACATCGTGCAGACAGAATACACAATGTATACAGCATGGACCATTTATATAGTGCATACATATATACATCTTACACATCCATACATTACCCACCATCAACACTGAATATGCCGCCTATATGGCATTTACCATCTATATAGCATACACTGTCTGTACAGCATGCACCATCTATACTGTGTAATGTGTTTGTGTATGTTAGTGTTTGTGAATGTGTGTCTGTGTATTATTGAGTGTGTGTGCGTGTGTGTGTGTGTGTGTGTGTGTGTGTGTGTGTGTGTGTGTGTGTGTGTGTGTGTGTGTGTGTGTGTGTGTGGAAAGAGAGAAAGGGATGGTGTTCTTTTTACTAAGGACTGGGTAAATGGAATCTGGGTGACTATAGGATGTTTTAATAGGATATGTGTCCATGCAGATGCTGAGATAATGGCAGATGTGTTACAGTGTGAATGCACCTCCTTGACTGCAAAGGACTGTTTTTACTAGAACACCTTCATAAATCAGCCTGCTACTCATACATGTACATTCTCACTGGACAAAGCTGTGTCCAATAGGACAGAAGCATCTGTTGGTCTGAAGATGTTGGTCTGAGCTTATCCTGGGAAGGCAGTTCCCAGTAGTTCCGCAGAGAGTTTAGAGGTCCGTTATGGAGTTTGGAGATCCGTTACGGAGCGTGGAGTGGTTATGGACTGTAGAGCAATTATTGAGCGCAAAGAGATTTTTTTTTATGGATTTTTGAATTATTAAGCTGTCTGGCCCCTTAAGAAAGAGGGGTATTGATTGATTGTCAATAGAATGAATAATTCAGATGTATAATGGTGTGGGGGACCTTGAGGAGGAGAGCTGTCAGAATGCAGTCTATAGACAGGCACACGCAGATTGCATGACTTCCACACATAACTAAAGAAATAAGTCCAACACAGAATTATAGATCTATTCACCTTGGGGGGTGGGGTTGTAATAAAAGGCAGGAAATAAAAGGCATTTTGTCACCTGGAGACAGCAGGGCCAAGGGGTGATGAAAATGGTCTCTCCTCTGTATGTTTTGGTGCAGATGAGGTAGGAATGATGAAAATGCTTAGGTATGCCCACCCTCATGAGTTGGGATTGAGTATAAACACACATATGCTTTTGGTTTTCTCTCAACACATGTCTGCATCCAGGCATTTCTTTGAGGAGTAAGATGATGGTGGTTAATATCTCTCAGCAGTACGTGGTGAATGAGGCACTGTGCTCTTTAGCCCATTCTAACCCCAGAGCAGGTGTTTTTATTTACATGGTGAGTGTTCTTAATGTCCTAATGTCCTCAGGTGTTCCAAATGAAAGATACAATGTGCATATTTCGCTCATGACACATGCACACATGCACGCACTCACATACATACTCATACATCTTTGTTATCCAAAGACAGGATCCAATGGAGGTCAGGTATTTTTATGGTCAAGGTAATTTTACATTAATGTTGGGGTTTATGTTTCAGGGATATTTCTGTTGTTTCAGGAAATCGATATGTCCATAGAAGAGATGGAGAGCCTGCGTTAAGCTAATCACAATTCTGTATCTGAGAAACAGAGAGAGAGTGTGTGTGTCTCCCTATCTTTCTGTCTCAAGTGTGTTTGTGTGTGTCTGTGTGATGATGTTTCTGTGTGTGTGTGTGTGTGTGTGTGTGTGTGTGTGTCTGTGTCTGTCTGTCTGAGGTATATGTGTGTAAGTGTCTGTGTGTGTGTGTGTGTGTGTGTGTGTAGTGTGTGCGCATCTGTCTATCTGTCTGGAGTGAGTGTGTGTGTGTGTTTGTGTGTACCATCCAGTCACTGCTCTGTGCCTGTGGCTAAATGTCTTTTCAAATTGTCTCCACCACAATGCAAACTGAGTTGTATCTGATGGTGGTATTCACGAGTGGTGTCTGGGGGTGGTATATGGGAAAGGTATATTGGAGTGTTATCAGGGGGCTTCCTTCACTAAATACATGCCATTTTCTGCTGTGCTCTATCCACTGTCACCTGTAAACACATCCCCTAGCAGGCAGCTGTTCTCCATCAGCAGTGTGAAGTGTGTCTGTCTTAATGAATAAAGTGCTTGCTCCCCAATCGGCTGTGGCTTCAGTGGGTGTCTGTAATGAATCGTTCTGATAAACCCTTGGCCTGCCTGACCTCTCTCTCCAGCTGCACCATGTAGGCAGCTGGGCCTGGGCCACAGAGCCTCCTGCTCACAGCAGGGGAGGGGACATGAACTGTTTAAAAAAAAAACAAAGAAAAAAAAAAGAAGAAGAAGAGCAATGCAGTGGTCAGTGAGGAGGAATCACTTCCCTGCTGACGGAGGCATGCACCTCAGGATCGTATTCAGTTTCAGCACTCCAGCCTTTTATAGTTCCTCCTGACTCTCTGTTAAAAATGCATGAATGCAGGCAAACTGGAAGAGGAGCCATTTCGGTCTTGAAGTGGCAGCCCCCCCCGCCAACCCCTGTGCTTAAAAATTGATGAGCTGCAGTTTCTCCTGTGGAAAGGGAGGCCAGGAGACCTGAGCACTCTAATCACTGAGATCCTCTCCGATCTACCGGCTCGTGATCGCCCAGATTCTCTGTGATCTCCTGCTTGCGATCACCTACTCTTATTCCTTCAGCTCTGCATGTGAACGTTCAAGGCCTTTCCTCACCATCTCCACTAGGTGTGTGTTTCACTGGTTCATGTAATATCGGCAAATCATGAAAATGACGTGCATCCCCCAAAGGATAACCATTAGCACTGTGTGTTTATCATTGTGATTTATTAGGATAATGATATAATCTATGGTGATATATTTGTAAGGATTTGTACCTTGGCCACAACATAACCACAACATAACCACAGCAGAATAAGTCTTCCCCCCCGTGGGCGTGTGTTTGTGCTCTCTGTCTCTTTATTTCACTCACGCCATTTGTTTTGCCTCATCTTGAAAACACAGTCACTTCATTATTGATTTCTGGACATGTTTTAAAAGCATTTTGCAATTAGTAACTGCTTAATGTCCAGTGTCAAAACAGACCCATCGATCCATTAATTGATCAGGCGAGTCATTAATTTCCTGAGCTAAAAAAAATAGTAAAAGAGTTGGTGAGAATGTGCCTCGCTCATCAAAACTTCACCCCGTCTTCTCTCCACCTTTCATAAGGTGGTGCATGAGGATATAAACTGACATAACCCCACCCTGCAGAGGAAGTGTCTCTGTGGAAGTGGGGTTGCTACACCCTGCAGAGGAAGTGTCTCTGTGGAAGTGGGATAACCCCACCCTGCAGAGGAAGTGTCTCTGTGGAAGTGGGATAACCCCACCCTGCAGAGGAAGTGTCTCTGTGGAAGTGGGATGACCCCACCCTGCAGAGGAAGTGTCTCTGTGGAGTGGGGTCGCTACACCCCTCATCTGTGTCTGTGTGAAGCTTCGTGTTACCACAGAAACCTTTACATCTATATGTGTGGTATAGCAGAAAGTGTATTTCTGCATCCCTCCATTTGACCTCTGTGCATGTCCAGAGGAGAAGACTGAGTGCTGAAACCAGAGCCACACTGGCTGCTGACGATCCATCGGACTGGATTCCACCCTACCCCCCCCCACCCCCCCTTGGCCCGGTACAATAATGAGGTCATGCTGATGCGAAAGGCTCGGAGTCACTTTCACAAATGATCTTCAGCTTTTCAGTACGAGACCCTGTTTCTAAGTGCTGTAGAAATATGCTCATCATCCCACATGTTACACCATTTTTCTAGGTTCCTGTCATGGCAGCAGCTGTGTATTAAATTACACATCAAGATGCAAATTTGCAGGCTGTGGAGCATGATGTTGTCTGATATCAGCTTTCTGACAAATAATTTCTTGCGTATTTTTACATTTTGTGCTCCTGGTATATTTCTGACATTTTCTGCTGTGTGGAAAGTCCAGTTTTTAGTTTACTAATAACTGGGGAGCTCGGTGAAAGCTTCTACACCAGGAGATTTTATCTTTTGGGCCAGCAAGATAGGCATTTAAAACTGCTTGAGAATGCTGTTCTTAGCATTGTTTGATTTAAATGACAACAGAGTTTTTCTAACTTGTAGAGTATGTAGAAGACTCCTCCATAACCCACAGCAATGCGACTCCTGCATAACCCACAGCAGTACAAAGCGCTGTACTTTTCTATATTTTCGGGAAAACGTCATTCATTATAATGCAACTCTGGAATACTCTAAACAACCACTGAACCAGCGCTGACTGATGCAATGCTCTCTAATGTTTCCTTCCCACATTCCCAGACACACTCTCCACACACATGTTCCCCACACTCAGGTTATGCCGTATATTATATTGCAGGTGTGCCATGCCCCACACCCACCACATGTATTCATGCATCAGTGCTGTTCACCCCTCTGTGCACACCCTTAAAAGTTCATGCATCACACTGCGGATTGCAAATCCAAATACACATAAACATGCCACACACATACACACAAACTCACCACTACAGGAACACAAAAGCACACCGATAAACTTAGATAAAGTTTCCATAATAACCAGCAAATATCATCTATACAGAATACACCATCTATACAGCACACACAATCTATACAGCATACACCATATATACAGTATATACATCATATATACATATATACATATACATATATACATCACATAAACACACAAACACAGACATGCACAAACATGCCATCACACACAGACACACAGATGCTGTTCCACTGACATTGTATGACTATCAAACACAGTAGTGAGGTTAGCTTAGTATTACAGCTATTGAGTTTAATTCACTTGTTTTGACTTGAACTTGAAAGTCTGACTCCCATTAAAACTATTTTCAAAAAAGTTCTTGGCAGGAATCTTGTGGCCGATTGGCAAGCGTTGTGCAAGACATTGAAACAGGAAGTGTGTTGAGCAGCATTAAGCGTCTCAGATAACATTTAGTTGAAGTAGATTAATGGTCAACTGTGTGTGGAATGAAGTGAAAAGGAGACTGAACACACAGCCCTTAGGTGCAATCTCTGCAGGGGATATGTTAACTATGGCTAATGTAGCCAGAGGAACTCAATATGAGAGGAATATAGGTGTAGAGAAACATGGTCAGAATTTGGTTTGGATCACACCATTCAGGAAGATCTCATTTTTTTCTGTGGTGGTGAATAATGTTTTCCTCTGCAAAGTCTGGCCTCTGGGAAATTCATGTCCAGTAGTAATGTGTATTTTATGTTTTTAGGTAAAAGGTCATTTGTGTTGAATTTAATTCCCTTATTATTATTACCTCTTAAAGATACATTGTGAGTTGCACAATGGGTATGTCAGTACAAAATTGAATGAAAAGTAAGTAAACATACAGACTACATACACACATGCGCGCACGCACACACACACACACACACACACACACACACACACACAGGTGCAGCTGTTGGATCTTTGTGAGTAAGTACTGCTTCCTGCATGGCTCGCTGAAACATACAATTAGCTGCCGCATTCTGAGAAGGTTTCTCTGCAGCTATTGATCCGAGTTCCTCTTCTCTCCCTGTGAATTTAATTGCACACAAATCAAGAGAAGCCAGATTGGAGGTTTGTTTCCCTCTCCCGTCACAAAAACGTCAATAAAATCACAATCTCATATCCATAGAGTAATCTCACTTCCTCACACCACTGTTCCTTTCTGTGCCTGCACCACATCACTGAAGCACAGGCCCTGCTCACTCCCTCTCTGTGACATCACTAGAGCTCAGGCCCTTTTCATTCCCTCTCTCTGACATCACTAGAGCTCAGACCCTACTCATTCCCTCTCTCTGACATCACTAGAGCTCAGACCCTACTCATTCCCTCTCTCTGACATCACTAGAGCTCAGACCCTACTCATTCCCTCTCTCTGACATCACTAGAGCTCAGACCCTTTTCATTCCCTCTCTCTGACATCACTAGAGCTCAGACCCTACTCATTCCCTCTCTCTGACATCACTAGAGCTCAGACCCTTTTCATTCCCTCTCTGTGACATCACTAGAGGTCAGGCCCTGCTCACTCCTACTCTGTATTCCTTCATTCCTGCCACATTGCTCACCACAGAATAAGCTCTTTGTCAGAATAAAAATATGTCATTCAACCAATCAATCAATTTTTCAGGTTTTAGCTAGTAAACTTCCATTTTTAGGAAAGATTTTTACGGTGCTTGTTTGAAACTAAAAGGAGAACAAGGTGCTTCGGGGCTGTCTCATAGACATCCAGATCACCAGAGCTCAACACTTATATTATTTACTTGTAGCTCACTGAGCTACAAGTCACCTGGCGATGATGACTCCTTCAACACCTCTACCTTTCAAATGAGCCAATCAGGATCAGGACCTATAACATTTCCTGACCAATCTGGAGAGAGCTGGTCTTGACCAGTGACAAGCAGGAATGCGGTGGCCTTTGCTGAATTCACCTGCATGTGAAAGGTGTACTCACCTGTGTGTGGAAGTTCCTGGCAGGAATCTTGTGGCCAATTGACAAGCGTTGCGCAAGACATCAAAACAGGAAGTGTGTTGAACAGCATTAAGCATCTCAGATAACATTTCAGGCACTTTGTTCAGGTTAATGGTCACCTGAAGGGTACAAAATACGGGGGGTCTCGGGGGGTCCGAGACCCCTGGATTGACACTTGAGACCCCCTGTAAGCCTCAACAGCAAAATGTTGGGGGGTCTCTGGAAAAATCTTTTAAAAATTTTTTGTCACTTGCAATTGTCACTAAAAATGTCTTTTAACCCTTAAGGCCCGACAGACGCAGCCTGCATCCAAATTCACATCCCTTCTTCTCGGTTGAATTGCTTGTGAAGTATTCATCGCTAACAATGCTAGTTACTTGTCTATGCGATGAAGTGTTGGCAAGAAAAATAATTTTGAATTTACATCAAATTTAATCATAGTTACAGTCTGCATACAGCTCTGCGTCCATCTCCACACCCATTACTCTTGTTTGAATTACTCATGAACCTGTCATTACATAGATATGGAACACATATCACAAGAAAGAGAGGAACCGGAGCTTTGTAATGATGCTAGTCACATATTTGTACATATCAAAGTAGTCACATTATGAAGACAGAGCAAACTTCTGCAAAGTAATATCTTTACTAATTTCTTCGCCCATTTTCACACTCCTGCTTCTCGGTTGAATAAGTCACAAAGTCCCTATAAGGATCCATAAGTTTTGTATGTTTGTCTGATGTTACCCAAGTTGCTAGATCATCTATGAGACACAATCTACACACACAATTCACACACTACATACAATTATTTATTTACTATCCACAACTCCCTGCATTTTGAAACCTAAATGTTGGCAGGTATGGGTAGGGGGGACCCCCCAATTGCCACCAGGTATTTCGTGCACTGGTCAACTGTGTGTGGAATGAAGTGAAAACTAGACTGAACACACAGCCCTTAGGTGCAATCTCTGCAGGGGATATGTTAACTATGGCTAATGTAGCCAGAGGAACTCAATATGAGAGGAATATAGGTGGAGAGAAACATGGTCAGAATTTGGTTTAGATTGCAACATTCAAGAAGATCTCTTTTTTCTTCTGTGGTGGTGAACAATTTTTTCCTATGTGAAGTCTGGTATCTGGGAAATTCATGTCCAGTAGTAATGTGTATTTTATGTTTTTAGGTAAAAGGTCATTTGTGTTGAATTTAATTCCCTTATTATTATTACCTCTTAAAGATACATTGTGAGTTACACAATGGGTATGTCAGTCCAGAATTTGCAAAAGTAAATAAACATACATACTACATACACACACATGCACACACACACAGGCGCAGCTGTTGGATCTGTGTGTTGATGGTGTATTCAGTTGTGTATGGAAGGTGTCCACGCAAGCAAACACACACTTTACTGCAATCACAGCAAAGATTCTGACCCCTGTGTTTGAAGGGGAATCCCATCTTTGACCATTTCGTCCTCCCATTTCAGAAAAAAAACTGTCAGAAACAGAAAATGTGAGATTACTGCTCAACCTCATTTATATGTCTCAAGGCTTGGAGATGTTTCTTGTGTTCAGTGCTGTGAATATTCCTCAAATATTCACTGGTCTTTGAATCACATGATGGGTCATCATATTCTCTGAGGCTGATGTACCAGCCCCTCCTCATGTTATAAACATCTAGAGAAGTACTAGGGACACAGCTCCTTGGTACCCAATGGCCTGCAGGGACTGAGGGCTGAGAGTGCAATTCCCAATTTGGCCAATAGATGGTATCTCAGACCTCCATGGCACACAGGTCGTCCAATGCCCTTGTTGTTCTGGGAGAAACATGCGGGCAACCTGCACAGCAGCTCCGTGCCTGTGCTTCCTAACCAAGCCAGAATGTTCTGTTGATGTCACATGATGTAACACTGAAGTGCTTAGGACTGGAGGGCAACCTCACATAGATCTTCCTCAGAAACACATTTCTGTACAGCAGACAATGTTTTACATCAGTACTGTATGTTGTGATGAATGATTAATATTTGCAATTTTTGTAAGCTGTATCTTACTTACTTATCTACTTATTTAGGATGTAATATTTTACAGATATATAATACAGATTTTCAAGGTGATATTACCCTGAGTGATCCCGTTATACACTCTTTTGGTCCTCTGATGTGTGTGCAGTTGTTCAGAAAACCATCCTAGCTTTGTGAGGCTGTGTACTGACCCTGGGCTGGGGAAGTATGAAGGTGGACATCTGTGCTGGACAGTCTGTGCTGTCTACAGTCCTCAAAGAGCCCCTTTACGTCATAAAAAGATTGGGAGTTGTGATTGTTACCCATCCAAACTGCACCCCAGAACCCAAAGGCTAAACCCTGACATTGAACCCAACCCTCTATCAGTGTGAGAGCTTCTCCATAAACAGACATGCAAAACAAGGCTTAAAATATGGAGAAAGTGAAGAAAGTGAGAGGGTGAAGTGAAACTGGATGTTTTAGGCAAGTCCACTGCATCCTGTCCACTACTATCCCATGGCCCCCATAAGAGTCAGGCCTCTCCACATTTTCACTCATGTCTGTCTGGCTGCTCTGAGTCTGTCTGTCCCACCTCACAATGACAGCCTCATCAGTGCTGCTAACAGTGTTCTGTCTGATCATTACTCTTACATTGTGTCAGTCAGTAGTGTTGCATCATGTCTAATCAGTTTATATTGTGTGTGATTAGTAGAGTTGCTTTGTGTGTGATCAGTAGAGGTACTTTGTGTGTGATCAGTAGAGTTACTTTGTGTCTGATCAGTAGGGTCACATTGTGTCTAATCAGTAGGGTTACATTGTGTCTGATCAATGCTATTACAGTGTTGTACCTGATGTCAGTTGCATACCTTCTAACCCATAGAACTCACTTCATTACCCACTAAGATACTCTCTCTCTCTCTCTCTCTCTCTCTCACACACACACACACACACAGCAGTGGTTACACATTCTCTCTGATGAAAAGCATTAAACAAATGTTGCCATGGTAATAGAACAAGCATGCTCTAAGCAGTTTCAGTTTAATTCAAGTCAATTCAGCCCAGCTTTATTGGCATGACAAATAACACATGTACCTTGCCAAACCACTTGTAGACATGCACTTTACATTAGACAAACAAGCCAGAATGCAAGTCAAACACAGGCCAGTAGAATAAGATTTACAGTGTCTTTCCCCACTCTGCTCTTCTGTCCAGTCTGTCGCTATATTAAGGCATTATATTGATTTGTTTTGATTTTGTAATCTTACATGTTAATTACTTTTTCATTCTTTTTCATAATGGAAATCAATAGAGATTGAACTGAAATTTAACTATAATATAAGTACATTGTGTCATCAAGAAGAATAGATAGTTACTCCTTTTCAAAGATATTAATAATGAGGACATAAAATATAAATATAAAATAAATATAAAACATGTTAAACAGAATGTGAATATTGAATATACAGTGACAAAATCAATTGCACCCTGCCAGCTGTATGTATGCTACCTTTTATTATAACTTATATCAAAACATGGTGTTTGTTGGTCTTATTTAATAGGTTTGAAGAAATCAGATGATGCTTTTTAAAGGGAGGAGAACATTTCCCTTGTTGTTCCATGAAATTTTAAAAAGTAAAAATACATGTATCCTTTTTGTTAGTTAATATTCATGCAGGCTAGTTTCTGCTATGACATTTTCTGGACATATCGAGTGATCCTAGCCAATCACTGTAGTCCTGTTTTAATCCAGTTCCAACACAGGCATACAGGAGGAGCAGTAGCCCTGGAAAGTCTGCTGTTTGGGAAACAGTCTCTTTCGAGTGAAGCGCTGAAATGAGAGAGTGGTGTGAAACAGTGGCAGTTCATGAGAGGATGCCATGGAGGCCGATCTGTGTGGTTGATCTGATGTGTATCTCCTCTCAGGCTCAATCAATGCTTCCTCTTGCTCTTCTCTCTTTCTCCACCCAGCTCCTACAGGTACCACTCTGGTTTGTGCTCTACTCCACACTCCACTCTACTATTATTCTACTCTACTCTATTATTCTACTCCACACTCCACTCTACTATTATTCTACTCTACTCTATTATTCTACTCCACACTCTACTCTACTCTACTCTATCATTCTACTTTGCAGTCTACTACTAGAGTTTGCAGGTTTTACTAAATGTACTGAAACACGTGGGAAGAATGCCATCAGCTTTAGGTTAGAAGAGCATTGTTTCTAAGGGGAAAGATGAAGGCATTAAGTCTAAGACTGGCCATCTGAATCCTGTTAAAGCCAAAACGCCATCTCTGGTATGGAGATCAGCATTGGTTATTCTATAAGAGTTGAACCCTTGTCTCCAGCCGACCTGCTGTGTGTGTTAGGGTGAGCAGA
The DNA here is from genome assembly GCF_013368585.1 of Megalops cyprinoides. Taxonomy (NCBI): domain Eukaryota; kingdom Metazoa; phylum Chordata; class Actinopteri; order Elopiformes; family Megalopidae; genus Megalops; species Megalops cyprinoides. The sequence goes on from NC_050586.1 coordinate 25,224,525, forward strand.
GCGCAATGGGCAAAAATCAGGATAAGCGAGTTGGAGTTGTCTGTACAAGGAACATTATAGGAAATTAAAGTAAGCCTTCGGAACTGAATTTGTATATTCTTAAATTTTTCAAGGACAAATTATTTTTATTAATTTGACTTTAACGTTACATTAAACTAGCAGATGGACGTATCCAGAGATCTTTAAAGAGCTTAGTTTTGTCCCCTTACTCACTAGATATTCAGTGAGTGAAGTTATGCACCATGACCAAGGCTACAACAGCACTGCAAATAGCAACTCTTGGGGTACAGCCCTGCTCCTTACCACTACACAATATATTGCCTGTTCAGAAAGACATTAAAATAATCCAATAAAAATGAGTCCAGCTGTAGTTTCTCTCCCTCTTTATTCTATTGCACTGTTTCATGTTAAGGTTTATAATTATTATTCATGTTTATTATAATATCTGCAGTGTTTTTTCTCTTATTGTCTTACCCAGTTGATTATATTTTCACCTTTAGCTACCATGGCTAGCCTAGTAGCAAGTGGTTCCCGCAGTAAAGTGCAGTTCCTGCAGTAAGCAGGGTGCACACAGCAAACTGTGGTTCCTTCAGTAAAGCACAGTTCCTATAGTAATGTACGGTTCCTGCAGTAAAGGTCAGTTCCTGTAGTACTGTGCAGTTCCTGCAGTAAAGCACAGTTCCTATAGTAATGTACGGTTCCTGCAGTAAAGGTCAGTTCCTGTAGTACTGTGCAGTTCCTGCAGTAAAGCTCAGTTCCTATAGTAATGTATGGTTCCTGCAGTAAACATCATTTCCTATAGTAATGTGCGGTTCCTGTAGTAATGCGCAGTTTCTGTAGTAAAGTTCAGTTCCTGTAGTAATGTCTGGTTCCTGTAATAATGCGTGCCACCTACAGTAAAGTGAGGTTCCTGCAGTAAAACATACCATAGCTGCTGATGTGGATTTGGGTCAGAATTTTCTGTTGCAGCTAGCTGAGTCACTGGTTGCCTTGGAGACCAAGTTTCGCTCATAATGGTGACCATGGTGACTAGAGAAGGATGGATCACTTCAGTACTTCCTCCACAGACATGCACTCTACACTCTGCACTCTCACACCCACCCACCCACACACACACACACACACACAAACCAACCAGAGCCCAAACTAAAATTCCCCGCTATTAAACATTACCTGCGCTTGAAATGATAGTTTACGGCACATGCTTTGTAAGACATAACACTTTTATTAAATACACTGTATTACAAGAGACTTTTCCATTTCATTTAGAGAAGCTGATCACATGATACACATGAATAATAAGAACATAGTGATACTGTGTTTCCGTTGGGATCTGCCTGCATGCCGGTGGCCCACCTTCAGCCAGTCACACCACACAGCATCACAGCAGCACGGTTCTCAGTCATTAAAAAAAAAGAATCAAAGAACACAATCTACAGTCAATCTACATTCAGAAGAAGAGACTGCTCCTTACGTTGAGTCACAGTTTTTTTTTGTTTGTTTGTTTGATCGACGAAGGAAAAAAAAGGAACTAGATCAACTTCAGAGCACTGATGAGCCGAAGCAGGTCCCTTGCCTGCTGCCTCTACAAGCAGACAGTAATACTGAGCCAGAGGCCTTCAGGAGGTCAGCATTCCTCATCACCTTTACAGAGGGATTCAGGGACACCAGGCCAACGTGTCCTGAATCAGAAACACAGTCCTTCAGCTCTGCACACGCCCCTCTCACAGGGCAGGCATGGAGGAGACCCGTGGTTTGCTCTAAATCTTGCAGCTGCAAATAAAATGGTTTGTTCTTCCTGCTCATATTGCAGCTTCAGTGGGCGGCCCTTATTTGAAGCACTCAGACGTCTCCTCCCTCTGTGAGCATTAGACAGAGCAGGACACAGATAAGAGTCTGTGATTTCATTTACAAAGGAATCGAGTGTAAATGGAGATTTATGTGCTGCATACTGCTACAGTGCATGTATACTGCCCATGAATCTCAGCTGCTGTCACATAATAGAGGTGTCCATGAGGGCAAAACAACTGAAAAGCTTTAAAATCATCCTCTCAGCCCCGCTCAAAGTGCTAAGTATTCATTCAAATATGAAGCATTTCTTCAGTAGGTCCTTGTCAACCAATCAATACTCAGTAACATCAATACTTTTCATAATCATAAGGATCAAAAAAGAAATTTTTAATCCATTATCAATGAAGTCCCCCACTAAATAAAGCATGTCTCTGGGCATTTTGGCACCAATGCTTCAAAACTGAGGGAGAAACAAACTCAAACGTCCCCTTATAGTGGCGTTCAGCGCCTGCGAAAAAAACCTGAGGCTGGAGATCCAGATGTGTTCATTTGTGAAGAAGAGTCAAGATGGTGTTCAGTACTATAGCATTCAGTAATACTGATGAATCGCAATGGCTAGGCATGATGGGAATGGTCAGTAGAAATGGGCTGGAGCAACAATCCATTGTAATGACTACTTGTAATGACCAGTATTTATGCAGAGTATTAATGATCAATAGTAGATCATTAATGGCCAGTGATAATGGTCAGTCATACTAGTCAGCAGTTATGGTTATTAGTAATGGCCAGTAATTATGGTTAGTCATATTTGTCAGCAATATCGCTTATTAGGTATGGCCAGTAACTATGGTCGGTCATATTTGTCAGCAGTAATGGTTATTAGTAATGATCAGTAACTATGGTCAGTCGTATTGGTCAGTAGTAATAGTTATTAGAAATGGCCAGTAATTATGGTCAGTCATATTTGTCAGCAATAATGGTTATTAGTAATGGCAAGGAATTTATATTAAATAGGGTGCTAGCAGCTCAGCCTAAGAGAGGCAGGGGCTTTCTGTAACGGCCAGGCTGCGGCTGACTTCGCAGTGGTTGAATTCATATTTACAGCTGGATTACATATCTACAGACACACAACACAGAACAACTTTACAACAACGTCTCACGGGGAACACGACAGTCTGCGGCCATCTGCACTGTGCTGTCTGAGTAAGGAGAGAAGGTGGAGGAGAGGGAGGTATGCTCAAGGCCTTCCTCTCCACGCCCGTGTGGGAAGCCTCTCGTCGGATGAAGAGCTGGATTATTTACACCTGCGTCTTGTTTCTGACACAATGGCACAGCTTCCGAACCCACCAGCAGGCCGACATTCCCGCACCTGCTCCGCTGCACACCTGAGTAAGCACCCACACCTGCAGATGAAACAGCCCATAAACAGCCCCTTACCCTGAATCCTGTTCCCTTCTAACGACAAAAAAACTTCGAAAAATTACAATCTTTTTTTAAAAAAAAAAAGTACAATCACTGTGACAACAAGAATCTTGTTTTCTTTGTTTCCTTCTGTTTTAGGTGGTATCAGCAGCTGTCCGTCTCCCCTGCTCTCTGCTCCCAAACCCCCGAGGAGTTTGCTAACTTCCTGTCCCAGCACAGGAAGTCCCCCCGTTACAGGCTACAGTGCAGGTCAGGTAAACAGCATCTGATTGTCTCCTCCGCTTTGTGGACCAGGTCCCGCTGCTTTTCCAGAGAGCAGTGTTTTCCCTGTCCTGTGATTGGTCGAGTGACATCACCATGGCAACGTGTTGCCGTGGTTAGTGGATATTTAAGCTTTACCTTATTCTTCTCCTACTCAAAATAACTGCATTTCCATTCCAGTTTAATGGTCATATCAAATACAAACTTTCAAAATGGTTTACATACGATAGGTAAACGCTGATTTTAGCTGTGCTTGTTTTCAGTACAGACAGTAGAATGCAGTGTGTGTTCAAACAGCATTTCAGATCCTTCAATCGCGGCTTCTGTGGACAAACTCCAGCCCCTGGAATAGTTCAACAACTAATCAATCAGTCAAACTGAATCAATCTAATCAATGGGTTTAAACAATGGCAATAGTAGCTGATAAATCAAGATAAGAACCATGATTAAAACACATGCAAAAGTGCTTCAAGTTAAATAAGTATAAAAATAGACTATTAAAAAAACTGCTTTAACCAACACTGTTTAAACCACGCCACTGCCATTCAATTTAAAAAGGGGGAAAAAGCATAAAAAATATATTACAGTGGCAACAAACATCCTGGAGCTTCTCACTGAGTGAGGGGTGTGTCTATGAGCATCCATTAGAGCCTGTGTGTGAGTGTGTTTGTGTGTGCATGTGTGTGTTTGTCTGTGTGTGTCTCTCTATATGTGTGCTTGTGCATGCATGTGTGTGTGTGCCTTTGTGTGTTTGTGTGTGTGCATACACGCCTGTGTGTGGGTGTATGTGTGTGTCTTTGTATGTATGTTTGTGTGTGCGTACATGCCTGTGTGTGTGTATGTGTATGTGCGTGTGTTTTCATGCATGTGTGTGTGTGTGGATGCATGTCTATGTATATGTGTACGTATGTGCGTATGTGTGTGTGCGTGTGTAGTGTACTGTGCAATGCTAAAAAAGGGGAATCTGATCTGTCTCCATATAGAGATTCAGTCCTGTTTTCTCCTCCAATCAAAGCAGAACTGTTGAACATCCACATTTCCATCATCTGTCACTGAGCTCTGCTAATGGGCGACATTAGCCTCCTTAATGAAATATACACTATTGCAGAGAGCTCGTTCTGTCTTTAAATGACTACATTACTCAAGAAGCGAAAAACATGCAAAATTCAATTTTGTTCCCACAAAATACAGTAAGGGGCATTAACAGCTGAACCGGCTCTTGGGTAATCCATCAGGGTGCGTATGCCCCGCCCACTGGCAGGCCCCACCCATTCGGGGCTGACGACGCCCTTCAGAGCTCCTGCTTCTCATGCAGTGATTGTCGGGGAGCTCAGGGTCAGTAATGCAGCACGGGGGGCGCAGGGGCTCCAATCTGAGCCACCCTGCTCTCCTCTCATGGGGGGGGCGGGGGGGGAGGCCCAATCTGAGCCACCCTGCTCTCCTTGCACAGGGGTCTCACAGATGGTGCTGTTAGTGATTGGGGGGGGGGGGCGCAGAGGGGCAGTTTACACAGTTAGTCCAGCGGCTCCACCTCTTTCTGCCTCTCACCAGAGAGTTCTGTTTTCAGCTCTTAAACTGGTATTGACGTGCGTGACACAGCGGGCTGAGAAGGGGGTATTTACAGCTGAACGCATCCAGAAGAGAGCAAGAAGTCACTGTCTTCAGAGGATAGCAGAGATTAAGAGCATTGCAATCCAGAGGATCTCAATGTTAACTCCATGGGAAGGTCTGATGGACAGATGCACGTTTGTTCCAAAAGACGAGGATGAAGGGAAGGAAAGAGAGAGAGCAGGATGCTGAGAGAGAGTGTTGGGGGGGGTAAAGAGACAGGGGAGGGCAGATAAGAGGGGTCACTATTGCATGAGGGGTTGGAGGAGATTGGGTGGGGGTGGGGGTTAGAGGCCCCTTTGAAAAAGCTTCTCTTCGCCTTCTTCAATAACGGCAGCAGTTAAGAGTTTAATCACACACACACACATGTGCGCGCACGCACACACACACACACACACACGTCTATCTCCTTCACATACATACACACTCTCTGATAAACACACACTGTCTTACCGAAGCACACAAACGCAACTGCTGTCACTCACTTCCAAACACACACACACACCACACATACTCTCTCTCTCTGACACACACAGACACACATGCGCACACTCTCAGTCTCTCTCACACACATACACACATATACACACATCCCCTCTCTCGCATGCATGCTTCAGTGGTGACTGCGGCAGTGAAGGTCAGCCCAGGATGTCCAGGTAGACAGGTGAGGCTTTGGCCAGGTTCTGCAGGAGGTTGTGTATCTCTTTGATGTTGAGCCTCATGTGCGGCTCCCGCTGCCAGCAGCCCAGCATCAGGTCATACACCTCCTTGGGACAGGTTCGGGGCCGCTGCAGCACCCGCCCCTGCGTGATGCACTCAATCACCTGCATGAGGAGGTCACAGGCCAGAGGTCAACTTCCACTGCTTATGCCGTCATGTCTGAATCAGAAATCCCACTCACTCACAATAATCATTTACTCTGGAGTCTAAACATATACTCTTCCATCAAACATACACTCCACAGCTTTTCGTCCAATTTGGAATACATTGATTCATTAGAATTATTGTTTATGTTTCGGGTTCATTAATACAAAAGTGTTAAATAAAGCAGATTCCTCATAAACAAACCAAGGGGTTCCTCCAAGGTGTGGACATGAACACTGATTTACCAGGGTTTTGAAAGATAACTGTTTCAGACAGACAGCATGTCTGAGCTGAAAATGCCATTTGAGTTCCCTTCCCAACAGTATGAGATCAGATATCAGTCAGAAGACCCTGTTTGTGGGGCTTCTTACTGGATCAGGTAGTAACAGTGCTTATCCCCAGGTGAGGGTGAGCTCCGTGACCCCTGGTTCAAATAAGGTTGTGTCATTTGCAAACCATGACCTGGGGCCCGCACTGGTGGAACGGATTGGCTTCATTCTGTTGGACAGGGTAGGCAGTGGGTAGGTTGGCCAGGGTCCCGTCATCACTCTGAGCACCCTGGGACTCACATTGGCACCTATGTAGCAGCTACTCAAATGCTATCCTCCAGTGGTGTTTGCCTCCTGGTCACTGGGGAACTTGTAGCACAGAAAACAGTCGCAGTAGGTGTGAATGTGTGAGGATTGCGGGCACCTTGCCCCATGCTGCCATGTGGATTGTCAGTGGATGGTAACAAGCTTAAAAATGTCTGGCCACTAAAATTTGGGGGAAAGGGAAGAAAAAACCCCAAAAAATCTGTTTGCTCCTGATTGGCTATAGAGCTGAGTGAAAAATCTGCATCTCTTTTATCAGACAAGGCAACTGAACACATTTTGTCTTTTGTCTGGAAAAGACAAGGGGCAGGGAGAGCAAGTTAAAGGTTAAGGGTTAGGAGCCAAAGGTTAAGGTTAGAGGTGACTCTGACCTCGTTGTTGGAGAGCTGGTACCAGGGCTGCTTGCCGTAGGTGAAGATCTCCCAGAGAACCACGCCAAGACTCCATACATCGCTCTCTGTGGTGAACTTCCTGTACATGATGCTCTCTGGGGGCATCCAGCGAATCGGCAGCATTGTGTGCCCTCCCACCTGTGGGAACAGACAGACACGTTTACACACCTTCACACACACAGACACCTCTGCACAAACACACAGACCCCCCACTTACAGACAGTCATATTTACACAATACGACTTTTACAATAAAACTTTCATGAAGATCTGAGAAAAAAGGAGATTATTCCTGACATATTTATTGTTTTGAATAATAATAAATTATAAGACATTAATACATGGTTTAGGCATGAACATTATGGATGTTTATGAGGACTCCATATCAAAACGAGCCAATTTATTTTGTAACTTGCTTTCAAATATATTTTCCGCAAAGTGGGTCCCTTAAAAATGAATTTCCTTCAGTAATTAAGTGTCTTCTTTGCCACTCAACAATGAGAGACAGTTTGTGGTTCAAAGCCACAGGCTAAGTTAACCAATCATTCTCTCATTTTAAAAAATGTAATTACTTTTAATTATTCATGTTTCCATTTGAGGCAAAGTATTGCAGCATTTACAAATTCATATGAGAAAAGGGAAGAGCTTATGATTAATAGTTATAACATTCTGGTCTTATGAATTATTAAGATCCAAGGCTTTTAGGAGACTATGTCAGGCCAGGGCTGCTAGTGTTAGCTGTTTTGATTGAGAGATGCCCTGAAAGCTGCTCCATCCCATGGGGTGCTCTGTACTATAACTGTTCATTAATAATATAGATACATTCAACCCTGGCATAACCCTCCATGAAACAAAAAAGTCTCAACTGTGAGTGTTGTGGGATGACCTGCCCTGGCGGGTGGAAACCACAGCGATAGCCGGGGCTGCGGCGGGCAGCTTTAGCGTCTGCAGGGAGCTGAGGTTTTGAGAGCGTGTGTTTGAAATGCGGCGCAGAGCCTCCCGCTGCAGAGTCAGGCTGCAGCTGCCATCTGCGTCACTCAGCCTCTTCACAACAACAAACCCCGCTCTATACCACACTCCGCCGCTCCGCGTTTCTATGGAAACGCCAGCTCTATGGGGGGATTACAGAATTTGCATTCAAATGGCAGTTAAAAGAATATACACTGACTGTGGCGGAAAATAGAGTTGTTTTTGTGTTATGGCCATATTTGGATTAAAAAGGACCAGACGTATACGCCGATTGTACAGCCATTTTAAGGCTCATTTGTAGGGTATGCAGTGTATGTTCTCTCGAAGCAGAGAGCTAAAGATTGGACTTGGAGTCTACATGGTCAAAGAGAAAAAATGTTTTCTTCTGTAATGAATATTGATCCCATAAGTTACTTCAGCGGTCAGGAGCGCTCAGGGGTTTTGAAGGAGGGTCGTAACAGTTACAGACTGGTGTCCATTTGAGGGGGCCAACTGGGAATGGAATGGATGAGGGGGGCCATTGCATATGATCAACTCAGTTCCAGACATCACTGGCAGAGCTGCAAACGATTGCCTCAGTTCCAGACATCACTAGCAGAGCTACATGCCATTGCCTCAGCTGCAGACATCACTAGCACAGCTACCTAAGGTTGCTTCATCCCCAGACATCACTAGGAGAGCTGGAGCTCATCTCAGTCTGACATTACAACATGCTCTCAACCATCACTGCCTATGCAAGATGACGATGATTCTAAAGGCACCGCCAACTTCTCTCTCACTCTATCTACTGCTCTCTTTCCCTCTCTCTTCCTCTCTCTCTATCTCTTGCTTTCTACTCCTATTATCCTAGCTCTCTCTCCCTCTTGCTCTGTGGAGCAGTGGAGACAGTTGCAGGGCTGCATACTAATCACAGAACTCTAATGACTTTTTTCTCTCAATTGTCTGATATATCCTCAGCTCTGCGTAGCACGGGTACGCTGCCATGGAAACAAGGCCTGAGAGCACAAAGACCCCCCCAACACACAGCTAGAGGGAGGGGGAGTCATGGGCCCAGCACACATGCATGTTTGGACATTCTGTCCATGTCAGAGAGAGGCCTCACTCTCCTCCACGAGGAGGATCATATCAGCAGCATGTCGGCCTGTCTGGGCCGCTGAGTCTCAGCAGAAACACAGTGAGTCCCAGCAGAAACTCAGTGAGTCCCAGCAGAAACTCAGTGAGTCCCAGCAGAATCGCAGCAAGTCCCTCAGAATCACAGCGAGTTCCAGCAGGAACACAGCGAGTCCCAGCAGAAACACAGCGAGTCTCAGCAGAATCACAGTGAGTCCCAGCAGGAACACAGCGAGTCCCAGCAGAAACACAGCGACTCCCAGTAGAAACACAGCGACTCCCAGTAGAATCACAGCGAGTCCCAGCAGAAACACAGCGAGTCCCAGCAGAAACACAGCGAGTCCCAACAGAATCACAGTAAGTCCCAGCAGAATCACAGTAAGTCCCAGCAGAATCACAGCGACTCCCATCAGAATCACAGCGAGTCCCAGCAGAAACACAGCGACTCCCAGCAGAATTAGAGCGAGTCTCAGCAGAATCACAGCGAGTCCCAGCAGAAACACAGCGAGTCCTCATTAAATCTGAACAAACAGGAAACTGTCATGATTTCCCTCAGTATTTGTGCTGACAGTGGAGCTGTGATCATGTCACCGGGCTCTGGCATTTTGACTACTCAGCTACATAAAAGTGACCTTTGAACCAACATTTCCTGCTCACTTATTCCTGTGACATTTCTGTCATCCTGCCTGTGAGCACCCTGTAACATCCTGTCCGCAGAGAACACACTCTCTTTCTCACGGCCACACATGGAGCTCTCTGTAAGGCAGGGAGCCCAACTGCAATTCACTAACGTGACTGACACACAGACACACCTCCCCCTCCCTGTGTCACATCCCTTGGGGGACAGTGGAAGGTGACACCGCGGACAGTTGCGTAAGTGTTCCTGCTGGTGCCATTACATGTCATTTGCCACTAATACTCACACATATTCAACATGTTGTGTGAATCAAAAGATCATTGCCTTTGAGAGAGGGCAAACGTTATGGCAGTATGACACATTCCCCTGAGCCACAATGCCTCTCTCCCGCACAGTGGCATCACTGATGTCAACAAACATTGGAGCACGCTGCAATAACACACCTGATTCCTGAGTCTCTCTACATCAGCAGAACACGTCTGCTGGGATGAGGAAAGAGAGAAGATGAGGACAGAGAAGGGGAAAGAGATGAAGAGACAGGATGAAAGAGAGAGGGGGTCCTTGTGACCTTGGGTTATTAACCTCTGTTGGTGTGGATCCCCTGCCATAATTTTACACCTTTATGTAAAGTCCTATAAAACTGTGCACTTTTCAACATACAGAAGTGTAAAGTCCTGTAAAACTGCAATGTTAGCCACATGACAGTGTAAAATTCTCTAATACTGTGCAGTGTTAAATATATAGTTGTATGCTACATTCCCCTGTATTCTGTTTGATGTAAAATAATTTTGTGTACATAACACAAACAATAATACCATAGTTTATAGCTTCAGTTGAAAAGAAATCAGATTATATACATAATAAAGTGGCTGTAGCAGATCTGATATCAGCAGCGACAGAGAGGAGCCATTTGTCAGAAGTCAGTGCTGAGTCAGATCTGAGCTGAGTATCAATACTTCTACACAGTCTGCAGTTACTGATGAACGGAACTGTGGTATAAACTAACTATAGGAATTGTCAAAAAGATATTAATTTGGATCAAGTAACTCATATTTTCAACACGGACCAAACAGCACTGACCCTCTATAATAATTAATGAAGAATGTTTTAATTGAAGTGATACACGCAGAGAGAAGCTTCCAGAGGCAGTCAAGGTATGTGGTACAACAGTACAGTCTCTCTGGAGGACAGCATAGCACAGAGATGCAGATGTACATGATGAGAGCAACAGGGAGCACAGGAGAGAAGTCCAGTCACCCTGCTGGCGCCAAAGTTGCTCTGCTGGTGATGTCAATCAATAATGGAGCTACTGGGTCATCCTGGTCCCCTCTGCCCCTCACAGTGACCCCCCACACCCCCCTCCTGCATGCTCCAGTGACCATGAGTCAGACTCTTGGTCAGAGACAGACACACGCATACAACACACACACACTCACCCTGTAGTAGTCAGTGCTGTAGACATCCCGGGACATGCCAAAGTCTCCGATCTTCACCAGCAGGTTTTCCCCCACCAAGCAGTTGCGAGTTGCCAGGTCGCGGTGCACAAAGTGCTGGGAGGCCAGGTACACCATCCCTGCAGCGATCTGCTGTGCGATGTGCAGCATCTGAGCCTGGGTCAGCTCCACGGGACGATTATTCTGCCCGTCCATCAGAACTGCATCTGGACCATGGGCCCTGCACCCCCGACACACACACACACACACAGGCGGGTTAATAATGAGCACCCACATGCACAGACATTGAAAAAAACAGGCACACACATGTTAAAAATACAAACAACACAAACCTTAGCAAACAAACACACATATTACGAAAATAAAAACACACTCGCATTACAACAGCACATAAGCACACCAGCACACACACCTGAGGAACTTGTTGAGGTCTCCATGCTTCATGTACTCAAACACCATGATGAGCGGGTCTCCCTCCACACACACACCATAGAAGGTGACAATGTGTTCATGCTGGAGGTTGGTCAGGAGCTCCGCCTCTCTCTGGAAGTCTTTACGAGCATTCTCACTGGCCTCCTTCAGTGTCTGCAGGAGAAACACAGGCACAGTCAAGACACACACACACACACACACACAGTCACCACACAAACACACACATGCACACGCACACACACACACACACACACAGTCACCACACAAATACACACAAATACACACAAACACACACACACACACACACACACACACAAACAGTTGCCACATACCATTGCCAAATGATTATTTTCAATATTTCATGATTTTCGGCATTCATAGCCACCACACAGATCAAAAAGCAAACTGCTAATGGTATTGTTACTAGATGCCATGGCTTATGAAGCCAAGTTTCTTTAGAATCGGAAAAATGCCTGTAGGCTGTGGTAACATTGACTATACGAACACATATGAAATATAGGTGAAGGGTTTGCTTATTTCTACAGGCATCCTATTTCCCATTTTAATGTGAACAGTGTGAGAGCTGGGAGCCCCCCGCCACTGCCCAGGAAAAGAGGGATTATATTCTATTTTTCAGGAAGTTCTTCATGAGGAATTAGCTGACTGATAAGAGCATTTCAGCTGCCAGCTCCAAAAAGGTCCGGCCAAAAACTGCAGAGGAAACTCATTTTCTTACATTTATTTCACACAAATCCAGTTGCCCAATTTATGAAAATATAAAATTTTTTACGTCCATGAGATTGCTTTGGGGCTTTAAATACCACTTCACTCAAAACAGTAAGACAAATATTTACCCTGTCAGTTTCCAGTTTTTTTGGTATCTCAAACGAAGCCATTAAAATAAAATATATAGACCTTGACTATAATGAGGGGAGTTTATCACAGAGTGCATGACAGACGTAGAAAGGCATAAATCATAACTAGAGGAAGACTCCCTCACTCTCCTTTGTGGCAGTCTGAACTTTGAGAGCCACGCTCTGCAAGAAGTCCACAATTTTACACCTGGGAATATGAAAATATGACTCCATAAAATGTTTGTGGAATATGACCCTTTCAGGAAAACGAAATGAATAATTAATCTTCACTGATGTAACATTAATACACTGCATTTCATATGTGCTGCCAGTCCTGCCATTAGATGGATCTGTTTACAGATACAGCCCCTCTCTCCCCACCCCCCCAAGCTATGGCATAGAACACGCGAGGATATGTGCTGTCTCAGTGTCTCAGTGCGCAATGCTGTTTAAAGTGTGTAAAATGTTTCAGCGTGTACAGTGGGAGTGTTCACTGTGTGTGTTTCAGTGTGTAGAATGAGGGTGTGTAGTGTGTCACAGTACACAGTGTGAGAGTGTGTACTGAGTCTCAGTGTGTAGAGTGAGAGTGTGTAGAGTGTCTCAGCATGTAGAGTGAGAGTGTGAAGTGTGTCTCAGTGCACAGAGTGAGAGTGTGTAGTGTGTCCCAGTGGACAGTGTGACAATGTGTACTGAGTCTCAGTGTGAAGAGTGAGAGGGTGTAGTGTGTCCTGGTGTGTAGAGAGAGAGTGTGCAGTATTTCTCAGTGCATACTTCGAGAGTGTGTAGCGTGTCTCAGTGCACAGAGTGAGGGTGTAGGGGGTAGGGTGTATGGCTGACTATGAAAAGAGGTAGAGCCTTAGAGCATCGATCACTTCCTCACACCCCGGACAGTGGAGAGGACCTTGTCTACCATCATATGTATTTTTAATGACAGTTTCATCTGTGATGGGATCCCATTTCGCCACAGTCATGTAATATGTGCCCTCTTACCGCTCCTATAGGTTTGATCCCTGCCCTGGATCCACGTCAATAAGCCACCCGTTCCCGAATCAGCCCTGCATTCCCCCACTGCCCACCCTGCATCCGGCCAGGTCGAATCTCGGTCGGTGATACTTCCACCACGGCCCTGCCCCGTGTCGGCTTTGTGCTTGCCCTGTGTCAGCCCCGAATCCTCAGAGCCTTTTACCAAAATCTCTGGCAGAATCACACAGAGGCAGGAATCAGCCGGCCGTGGAATGAGTCGACATGTAAAGCTGGGTACCTTGACAGCCACCAGGATCTTCTCTTGGTCTGGGGAGAGGTTGTAGCACTCAGCCAGGAAGACCTTCCCGAAAGCGCCCTCCCCCAGCTCCCTCTTCAGCACGATGTTGTGCCTCTTAATGTGCTGGACAACTGCGCAGAGAGAAGAAGACACACCTCAGTGTGTTATATCCCAGACACAGTCCCTGCTCTCCTGTTATGAGTGCTCTGTTTTGAAATGGACTGGCCAAAATCACAATACATCACTGAATGAAAGCAACATTGTCAAAATGTTTTATTTCCTTTATTTAACCAGGGAGACCAGGCCAAGACAGCATCTATAGAGTCACCCCAGAAGTTAAAAACCATATACCATATACAATACTACACAGCCATATACAAAGTCATCGATAGAAACAGACAAAATAAGCCTATGAAAAATGCTTACACTCCTCACAAACAGTGTTTTGAACAAAGGTTTTAAATCACAGGACAAAAGAAATATCTTAAAAAACTAGATGATCACTAACAGATCACTAAGAGATCACTAACTGAACTTCAAATATGTACACACAACTGTCAGGATCTGAGGAGTGACAGAGATATAACTTCACCTAAGCAGCTGTTATTATTATATCATCACTCTGTGAAGGTTTAAATAGCTACAAACACACAAACATACACAAGCACACACACACAGTGTCACTCTTCACATACACACATACTATACCTCACACAAATTTATTTTCTCATTCATACACACATACAGACACGTACACTCTCACTCTGCACCAAGATATGGCACTGTACACTAATGTAGTTGATTTATATGAAGATGCCGAGGGGAAGAAAGTACTGGATGACCTGAGAATACTAGAAGTCATTTGCTTTGCACCAAGCAAATCGTAATACCAGCCTTGACCAGTAGAGGGAGTGTCATTAAAGGAGCACTGATCACAATTTGAACTGGCCTTGTCTACGGTGGAGGTGTCAGTAAAGAGCCACAGTACGAACCACAGATGATCTAACAAGCAGCATCATACGTGTCCTCACAGGTGCTCAAAACACCATGAGGCACAGAGCACATTTTCTCATGCATGGTAAAAGACAGAGACAGAACAGTTCATGCTCAGACTAAGTTTTACACAATGTCTAAAAACAAAACCAACCACCAGAGCGCTATATATAACTGATGTACTGTTTACACTTACTATAAGCTCATGTCAAAGAAGAACAACAATAAATGAGTAAAGACAGAAGGAAAACATTCTGCTCTGTACCTCACTAAGTCCTCACTCAGTTTCTCCCTCTCTCTGTCTCTGCGTCTCTCTCTGTCCCTCCCTCTCTCTGTCTCTGTCTCTGCCTCCTTCTCCTCCCTTAATTATTCAGAGAAACTGACGGCTGGGATTCTGAAGCAAAACAGCAAAACAAAACTGCAATAAAACCGTTGTCATGTTGTAGCACTACACCATGATACTGACAGGGTACTCCCTGTACAGTCTGGCCAGATATTCTGCAAGATGCAGTGAGGACTGAGAGTCCTGAACACTTCCTGTAGTGTTGTAAGCACTTCCTGTATGGTTCTGAATGCTTGCTTCTGAAGGGACCTTAAGTCTTCCTGTACATTCCTGGGCACTTCCTGTAGAGTCTTAAACTGCTTTCTCTCTCATTTCATCATTAGATGATTTGGAGTCACACACAACCTTCCAGCTGAGAGCATCTTCAGCCTAATTGTTTCACAATTCCTCTTAAACACAGGGGAAACTACTCTTTGTCACTCTTGAAGATGATGATGCACATTCATATTAACCCAGCCACCTGGAACACAAGGCAACACAGCCAGTAGCACAAAGTCTTTCTCAGGCTTAGGGTGACTGTAACACGCTTCCCTGGTGTGCTGCTGGCTGGAAGGAGGGTAGTGGAGGTTGCGCACGAGAACATTGCTGCTCTGATGTGCGTATTTATTACTTAATATAAAGCCAGGTCTCACGGTCTTACCCCCATCCTCCATGCACACAGCAGAGCACATTAGCACACAGCGCACAGCATTACTACTGAGAGCTGGTAGGAGAAAATACCATGCAGCCATTTACAACACTGCCGGAACCAATTCTCTCTACTTACTCATAGTTTTTGTGTAAGCACAGGCACATCTGCTATATGTATTAAAGGTATTAAAGGTACACGACTAAAAATCAACCCTTTCAAGTTCCTCTTCTTAAATGTGCTGATTTATGCAGTGTGTGCACTACATCCGAATGTGACTCTCAGCCTATAAATCCAGATCAATGAAAGTCATATGCATCTGGCTAGCTCACTTCAAAAAGTCCACACAAAAGAAAATATTGCAAGCTAAATAATTTGTTATTTCTGCATTTTCTAATAGGCCTATGCATCAACAGTAGCCAGCCAGCTAATTGAAATCATTGTTTTTCATCAATAACAATAACGGTTAATGTGTGAAATGCCTCAGGGGTTTGTGGGAGCATGCAGTGATGGCATTGTCATGCTTGACTACATTATTTACTATATTGCGACCACATAGAGAAAGTACAGATTCCCAAGCAGCCAGTGAGCAGAGAGCTCATTAGTCCCATTGCCCATTGTGCCTTTCAAGCAGCAGTTGGAGGAGACCTATCCCAGCTGTCCTGGGAGAAGCCGTCCGAGTGCAGCAAAGGCCACACGCCAATGACTAATTTTCACACATATGCCTGTCCAATGGCTCCCAGTGTATGGTGCAGTTTGCGAGAGACATTGCAACACCCTAAACAGTAGAACTCTCCAGAACCCTTGGCCTGGGCCACCACACAGAAAGTGTCTGCTAGCACTGGGATTATTCCGCAGTGCACCCAGGGGTCAGGGGTCAAGAGGACAGGTGAACTGCATCATGGCATAGGGAGGGGTTCGGAGGGATGTCTCCCTTCAGCTGTAGTGCCCACAACACATCGATCAGTAGGCTCCACTCTCACAACCCTGGCCTGACAAAAACCTTTCACTTCATTTCTGATGTGATTAAGAAAAGCATTTGAAGAAAGCGACCACTCAGACTATTGCATTACTGAGTGTAACATCCATCAGCAGTAACTGACTGAAAAACATAACCTAATATTACAGGCTGAAAGGAACTGCAAACCTACTCCCCCTGCAGAAACATGCAGAGATGCTAAGTTTACTTGTGATGTAAAATGCAGAGAAATGCTAAGTTTAGCATGATAGCAGAGAAATGTAGACAGATGCTGAGTTTACTGTGAAAGAGAAATGCAGAGAGATGCCAATCTTACTGTGATAACAGAGCTTCTTTTTCAGTTTTTAGGGCAATTCTTTCATGCTTCATGTAATTATTCATATTATCATTATGATAGTTGAAGTTGTTCTTGTTTCAGCAATACAGAGCATGTGTATTGTAATGCCAGTAAAGCATTTCTGTGATCGAGCTGAGTTGACTCTGAGGATGTCCCACCCTGCAGGCTCACAAACATGATTCCAGGGCTGACTGCATAGTGGAGCTGTATACGCAAAGCTGCGGGGTCTCTTAAACCAGGCAGACCTACAGCCACGTAAATACAAAGTCCTACAGAGCAGCTGGTTCTCCTGAGACAAGAACTCCCTGGGCCAGCTGGCCCTCAGGCCCACTGAACAGTCACAATGAAATCACTGAGCTGCAGAATCAAACCACAGAAACAACAAGTTTAAAATAACACAGTTAAACCAATAGACCTTGAATTATAAAGAGCATGCCCTGTCCTGCTTCACCTGTCCAGCTCCACCCAGGTTTGCTTAGCTCTGCCCTGCTTCACCTGTCCAGCTCCACCCACCTTTGCTTAGCTCCGCCCTGCTTCACCTGTCCAGCCCCACACAGCCCCACCCAGTTGACCTTGAACCTTGCCCAGCAGAGCACTAAAATGTCTGAAATCTCAGATAAATCACAGTATCATTGCATATGTACACCAGCTTTTATTTCAAACACCCTGTTTCTGAATGGCTGAACTTATATCCTCTGAGGCCACCCAGCTGCCACAGTGTGTTTAATAGTCTCTTTATAGGGCTCCAGTGGCACAAGGCATGCCTTCTCTCTGTATGCACATAGTATAACCTACTATAAATTATTATCCTTTCTATAACCTACACTAAATGATCATTTCTATAACCAACTATAAATTATTATCATTTCTATAACCTAAAGTAAATTTGGGC
Source organism: Megalops cyprinoides (assembly GCF_013368585.1). NCBI lineage: Eukaryota > Metazoa > Chordata > Actinopteri > Elopiformes > Megalopidae > Megalops > Megalops cyprinoides. Next base: position 25,242,344 of record NC_050586.1, read on the forward strand.
TAGGAGTGATTCTGACTGTAGTGTGTGTCAGAAATAAAGCAAGATCCTCATGACTTCCAGAAAACCAAAACCATGCTAGTAAAGAGAGAGAGGCTCCAATCATTATCCCTGTCATATGTGATGATTCTGTTCCATCACATGTGGTAAAGCAGAATGAAGAGTCCCCTGATGGCAGCTCTCTCTGCAGACACATGAGCATGCTGAAACGGAGGTCCCTGCAATGCCACAGCGGCAGATCGGACCATACAGGCATGTTTACACAGCAGCAACTCTTTATTCCTAATGAGGACTGACCACTTAAAAGCAGTCTTCTGCCTAATGGAAATAATTGATTTGTTTTTAAAATATTGCCCCGTTCCCATCACTCCAGCCCTGACAACTTCATTTACTGAAAGAATTTATCTTTTGGCTGTCGGTACACACACACACACACACACACACACACATTCAGAAAGTATTACAAAATCAAAGCTGTTTGGGTCAGAAGTGGATAACGATTAAATATATGCCCTTGGGGTTAGTGGAAGTGTGCTTGATGAACAAAAGAAAGATGATCCAATATGTTTATGTGAAACATGAGAACATACATTTTTTAACAATAACTGCGGGAAGAGTTGCTTAAACAAAAAAGCTTGTGAAAGATTTAAACAAAAAAAGCAAAAATGTCAACCACCCACATATTTGATGTTTAATTCAAAAGGTGCAAACTCTTCACCATCACACTGCCACTCATGCTGCCCTGAGACTCACCCTGTACTGAGACTCATCTCACACTGCCACTCATCCCACCCTGAGACTCACCCTGTACTGAGACTCATCTCACACTGCCACTCATGCCACCCCGAGACTCACCCTGTACTGAGACTCATCTCACACTGCCACTCATCCCACTCTGAAACTCACCCTGTAATGAGACTCATCTCACACTGCCACTCATCCTGCCCTGAGACTCATCTCACACTTGCACTCATACCACCCCAAGACTCACCCTGTACTGAGACTCATTTCACACTGCCACTCATCCCACCCTGAGACTCACCCTGTACTGAGACTCATTTCATATTGCCACTCATACTACCCTGAAAATCACCCTGTACTGAGACTCTTCTCATATTGCCACTCATCCCACCCTGACAATCACCCTGTACTGAGACTCATGTCATATTGCCACTCATCCCACCCTGAGACTCACCCTGTACTGAGACTCATGTCATATTGCCACTCATACTACCCTGAAAATCACCCTGTACTGAGACTCATGTCATATTGCCACTCATCCCACCCTGAAAATCACCCTGTACTGAGACTCATGTCATATTGCCACTCATCCCACCCTGACAATCACCCTGTACTGAGACTCCACACTGGCATTGAGCAGACTGCTGCCTCATTCTAACTATACGCTTCTCATAGAATCTTAATTTGTCATTAGGTTAATTAGTTTATGGACATCAGGATTAACTGCCATCCCCAGAAAAAATGTGCAGTACAATCCCCTCTCAAAGAAATTGATTTTTAAAAACATTAACAGGTTTTATGTCTTTTCAGATAACCGGCAGCCTTCATCATGGAAAGGCACACATTAAGTGTGGCATGCTGACTGTCCTACAGAGGAAATCAGCTCAGAGTCTGCCTCAGCATACTGACACCATGCATCTAGTCAACTCTAACATTTCTTTAGGACAGGCCAGTCTGCAGTAGTGCAAAGCTGCTTTACTCCAGGGCTTTACTGTAAGGAGTGTGAAATGTAGAGTACAAGCTCCTCTGGGACCCAGTGGTGTACACACACACACAAACACAGACACACAGATACACACAGACACACACGCACATACACACACACACATACAAACACACACACATTTACATATCTATTCACATATGTAAATACGCACTCCACACACGCATATTATAAACACACACAAGCACATACACACATATACACATTATAAACACAGACAGACAGATGCATGCACACACATACGCTATTTGACATAGCTGTGATGCTGTTGGTGCTGGTTTGTGCAGAACAGATCGATCAGCAATATTTGCAGCAAGAACGCAGAGCACAGCATGTGCAGACGTAGCAGCCATCCCAATGTCATCACCATGGCAGTAGCAGAGGAGTCACTATGGTAACCGTCACGCAAGAACAGGCGCCGCAGCTAAGATGGCGTCTGCAGGATCACAGCAGTGAGAATAACAGTGTTCCTGAACAGCAGCAACATGCCGCCCCCAAACCGACCATGCCCTTCTTACTCTCACACAGCCCTGGCCACGCCCTCTCACACAGCCCTGGCCACGCCCTCTCACCCATGCCCTCTTATACAGCCCTGGCCACACCCTCTCACACAACCCTGGCCACACCCTCTCACCCATGCCCTCTTATACAGCCCTGGCCACGCCTTTCACTACATCAACTTTTGTAGAGAACAGTTTTTCCAAATCTCACCCCTTCCTGTCCTCAAAAATGTATTCTTCCTTTACCCAAGAGCATAAATTACTCCTATCAAAGCAATATTACAGTATTCAGAAGAGTAAAGTATTCTCCCATAACTACATTACTCCGCCTGTGCTCATCGGTGCACATTACTGCCGCAGTACTCACAGGTGTCGGACTTCAGCAGGCTGCTGGTGCTGCGGAAGTACTGGGGGTTCTCAATGACGGGGATCTTTGTCATGCCGATGATGACGGCGTCAGGGCCCATCTCAGAGGATGATGGCGTGTTGCTCCCGTTCGACACGTGGTGGAGAGGACTGGCCGAGTCGTCATCGTTACTGATGACTGAGGAGGGTCCTGAGACAGAGAACACAATACCGTCAGAAACAGGCAGGGGGACAGCACTAGTGTGGAGTAATATAATTTTCATTTCATTTTTGAAAAATAAACATATATTTTTCTACTGTAGTTTATATTATTCCTATATATAACTCGATTTACTGTCGTAAATGTTTTTTTGAAATATTTTAATGATACTATAAATATTATATATTATAAATATTATGATATGTTGTAATATATGTTTTTACAGTACAGATGTAATTTTGTCATACCAATGAAGCAAGCTGTTATCAGAGAAACAGACAGACAGACAGACAGGTAAAGTGAGAGAGACAGACGGGCTGAAAATACCAGAGACAGAGAGACAAACTTCATGGGATCAGTGTGACCACTGTCCCTCCTACACTGCCCGGACAAATAGCCCATTGCAGTGCAGTGAACAGGAGCAACAGCACAATAGAAGGATTGTCTTTCCCCTACACCCCTCTGGTTCAGGTCCAGATTATGAGAAAGAGTGGTTAAATCACGTATAATAACCAAAACAAACTGACTTCAAATATGTGTCTTTTTGAAGCCACATGTATTCCACTGTTTACACTGTGTATATCTGTGTGTATTATCACACATTCCGTACCTGGAGGATGTGCTTAGAAGCTGCTGTGCAGAAGTAAAGAACATTCCGAACTTTTACACACGCTTCTAAATATCATCAACTGCCAAGACTGTAGGACAATTCCCTTTTGTGTGCAGAAAAGAAAGGAATTCAGGCGTGCCCTAACAGCAATTCACACATACTCATTATTTGCAAACATATACATAAGCAACTACAAGCACTAGCACACAGGTAGCTGTGACAATCATAAAATGAATGTGAAAATGCTTTAGGAGACTATGAGTTTGAAAGTCCTTCTCAAATTTATCTTTTCAGTTTTACCTTCTCAGGTTTATCATTCGCCAGGTGAAGGCAGCCAGCATGGCTCTAATGCAGTCAGTCATTGGTCAATATATAGTCTGTGTAGTTCATGTAGTATAGGTAAGAGAGAGGTAAGGAATATAATAATAATAATAATAATAATAATAATAACAATAATAATAACAACAACAATATTTTACATAGCACCTTTCAAGGTTCTCAAAGTTCTTTACAGTCAAGGAGGGGACTCAGTCACTCAGTCACTGATAAGTAACATCTGCCTGGGTGATTCATGGCATCCATTTTGCGCCAGAATGTTCACCACACATCAGCTGAGGTGGCTTGTTTTCAGCCATCAGGCAGGAGAGAGCTGTAGGGTGGTATGGCTAATGGCAAGTATAGTACAGCTGACAGAGGGGGAGTATAGTACAAGGGGGAGGGAGAGGTGTGCAGTATAGAACAAGTGAGAGGAAGGTGCTGAGTATAGCACAGCTAAGAGGTGTGGAGTATGAAATACATATGTGGTGTGGAGTACTGTACAGGAGAAAGGGGGTATAGTGTACAGCACAGATGAGGGGTGTTGAGTATAGCACAGGTGGGAGAGTGGGAGGCAGGATCCTGAGGTGGCGCAGACAGCAGCAGATGTGTGTGCTCCTCCCACAGATTACCGTTCATCATTATTACTCTCTCAGTGGAGGACAGCATGCTTTGTCTACACCGTGGCATCAATAAACAATTATGGATTTTCTCTCACCATACAAAACACAGGACTGACTAATCTTATTCTATGACAAATTATCAAATAAACTATAGCTAAAACCTGCGTCTGGCTTCCATCAGAACAAGCCTCTGGAACATGGCTGAAACTGCAGTATGTTCTGGGTATGTCCGGAAGATTCTTCCAATCTCTGAAATATTTCCTCTTATACATGCCAACTCAGAACAAATAAATACTGAGATTTTATCTCAGTAAATCAAATCATTTCAGATCAATTTCTGTCAACTCGGGGTGTTTTTTACACAGGGGAATTATTAGTGAATATGTGATCCCTCTTGACACAATTACAAAACATTCAAAAGCCAGCCAGAACATTGATGTCAGAGATGTGGTCTTACAATGACCCCTAACTAAACCATGGTCAATGTATGGTCAGAGCACTTCCTCCCTAACCAAGCCATTGTCCACGTGTGGTCACAACACTTCCTCCCTAGCTGAGCCATGGTCAATTTGTGGTAATAACGCCTCTGTCCTAACCAAGCCATGGTCAATGTCCCTGCCCAAACCCCAGTTAGGGTATGGACATACGGGGGACTTATAGCCATCTGTAAACCTTGACTGATGAACGGGTCTCTTATGAGGTCCAAGGTTTGATAAAAATCATTATAAATTGTGTTAGGGACATGCAGGGGCATAACGCCAACCCACAGTCAAATGTTAAAGTGGAGTCAGGTAATTGCTTATCACAGAATCAAATGAAAGAGCAAGATGACTGCATGTCACTTTGTAATGATTTTTTTATTATTATTTTACAGGGAAAGGATGGAGAATTACTCTGATTGGTTGATTCATGGGAATGACTCTGATTGGCTGATTCATGACTCTTTGCTGGGCTATGGGAAAGAAGTGAAAGAAGACTAAGGACAAAACATGTGTTACTCTGAAAAAACAGATCTGTGGTTCACTTGGCTGAGTTTCCATTATAATCTGTACTCACTGTGTGAAAAAAATAATAAAGGAATAGAAAACGTATGCACTTATTTATGCAGCCAGACCTGCCACTCTTGGCCTCCTGGACGAGGCCTAACAAGTCTCCACTGATCAGACCTCTTATATTTGTCACCCACTACCACATTGTGAACACTCACATCTTATCATTAGTCACACATTCATTATTGACACACTGCTACACTGTAATTACTGACAGTGTCATTACCGACACAAAGTCATACTGTCAGAACTGACACACTGTCTTTACTGATATACTGCTGCACTGACACACTGTCATTAGTGCCACATTGTCATGTCTGATGAGAGACAGATGTCAGTGCTCAGGTATGTTAAAGGAGGGCCAGAGGCGAATCACTTACCATGTTATTGTAAATGGGAGGTGGAATCAGTGAAAACCTGGTACAGAGGAATGCTGGGAGCATAACCCTGGAAATGGCTGTTTCTTTGCTATTTTATGTTACCCGTAAAGAAGCTCTGATAATCGGGTCTTGGCCAAACCTTCCACAGGCCAATACGATCAGAGGATGGGTATGGCAGCAGCATTGTCCCCTCTGGGGCATGATTCATAGCCTGGACACTTCTGCAAAATGCCAGGGCAATAAATAAATAAATACATGGAAATGGGTCCAGGGCAAGAGTGCGTTAACGCTGTGCATTAATGCTTCTTTTGGCTGGTTCCTACTCAGGCGGAAGTGGAACAGCTTCTCTCCATTCGCTACAATACGGGCATCAGTGAAAGACTGGGCAGTTTTGTGTTCAAGGAAGGAGTTAAGGACACTAGTCTCCTCTGGTTTGTGTCATGAACCATATGAATTTGTCTTTCTAACAATTAGCAGCTGAACAGCTCTCTTCTGAGAACCTCCTGCAGCACAGTGTGCCCCTCACTACCAAGGCATTGGTTCTCTGTTTGGTCCAAACAGAAGAGCTCCCACTCCTGGCCAAACAAGACAAGTCAAGCAGCTTAGTTTACTCGGGAGATCTCCCATGCAAGTATTGACCAATCTTAGCCCCACTCAGCTTCAGCTATGTGGAAACAGTGGCCTGCTGGGTAATGTTGGTATAGAGTGATGTGTCTAAAGGTCGTAGGGTGATATGGTTGTAAACTGATGTAGGGTGTAGGTTAATGTGAGTATAGGGTGATGTGGTTGTATTTTAGTGTTGCTGAAGGTTGTAGGGCAATGTGGTTGTATTTTATTGTTGTTGAAGGTTATAGAGTAATATGGTTTAGGGTGATGTGGTTGTAGATTGTAGGGTGATGTGGTTGTAAGGCGTAGGCAAACGCCAGTAGCTTTAGATCAAATGGAAAGCAGAGCTGGATGAAGGTGTAATCAGATTTGCTGATGATCATTTTTAATGTCTGATGAACATTGATTGTTTACATTCTTAGGTCTCTTGAAATAGAATTAGTGGCCATGAAGCCCCATGCTGTGTCAAAGCAGGGCCTAAACCACAGGGCTGCAGGAGTGCTGTGTACCCTCACTGCCGTCATCATCTACTCGTTTCACGCAGAGAATATGGCCCTGCAGTCGCTGGCTTTTTTAACCAGTCCGATACTAATGCAGTTTGCAGATAGAGCCAACTGATGAGCGCTACTCCATCATCACACTCGCGAGAGTAACACAAGCCTGTCTGCCTTTTAAACGGCCTGGACAAACTACGAAGTGAAAAGAGAGGATGGGATCTATTGATTTCTGAAAGAGGGACAAATGAGAGCTGAGAGTTAAGGAGAGGGCATTGTGATGGGCCAGCAGGGAAACCTGATCCACATCCTGCTAGGATTTCAATTACACAGCAGGACTGTGCTCCTGCACCAACCCGTGCGGACTGGCCCACCGGACCAACCCACTGCACCAGAAACTGCAAGCATGCAGGAGATAGGATTCCTAGCATAAGAACCTCTATGTAAAAATAGATTTTGTTTTCTATTTTTATTGAACTAGATTCTCCTTCTCAAATGACAGAAGGAAGCTTGCGTTCCTCTTTTTCAAAAAGGAGGGGAACTTGTTTCCTCTACTTTGCCTCTATTAGTAACACAGTGTAAGACTGGACACTGTGAGCACAGCCCCCCCACTCCCCCTTTTTACTGCTGTTAACCATGCAATCTTCTCCATAACGACTGTTCTGTGATTCCAGTCAGTCTTTCAATCCGGAACATCTGGCTTGCCTTGCTATAACCTCCCTAACAGCACTGCAGGAAATGCTACACCTCCAGAAAACATTGTCTCAAAAATCCCTCCGCTCCACACAAACAAACATTTGGATTGATTTCTCCATGTGTGTTTCAGTGGGTGATTTCTCCATGTGTGCTTCTGTGGATGATTTCTCATGTGTGTTCCTCTGGGTGTATTCTCCATTTTCTGCTAGTCTCATTGGGCAGGAGGAGCACTATGTGATTCACAAGTTCATGCCCAGGAGTTCCTGACCTCTATGTTGTGATGAGATTATTGGCCACCAGTACTGCCATTCGAATAAACCAACTTTACCATGATGTCAGAACTCTAAATCACTTAAGTGCCTCAGATGTTCTATTAAAAAAAAAAGAACAAGATGTCTACCATCTTATGTATTTCCATATCCTGCTCTGGGTGCGTGCAAAACTCACCATCAGATTTCATGACACATTACATGAGACATGAACGTTGGTCATCACCTCACGTTGGTATTTTACATTTCAAACATGGGTTCCATCCTGTCCTTTGTGCTGGGAATAGTTCTGCTGAGTTTATAATGCAGGGCTCCACATGATACAGAACCTCTCAGATGGTCTTCCAGTTCAAATAGAGAGGAAGTGGCCACACCCTTCCCAGGTATGACACTCCCTGCCTGCTCATTTCCTGCATCACACTTACAAATGAATACACAGAGAACCATGGTACTTCCATCACGGCCTGCCTAGGTTAGTAGTCTTGGCAGAGGAAGGTCACTACAAGGTCACACTCAGGGTACCACATCACACAATCCGGGGCCAAAAGTACAGTAAGTGGCACCATATAGGATAATGTGGGTCACTCCTCTTGCTGTCTTCTCTGTCTCATAAAGTCACTGTACTTACTATGGAAATGTTTTCACATCAATCATTTAAAAAATAATCCATGACTTGTATTGTCAAGAACCTTTGCAAATACACACTACTTACCACAAGGAACACTGCTGCCTGTGATATTCGCTTGTTTGGAGACATGGCTTGGCCTCCTGCTTGAGTTATTAGAGAATTAACATGAATGACATTAGCTCATGAGGTAATTAACCACATGAACCATACCATTCATGTACTGGCACACATGAAATGCTAAAAATATCTCAAATCAGACTGCATAAAATAAAAATCAGCGCACCTGAGATGTTCTGTACACCTGAATCCAACTTGTGGCCAAAAAAATAGCATTGAAGGTTTGAGATATTTTATCCTGTGTCACACAAGCAAGAAAAGTGCCCTTTTAAAGGTTAGCCACCAAACCATTCACATCCCGCAACATATATATCTTACATGATAAATATAATCACAAGTGGGCTTTTGGAAATTTGTCAACATCGATGATTTGGCAAGACTGCATGTTGTGACAATGAATACACTACAGGGAATTTGAGTCACAGGTTACTCTCAGACCCTAGAGTCTTCAGTGTGCCCTATACAGTATGCCCCCTCCCCACCCCACCCACCTGACAACACAACACCTGTCTCACCTAAGCTTGCTTACACAAGCTGCTGCATCCCGCGGGAAGCACACAGTAACCCCACACAAACGCATGGACAAACAAGCCTTGCTTTATTGTAATTCGACAGATGAGGCTTCATACCCATTAAGGTGAAGCCACTAAACAGCACTACAAAAGCAGGCTGATATTTACAGAAACACAGTCCCTGATAAAAGCTACTCACTGAATTAACACTGCAAATGTAAAAATATATACTGCCATGATCAAGGTAAAGTCCTTTTCTCCTATAATTTTATGGTACATTCTAATGGTAAGGTATAAAAAGCACTTAAATATTAATCTTTATTTATAAATGAATATGACTACCAAAAACATTTTCTACAAAATTGAAACCATACATAAAAGCACACATATCAGAATGCCCTTCAACTCAGACAGGCAAAACTGTGATTTAGTTTCTAGAAAATAAGTAAATGTTATTAATATTTGTGTTGTTTAGATCTTTTTCATCAAATGTAGTTAAAGATATAAAAACTAGAAGTTATTTGCAAATAATAGAGTTAAATAGAAAAATGTATAAAACTGTGCTGAATAAATACAACATGATGAGCTAGTCACACGATAAAACTGTTTCCACGGCGACCCTGAAATGTCCTCAGTGAAATTTAAATCCAGCAGAACTGCACTGTGTGTGTGTGTGAACCATGAGAGCATGTGTGTATATGTGAATGTGTATTTTAAAATCTTCATGAAAGTGCTAATTGTTACATCTTAATCAGTGCAATAAGAATAATTTTATGGTTGACAGATTTAATAAAAGATTAGTGGTAAGTGATTAAATTCAAATGAATGATATGAGAAACACACACATGCACATGCACGCATGCGCACATGTGCACACACACATACACACATACACATACACATACCCAGAAACACATACACAATTGCATTCAGCATTCCATCCCACTCCTGCCTCTGTACAGAGCCTCACTGAAATGGGGGGGGGGGGGGGCTGAGGTTCTTGCAGTGACCAGCACCCAGACCCAAGAAATCAGCACCCAGACATAGAGAGCCATCCTAAAACTACAATTACAGCCACATACCCTACATTGGATTAAACCCTGTCTTATAAACCTAATCACGACACTTTGTTTCATAAACTCACTCATAATACAGTCTGTCTCCTAAATCCCTCATAAGACACACTGTCTCCTAAACCTAAACCCACTCATATGACACTGTGTCATATACCCGCTCATAAAACACTGTCTCCTAAATCCCTCATAAGACACACTGTCTCCTAAACCCACTCATATGACACTGTGTCATATACCCGCTCATAAGACACTGTCTCCTAAATCCCTCATAAGACACACTGTCTCCTAAACCCGTCCATATCACAATGTCTCATAAATCCACTCATAAGACACTTTGTCTCCTAAACCCGCTAATATGACACTGTCTCCTAAACCCTCTCAGACACTATGAGGCTGTAAAACTTTGCAGCTCTGGAGGACCACGCCTGTCTGCTCAGGAGACAGGCACGCTCCGAGCTCACACAGGGAACTGGGTTAATGGTGAATGCTGTCTCTCAGCTCTAAATTATTGATCTTCAGACACAGCTTTTAACATGGAGGCTGTGCCCCCCCCCCCCCCCCCAACCTCCCCCCCCATGATTGGTTGGAGCTAAGCTCCTCCTCCTCCTTGTTCACCTTGATTGGATGGAGCTAACCTCCTCTCCTCCCCCCCTCACACAGGATTGGCTGATTCTCTCTCGGGCAGAATGTAGGGCAGAAACAACACTTTGTGATTGCTTCATAAGTGTTTACTAGCACTTCATCACCCCTCTATAACCACTGGGATTTAGATCTACAGGGCGCTTGTGAATTTTCCTGCATCAATATTGTTTCTAAACACAGTAAAAGAACATTTAGCAAAGCCCTTGTAAGAAAGGACTGGAATGATGGAAATGAGTGTGAAGGCTCAGGCTGTAGGCCAACATGCTCTGAGTGGAGGTGTGAGACGGCTGTCCCTGCCTAGTTTGGGGGACCAGGTCTTTATGCTGCACAACCATCAGGACTGGGAGCGGATATCTTTGTGATGTTGTTTTTGGGACATAAATTAAGAGCCTCTTCTATGATCCTGCACAGTGACCCTTGACCCTTGACCCCTGCTGTTCTGAGGCAGTACTGTACAGTGGAAGAAGTGGAAATGTCAAAATATGACATTCTATTGTGCAACTCTCTTTTTCCTACTCTCTTTCTCTCTCTCTCTCTCTCTCTCTCTCTCTCACACAGACACATACAAACACACCCACCCACCCACACACACACAGACAAACACACACACACACACACACTCTCCTTTTCTCTCTCTCTCACACAGGCCTGGCAGTCCCAGACCCCAGCCCCAGGTTCGAATCTCTCCTATCTGCCCAACCTTCCACTGGGATGTTATGAAACAAAGCAAACCCTGAGGAGACAGGAAACATGGAAAATTACAGCAACAAAACAGTAATAACATGCAAATGATAACAGACTGATGTGGTCTTATCAAGTGTGTGTGTGTGTGTGTGTGTGAGTGTGTGTATGCACGTGCGTTTGTATGTGTGCACATGTGCGTGATTGTGTGTGTGTGTGTATGAGCGCATGTCTGTGTGTGTGAGTGAATGTGTTTGTGTGGTGCGTGTGTGTGTGTGTGTGTATGCATGTGTGTTTGTGTGTGCATGTGTGCGTGATTGTGTGTGTGTGTGTGTGCGTGTGTGTATGAGCGCATGTCTGTGTGTGTGAGTGAATGTGTCTGTGTGGTGCATGTGTGTGTATGCACGTGTGTTTGTGTGTTTGTATGCACGTGCATTTGTGTGTGTGTGTTTGTGTGTGTATGTGTGATTTTTTGTGTGTGAGTGAGTGTGTGCACATGAAGGTGTGCATATCTTGTCAGTCTAATGGGGGAACAATATTTGCTAATTTGTCTCTCATGTGTTACATAGACTCCCCTCAAAGCTTATCGAATGCCATACAAAAAGCTTTTGGTAGGAAAAAGAATTTAAATAATAGAACTTGAGTTGCTGATGTAGTCAGATACTGACACTGACCACAGCACTGGCCCACAGTTTGCTCAGGCTTCAGTGGATAATGCTCACTGTTTCCCTCACAGCTATGGTAGGACTGAGCTGTCAGTTAGAAGTTATCAGCAGTAGTTAGTTGCAGGTTATTTATGAATGTTAGTAATGCTGTGTTATTCCAGTCAGAATGTTCATGACACACTATGTAGAAGCACACCTGAAGATTCAGCATGCCATGTGAGTGAAAGCAAAATTACCACATCATTCAAGTATTTAGGAGGACACACACATCTACCACTGGCAAAGGACCAACAAAATATTACAATCTCCAACATGTTCTGTGAAAGATCAGTCATGAGCTGGTGATAGGGGGGGCTTTGTTTTAGCTTGTCTCATTGTTTTTGTGCAGGGAATCATTTCTGCGTGGCTTTGACAGTCATTACAAGGGAGGGACACACGCTGGCAACCCGTAACCGGCAAGACAAATGTTTTCCCATCTTCTTGGGAGTGTCTGAAACGGAATGGAGCACCCTGACTTTGGAACCCACAGCCAAAAACAACAGCAGCCTTCAGTCCCATTACTGATGGAATGCTCACTGTTTTGCCAGTCCGTTCACAGCCTCCGCGTCTGCCTTTCTGTCCACACGCACATTGACCCTAATGTCTCAAATGCCACAGTTCTTATTTATTTTCAACAGCCTGATGCGCACACATGAGAAATGTCCACAGTTTCCTACAGAGAGGAAACATTTGTACACGTGTCCACAAATATACAGCTATCTGGACATAGCTCATCTCCAACAAAAAATTAACTTTGGTGTAATTATAATAAAGTGATATGTAAATGTATTCTGCATTATGAGATATAGGAGAGCGAATTCCTCATTTAAATATAAATATAGGAGAGTGTATTCTGCATAAGGAAACAGGCAGGAGAGTGTATTTATGACAGTCCTCTTGCATTCTGCTGGTTATGAATCATTCCATCCTGTGTTTTGCTCGTAATGGATTCTCAAAACCATGGCAACTGCATACAGTGAACAGGGGACAATTTCTCCTGTATCTGATCATCTACCACTGAAGAAACTGAACACTGAAGTATCTCAATCTGAGCACTGAACACTAAAGTATCTCACACTGAAGGCTGAGCACGGAACGCTCCAGTATCTCACACATATTGCTGAAGTGATATGGCTTTGAAGCCTCCTCTACAGCTGGTCAGAGCTCAGAACCTCTTTGCTTTCCACCAGCCCCTGTTTCATGATTGTGGTCAACAATAAAAACACAGGTAATGCTGTGTGAGGCCCAATTAAAACTCAGATGTATAGGTGGGAAGTCTGTAAATTGGGCCTGGATTATCTCACAGACTTGAGTGAGTCTCAGACACAGGGCTGCAGCCCTTAGATATGTCAAAAAAATTCCTAAACATGGAGGAACTTGGCCATGCCCCTGCTGCAATCATTAACAAAAGCACTGTGATAAACCAGGCTAAAACAGGCTAATCACTGCTGTGGATGTTGTTAATGGCAGTAAAATTTCCCACTCTGAAGGGGACATTCTGAGATCTCCTGCTTCTTTTCTAGAAGCACTCTGACCTTTTGCCTTTGATGAATACTGGGGTACCTGTGCTTCACCGCAGAACCCCAAGACTTTGCACATACTGGACTGGAGGTTGAGTGAGTGACAGATAATAGGTCACAACCAATGGAAGTGGACTACAAGAGTCAGAACCAATGGGAGTGCTCTGCAAAAGAGGTGAGCATTTGAGGAGGGAGTGGAGATTATTCTGACCTTGAGAGTGATTTATTGATTGTCCAGCACTCCTTCAACCCCAGAGAAAGCTGAAACCTGCCCTCCTGAATTATTAATAAGCAGAGTCTCTCTCTCTCTCACACACACACACACACACACACACACACACGCTCACTCCTTCTGCATTATCTCTACCCATTGCCACTCTCACAGACTCTCCTCCATTTCCACGGGTTTCCATGCCACAGTGTGGGTCACAGCCTTGTGCAGGAAGTCTGCACAATGTCACTTCCTCCCTGGAGACACGAACAGAGAGGCTGAGCAATGCAGGACTTCAAGGTGAAAATTCCTGGGCAATGCTGAAATCCAATCCCGGTGGCTTGTCTCGGTCTCAGCGGGATTGTGGGTCGGTGCTGTCGGGCGCCCTGATTGGCTGATAGAGAGGCTAACACCCTGGCAGAATCTTATCCGGCACTTCCGACTGGAGCGACAGCCGCCTTCACACCATGGAATCCCGGGAGGACAAATCAATCCGCCCAAAATTAGAGACGTCCGCACGTCCACAGCCCTCTCCTCTCTGCCCATCCTGCGCTCTAAGCTCTCTAACTGAACACCAGCTATCAAGGAACAGGACTACAGCGCACACAGCACACATTCCTGTGCCACCTCTTTCTGTCAAACACATTCACATCCATGTAAACCTTCATCTGCTAAACACATATTCATGTCCAATATATACTGTATCTGCCAAACACAAACCCATACACCAACCCATACACCTGTGATCTACAATCTGCCAAACACACACTCATACACCTGTGAACCTAAATCTGCCAAATACACTCATACACCTGTGAGTTTAATTCTGCCAAACATGCACTCATACATTTATAAGCTTATATCTGCCAAACACAAAATAATATGCATGTAAACTTCTATCTGCAAAATGCACATTCGTTTAATCTTCCAAACACACATTCATATACTTTTAATCTTATATCTGACAAACACATATTTGTATGTATGAAAAGCATGAAAATTTTGAGAAAAAAATGTATGCTTCAAGGTATCTGGGTGTGTTTAGCTAAAGGTCTAAATTACAGTCAATATGCCAAGAAAAAGGGAGTCACTTTCTACAGCATCGACAATGCTGCCTTCTTTATGAACAGATGAATCTTACCAAAAAGGAACAGCTGTGAAATTAGTTCATTTAACTACACTTGCTGAGTTGAGTAAATCTTTATTCACAGTGTCTAATATTCCATCATAACCATTATGAAGAATGAAGGAAAAATAATTTTGAAGCAAAAAGCACCTTTGTAGCCTACACACTGTCAATTATCATATAGAAACTCAAGAATCTTTTTGAATTTGGTTAAGGTTTTACATTAGCTTAATAAAGGACTGTAATGTAATATGTGTACATTTACACGTTTTGTTCCATGTTTGAAGCAGTTAAGCAGGACATTTCTCAATCAATATAAGAAAAGAAGAGTGCATTGCATATCAAAGACTTTACATAAATTTATTTTGATTAATGGGACAAATGTGTAGCAGCACTCTCTCTTTACAGGTGACACCAGGGGCCAGAGTGCAACTGGTGGAGAGAGTGTATTCAGAAGCTGATAACAGGTTACCAGATTACTGACAGCTTCTATTCAGAAAAAGAGCAGAAATAATGAAGAACAATAAAGAATAACTGCTTATACTCCCAACTCTTTGCTGATGCTGTATATTTTTTTATATTTAGGCCAGTATTGCATGGTCTGGAATACTGAACATCAACATTAGAGTTGCTTTTGTTCATTCTAAAAGACTCAATCAAATAAAACCAATCAGTTGCTAATGACTAATCCTTACTGGTATGCTTGTTATTTGGGAAATACTTTCAAAAATAGGATGAACACTGAACACAGGTAGGTCCTCATCTACCTATTTATTCCATACAAAACCCAGTAAGACCAGTCTAAAATGCAGAATGGCCAACAAACCCAAATCCCCAAGACGGAAGCCAAGGTGATACATCGACACCAAGAGATTTGACCTTAACATTGCATGACCCATACAACACTTCTACACACAATACATCTGCCGACAAATGCACCTCCTCCAATCACCGCCAACCTCCTCAACACCCTACACCGTGCCACAGAGCGCAATCTGTAGTTTACACTTGATCTCATGCTCCTCTCAGCAGGAATGTCCCAGTCCCTCCCACAAACTGCACATCTCTCCGCACTACATTAAATATATCCCCCAGCCCCCAAAAATGGTCCAGTTCAGTCTGCAGCCAAACAGTCAAATATGAGGAGTTTGGCTGCAGTGGAGGCACCTACAGAGATACGTTACACAACCGTTAAACAACCTTTCAGGTCACAGTTAGGTCAAAGTGAGGTCACAATGAGGTCAGTGTTTTAGGAAAGGTGATGTCACAGCCCAACGAAATTAATAAAGATATCTGTTAGTTCACGCCATATTAGACAGTTCAAAACAAGGACCAATGCAAGCAGCACTGTTTTCATGATTATCGTCATATTAAAAGGAGTGAATACATGGATGTTACACAAGCAAAGCAGCAGCACACATACAGATACACTCCCAGATGCATGATGCCCTTAAGCACAGACATTCCTCACAAGCTTGTGTCTCTTGTTTTTGGCAAGCAGGGTAATATTTCTCCATGTTCAACAAAAGAAATTGTGTCATCTGACAGCAAACTCTTTACCAATGGAGTTTATTTGTTTTACTTCCAGAATGAAGCTGAAAACTTCCTGTGTTCATTTTCTTACTGAATGAATAATTAGAAATAATGTGAAATGAACCAACTCAAATATTTCTGACTTTAATAAATGACCTCTAATCTTTTCAGCCTGCAAATTATGTTTTGGAGAAGGTCTTACCTTTGATTCCAAACTTTGAGTTGCGTCCAAATTTGAGGATAACCAGCATCAGGACAAATCCAGTGAAGGCAACTGCAGCAATCCCCACAACCACGTAAACCTGTAGTAGAGTGTGAAGATTCCTTTCACTATATATTTACTCCCTTCATATCCAAAAGCAGGGGGGACCCACAATGCTGTTAGACATGGGCCCTGACCAGCAGGCTTGGTGACAGAAAACAGAAAGCAGAAAACAGTTGAACAGGCTCAGTAAATAGCAAGCTATATAAACAAATAATTTACAATAAAAAGCTAATACATTAATTAAAAAAAACAGAAAACATACTGATCTGATCCTTAAGCCTTTGTGACAGCCAATGACAGCATTCAAAACGCTGAGCTTGTTGTGATTGGCCTACAGCAGGGCTGAGGTATGTTTACGGTCTCCCCTGTGCTGATACCTCTCATCTCAAGTATGACATAGAAAACCCACTTACAGCAGCACTGTCTTCAGTTTCAGGATCCACAGGTGGGTCTTCTATAAAAGAACAAAAAAAGAAAAATCAGCGGTTTATGACATTTTGTCATAGAAGACACAAACAAATAATCTTTCATATGCTGCAAAATGATTGGCAGCTTTGAGAGGGGCACCAAAGTGGCACCTCTGTCTTAACAGCGGTGATGAGAGCATGTCACACAGTGGGGTGTGTCACACAGTTGAGCATTTCACAGTGTTTCAAATAGTGTTGTCCTACATTCCAGTGAAGGACCTGTCTATGAAGCTTGCACAGCAGTACAGGAATGTGTGACACAGAGTAGTGTGTGCCTGTGTGTGTGTGTGTGTGTGTGTGTGCGCGTATGTTTGTGTGTGTGTTTGTGTTTGTTTGCCACAGCCTGCAGGTGTGCATTACTAGGAGAGGGCTCTCTAAGGGCCTGTACCCTGGAAACAGGAAAAAGGCAGAGATTCATACCTGTGGTAGGATCTGCACACAGCATGGGGGAGAGCATTCAAAGATGACAGAAAAAGAAAAAATGAAGGTCATTACAGGAGGGGCTGCAAGTGGCTCCACAGAGGGCTGGTTCACTGTGCACCTAGAAATTTGTATTGAGCCCCAGCCTTGGACAGCAACTCACAACAGACACAGGACAGACTCAGGATAGACTCAGAGCAGACTCAGGACAGACTCAGGATAGACTCAGGACAGACACAGGACAGACTCAGGACAGACTCAGGATAGACTCAGGACAGACACAGGACAGCCTCAGGACAGACTCAGGACAGACTCAGAACAGACACAGGACAGACTCAGAACAGACTCAGGGCAGACTCAGAACAGACTCAGGGCAGACTCAGGGCAGACTCAGAACAGACACAGGACAGACACAGGACAGACTCAGGACAGACTCAGAACAGACTCAGGACAGACTCAGGACAGACTCAGAACAGACTCAGGACAGACTCAGGGCAGACACAGGACAGACTCAGGACAGACGCAGAACAGACTCAGGACAGATGGCCCTCCCTGTCTACAGCACTAACCATGTGTGGCATATTGTAATGCCCACATACCACATGGTAAACATTGTATGGCACATATTTGTATAAGAAGTTACATTTGAAACATGCTAGAAATGAACAAATTCATGATCAATCAAAATTAATACATGATTTATCTGTTGGTCTTTTTAAAGACTTCAAAATTCACTCAATATCAAGGTTTTTATACACTCACCATAGTACAGAGGTTCTGTCACTGTTCCATCTGAAAGAAGAAAACATAAGAAAATGTAATCATTGCAATGCAAAGTGGAAAAAATTATTCCTGATTACAAAAAAACTACACTGCATAAAATCATGTAATGCTTTTTAAGGAACTCTACAGCGTAATAGTCCATTTCATCGCTTTCCTACCAAAATATTTCACCTCCTCTGCCTGAACATTTCCCCTCCTCTTCCTGAACATTCCACTTCCTCTCCTCAGACTGCCCACTTCTGACACTTCTGCATTTCCTTCCGTGGAGTGGACAGGGGTTGTGGGCGACGTACCTTCCCAGGGCTCTCTCATGAAGTGGGACATGATGGATTCCCGGTCTTCACCAAACTCATTCCTGGCCACCAGCGTGTACTCGCCGTTGTTGACATGTGTGGGGCTGTCCAGCTGCAGGCAGCCGTGGTACTCGTTGTCAGACGTGTCGTGGATCATGGTTTTGATGTAGGTGCCTTCCAGGAGGACGTCCCCATTAAAGATCCACTGCAGCTCTGGCTGCGGATTCCCCGACACGCTGAATGGAATGCACCAGTGATGGTCTGACACTGCGTGCATCAGCTTAGAGATCTTTGGAGGAACTGGATTAAGAAGGGCGAAGAAAACAAGAGGAGTTTGTGGAGATGTGGAGGAAATATGCTTCTGTCACCTGACTGGACACTCATGTCAGAATTAGCTCGAACTATAGAGCTCCGTGCTTATCGCTGCAGTGAATCAATTACTCTATTCCAGGGTTTAAAACCAGTAAGCAAGCCATGTTCTCATCTTAGAAGATGTTGTTTGTAGTAAGTTGCTGAGGTAAAAGGTGCTGAAGGTTGCGAACTTACATAGGATGTCCAGAAGGACAGAAGATTCGTTCTCGCCAACAATGTTCTCTGCAGTGCAAGTCACTCTCTTGCCATTGTCACTGGAGGACAGGTTACTGAGCAGCAGCTTAGACATCAGCATAAACGTCTCTTTCTGCAGGACACATGGACACAGTGCCTGATACGCTGACACACACACACATACACTCCACTCCATCCATATCCAGCTACAGACATTGAGAATAGCAGGTATATGGTATGCACAGAAACTGACTGATATATGTGGTGAATTCATGATAATCTGACTTATAGTGAACTGCAGTACATTTTTAGCCATACTGTACTCCCAGAATGGGGCCACTGGGGTTATGGTTCTTTCCACATAGCCATACAGCACCGTGGCCTGCTGCATTAAGAGTCCTCTGTGAACATACAGAACTAAAAGATAAGAGAGGAGCTCAATGAAAATGAATATCTTTATGGTGCTGATGTTGGTCGTAGCTCATAAATGCAGCTAATGTGCTGGTGGCAGTGTTACCTTATAGCTGGAGAGGAGGGTGGTGGTATTCCACTGTAGTTCAGGAGGGGGCGCTCCAGAGGCATTGCACTCCAACTCAGCATTCCCCCCTTCAAGGACCGTCACTTTGGATAGGCTCAGTGTTACCGTGGGAGGCACTGTACATCAAGAGCAAGATGCATGAGATGAACCACATTCATCTAAATGACATTATAACCACCATGTATTTCACATTGAGTCAAATCATTGTGCTTTGAGTTTTAGCACTTTTTAGCAGGTTGGGTGTTGCGGACTGCTGTCCTTGACTGCAGGACTTCCAAAGTGCACACACAAGTGTGGATCAATGTGATGCTGTTTGTGTGCAGTAAAGCCACTGTTGCATTGTTAGTGTTGAATCTTTGCATGCATTCATCCTGCAAAGCAGAATCTGGTCCTACTGAACCCTCAGACAGAAAGTCCTCCTCCTAAGCTGTGTGTGTGTGCGTGTGCATGTCCGTTTATCTATCAATTCATCAATTGAATGTATACCTATGTGTTCTCATAGACACACCTGATAAAATGCATTTTTAAAATAATTGCATTGCATAATAATCATTCATAATTTATTTTCTTTTTTTTTAGTTCATAATGGTATTGTTCATGATTATAATGCTGTGGAAAAACTAGAATAATGAAAACTCATTATTCTAGTTTTCAAACTAGAAAACTCAACTGTGTGTGTGTGTGTGTGTGTGTGTGTGTGTGCCTGCAAGTGTGTGCAGGTAAGTGTGTGAATATGTGGCTTTTTGAGTGAATATCTTAATGTGTGTGCCAGAATTGATCATGAATGACTTGTAATAAAAATAAAATCCATCCATTAATTTCTGGTATGTGAGTGTATCTCTCAGTCTGTTTCTCTCTGGAGGACGTTAGCTAGTATGAGACTCTGTAATGGACATGGCAGCAGGGTCTGAGGGGACGTTACCACAGCCAGGGGGGGCGAGTTTGGAGAGGGGCCTCCTGACACCCCCGACCTCAGTGCAGCGCAGCTCCTGACTGTCGGCCTCCTCTCCCAGCCACAGCCTGATCCACATGTTTTCACACGAGCATTGCAGTGGGTTCCCTGAGAGGATGCTGCAGCACATAGACAACCATTACACACACTCTCACACACTCAAAAACACACACACTCTCAGACACACATACACACTCAAACACACTCTCTCTCAGGCACACATACTTATACTCAAAAACTCTCTCTCTCTCTCACACACACATACACACACTCAAAAACACACACACTCTCAGACACACATACGCACTAAAAAACACACTCTCTCTCAGACTGCAATACATACTCAGACACACACACACACTCTCTCTCTCTCACATACACATACTCAAACACACGCACGCGCACACACACACAAAAACACATGCTCACACACCTCCCTCTTCACACACACACACACACACAGGGATGCACAATGCACTTTCAGCAGTGATTGTTTCCTTCATTTTATATTATTCTCTTCCACAGACATGCTTTCATCTCTGCCAAATCCATCCCACACTGCATTTCATATCAGCCACCTCTACATGTCTTTTTCCACACCTGATCTGGCTGGAGAGACAGTTTCTGCCTCATAGACAGTGTATAAATGGTGAGTAAACTTACAGAAATGATATGTTTAAATGTCGAAAGGTCCTCCAAGAAAGCGACGACAAGTTGTTGTCTTTTAGATTCCTGCAAGTTAAGATTATTTAATTATTATTATCATTACTATATTACCCTTATTATATCAGAAATGTCAACAATACTGTATATTTCCAAATGGAGTTACATTACAGGTAAATAAAAGGTTATTGATTTATTAACTGATTGATTAGCGACACATTTTACACTTCTCCATGTGTCTGATACAGCTGAACAGTTTCTCCAGCTCCACACAGAAAGTGTTTTTTTTTTTTTTAGCTTTTTAGCTTTTCAATCCGGAAGCAGAACTCTTCTTGGAGTAGCAGCACCATACCTGTGCAATCGATATTACATATACAGAAGCCTAACTCAACAAAACCATGAAATGAAAGTAAAGGCCTCAGGCTCATATTGTGTAAGAAAATAACTGGTACTGGTTCCTTCGTCGTTCTGTGTCAAATAAAATCAACATTTCTTCTCATAATTTTCGAAATTTGTAAATATTGCGAGGTCACTTACAGATACTGGAGTTTGGCACTGTTCTGAAAGGCTGAGCGAGATACGAAGGTCAGTCTGGTGTTTGTCACAGTTCTGGTGGTGGTGAGGGGAGGGGGAACAGTATGTTTAATTATGTTGTTGCTTCTTAATACAAATAATAGAAACATCGTAAGCATTGCGACAAATGCGAGATACACTACTTACAGATTTCGAAGGTTCCTGTAGAATTTCAAGTCCATGTCGTTGATGGCAAGGAATCTACTCTGATTTGCAATATATCTGTCAAAATTGAGATAATGCAAGTCAATCCCACTCAATTTTTTCTCTCCTACGTGTACAGATTATAGGGCTATTCCCTGGGTTTGTAATTAAGTGAAAGCTGTTTTTTCCGCGTTTAAGGAGACAGGATGCTACAGGAATTGTTTATGATAAAGGTGTTTGTTTATAGTCACACTAGGGAGTCAGCATGCTTAAAACAGTCCACCACACCTCAGACATGAAGTGCAACGTTCGTTAGCTTTGCATCCAAATGTAAAGACTAGCTGGAATTTTAATTCGATGAATTCTATGGGAATGAAAACAAGTTGCGCTGTGGAGACATGTATTTACGTCGTTTCATCTCCCAACAGCCGAAACCATATCTTCCCTGCGGTAATCACAACGGGGAAAGCTGGCTTTTAAGTCGTGGAAGTACTTAATGTAGTCATTTATAATATAACTAACTGCTGTCTGTATTTCACAATTTGTATGTAACCTCAACTTGAACAGTGAACGGTATGACGCCACGGTCTACATTAGCGACATCTGTACGGTCTGGATAAGCATGCTTAAATAGGAAGCGCAGTGATTTCATTTAATGTTATACAGAATTCTTTCAGCTGATGAAGAACTATTAATACTGTTAACATATTGCTCATGATGAACTAATGATAATAATTACAAAGGTAAATTGGTGGCTGTACTACAGAAAACCTATGATTCGTGAAATGATAATTCACCCATTTTGAAAATTAATTCCACAGAACAGAACAGTAATTAACTGACTAAGCCTATATCGTGGCGTGTAAAAGTTTGTTAAGGGGCTTCCAACAAACAAAACAACACAAATTCAAATTTTGTTGCTGAGCAGACGACAGCACCCCCTCTCCCCCCTCACCCGCACCCTGCGTGCGGTGTAAAATTATTTCACCGTGTCTAACCTTCACCTCAAACAGATTATGTATTTTAATGCAAATAATATAAAATCATGTTAACGGCAGACAGGACTACTGCAATACTGGATGACCAGTAATTGATGCATTATTGGTTTGCTGCGTATGATAACAGATGCCGGTCCAATCGTTCGAGATCACTTCTCCAACAGCATCCGTGCAATGTCATGATAGCCGTCTGGTCTCCCTTCCGCTCCGTGTCCGTATGCACCTACATTAGCCTATTCAACCCATTTTTAAAAATACTTATAGACCTGCAAGGTGTTTTCATGACCATTATGTGAATAATTATTAGAAGTAGTATTATCGTTATATCAAAATGTCACATAGCGTTTTTCTCGCTCTGTTCCTGTTTCCCGCTGTGATGATCATTAAACCCACACCGCTTCACGGCGCTTCGCCATTGGTACCGAAATCCCACTGAATGATCCAGTTACATGGTTATTGGTAATCCTATTGAACGATTATCGGCAATCCTATTAAATGATTATTGTCGAATAATTATCGATAACTTGATTGAATTAATTGTAATTACCCTATACGATGAGTATTGATAATCGCATTGAATCGTTTGGATAACCCCGCTTAATAATTACTGATCAGCGCAGAGATAGCGATTCCTCCGTTTTGGCTGATTTCAATAAAACCAAGTTTAGACACAGCCCTACAATATTTGTGCTTCATGTGGTGTAATTGCAGAGATTACCTTTCATTATTACATGGTTTGTGTCATATACAATGTGTCACGGTGCATCTACGTAAATTCATCTTGGATCGTGTACTCACATTTCAGTGATATTTTCCATGTCAAAATCGGACTGCAGGACAGGGAAAGCCGTGATTCCTCGGTCTTGATCAATACACGAAATCCGTGAGTTGCTGCAAGTGCAAGATGCAGGGCAAGCAGTGCTGTACCTCCAAAGCCCCAACAAGACCCAGCAGAATCCCCACCGCGCCATTCCGTACCCCCTCCACAAGGAGATCATCGCGGATCCCTCGATGCCCAATCCAGGACTGCTTAAATTCTCCTTGTTTCTTCGGAAATCCCGTCGGTGGTTCGTTCGGAAACACGGACACGATAAGCCCTTCTCTGTGAGGTGAGACTGTAACGGAATGGTGTTCTCCGCCGTCTCCACACAAAGCCACTCATACAATATTACATTTGGAGACCGTAAAGTGTGTACCAGAAGTTCCTTCCTCCCCCTCTCTAGCTCTCTCTCTCTCTCTCTCTCTCACACACACACACACACACTCACTTTCTCTCTCTTTCTGTCGGCGTCTTCTGTCCCCGAGGAGCTTGAGCTGGCTGCTGGTCCAGAGCTGCAAACGGAGAAAAACACCGCTGTGGCTCTTGCTGTACTGCAAGCAGGAGCAAAAAGGCTAAGGCAGTGCGCGGTACCAGCGAGCGTAAAGCTCGTCACAGTCTCCAGCAATCTGTCCAACGTTTTAGCCGCAGTTATATTTTTTTCTGGATTTCACGAGTTAAATTGCTGACAACACTGTCATATCCCACAGTCCATGTTTTGGGCTGAAAAGTGACCCTTTATCAGAAAGACATCAAATAGCCCTAGACTTGGGACAGACAGGCCGACTTTAGAGGGGCTAATGTAATAAATAAAATAGTGCAGCTATCTTATCATGAATGATTTTTCCCAAAGGAGAGTGTATTGTATGCATAAATAAGACTAAATGGAGACTAGATTCCTAACATGTCAGGTACAGGCTTCCATTCAATTACGAAATGATTAAACCCGATTCCATACCCGCCGTGATTCACGCTACGTGTGTTGAATGAATAACATGAATGTCATGAGGCGACAGCGAAAGATTTGACTCATTTAAACGTTGTTGTGAATCTGTTCAATAATACATACTGGTGCCGCTGTCAGTCGCTGATTTCTGCATTACCGATCACCATATCACGGTTAGAAAGCAGGAACGCTGAAGCCCTCGCAGGCTCTCTCTAATACACCCTCCCTCCTGTATTCCACTCTCTGCGTGTGACGTGCGTTTTGACGCACGAGATGAAGGGCTGAATCGAAGAAAAATAATTATCAAGAAACATCTATTTGTGCCATTGCTGATAGTGAGTCTTATTTACCCATTAAGAAAAAAACATAGTAAGTAGACATTCGTTAAGCAAGTAGCTACATTAATAAACAATAACCTGGGAAAGATCCGTGAATACGGTGTCTGTGTGGACACGTGGCCACTTGTCCCTGAGATGATGTCAGTCAGAGGAATAAATTAGTAGGAGCTTTGCATCCTAAAACCAGTCGCATTTATAATCTTGAACTATGGTAGCACAACATAGTGGTACTTTCACTCCAAATCTGAGACAATTTTTTTCATACAATGTCCATGTTTACAACATACTGTAGCTGTACTGTGTTCAGGAGGTTTGTCCATAGACTAGCGGTGAGAAAGTAGCAGATCACGCGCCCTAAAGGGAAAATAAAGTGCACTTCTCGATTATAGTGGTCGCGGTTGCCAGCGGGTGAGGAGAATGTATTTTCTGGGAATTGGCCGTTTCATTAGTGGCCCCAGACGTCGAACCGCAATGGCTTAACACGTCGAGTTAGCCAGCAGAAAAAATAAAGACCCTATTCTGCCCCCTGTCGGTAACTGCATTCGCTCTCGTGCCTGGTGACGTTGAGCTGTTGGTCCCGACTTGACAATATTAGACATTACTCGTATACAGTAAAAACGACACAAATGCCAATTATATCTTCATGTCTTATGTTGCCTATCAACGAACAGTCCAGAGAGTTGCTACGAAATTTACCTGCATTCTCAATATTGATGATGAATGCATAGCCTGTTGAGATCATTTGGGATTACTTAACACAGATATAATTTAAACTAGGGCAAGTCTTTTCTTCAATGAGACATTTGCACTGATGCAAGACTAAATCCTTCATTTGGACAAGCTGATTGGCTGGATGTGGGTTTTAGTCCAGTGTCAGAGCTGAGTGGAATACTTTTTGAGGAGAATGAGTGGAGGCAGAGGCCTGTTTGGAGGCACAAAAGCTGGGTTTGATGGAGATGAAAAGGCTCTTCTTTTCTCACAGCCTGAGGAGAAAGCATTAGTTTGTGAATGGAGGACATTTTAGCTAAGCAAATGGGGGAGTATTTTCCACATTTTTTCTCACCTCACAGGACACACTTAAAACCACATTTTAATTAGGAGTGAAGTAGACTTTAATCCAGACCTAACAAATCAGGGCTACACAATGCCATGCATTTGCACGTTCGCTGAAAGTAACGAAAAAATATTGTATAAGAATTGAAAAACTCATAAACTCAGTTAGTTACTGCAAGACATAAGTGCATTCCGTTAGGAAAGATCCGATGCTTAAGACAAGCTTCTGATTTGGGAAACACATTTTAGTTCCAGCCTTGTTCAGGAAAAGTTCCTACATGGCTGTTAATTTCTGGGAATGTTTTCCCACCATTCTGCATGAGCGCCCTGGCTCTTGAGTGATTTCCGCATTTGTATTCGTTGATAATAACGGCGCTATTCGGCTACTGTGCTTTGTGGTGACCCTCTGCTGACACCGTGTGGCCATTGTTGTAAAGTACATTGTGGGAACGCGGAGCATTGATTCACCCGCCTGCGAGGCCCGCGTGCATTTGCGCGTTTATTTTATGAGGCTTAATATTACAGCATCTGCCAGCTCAGCAGAGAGGCTCTGTTTAAACGTTCAGAGAATAGCTTCATAATGCGCCGCGCTCAATAATCTTGTATTAAATAAATGACATTAGCAGGAGTAACATCGCATTAACGGTTCAATCAGTAAAGAGCTTCCTGGCGGTCCGAGCAGTGACACCAGGCTGATTAAACATCTTACAGAAAACGCTGTGCAGATTCAGAGGCTTCAGCCCGACGGGAAATGGCGTCATTTCTCTCCCTAGGCAAGGAAGAGTCATTCTTACTCAAATGTTCCAGAAAGTACTTCTCCCCCAGTTGCAAATGCAATTGTACAGTCAGTTATTATTATTATTATTATTATTACTAGTGGTAGTGGTAGTAGTAATAGTAGTAACCATACCACCCTTGGACTTTCTGCTACCTGATATTCAAAGCTGCATGGGGATGGTTTGGGTAGTAATTGGATGGGGGACTACATGTGCTAGCGAGCTTGCTGCTGCTGGAAATGGTGCTGGGGGTCCAGTAAGGGGCAATCTTCCCTCTGCACCTAAAACTGTACTGTAGTGGATGCTGTCTTTCAGCTAAGACGTCAAACCAAGTTCCTGACTCTCTGTGCTCATTAAAGATCCTGTGGCATTTTTTGCAAAGAATAGGTGTTTTCACAACGTCCTGGCTAAATGCCCAGTTAGGCTCTTGTCTGACCATTTTATAGTCCCCCAGTTTCATTGGTTAAATAATTCCCTGCCTCTCCTCATCAGCTGATGTGTGGTGAGTGTTCTGGTACAAAATGCCTGCTGTACATCACCCAGGTGGGGCCCACATATTGGTGGTAGTGAAGTCTGAAGTGCTTTAAATTCAGCTGTATAAACTAAATTTATGTTCTATTGTGATGGAATATCAGCGCCTGCTAAATGCATGTAATGTAATGTAAACACAACACAATGCAACAGATTGAGGTGGAAGTGAGATAAAGTCTGAAGAGGTGAGTCTTCAGTCTGTGTCAGAAAATGG
Source organism: Megalops cyprinoides (assembly GCF_013368585.1). Lineage (NCBI taxonomy): Eukaryota > Metazoa > Chordata > Actinopteri > Elopiformes > Megalopidae > Megalops > Megalops cyprinoides. The sequence continues at coordinate 25,270,259 of NC_050586.1, forward strand.
CCAGTGATTCCACTGTTCTGACCCTCATGGGGAGTTCGTTCCACCACTGAGGGACCAGTACAGACACAGGGATCATGTTTGAGAGGTGTGATCCCGTCGAGATGGGAGAGCCAGTTGCCCCATGGTTGCAGAGTGTACTGATCTTGGGGGAACACAGGGTTTGAAGACTGAACACAGGTGTGAGGGGACTGTCCCATTTACTGCCCTGTATGCCAGCACCAAGGTTTTGAACTTGATGCGTGGGATAACAGGAAGCCAGTGAAGTGATGTGAGGAGGGGAGTAACGTGAATAGGTTTTGGGAGATTGCAGACAAGTCGTGCAGCTGCATTCTGGATTAGCTGTAGGAGGTTAATGGCACAGGCAGGAAGACAAGCAAAGAAGGAGTTACAGTAGTCCAGGCATGAGAGGACCAGGGCTTGAACTAGTAGCTGCGTAGAATACATAGTGAAGTAGGGGTGGATTCTTCAGATGTTGTACAACAAGAATCTGCATGTCCAACTCACCGCTGCAACCTGAGAGGAGAAGGACAGTTGGTTATCAAGCATTACACCAGGGCTTTTGACAGTGCTATCAGTGATGAGGCTTGTAGAGTCTAGGCTGAGGGAGAGGTCTTGAAACAGGGAGGGCTTGGATGGGATGAAAAGCATCTCAGTTTTAGCCAGGTTTAGGTTTAGGCAGTGGTCCACCATCCACTGTGAAATGTCTTTCAGGCAAACTGAGATGCATGCAGAAAAACCGTGTGTCAGATGGCAGAAAAGACATTGCATGTTGTCAGCATAGAAGTGGTAGATATTATAGTATTGATTAAAAAGTGTACATTAATTGCTGTTGCCGTGGACATGCAGGCACATTTCTGCGTGATGGTGGAGAGTGTAATGGTGCTCTCAGCCCGCTCTGAGTGCAGATCCATTAGTCAGGTCTGCCGCTACTGTCTCTATATCTACAAAGTACCTCTGAATCCGCTCATGAATCTTTTATCCCAGTCACATCTGCCTCTGCAAACCTGCTTGTGAAAGCATGAGTTTTTTATTTGACAGCAGAGTTACAACATGAAGGGATGTGCACGAAAAAGTGTGAGGGCAGATGTTTGACAGGAGCTGTTTATCAGGTTAGTTAGAGGCCATCAGAGGGTAGGAGGATGCATTAGGTTGTCTGTGCCTCCCAAATTTAGCGCTGAAGATTAATGAGTAAAACTAAGCACTTGGGTTTTATTTTTAAACACATATTGAGGATTTTTTTGGAGAATTTTCTAAAGGGTAAAGCCCCAATCAGGTCTACATAGCTACTCAGGTTACCAGAGGAAGTTGCCGACATTGACCATGCAGTCATCAGCAGCTGCCCATCCACATTGTTAATGATAACATAGGTGCATCTACAGGAACATTCATCCTCTCACCAAGGGGACTGGATTTAACACTGCAGCATGCTGTTACCGTAGACCGCACTTTTCATTTACAAAATACATACATTTTCACTCGAATCTACTAAACAAATTCACATGTGCACTCGTTTCTTACTTCACTCAGTTTGCTAGTAGTATGCCTGTTGTGTGTCTTTCAGTTGCTAGTGTTGATGTTTAAAATAAAGGTCTTAAAATCACAGGTTCATAAATGAAACGATGAGCTTCAGCTAGGAAGAGAAGTGATGCATATGCCTTACTGAGGGGGGCGAGGTACGAGACGTGCCCTTTGGCATGTGTGCAGAAAGTCTTTTGGGGGACAGTGGTTCTAGAGAAGCATATAAATATATAAAATGATCATTTTCAGTTCCTCATTAAGTGTGCAAGGTCTGGCTGTAACCTTTGCATCACACAAGAGGGATCATAGCAGCAGGAAGTGCACACCCATACTGTAGAATTAGAGCTCTGTATGTGTGTATGTTACAGTGTGAAATTCAGCCTTCAGGATGCCGATCTCTTGGTCTCTACTGAAGTACAAATATATCTGTAGGTCTCTACTGGTTAAGAATAAAAGAGTTTTTTGCCAGCTTTCTTCAGGCTGTTGAATGTATGACTGTGAGCAGTAGATTACAGTAAGCATCCCAGTACACACAAGTAATGGGAACATTTTGCATCATTTTGATATTGTATATTAATACAGCTGTACGACTTGTCTACAACCTCCCTAAATGTAGTCAAGTTACTCCCCTCCTCATCTCAGTTCATGGCTTCCTGTTATCCCTCGCATTAAGTTTAAAAACCTTGGTGCTGGCATACAGGGCAGCAAATGGGACAGCCCCCTCATACCTACGAACCCTCTTCAAACCCTATGTTCCCTCAAGATCACTGCGCTCTGCATCCACAGGGCAACTGACTGTCCCAGCCTAATGGGTCGCTCTTCTCAGACACGATCCCTGTCTGTACTGGTCCCTCAGAGGTGAAATGAACTCCCCAGGGGAGTTAGGACAGCGGAATCACTGGCCATCTTCTGACTGAAGACCCACCTCTTCAGGCTGCATCTCAGTTCCACTTCTATCCCCACCCCCTAACACCTGTTACATTTTACACTTGATGTTAATTTTATGTGTTATGTATTATGATGTATTTGTGTTCTAGGGACTGTTGTATCATAGTATACCTGGCTTTTGTTAGAGTGCACAAGCTAACTTTTGGTAGTGCTTGAATAGTATTATACTCACACTCATTGGTCGGGGAGTGTTGTGAGCTTGGTCTGACACTTTTAAGTTTCTCATTTAAATTGAATGGATACACTTATGTTCTATTGTGATGGAAGTCACTCTGGATAAGAGCATCTGCTAAATGCATGTAATGTAATGTTTTAAAAACTATTATACAATTCATTCATTCATCTTTGCCTCTTCTAGTTTGATATTCTCAAAGTTCTACGACATAATTTGCTATCACAGTTGCATTCTTCTGTGGCCCTGCAGTTACGCCAAAAAAAAGAGAATACAAGCTTAGATACATACATGAAAACTATATTTACACTTCATTTCAGGAGTTTACTGTGATCACTGAGTTCTGTAGACATAATGTAGGAAGTACTATATAAGAGTAGAGGAGAGCATGAAACTGAATACATATGACTCACTCATTCTCATTCCTGAATGTTTGAATGATAGAGTCCACAATCCCGCTACCCCACCTCCCTCGCACCCAACCCATGGCTCATTACATGAGTGGCTATTGTTGCACAAGTGTCTGTAAAATTATTTTGCTGCCTTGCTCTGACTCTGGCTTGTGTGGTGTGCACGTGTGTGTGAGTGTGTGTGAGTGTACATGTGAGTGTGTGTGAGTATCTGTGAATGTGTATGAGTGTGTGTATGTGTGTTTTTGTGTGTCACCGCAATGTGGTCCGTAAATTTTAGCTGGTCATCAATCACTACCCCCAAGTTCTTTGCAGACCTGGACGGAGTTAGTATCGTTGAGCCAAGCTGTATGGTGATGTTGTGCTGGATCGATGGGCTGGCTGGGATGACTAGGCGCTCAGTCTTGGAAATGTTGAGTTGAAGGTGGCGCTCCTTCATCCAGGCTGAGATGTCTGAGAGACAGGCAGAAATCCGTGCTGAGACCGCGGGGTCATCAGGTTGGAACGAGAGATAGAGCTGGGTGTCATGGGCATAGCAGTGGTAGGAGATGCCACTCGCTTAAGGCTTTTAGATAGGAACAGGGGGAGAGAGATGAGTCTGTAGTTTTCTACTTGGGAGGGGCTCAGTGCAGACTTTTTGAGCAGTGGGGTTACCCTAGGCTGTTTAAACGCGACGGGGAAGGTGCCAGTGGTGGGTGATGTGTTGATGATGTGTGTGAGTTCAGATAAGAGTGTGGGAGAGATGGTAGGGGATTGGGTCCAGGGGGCAGGTGGTGGGTCGGTTAGAGAGGAGAAACTTGGAGACGTCAGCTTCAGAGATAGGGGAGAATGTAGTGTGTTGCATGTTGGTGGAGACTGGCTGTGAATGAGTAGAGTGGAGAAGTGACTGCTGATGGCAGAGAGGTGGAGGGTGGAGGCAGCAGAGGGCAGAGGAGTGTGTGTGTGTGCTTGTGTGTGCGTGCGTGTGTATGTGTGCTTGTGTGTGCTTGTGTGTGTGTGTGTGTGTGTGTGTGTGCGTGTGTGTGTGTGTGTGTGTGTGTGAATACGAGAGACCTCCCCTTCAGGAATAGCTTCCTTGACTGGCAGCCAGGGCTCCTCAGTGCAAAGATGGAACTGCATGAGGCCACAGAAAAGAGAATGAAGACTGGAGCAGACAATCCAACCTTCCACTCCCAGGTAGGAACACCTGCTCTCTGCTGGGCTGAGGGGCTTGGTGTCTCCCCGTCTGTTCACAGGATTCTGGGTAGGAATCCAGTGTAAGCTTTCGTTTGTTTACCTGAGGACTAGGAAAGCAGGCTTTTGGGGGAATGTGACAGTGAAACTGGCTGTGTTTACAGGACATCCTGTCTATTTGTTTTCTGGATGATATAGTGGATCTCAGCTTGGTACTGTTTGCTTCTTTCAGCCTTGTGTTTACATGGCTTTCATTGTGCAAATGAAAAAAATCTATGATTTTTCTATTTAGAAAAAAGTCATACAACAAAACGATCAGCATGTATTTGAAATATTATTGCAGACTTGCTTGTTGGGGTTTTGTCCTTTACAGAAGTCTATAGCACACACATGATCATTTTTAAAAACACACACGTGTTACAAACAGACTTTGATCAGAGTTCCCTGGCATTTTTCTGAAAAGGATTGACCCCAGAATGCTACTCCAGCACAAGCACAGATATCTCATTCCAATTCACAGTGTAATGCAAATGGGGGAGGTCACTGGAGATCTGGGAAAGTTTGACAGGGGGGTTGGAGGTGTGTGGTTTTGTCAGTGAGCCCAGAGAGTAAATTTGCTCAGTGAGGTTTTTTTTTTTTGAAGGAATTTGTCTCAATTGATTGTGGAGATGACAGACGAATGGAGGAGGAAGCAGATGACACAGAGCTAAAGCACAATAAAAGGTTTACTCACACCTTTCCCAACCATGTCTAACATCTCCCTCACATCTCTCTCACATCTAATATCTTTCTAACATCTCTCACAGCTCTCTTACACCTTTCTCTCATATCACAAAATTCTGAATCATTTCATAAATGAACTACTTCCCACAGTCCCACACAGCAGAATATCACTTTATAATAAGTGTAAGTTTATATGGAGTAAGCATGAAATAAAAAAAGGCTGACTCCCTGATGAGCTGTCTCTGATATAGATCACTGTCTCACAACATAAACATAAATCACAAGATCCAGTTGTTCATTGTGAGTGACATCAGTTGTTTGATATGTGGATTTATCTCAGATTGTTGGAGAGGAAAATGGAAGATTTGCAGCAGCTGCTGGAGAAACACCGTCAGAACATCAGTCGGGTGTTCAGAGCTCTCTTTCTAGCAGGTAAATGCTGGAAAACATTTAATATTTTCATATTTTGGATATGAATGTATGGATGTGAGCAAGATGTCTGTGGTAGGAAATTGCATTGATATTTGGCAGGTTACAGTTAAAGTTACCGTGTTCCTGTGACACAGTCACAGTGGAAATAGAGCCTTTGGCCAAACAAGCTCCCTAGGACCTGTGCTAAACAGGGTTTGAGACTGCCAAATGAGGACCGATGCTAAGTGGAATTTCAGACTGCCAAATGAGGGTCCCAAGACTTGAGCAGAGTTTCAGACCGTCAAACAAGGGCTCTAGTACCTGAGTGAGGTCTCGGACTGCCAAATGAGGACCGTAGGACCTGCAGTAGACTGCTCAGCAGGGTTCTACGCCCAGGCTTTCTCAGCTGGGTTACTCCACAGAATAGGGCCACTGGTACAAGAAGCTAAAGACATAAAGATGTATTTTTATCATCAGTGATTCTGTGTATTTCCTGGGTGTAGTTTGTAAGCTTTCCATGAGTCATGTTTCCAGCTAAATGTGTAATATTCTGCAGTAGAAACAACATCCTGGTGACCTAGATGATTTCTGACCTAGTTGTGTTATCAATGTGCTCTGAATTTTATATGTTTTGACTGTATACGGCGCCACAAAATTCTGTCTCACTTCCTTTTAGAGCAAGTTAAAGGTTATCATGTGTCCCAGTAAAGCATTGTAATCACTGCAAACTCAAGGCCATAGTGAACACACCCTGGGAATGATCGACAGGAAAGTTAAACCAGAGTGCACCTTTCTGAGTTCAAAGAAGCAATGATTACTTTGTTATCACACAGCAAGTCCAAAGTGTCATTGGAACTACAGTCTTCAATAATAATCTATTAATTCCTCTTATAGGGTTGAAATGATTCATTTCCCACAAAATAGTCCACTGTTTGTTGTGGGTCAGCTTTTTAAAGAAATGATTTAAATTATTTCTTTCCTTGGAGGTTTTTCCCTGTGGAGTAAATACATCTGCCTGCGTGTCTGCTTGTACCTGTGTGTCTTCCTGTGCTCCTGTGTCTGCCTGTGTCGGTTTGTGCCTGTGTGTCTGCCTGTCTCTGCCTGTGCGTCCACTTGTGCCTTTGTCTCTGCCTGTGTCTGATTGTGCCTGTGTGTCTGCCTGTATCTACCTGTGCTTGTATGTCTGCTTGTGTGTCCACTTGTACCTCTGTCTCTGCCTGTGTGTCTGCCTGTGTGTCCACTTGTACCTCTGTCTCTGCCTGTGTGTCTGCCTGTGTCGGCTTGTGCCTGTGTGTCTGCCTGTCTCCACCTGTGCTCGTATGTCTACTTGTGTGTCTGCTGGTGCCTGTGTGTCTATCTGTGTGTCTGCCTGTGCCTGCCTGTGCTTGTGTGTCTGCCTGTGTGCCTGCCTGTGTCTGCCTGTGCCTGTGTGTCTGCCTGTGCTTGTGTGTCTGCCTGTGTGCCTGCCTGTGTCTGCCTGTACCTGCCTGTGTCTGCCTGTACCTGCCTGTGTGCCTGCCTGTGTGCCTGCCTGTGTCTGCCTGTACCTGCCTGTGTCTGCCTGTGTCTGCCTGTGTGCCTGCCTGTGTCTGCCTTTGCCTGTGTGCCTGCCTGTGTTTCTGCCTGTGCCTGTGTCTCTGCCTGTGCCTGCCTGTGTATCTGTTGTAGGGTATCTTGCCATGGTGATTGCAGCCTGCGTGTTGAATTTCCAGCGGGGCATGGCTCTTCTGGTGCTCACCCTGGTGGCCTCCTTCTTCATGGTGTGGGATGGGATGATGAGGAGGTACGAGGGTCGGCTCCAGGACGCTTTGCACCCACTAAAAAATGCCCTCAGAAAGCAGTGGTTCTGGATCAGATGGTGAGTACATCCTTGTGTATGTGTGTGTGTGTGTGTGTGTGTGTGTGTCTGTGTATAGTGTGTGACTCTCCATGTCATGTCTTGGGGTGCTTTTGACTGTTGGGGGGCAGTGGTGTAAAACCAACTATTTCCTGTTTCCTTTTTGGCAGGGTAGTGTGTGTTGTCTTGTTGGGGGCAGTGGCAAGCTGGCTCGTCCTGGACACAGCTAAACAGGGGACGCGACCTCTGGTTTCATTTGCTGGGCTCCTCACGTTTGTGCTGCTGATGGTCATTTTCTCCAGAAGTCCTTTCAGGGTACGTTACTTAACTCTGGTCCTTCAGAACTAATCAGCCCAGGGTCAGGGAGCTCATTATATTCCTCCATACATTAGTTATGGATTGAGCTCAGCATCACTCTGACTGGAGCTAGCCTCTTCCCCTGCATTTACTACTTAAACTAGTGAATTAGCCTCTGAGTACAGTGTGTGTTGGTATCAGTGTGTGTGTGTGTGTGTGTGTGTGTGTGTGTGCGCGTGCGGAGGGAAGAGCTATTTCTCCTATATGTGTTATCTAATCCCACTGTGACAACAGCATTCCAGTAAAATACATGAAGCGTCCTCTGCATTGAGAACTCCCAGACACAGCCATCTCTTGGCGCTGTTCTTACTGATTGGACAGGTTTCCTGGAGGGCGGTGCTATGGGGGGTAGGGCTCCAGTTCCTCTTTGGGCTGCTGATCCTCAGGACAAGGGCAGGGTTCACGGCGGTGGAGTGGCTGGGTCGGCAGGTGGAGGTAAAGGCATTTCTGATTTAAGAAACAGGGAGCTGCACCAGATGAGCTAAATTAATACACACACACACACGCACATTATATTACTCTCATTTACCTGACACTCCTATCCAGAGCCACTTACAATTTTATCCGCTGAATATTTACTGAGGCAAATGCGGGTTAAGTACTGTGCCCAAGGGTATAACAGCAGTGCCCCAGTGGAGAATTGAAACAGCAACCTTTTGTTTATGAGCCCTGCTCCTTATCACTGCACCACACTGCTGCTACACACACAAGTACATGCACACGCAGACACACACACAAGTACATGCACACACAGACACACACACAAGTACATGCACACACAGACACACACACAGATACATGCACACACAGACACACACACAAGTACATGCACACACAGACACACACACAAGTACATGTATACACACACACACTCAGTTGAGTATGATGTATGACCATACATAAATATTTGTAATCATACACTATCTTTATCCTATAAATTAACACAATATAAAAAAACAAAAAACCCCAGTGTGCCGTTTAAAGAGGCCCATCTCCTCTCTGCTCTCTGACTTTTGACCTCTTTTCCATCAGGTTTTCCTGGCTTACACAGATGATGGTTCAAAGTTTGTTTTCGGTGACAAATTTACAGACCACTTTTTCGCATTCAAGGTAGGTGTGAAGGCGGGAGATTAGTGACCCCTGCACCCTGAACCCTACTCTGTGCAGACTGGGATTGTTGTGTTTTTGTCACCCCCTGCAGGTCTTGCCCATTGTGGTCTTCTTCAGCACAGTGATCTCCATGCTCTATTACCTGGGCTTCATGCAATGGCTCATTTTAAAGGTGGAGTGCACACACGCACACACACACACACACATACATGCACACACACACACACACACACACACACACACACACACACACACACACACACACACACATACACAAACATTGATTATATTGTGTGGGATCCTCTTTTCCAGGTGGGGTTTGTCATGCAAATCACCATGGGAACATCTCCCACGGAGTCGATGGTTGCAGCAGGGAACATATTTGTGGGACAGGTGAAGATTTCAGCCCAAAAAAATGCACACAGCACAGAGAAGGACAGAGACGGCATACCCAATAGTGCCCGATATGTAGCCTCTGCTACACAGAGGTCACACAGTGGACTGTAACTATGTAGACTCTGCTCCACAGGGATCACACAGCAGTCTATATAGCTTTACTCTCCCGTGGACTGTTGACAAAGCCCTGCCCCCTCTCCCCCCAGACGGAGTCGCCCCTCCTGATTCGCCCGTACATCTCCCAGCTCACAGTGTCCGAAATTCACGCAGTGATGACCAGTGGCTTTGCCACCATTGCCGGCAGCGTCCTGGGGGCCTTCATCTCATTTGGGGTGAGGAAGACACAGATCCAGAGAGACGCTGAGAGCCATCCAACACCCTGTGCACATGGCCTGCTTATTGCATGTGACATAACTGATATCATAAGCACAGGGCAAATGCAGTCTAATACAGCAATATTCATAATATATTATTGTGCTGAAATTGTTTTCACCTACATTCTATCTGACAAACCTTTCACCCTGCTGATACTCTCTCATTACAAATCTTTTACCCACCTGCTGCCCCATCATTACAATACATTCACTCTGTTGCTACCCTTCCATTACAAACCTTTTATTAAGCTTCTACTCCTTCATCACCAAGTGGGCTCCATGGGCCCCAGCAGACACAGGCTGATCCTGACCTCTGACCCTCCTCCAGATCCAGGCATCGCACCTGCTCACTGCCTCTATGATGTCAGCACCCGCCTCCCTCGCCATTGCCAAAACATTCTGGCCAGAAACCGAGATACCGCGGGTCACCGCCAAGCGAGGGTTCAAACTGGAGAAGGGGTGAGACCAGAAGCCCCACACAGGACATAGCTGGTGACGATTCATACCACACCACCCTCAGAACAGCTCCAAGATCCTGCTGAATGCTGCAGTGAAACAGTAAAACTACAGAAGTGCTAAACTCCTGTGTGATTTATAAAGGTGTGGTTATGGTTTCTGTCTGATTGGTCTCTGCAGGGAAGGGAGGAACTTGCTGGAAGCCGCCTGCCATGGAGCCTCAGCCTCCATCAGCCTGGTGGCCAATATCGCTGTTAATCTCATTGCTTTCCTGGCCCTTCTCAGTTTCGTCAACGCTGCCCTCTCCTGGCTGGGAAACATGTTTGATTACCCCCAGCTGAGCTTCTCTGTAAGGCATTCACACGCATATACCCACACACATGCATGTGTGCGCACACACACACACACACACACACACACACACATATTAACATACATGAAAACAGGCATTCACATGCATATACCCAAACGCCCACACACACACACACACACACACACACACACACACTTACACATACACACACACATACACACACACACACACATGCACATGGATGTGCACAGGCATTCACATGCATATACCCAAACACAGACACATATACATGTTCAGTGTGCATATTAACTGAAGCTGCAGTGGCAGAGTGTTTCTGAGGGGTAATCATTCCATCACATTCACAATGCCCCATCTCTGTGTTCTTGCTTCCTGGTTTCCATGGCAACTCAGCTCATCTGTTCATACGTCTTCATGCCGTTTTCCTTCCTGATGGGCGTGGCATGGGAGGACAGCTTCGTGGTGGGCGAGCTGATTGGCCTGAAAACCTTCTTTAACGAGTTTGTGGCGTACGAGCGTTTGGCTGACCTGATCCAGAGGAGGGAGGCAGGAGGGCCAGAGTACGTGGACAACATCAAACAGTACCTCTCTGTGAGTCTGTCCGTCAGCTGGCAGATCCAGCAAATGAAACCACAGAGCAGTGCAGGCTGTTTCAATCTCACAGACCATGTCCTAACATCACCGCTCTGTGGTCCCCAGGTTCACTCTGAAACCATAGCAACATACGCCTTGTGTGGATTCGCTAACATCGGGTCCCTTGGTGTGATGATTGGAGGGCTGTGTAAGTCCCGCCCCTGCAATAAACCAGCACACACACACACACACACACACCAGAGTGCAGCAGCATCTCCCATCACTTCAAAACAATTATTGTGGTGTGGCAGTGTTGCGTTGTGGCTGTTGTGTGGTCATGTCATGACAGGAGCAGTATGTGTTTCTGTGATTAGGGCAATGTTGCTTCAACATGCCCCCTGTAAGTCTGCGGTCACTATGCTGTTGCTGCAACATTTTTTCATGTATGACCGTGACTATTGTTGTTGCTCCGTTGTCACCCCCTGCAGCGGCCATGGCCCCGGAGCGGAGAGGTGATATCTCCAGGTGTGCGATCAGGGCTCTGGTGTCAGGGACAGTGGCCTGCTTCATGACTGCCTGTGTGGCAGGTACTTTGTGCAGTTATCATGACCCGCCAGAGGAGGCAGTGTGTGTGAATGTGTAAATAGATAAGGATAGTATAAAAAACAAGGACGATGTCTCTCAGGCATTGTCCTGTAACTGTTTGTAGCTTATGATTATTTGATTATTTGATCTTTTTATTATTTGATTATTTGATTATTTTTCTGATAGTTATTCTTCTGTTTCTGTGTTTGTTGTTTAACATCTGCTGCTGACCTGTTACAGGAATCTTGTACATACCACCATTTTCATGTGCAGCCTTTCTTGAGAATGAGTTCAGCTCTTCCTCAGTGACTAACAGCACACAGCTACAGACCTGCTGCTTGGATGTATATAATGGGTACATTAACATCTCCTCTCCATTTTGAAATGTTGCATCTGTTTTTCATTTAGTACTTATGGTTTTCCTTCTAATGACAAATTAAATTAAATCATTATCCAATTAAATCAAATCATGAGTACATACGTACTCAGTGAAAACAAGAAACTGTACTGCTGAGTGACAGTGTGCACTTCCTGTTTCAGGACATCAGTGATCAGCCCCTTCAATGTGACAGTAGGGGGCAGCTACTCACTGGACATACTCCACAACTGCTGCTCTGTCACTGCATACAACTGCAGCTCCATACTTCCGTAGAGAGGGAGGAGGAGAGGAAGGCTCTGCTGAGTGCGTCTCCTCTCACTCCCTGTCCTTTCAGACCATTCTGTGGCAGCCGGGCTTTAAAACTCAGTTCCAGCTTCGTCGTGTGATCATTAGTAATGAACATTTACATTTATTTATTTACATTTGTTCATTTGGCAGACGCTTTTATCCAAAGCGACTTACAAGTGAGGTGCAATACAACACAAGCGAAAACCATACAGAGTCAACAATATTTGAAGGTTTGCCAGGCAATGTACCAACTAGCAGGTAAAGCTAGCGAGTGCGTTAAGCCATTACAACCAAACGGTTACGTTTAAACCATTACAACCAAACCATTACGTTAAACTGTTACAGCCAAACCATTACTTTTTTTTAATATAGTTCAATAGGAGATAGGGGAGAAGTGTTTCAGGTGCTCAGGTGAGAGTGGAAGAGCTGTGTCTTCAGATGTTTCTTGAAGACAGACAGGGACTCAGCAGAACGGATGAGGTGTGGAGGTTCATTATATTATTATGTTAATATTACTTTATTATTTTAAGCTCTGTGTACATTTCTGTATCTGTTTTAGTCAGTCTGGGTCTTGGGGAGCCACTGTGTATGATGCATATTCCTTCCAGCTGAGCTGTTGAGGCCCTTAATGAAACTGGTCATATGGAGAGGTATTCAACTTTATTGAAGAAGTACAAATTGTTGTAATAAAACAGTTTGTTGTGGTTAGTTCAATGGGGGGCTTGAAAAATTAATTGAACAAATTGAAAAATTAATTCATTAATTCATCAATAGAGGCAGCTCATATTTAGCTATGTTGAGAAAACAACATAACGTTCTTTATATTTTATCAGACACTGCCATCCCAATTTTCACCTAGAGCTAATGAAGAGAACTCAGCTGGAGAGATACTCAGGATGCACTGTGGATCTCTAGGATGAGCGGAATGTAAAATGGCTCTAGTTTTTTATCAACAACATGTAAAACTATAATTCCCACAGAGATCCTTCTGCGTGTGTTGTGCTGCCAGGGTGAAAAGCACAATGAAAAAGAATTATACTGCGTTTTAAACAAAATTTGTACTTGATAGATCAAAACGTATTTGTTTATTAATTGATCTTAGATTTATCTTAATCTATGTAGAATGAAGCACAGCAGGGTGCTCATACTGTCAGACTTCATTGTCTGTTACAGTGACAGTCCTTTTTATGTCCTCCAGCTCTACCATCAAATAAAATCAGTCACCTTCCAAGTTTGACCTCTTACCTGCTTTGTTATCACAACCAAGACACAGTACAGTACATGTATATGGGCAGGCCATGCACAGAGTTTGCTCCATGACCACAAGGGGGCACTATTTCCTGTGGAATGGTCCCAGATTTAAACCTTTAAGTTCCTTGTGTAACAGCAGAGCTGGTTTAACAGCAGCCATCATGATCACACTTCAGTACCCTCCGGCTCTGTGGGAGAACCTGCCTTGGCCTGGGGACAGCCAGTCACCCCATTTAGATAAACTGGGGACACCTGTCAATCACTAAGCACAAGGGCTGGCAGGTTCCCATGTTTCTCTGGTGTTGAACATTGTGTTTAAGACATTTCATTTCAACACAAACAACCTGTTTGCTGGAAAAGCAGTGGGTCTATGCCACAGGATGGGCAGAGAGGGGCAGCGTGTCTCTGCTTCCTCCCCCAGATACAGCATGGACATCACAGAGGGTTCAACCCTAATATAGCTCAATGTACATCCCATACACACTACAGTACACTGTGATCAGTTAGCTGTGAAAATATGCATAAACTGCAGGGGGAGCAGGTGTGTGTGGGGGCGAAACGTACAGCGTGAGAATATTAAAGGGGCAGGACTCCCTGCCACTGGCAGTATGCGTCAGGGCTAACAGGTCATACATTTGAGCTAGCTAATCATATAATAGATCAAAGATAAAATGCATAATGCATTAATAGAAATAAAAGGGCACAAGGTTTTCATAAGGAGATACAGTCCTCATTTTTACCATCACATTGCCCATAATCTTTGTAATGACTTTTGATAACTCTCACTCTCACTGGATTGGCTATGCTGGGAGAGGGCCATGAGACATGTAATGAAAGTTTAAACATTTTAACATCTGCTCTGTACTCACACGTGCCTCCGGATGGCTCTGGATAGCACTCCATAGAGCATGAAATGATACTGCCAGAGAACCCAGTGTGAGCTGCTTACGAATGGTCACAGTCACTCCAGAACTGAGACATAGAGAGCTTTATGTGTTTACTGTCATACTGTCTTTACTAATGGCTTCTGACACAGGAATAAGCCACAAACTGATGAGAAAACCTGTTCTGCTTCCTGTGCCCAGTGAAAACAGCCTTGCAAGTCTGCCTATAGCCTTCTCTGAGACGCTCATAATCATTGGATGAGTACCATATTAAAATCAGGGAATAATCATATAATTGTACTCTGTGCAAAGTGGCTTCCTGAGATCTCAATGGTTAATTAAAGTGATGGCTGAATTTCCATACCTAATTAAATGAGCAAGTGGAGCCTATTATCAGTCCATTGTGTGTGAATAATTCAGTTGCCATGTGAAAGCAGGAAAAGAAAAGGAAGACGGGAGGGAAGGAGGGAGAGGGGGGGGGGGGGGCTGGAGTACAGTCAAACCCATCGTTACACAGCTGTATGTGGAATATCAGAGAATAGGTGTGACACTGCCTTCTCCACTGGTGTCATCCCCATTTGACACACTGCCTTTTCTCTTTCCCTCCTGGAAAATGCTTATAGAGAGAGGATATGTGGTATAATAGTTACCTCCCTTTCCAGTGAACCCTGTGGTGCTTGCAGTGAACATCCTTCCTAATCTTCACACCAACCATAAGGGGGAGGTCTCACTGATGTACCTGAGGGACAAAAACAAGGCAATGCTGTGCAATACATACCTAATACTATACTGTACAATATTATCATATACTATACTACAGCAAAGTATACTACATGACACTATACAACACTATATCATACTGGCCTATTCCAAACCATGCTACACAACACTATACTGTATGATACCATACTGTAATATTCTAAACCATACTACACTGAATAAATTACGCACTAAATTGTATGGTATACCCACAGTACTTATTGTACTACATCATACTGTAGTATACTATAATATTCTATATTATACACTATTGAACTTTATACCGCAAGACTTATACTGTTATATACCAGAGTGTGGTATTATAGCATTATGTATAAAACCACACTATACTATACCACGCTATACAAAATTACATTATACTATATTATACAATGCTGTACAATACTGTTCTATACTACTATTGTAATGCTATTTTCTGTTGCTGTTTGTAGTACACATAACAATACTATTATACTGTACTATTCAGTAACATTATACTGTGATGCACTACACTATGTTATACCCTAATGTCCTACAATCGTCCGTACTACACTATGTTAACCTACACCAAGCTGCACTGTTATAAATCTGGCTGTCCCATGCTGTCATATTACACTACACTACACCATTCTCTACTGCCTATACCTATGTGTGTGTGTCTGTGTGTCTGTGTGTGTGTGTGTGTGTGTGTGCGTGTGTGTGTGTGTGTCTGTGTGTGTGTGTGTGTGTGTGTGTGTGTGTGTGTGTGTGTGTGTGTGTGTGCAGCAGGAAGATGTATCAGTCCTCCTGCCCTGTAAATTAGCACTTGTAAGTCTCCCAGTGAGAGCGCCATGTGTGTACATGCGGTTTCTGCTCTGCAGGGAGTCTGTGTTTACAGCCACAGCGGGAGGAGTGTTCAGCCCCACACTGGCACACTAATACGAGGAGCGACTCCCCCTTTTCTGCTCCCAGGTCTTCTCTTTCCTACCCCACCTTCATGGAACAAGTCACTGTCATTCATAATGAGCAATTCTTCTTCTTTATTACATTATTATGAGCAGAAAATGTCTGCTGTAGATGCATATTATTCACACAGTTTGAGGGAGCTATTCTCAGATTTAAGGCTAAATCAATCAGGTTGATAAATATGATTTCCATCTTTGCAAATGAGACATAAAGCTGAAATTTCTTCCACATGTACAAATCTGTAAACACAGTATGTATCGCTGTTATGGGTCACTGAGTGCTTAGAGATTCCTCTTAAATGGAAACATAAGTGAATTCCCCTCAGTTTTTAAGAAAACTAATGAGTCAAATTCATAATGTCACCATGGCAACACTGACTATCAAAGAGAGACAAGAGCACTTCAAATTGTTTTATCCTTGGTAAAAAAAAATCTGCCTTACAGGTGTTTATCTGAAAGGAAGTTAATGTCATGGGGGGAGCATGTTTACTGCTCTTATGTTGTAGTGAGAGAGATTCAGCAGGAGGACAGAGTTACAAACTTACATCTCGACAAACCCAGCACCATCAGGATTAAGCCAGCTCAAACAGGACTAAACTGACCAGATCCATTAATATGAATACAGCTTGACCATACAGTATGTATTTGGTGTTAACACTCTCATCTTCAATGACATTCAAGATATATTTTTGATTCATTTGTTTTGAATTCTCATCAGTCGCTCTACACTTGTAAGGTGCTTCAGTAAATATCCTGCTGTATGAATGGAAACGTTAGCTAGAATATTTCCAAAAATCTCCAAAATTTCCAAGGATCTATGATGTAAACCACCACACACGTGTCACAGTCAATAAAATTTCTAATTTGCAATAGCAGAAACAGTCACCACAGAAACACATAAAAGATGTATGCAGCTTCTAAGGAGACAGAATATGCTGACAAATCACAATATAAATAAATTATGCTTTGATAACAATTGCATGAATGTTATGGATTTTTACCGAATAATTAAGAGGTGATGTGATATTTTAAATCTCTCTGTAAATTGTATAAATTGGATTTTTTCATTCAAAATTCCTGTGACATGAGGCCAGTCTGAGCTTATATTTCAAGCACACATTGAAGCAGAACATAACATGAACAGGCAACAAATGAAGTATTCCTGACTAAACATCGACTGAAGGAAGTCTGTTGAATTTATACATAGATGCTCAAGTACAAAACACAAGAAGATGGTTTGGCTGCTGTTTTAAATTATGCCTTTAAACGTATTCCACCTAAATTACAGACCTCTAGCATTACCAGTGCTTCCTTTCCCCTGCCATTGCATCTGTTCTTTGCAGATCACCCTTTGTCCTCAGTTAAATGGCTGGGACACACACAAGCCCCTGAGATGGCAATCTGATCCTTTGATTTGTTCACAGGATGTTAAAAGCCCTGTGAACCCTGTGAGCCCTGAGCCATTTTCACAGCAGAACTGTGAAAAATAATTCAAAGATCTCTAAAAACAAATGGGGGTCAATGCAGAGAGCCAGAACAGGGGTAATGTATTCTTGTCCTTTTAGCTCAGGTTAGTACTAAAGCACCTGCATTCTATGTTAATTGTTGCATATCTCCACAAAATTCTCCCCAAATACCTCCCCAAATTCTCCCATGTTACTCCCCTGCTGAAATCCCTCCACTGGCTTCCTGTCGCTGCCAGGATCAGATTCAAGACCCTGACCCTCGCCTTCTCTGCAGTCAACAGGACAGCCCCTGCCTACCTCCAAGAACTCATCCAGCCCTACACACCAGCCCGACCCCTACGCTCAGCAGCAACTGGACGCCTTGCTCCCTGCATGGTCAAGGCAGGAGGTGCTCGTTCTGCCAGACATCGGCGTTTCGCCTACATCGCTCCCCAGTGGTGGAACGAACTCCCGGTCTCGCTACGGACAGCTCCTTCACCCCAGTCCTTCAGACGGGGCCTGAAGACGCACCTCTTCAGACTCTACCTGGACTGACCCAGCACACAATTGCTGCCCCCCCCCCCCGCCCATCAGTGCTGTCGTAAATTGCTGTGCTTTTTAAATTGTGCTTTTAAATTTTGTCTCTTGTTGCCGCCTTAACCCTGACGCTCATTGTGCCGTTTGAAGTTGTTGAAGTTTGCCGTTCGAAAGTATATCGTACTAGTTGCCCTTTAGGCTGTAATTGTAAAAATCTGATAGTACTGCGTCCTCAAACAGACCTTGCTCTCAGCTGAGAACTGTCTCATTGTGGAACTGTACACATCCTGTCCCCGTACTGTCGCTGTACCTACTGTATGCACTTTTGTAAGTCGCTTTGGATAAAAGCGTCTGCTAAATAAATAAATGTAAATGTAAATATCTACCGCACTCTTAAGTGCACAGAGCCCTGATGACAGTAGGCATGAAGCTTTGCTTGTGAGGGAATCAGCCAAGTGAGAAACTCACTCAGGAGAGAAAGATGGAGAAACCATCTGGAAACAAGAGCAGCAGCAGGGAGCAGCAGAGAGCAGGAGGATCTTGAAAGGAGGAGCAACAGTGGAACCCCTCTGAGACCAACAGGGATGAGAGCTGTTGTGGTAATGGCTCTGGTCACTGGAGGCAGGTGGAGGTTGCAGGAGGGGCAGTAGAATGCCACCTACTCTCAGTATGTTTCCTTAAAACCAATGGTTAGTTAATGATTAGTTCTTAATTTCTTAAGAAATGAAGTTTGCAGCTAGGTTTTTGAATCTATGAGGTAGCAGTTACAGGATGTGCTGTAGTTGAAGAGGCTATCAAATGAAACATCGCCCAGTTTCAATGCATGTACTGGTAGTAGATGTGCATAAAACACTTTACACAATTTAATAAGTTTAATAAGGAGAACACATCATTCAGCCCACCAATATACTTGTCATCCAGCCTACATTCTAGTATGTTTATATATCTGCACCAAGTCTAGTTCTGAACTTTTTGAAGAAGACACAGTACTCCACAGAACTAGACACAGTACTCCAAATGTGGTCTGACTAATCCTTTTTGCTTCATAGTAAAAGTATCTCATGGCACTCACACATTCATTCATTTCACCTATTCACCAGGCAACAACTGCACACTTGGACAAAGTGCCAAACTAACATGGTAAAAGCAACAGTTGTCTCTACATGTGCACTATTTAATTTTCCACAAGATGTTTGCGCATTTTAATCAGCAGTGTCTCATTCATGTTATAGTCTGCACATTTCTCAAGAACTGTCCTGGTCTGAGCTCAAGACTAAAAAACAAACATTCAGACACCATTCACGCAGAAAGCTTTTGGATCACCTCCAAGTCGCTAAGAAATAGTAGAGCTTAAGACCTTTAGGACCAGTGACTCTGCAACGCAAGGCAAGACACCTTGATGTTAATGACCTACGCAGCGTGCTTTACAACATGCCTTACTCTACGCATTCGGCTGTGTATTTGGCTGTGTAATGTATACACAGTGAGTTTTGTTCGTGACTAATAAATCACGTGAGCGCGATGACATCTGTAAAATATGTTTACTTTGACCCTGCTCCATTTTAAACTCACCGTTTTTCCTCCTTAATTGTCCCTAAATAACTGGTTACTCGCTACACGCTTCATCCGAAGGAGAAGCGACGCTCACCCGGACGCCCACAGCGAGCGCGCGCGGTTTGTTTTGACGAAGAGGACGTGCGGCACGTTCCAGCTGAGGTCGCTGAGCGCTTAAACGGTAATGAGCTCTAACTCAATAAATTAGCGTTTCAGCTCAACGCACTCATATTCTCCGTATCACCTGCTATTCCAATCTTCCACTATAATTCATGTCACATGTTTTTTGGTCATTTTTCTACATAATTGGGGTTAGAATGCTTCCCCGCCGTAAATGCTTTACATTGATCATTCATTTGAAATGGCGATTGCCCGGGGATATTTTAGTGCTTATTAATGTGTTTGGACGGGTAATGAAGTACCTGTATGTTAATGGTATCTTGAAAGATCCCTGTCTGAAGATAGCTGTCTGACCTGTCACGGTGAAAGTGAAATCAAAGTAGCATCCGCCCCACAACGTTTCTCTATCATAAATAACAGTAAACAGTTCATTTAAAAACTAGAAACAAATCAAAACCAAGTGCAAGGCAATGACGGAAAAATACCTTCACTGCTCCTGTGTGCAGCTCTCTGACGTATTCATATTGTATAACAAGAGGGTATACTTTCTTTTTTCCTCAAAGCATATGGACAAAGCAAGTTGGTTGTTCTAACAAGATTCCAATCAAATGTACAGTATACATATTTATTTCACATAGGCCTATTCATTTCACAATTGAACCACAATATTTAGCATAAAAACATCCTCATGGAAGAATGTCAGGTGGTGCTGAAATACGTGTACTTGAAGGCGTGGGATTTAGAACATTCTCATTCCACTCGGAGGAACAGAGCTCTGTGAAAGAAATGGCTGTAATTTCACAGATGAACATTCTGTCTGGAGCGCCTCTGCTGAGAACATTACATCGAAGACCCAATTTACAATCTTTCAGAGGACAAAACTCTCAGCCTTTCTGCTTTACCATTGTTCTCCGCACATATGAACCATTCAACTGACCATTATTATTATTATTATTATTATTAAAAGAAGAGTCACGAGTAGGAAAATTAGATGGAGGATGAAAATGAATTCTAATTGATTAAGCAAAGTTGTTTGATAGGTATTGCATTTGCGATTTAACAAATTAAAGAGACTTTATAAACATCCACACAGGGACAGCCTCTGTTTCTGTGAGGGTGGAGACGTCAGCCAGCTCCAATTAATGGATAATTGTATTTCCATAATTCAGTGTAATAAATGAAACAGTCTTTTCCCCTGTGCTGCTTATGTATGGTGCATGTCCCCAATTTACTGATTAGCGCCATGTAACAGAATGAACCCTGTGTTGTGTTCAGCGGCATGGAAGGTTAGCGTGGAGAAACAGTGTGTTCCTGTTCTCTCCACCTATTCCACATGGTAAACACTACTATAGCCATTAGTGCCATATGAGGGCTGAGTAGAGTCTATTGTGGTCATTCACATTTTTAGCCAGAGAATACGCACAACACACTTATTATGTGTCTGACTTTGTCTCTGCTGTGGTTTGAGCAAAATCTCATTCACAGAGTCATTGTATCATATCCAGCTCTACAGAGAAGCCTTTGGAGACCTTGCATATTTTGCTGTCTAATTCCAGTCAATTTTCTTCTGATGTATCCTTCAGGTGTGGAGTGAGGACAGATTCACCTGGGTTTGCAGTGGTTAAAAATCTCAGTCTGCTGCTCTAGAAATACCTGCCTTAAATTCTGTCCCCCAATTTATCTATATATTTATATATTTATAAATATGATGTTGAGAATTACATTCCTGCTATGTAAAATAGGTATAGTTTCTGACTAAAACAGTTGGCTCACTGAAGGAAACTTTATTTCTCTCTTGACAAAATAGGACTGCCAAAATAAAAATAAGTGTGGTTGCACCTGTGCGCAAAACCTTTTGATAATGCAATGCCAGCATTTCCCCAGGAGTGTGAAAAATACTGTGGTATGCAGTGCTACCATTTCACGCGTTTCATTGTTAGTGTTCAGTATCACACAGCTGTTTTCAGTTGTTACTGTTATTTCTAATTACCATTTTCACCCATTTCATTATGAAATACAGCACTATATGACACACAAAGTGTCACAGAATTGTTGCTACTTTTCCCTGCAATAAACAATGTGAAATAAGTCATTTCTTTGTTTTGGGGCTGATCCATCTGATGAAGGCTAAAGTAAACAGGGGTAGGTGCTGTGGTCACTGTGAGACAGGTAAGATTCAGACAGACATGCACTTTCTCCTGCACCATGAAAAATTTTCATTCTAAAGGAAACTATTTAATTAATTACCAGTATAGTGGCCTCATGACAGGCCTGGTGTGTGGCCGCTGGCCTTAGCCCAAGGGACAGTGCAGTGACAGCAGCACCATTCAATTATGAATGAGTTGTGGTTGTTACTGTTGCCATTATCAGTAATATTATTGCCATTTTTTGTGTCATTGTAATAGGTTTGTTTTTATGATTTATTTATCATTGTATCAGTCACGCTGCATGTTGAAGGCCAGGCCCTTTTTGCAGAAGCTACTTCTCTCTCCCGTGAATGTCACTAAAATGCAAGCGTTCACAATCCAGAGACCAAGGCTGATGCCAAAATCTAAACAGGAGTTTAAAATGTGACTGCATTACAATCCCATTGGTCATGGTTATGGGGGTGATTACACTCCTGTTAGTCATTTTATGGGGTGAGTACAATCCTATTGGTCAGGTTGTGGGGGAGATTACATTCCTATTGGTCAATTTATGAGTGATTATGCTTGTATTGGTCAGGTTATGGGGTCAAGTACACTCCTATTGGTCTGGTTATGGGAATGGGGGTTTGATTCTTCTGACAGCCAGTGACAGTAAAGACCCTGGAAAAGCAGACACCAGCCTGCTCTTTTCCATTTTGTCAAGCTTAAAATAAATACTTTTCACCAGAACATGTTCAAATTGATATAATTATTTCATACAGTAAGGAGGTGAGCTGAGCTATAGAAACTGGTCAAAGGAAAAAATGGCAGCAATTTCTTGATCCTATTGTGATCTTGTCATCCCTTATTCAGCTCTTCAGAGGTAATAGGCTTTTCCATTAACTCCTTTCACATCACTCTAGGGCTTGTGCATGAATGGGGGCACTGAATTAATGTGCTCTGACTGTCCCTGTTTTTAAGCTAATCAACCAATGCTTCTTGTTTCTGTGAACAGTGTCTTAGAGCATGCGAACTGAGCATTTTTGTGCCCCGCTTACATGTCTGATCTACATGGCGGACAAACTCCTTCTTTCAATGGCTATACATTCAGTTGTGTCTGATATGTACATGTTTTTGGGTGATACTATAAACAATGTTTGTCTGGATGGACATGCGCCACACCTCACTCCTTCACTGAAGTGCCATTCTCCCACATGCCCTCGCTGCTGTACTACACTCTCTCAAAAGCAGCACCATGTTGCACACTGACTAGCACCAGGCAGCTCTGAGCACTGGAGAGAGTACCGTCCTAATGGCTCTACGCATCCAAAGATTATCTCCACATGTCAGCAAACATGCAGTATTAATTCTATGACAATCATTTTGAAGAAAGCCAGATGTTTTGAATACAATCTTCACAAAAAATGTCACACTGTACTGCTTGAAAGCCTGCAACTCTGTGTTTGTCCAATCTTATTGCAAACTTGTCTGTCCTGTATGATCAGTGGATAATTTGGGGTTCCTTATCAAACCTACCAGATGACATTACAGTGGTATGCCTAACCCCCAGCTGCCATGTATGCATGCATGCACACACACACACACACACACACTTGCACATCCACACGCACACTCACATGCACACACGGGTACACTCACAGACACGCACACAAACACACACACACAAATACACCACAAATTCTTTTCTGAACAAACAGAATGTATTCTGCAGAGAAAAAAAGCAAATGCACTCTAAAGATGATAAAAGACCTTCATTTTAGGACCAAAACTTCAAGTGCACTGATTATCTAAATTAGCCCACTGGATAAGACAATGAAATGGCCATTTTCTAAGCCCACTGTTGTGAGCAAGTTCTCCCTAATGATTCCACTTCCCCAGCAGCAAGCAGTGGCCCATTTACAGAAAGATGTGGAATTAAAGCAAGCCGAGCTGCAGTGAATTTTCATTATGCTCTCTATTAGGGGCCATAAATTACAGCCATGGACATTAGTTTGGATTGACAATGGATGTTATTCTAAAAATAAAGACAAAAAAGAAGAAAAAAACACAAGAGTACGGCCCATCCAGCAGGAAACATTAGAGAAATTAGCACTGTACCGTCGGTACTCTCTCTCTCCTCTCCTGCCATTTGGAAATATTCGTCCCTGGGAGTTAAATACCCTTTTAGCTCTTACTGTGATTAAGCACAATGTCTAAAACAGCAGCCACATAAAGAACAAAAAAATATCCCAAATTGCATCAATTAGTTTTATTGAATATTTTCATTTCTTCTGTAATAATTAATTTAGACTGGAAAAAAAAACTTGAAAACTCATGACCTTGTCTGAATGTTGAAGTCTGCATTTGCGTAAAAAGGTCAAATTAATTTTTACCACAAAAAGGTCTGCTTTTATGCTGGGTTCTTTCTCTGCTGTGGGACGTCAGACTGAATCAGCCTTCAGTTTCCAACACAGAGAGAAATGCAATGCTTTACGTGCAGGAAAAAGAATTTAACAGATTTAACAGGTTCCAGAAAGCACGTCCTGGGCCTAGAATGAAGATCACATATACAACCCACACCATTCGACCATCAAAGACTAAAGTAATGGAATATGTATACTGTGACTGTAATGATTACAACCAAACCTGCCTCAGTTTGCCAAGCTACTGTAAATAAGGAAAGGTCTTTAAGAACAACGATGATCACAGCATCAGGTGAAGTGAATGCCTATGTCCTCATCAGAACACTTATTTCTTTAGGTCCACCTGACATCTGAAACTATGATGTTGTTGTAATATATTTACGTGAGTGTCTGAACTCAGACACGTTTCCAGAAGGTGGACAGTGAAAGTGAACAGAAGTACAGTAGCTGGAGACATGATGCATCCACACATGCTCTGTGCTGAATACAGTAAAATGGAGTGGAGCGGTCCTGCCTGTCGCTTCAGCAGGATGTGCTCTGCAGGCTGGGTGTCTCCACTGCCTCCTGTGTGTCCATCTGTGCGTATAATTTCTCCACACTATGTGCTCTCACAGCCAGCCATTACCCGCTCCTCCGAGCAGCCAGAGTAATTAACGCATAACAGAGCGATCAAATGCAACGCAGGACACTAATTACGATGTTGAACTTGATTAGCGCGTAATGAATTTGGACAGAAGATTCTCATGCGCGGACAGGGCCGTGCATTACAATGAGGAGCAGCGGTGAGTGCCAAGAAGGAGCGTTCTGGAAAGCAGTCCAGTGGGCATCCACTCTCCCTTGGGAGAGCGCTGCCTGAGGGTGGCCTCTCCAGTCAGTTCCACGGGACAATGCTGGGCTGAGGGCAGAGACAGCTTCCATAGGGAGTACTGCTCTGAGATAAATCCACTTTGGTGAATAATGAGGTGGCTGTGGTGTAGATGCTGCAAATATGTCCACAACACAGACACCACCACATATCACACACTTCAATGCGCACCATGACTGACAGGTTAGCTGCACCACATACTACTGATGGGATTCATAGTTACATTACAGCTCAACCACGAGAGGCCTACAAAGAGTAGACATGCTAAAAAAGAACACTCATTTTAATGGAACCTCTCAAGAAACCAGTATTCTGCTACAGAGGTCTTCAAGTACACTGGATTTTATTTAAATG
The DNA here is from genome assembly GCF_013368585.1 of Megalops cyprinoides. NCBI lineage: Eukaryota > Metazoa > Chordata > Actinopteri > Elopiformes > Megalopidae > Megalops > Megalops cyprinoides. The sequence continues at coordinate 25,295,562 of NC_050586.1, forward strand.
CTACAAGTGGACAAAACATTTTCTATAAAAATATTCATAAAACTGTGTTTGAAATTAGCGTATATACATATTTGTATAAATTTACATTCTTAAAATACACCTACATATCAAGTTAAGACAAATTACCTTATGATTCTAAAATGTAAATGATCCTTTAAGAACAGGTGAATAACTGATTATTAAACATCCACAAAAAGGAATTCTGAAAAACAACTGTTTCAAGTCTACAGCGGGTAACAGTTAAGAACTGAAACGAACATGAACTGGATCCTGTATTAAAGGATAAACAAATGCCACTGCTCTGGACTATAAGAATAACAGTTTCAAATTCCATGCAGATTTATTTTCTGGTTGAAACCGCATAGTGGGCGACTGATTTAATACCCCTTCACGTTTACATATTTCTACATTTAAAGAAATCTAAACATTATGAGTATATTTTTATGGCAATTGATATTTATAGAAGTAAGGAATTTCTACAATTCCTAGTTATCAGCTACCCTGCCACGTAAAAATGCCACCATTTGTATGAACCTGACACAGTGTGACTGCCTGGGCTAACCATGATGCTTGTCTCTGCAAGAGAGCAGGAGTACTTACAGCTCCAAGCTTCATTTAATTGGGGTTTCCACCCCAAAAGACTACAGTGTAAGATTTAAATATTCATTCCCTAAAGACTTAATCAAGACTTCAACAGACTATACACTATTTTACTTCTTACAAGAGGAGGTAATGATATTCAAGTGATAATCTTGATTTTTAAAAGCACCGTAGCTTTGACAGGCAGAATAAACACCGATCCCAAGAAACAATGAAATTATGATTTTAGGCATGGTCGATTTTAAATGAAACCCTGTACAGAAAAGTGATGCGAGTATGACTCTATCTGGGCTTATCTATACCCACTCAGTACAAAGCCATCTTCCCCAGTACCAGCTCTCACACACACTCACACTCACACTCACACTCACACACTCACACACTCACACACTCACACACTCACACACTCACACACTCACACACTCACACTCACACACTCACACACTCACACACACACACACACACACACACACACACACACACACACACACACACACACACACACACACACACACACACACACCCTGGCCCAACAGCCAGGCACAGATTGTGGCCTCATTACTTCCTTTCACTTCCTGAGATTAAAACACACAAAATAAAATTCTGTCTTCATTTATTCTCAGGTGCAAACATTTTGAGCATATGACAAAACTTTAGCTGTATGTTTGCCCTAAATTATAAAAATATAGCGATTCCCTGTGTGCACGATAATAAGGTTTAGAGTGTGTGTGTTGTTCAGGCTTCAGCGTCTTGTCCAACTGGAGACGCGCCTCTCCAGACCGCTGCAGTTCTCCTCTGTGACCTGATCCACATGCAGGACCTCCGCACTGGGCCCTGTGGGGTCAAACCGCACCGTCATCAGGCAGCACATGTCCACCAGCTCTCTCTGGCAGCGCTGCAGCCCCTCGGTCACGCGGTGCCGCTCAGACGCGTCTTTCTTCAGAGATTTCGACTCGGCCACCGAGAAGCCGATCAAGCCCACCAGAACCTCGTCCGAGAGGCAGACGTCAAGGTAGCCCGTGCCGTCTGAGATGGTGGCTTTAACCTGCCAGACCCCGCTGCTGCTCTGGAGGCTCCCAGTGAGCGTGAAGATAAAGGCTTTCAATCGCACCACCGTGGCGCCGGCCAGGTTCTCCCTCAGCAGCACTGACAGGTAGGTGAAGGGAGGCGTGTTCAGCTCCACACTGATGGCAGGACTCCGCCCACCATCTGCTGAGTCTCCACGTGCCCCACCTGCTACGCCAGGCGCCCTTTCCGAGACAGAGGTGCGAGATAGCTGAAGTGCTGGGGACCCTGAGTGGCACGCCTCCTCCTGTGGGAGAGCTGTCACATCCTCTGCAACATGCGGGTGATGCAAGAGGCCTCTGTTCTGGGCAGCGTTGTTTACTGGCTGCAGGGTGAAAGCAACTCCTCCATTGTCAGGTTTGACAAAGACCTTCTTTTCAATGTTGCTCCCTCTTTGCCCCCCTCCACTGATCGCTGCCGCAGATTCCACCTCCCCACGAGGATGCCCCGCCCCAGACACCACCTCCTCGTGCGGACACCCCGCCCCCTGGGCAGGGCCGAGCTCAGGAGGTTGTTCCTGCAGGGCAATGACCCGGTCAAGCTCCTCTAGAGGAATATCCTCAAATTCTTCGTCCAAAATCTCCAGTGTGACCAGGCCGTCCGTGGCGGAGTCTGATGGTGTCTGTGCCACTGGGACGCTGTGGAGCGAATGATGCCTCTGCGAAGCGATGTGTTGGAGTGAGCCGTCTGAAACCTCACTCCTGCTGCCATAGCCGCTGTCCGGCACTGCCTCCACTCTTGCCATCATCTGCTCATCCTCCTGCAGGCTGGCCAGCAGCTCCTCGTCTGACGGGCCTTCGTCTCCACGATGCGGTGCCCCGCCCCCTTGGGGGGCCTCCTCTGGCAGGCCCAGCACCCTGCACAGCACCCTGCCCTGGAAGTTCTGTCCCTTCAGCTCCTCCACCTCCCCACCCAGCACCCGCACGTTCTCCGGCTTCAGCAAGAGCACGCCCAGCCGACACGCTACTGTCCCCTGGACAAGGATCTTGGTGCCAGGCGGAAGGCTGGCGCTAAGTGCGGGGATAGGCCGGTACTCCATCGCCTCCAGGTCCTGCACCCCATCTGTCACCTTCAGCATCAGCATGCGAGTAGGCGTGGCCTCCCACGGCCGCTGAGAGGCCTGGGTCACCGCAGACACCTGCTCGTTGGTACGGTCCACCCCCCGCCACTGCTGCAGCTGCACGTAGGCGGGCTGGCTGACGTCCAGCAGGGAGTCCACCTGCAGGCAGTAGGAGCCGCTCAGCTCGGCCTTCAGGGCCTGGGACAGGTGAGCCGGGAGCATGGGGTGCGACAGGTCCCGAAGGTCTGTGAGCAGCCACTGCTCCAGGACCTGCGGGTTCAGCCGCGCCTGAGGGACAGAGCCCCCACCCTCTTGCTGCAGCCACTCCACACAGGCCTCCAGCCAGGCATTGGGTGCCTGCACATTCCAGGTGGAGCGCAGCCACACCCCAGCCCTCTGCGCCACGCTCTGTCCATTCATCCTCCGTGGTCTAGATCACTCACTGGGAGAATCCAACAAAAAAACTCTGAAAGGAAAATCAAAAGCAAGGTTTAACTACAAGTTGTAACATTTAGCTAAATGGGTCTTTATGTTTGCACCTGTCAAAAGGACTAGACATATTCAGTTTTGTCAGTGATATTATTCACATATTTTACACACATACAGAGTCATTATTAAGTACCATAGATAACATTTTAAGAGATAGTTGGCTTATATAGTCATAATCTACACCAATTTAAGTAGTTACTTTAAGGTAGCTACCAACCAAACTTTACTGTTGATGGAAACAAGTACTTGGCAAGAAAGCTAGGAAATTATCTTCCTGATTACACTGTCAACTAGCTAGCAAATTCTTGAAACTCCTGAACTGGCTTGAATGTTTTGTAAACTCAGAAAACAGCATGTGACTAGACAAACATGTACCTGCTAGCAACCAAAAATGCGTTAAAAACTGTCAGCAAACCAAAACCCTGATCCAGCTGTTGGTCAGCTAGCCAGCAATATTTTTACTTACTTGTACAATATTTAGTACTTACAACCGTTTATATCAGCGTTCAACATTGCTTTGGCTTGTTAGGGCAGTCCGGCTACTCCGTTTACAAAGCGCCAAAAACCGCAGAGCAAAACATCGCGAGATGAAACGCGGTCAGATACCAGGGGGGCGTTACTGCGTGTATTAATTTCTACGCAAGCAAGCCGAACTGATACCTTTAACTAACAGCATTAACGGCGTCGCCGTACTGCAGAGATGTGTTTTTAAGGTGGTTGGAAAAGAGAGCACAGAAGGAGCTGTGTTAACAGCTTACTTTGTTGACGGTCTACACGCGCATAAATACCTGTAACTCACTTCGCGCCAACCGAACTAGCCACCAGCGGACGGAAATTTGCATTGCGGCACCGCCTTGGTTTTGGGAGACGTTGAGTGACAAGCCTGCTGTCCGTTTATTCTGAGGAGTTTTCCGTTACAACGTCAGCTTCGGCCAATCGCAACGCAGATACAGTGCAAGACCCGTTTCCCAGCTACACCAAGGGTTAACAGTGACTGGTTTATCACAGGACTAGGATTGAAGGAGGCAGATCGGAGTCTGCAGGCAGGTCAGTTGCAAGTGTGCAAATTACACGTTATGTAGAAAAAGAAAACATAGTTTTAGTTGGTGCACCAAAATATGTAAATGCTTCTTGGTTACATGTTCATTTGTACCATACAAAAAACAGTTTCAGATTTCAAGGCTGGCGTTAGTTCGGTTTCGGTGTGAATTTAGCCAGGGTTGCTAGCTCACGTTAGCTGACTTGCTAGCTAAATTACAAAGGTGTATGTTTCTTTGACGTGATACAGAATAATTCACACAGATTTAGTGAGCTACCATAAAATGACTGGCTTGTACAGCCGCGTAATTCAGGATATATTGTAACAAACTGATCTCAGTATCTAACAGTATAGGTAACATTTTACTGGATTGGCAAGATAGAGCTCACGAGAAAGGCATAGCTAACAGATGAAATTATTGGTTAGTTGGGCCTCCCATGGTAACTAAATTATTTTTAAGATATTTACTTTGTAATTTGGCAGACTGTCCATAGTAGTGAGGGACGTGTTGAGTTCAGCTTCAGCCTGAGACGCGTGTGTTCGCTAACATCTTGCCAGCATTATTGTTAGTAAGATTTCATTTATAACCAACCAGCTAGCTACGTCGCCATTTTCCAGGATTTTGGGCCTAGCTTCTGATGTCCCACAACACAGACCGAAAGCTCCGAGTCAGGCAAACATTCTTTGTTTAAAAAAAAACCATGTCCTACTGAATCGCTGAGCAGTAAGCCAGAAGACTTTGTTGTGAACTGTATGAAATTGCATAATCAGCTACAGGAAAATAACATAGATTTTATCTCGCTAAAACATGTTGATAGAGCCACTGTCGAGATTCAGCTAATATCACGTTGCTAATGTTACCATAGCAAACTGGCTTTAGCGGTTTGCTTTGCCGATAAAGCAGCAGCCATTTCAAGTTAACACAAGCACAGAGACCGCATTGGCTTTATTTGTGGGATTCGGAGGGTTTGATACACTTTTTCGCTGGTGCTGATTATCCGACAGACTCTTGGTACAGTGAATGAGTACAAACAATGGCTTCCAGAGACATAGCTAGCCAAACAAAATAGCCATGGCCACTGATAGCTGGTTTGGTATGTACCTGTCTGGCTAGTGTGGACAGACGTACCGCGCCGAGAAATCTGTGCACCAAAATAACCAACATTTGGCGTAAAAATCATATTCTAACTTCAGAAGTGTGGCTTGTTCGTCAAGACATGTTAATATTGTTTACGGAGATGGCCTTAATCAGTTCTCCAGACATTACTTTTTTGCTTGTCGTGTGGCTGTGTACTTGTGAAGAATGTAATGTTATAGAATATAGTATGAAGTGCATAAATGTCCAGTGCGGCTGGCGCCTTAAGACAAAAGTGTAGAGTTTAGTGTAAGTACAGGTACAGTGTTGCCTCACAGATACGAGCTAGCTACGATTGATACGAGGGTGAGAATGGAAGCCCCGATTTACCACAGATGGAGGGAGAAGTGAATTCAGGGCTTCTGCTTTCTTTGTGATAGGTTTGAGCAGCACTCGGAGACCTCTGTAGTTCCGCCCAGGACACGCCCATCTAAACAGCATAAATAGAGGTGAGTGGCGGTGTGTGATTCAGTCTGTCCTCAAGGTGATTGAGTTAGCGGTCCTATCTCCCTTATTATGTGTCCCTACAGCTCTTTCCCAGAGAGAGGACCCACGCTTAATTTTATTGTGCTTATAGGACAATGGAGACTGAAATCGAACAGCAGGAAGAGGAGACCACTTTCAGCAACTCGGAAACTAACGGTATGTCTCCATTTCTGACATATGCTAAACTCAGTATGTTGCCATATGTAGATATATATTTTGAAATTCATGAATGTTTTCAGAGTTTTGTTTCATTTTTATTTGTTTTAGTAAGGAGACAATGGTTAGGTTTGTGTGTCTGTTTTCCTGTAAAATGGCCAGAATGGTATTGTTGAAAGTAATGCCATTTTATTCAATAGATGAGATGTATGTCATGTATTCGGTGACGTGACTGAGACCAGGGAGCCTGTGACTGAGAGCCGCTTAAATTCCAGTTATCAAAAACGAGAGGGATGGGGGCGGACCTTAGTTACCATGGCAGTGTTAGCTGAAACAAAGCAGCCCAGGGAAATTCTTACTTTAGTCTGACTATGCCCATCATTACTGCTGGGCACAGCTTGGGCTGCGGAAAGCACTGCTCAGTCATTTGCCGGTGTCTAGTTATGGTAATGAGACGCTGTAACAGCGTAATTTATGTTACATTGTTGGCTGATCATGGCTGACGGTGTATTTAAGGCTGCTTGCTTGCTTGTATTCCCAGGTAAGCGTCCGGCGGAGGACATGGAGGAGGAGCAGGCCTTTAAGCGGTCCCGAAACACGGACGAGATGGTGGAGCTGCGGGTCCTGCTGCAGAGCAAGGTGAGCCCCGCCCCGCGCATCCCGTCTCGCCGCGGCTCGGCCTTTGCATTGCATCGCTAAACATGGCCTCTGCTCTTCTACAGAATGCAGGAGCTGTGATCGGAAAGGCAGGGAAGAACATCAAAGCCCTGCGCACTGACGTGAGTACAGCTTTACGCAAGAGGCGCATTCAGCGGGTTTTGGCGTGCTTTCAGTCCTTTGAATAAAGTCAGGTGCACACCACTCAAACTACAGGCTTTGAGCTGTACTTGCAGAGCTCCCCGTCCAATGGTTTGGTTGGTGACTAACATGTTTGTAAATTGCACTCCATATGAAAAAACAGACAAATTTAGAACTCGGAACTGACACTGCCTTTATGAATGATTCCTCTCATACAAAATATAAAACTTTTAATTCTATTTATTGTCCAACATTAATTCAAATTGTTTTGCTTTTGTGTGATGCACAGTCAGGGTGACAGTCAGGGGTACAGTCAGCATTTTGCAGATGTAAAAAACATGAGACTGTAGGAATGTTTAGTGTGTCTGTCATTCTACCAGATGGTGCTCTCTCGTAACTTGCACAGATTGTTTGATTTCACCAGCTGTAACTCCCAGACAAGCCAGCCTGGACCTTTTAAGAATTAGGAGTGTGTGTAGCAACCTGCCATCATATCAAGAGACACACGCAACCCCTACATTCTTCTGTGTTTAATTTCAATATCTTAGATTTGTTACCTTACACAGATACCATAGAGCTTACAACAGATAACTGTACCTAGTGTTAAATTAGCTTAAATATGAACTAAATGTGAACTAAAGAGGTGGTGGGCTTATTGTGTTAGCTGGGAGCAACAATGACGAGTCCTAATTAACTATTCATTGTGCAGTACCCTCTATTTGTAAGAATTGCCGAGAAGGATCAGCCAACATTGACAGAATTATTTCTGTACTCAATATTCTGCTTATATGAATCAAGCAATCTGTTTAATAATTTTGGGCTCATTCTCAACATGTAATCTGATGCTCAGTCAACACAATGGTATATCCTCAGCAATAACGCTAAATACAAAATATCTGGAGAAAGATAATTATGCAGTTTACCCAAGTGCCAAGGCTAGGAATAGAAAGGTGCCTTGTACTACTGTTCTGAGTCTACAGTCTGAAGCCAAGGGAGTGCAAGTTAGAGAGTGGGCACTCCAGCGCTGGTCTTGACGCATCGCAGGGGAGAAAATCAAGAGCCAGACAGGAAAGGAATGCTAACCAGCGAGGTGTCTGACCACTCCACTGTGGTGCATCTCAGTGTGGCAGTCATCATGAAATATGCAAAAAATAAGTATAGAGCCCAATTATTTTCTTTTGAAAGAATTTAAGGACACTGACTACATCATAGCATTGTCATGTACGTGTCAGCAATTTGCACAGTGACAAAGAATGTAGGTCATATTTATTTTAATAAGTAGAGGGTTGGGAAGATTTTGAAGGATGTTTCTCAGATTAGAAAAAAACCTATGCAAAAACAAACACCATATCCATTTGTTTATAATTTTGCGTGAAAGAATCATCCACCTTTAGGAGTGAACTAGTCCTATTCAGATGTGATGATGCTGGAGTGTGCGGACATTGTTCATTATAAAATGTGCTCCAGTGAATTGGACGAGTATTCAGTGCTGCTCTTTCTAAAAGCAGCTATAGAGACCTCTCTCCTGTCCTAACTACCAGCTCGAATTTACCAACTCATTTTGGATGTGTGTCTTGTTATTGAGCAGCAAGCTTGCCTGAAATATGAGTAAAAATATTGCTGCATTTATTGCTTGGCAAATTTCTAGCTTTGTGTCAAGTAATTAGGAAATGGGAAATTACATACCTGTTAGGTTAAGATGCATAAACAGAGGGACCATAAGAAGAAGAATGTTGGGTTGTTTGAATGTTGCTGGTTTACTGTATGCCTTCGCTGCCTTCAGGTGGGAGCAGCTACAGCTGCTTTTAGGGGAAGCTGTAAAGGAAGTGTTTGGGAGGCAGTGATGCTGCAGGGTCTTCTCACACATATTCTCAGACAGATATTCTCTCCAGTGGTCTGTGAACTGTTTGTGTGCGCGTGTGCGTGTGCCCGCGTGCACGTATGTGTATGTGAGTGTGCTTGCATCTGTGTGTGTGTGTGCGCGCGCACACGCGTGCATGTGTGGGTGGGGGGGAGGGGGGCAGTGGGGTACATCCTGTCCTTTTCATGTTTCATGCCTGTAATAATTTATGGCTGCTAGTTGGCTACTGTAACTTGTCTGTAGTTACTATAATCTTGGGGGGGTCCTGCTGCCACCACATCAGCTTCCAAAAACATGAAGTGCTCCCCCGCAGCCACTCCCCTGAAGCTGGTCCCCCACCCGCAGCAGCCCCCAGGGTGGTCAGGGCAGGTCCAGTGTGAGCGCAGCACAGCGCAGTGAGGACTGTTTTCACTGCTAGTGTCTCTTTCCTGAGAGTGTAGACAGGAGTGCACCCTGTATTAAAATGTATTCCTCTTCCCCCTCTTCCCTCTCCTTTATTTTTTTATTTTTGGCCACCTTCCTCCGTTGCCCATGTACTGGATCGACATGCCCCTGCTGGCCCACCATCCGCCCCTGAACGCCCACCTGACACCCTGGTTGGCCATGCCCATAAACGTGCCCCTCCCCAAACCGGGCACCTTACTTGACATCTTGTGATTGAATGCCCTTGCCCAATGCCAACCTCCACGACCCCTGCAGTACAATGCCAGTGTATCAGTCCCAGACAGCAGTGGCCCAGAGCGGTATGTCCCACCGGTTATTGCCTCACTGCCTGATTAGAACAGCCAACAAATGTCTTTGATAACCTGCCTTTTTATTTCATTTGAGTTCTTGATTATAGTTTCCCCCTTTTCAACAACAGTGTACTTTTCTGTTTAATTTTCTGTCTTATCTCCCCTCCCCCCATTAAGTCTCCATTTTGAGCCTTTTGTCGCTGAAAGTCTCTGTGTACCTGCGTCTGCCCACACAGAGAAACACTACTTCATCATGAATGGAAGGAGCACAGCTTCCAATGTTGCATTTTTTGCGTTATTAATCGTGAATTGTTGAAGCAGTCTTTCTCGCTCTGTCTTGTGCCCCCCCCCCCCCCATCCCCCAACATCACCTGTCCATCATGTGAGGAGAAGCTGTTGCTCGTTTGTGTCTCATTCTCTGCTGCCTCTCTGGTCTCACTGGGTCCCCCCCCCCCCCTCATCCTGCTCCAGCCCCACTGCTGCCTCTCTCTCCTGCACCCCAGCCTTCTCTGTCAGATACGCTTGCGTCACCATGGTGATAGCGAGTTTTTTTTCCCCCCTTATTTTCCCCCCAAAATTTTCAGGTATTGGGGTTTGGCAGCATTGTCTCAGATCTCATTGCTCCATTTCAGACTCCGCTCGGCGAGTGCATGTCTGCCTCTCCTCTTTCACGCTGGTCTCTGTTGGGAACCTTGAATGTCTTTCAGTTCTTACATGGTTAATGTGATTTGCTCCTGTGCTTTCTCCTCTAGTGTTTGTGTTCTCTTTATCTGAAGTATTTCTTTCCTTCCCTTTTTTTTTTTAAATCCTGTTGAATTTTCCGTTGTGGGAATCCTGGGCTGGAAATGATCTCTCCGTAGCATCCTGAGTGTGAGCGCGGACATTGACACCATCGGAGAGATCCTGCTGAAGATCATTCCCACGCTGGAGGAGGTGAGGACGCCCTTCAACTCCAAGAAAGACTGCTGGTGGTTTAGGTTGGATAAGTTGGCATATGCGAAATACCAGCATTATAGCGGGATTGTATGTGTGTGTTTGTGCGTGTGTGTGTGTGCACGTGCATGTTACAGTACCAGCACAATAGAGGGGTTGATTGTGTTTGTGCGTGTGCGTGCTGCATGTGTGTTACATTACTAGCACTATTGTGGAATTGACTGTGTGTGTGTTGTAGTACCAGCACTATAGCGGGATGGACTTTGATTGTGAGCTGCGCCTGCTGATCCACCAGAGCCTGGCTGGAAGCATCATTGGGGTCAAAGGAGCCAAAATCAAGGAGCTGAGAGAGGTGACTCTTCTTACAGTTCTTATTGCAAACACAGACATGCCCATTTGAAATGCATATGTGAACAAGAGCCTTTTCATCTGTTGGATTTAACCCCCTGGTGTGTTATTTGAGTGGTAAGCAGTGAGAGATTTATTGGGTGTACGGGCCAATCGGGGATATTTAAGAGGCCCTGAGCAGTTTGGTCCAAACGTGGGAGAGGTGGGGATTGGAGGGGTGTGGTGGAGGCTGTGTCTCTGTGTGGTGCTGCCTCTCGGGCAGTGAGGGGTTAATTCAGGGTTTTGGCTGTCTGACGGTCCTCTCTCCCTCTCAGAACACTCAGACCACCATCAAGCTGTTCCAGGAGTGCTGCCCCCACTCCACAGACCGCGTGGTTCTGGTTGGGGGGAAGCCGAGCCAGGTGGTGGAGTGCATTAAGATCATGCTGGAGCTGATCGCTGAGGTGGGTCTGCCTGGCAACACCAGCTTCCCCTTTCTGCATCTGATTAACCCTTGCAGGCTCAGCTGCAGTCACAGTAGAAAGGCATTAACAGAATATCTGCTGCCTGGGTCTTGCAGCACTAACTTAATGTGAGGGTCTGTGTGATGTCTCAGTTCCTGTATGTGAATCCAGACGATGTCTTATTTCCTGTATGAGAGTCGGTGTGATGTCTCCTTTCCTTCACTGCAGGCCCCTATTAAAGGCCGCGCGCAGCCCTACGACCCCAACTTCTACGACGAGACGTATGACTACGGTGGCTTCACCATGATGTTCGAGGAGCGCGGACGGCGGCCCATGGGGTTCCCCATGCGGGGGCGCGGCGGCGGCGGCTTCGACCGCATGCCCCCCAGCCGCGGCAGCCGGCCCATGCCCCCCTCCCGCAGGGACTACGACGATATGAGTCCACGGCGAGGACCGCCCCCTCCCCCCCCAGGGAGAGGGGGTAGGGGAGGCAGCAGGGCCCGCAATCTGCCCCTGCCGCCTCCACCGCCCCCTAGAGGAGGGTAAGAGTGCCCGCGCCTACAGACTAACTGAACGGAGACGAGGCTGCTTGTCTGGAGCCGCAAGAACTGGAGTTTTAAAATATGCGCTTTGCCTTTTCTGTCCTGATAACTGGCTCATTTTATAGTGTAGATTTAACATCTTATCTGCAGTTACCGTGTTGTTGCTCATACATTTCCTGCTATTCATTCTGGCATCGTTGTTGGCATTGTGTGGGGTCTCTCTCTCCCTCTGTCTCATCGCCTTGTACCTCGCAGTCATGTGTCCTGTTCTCCTAAAGCTCAAACAGCACACAGCTGTGTGGCTCCTCAGAGCTCTGCCGTTCACACGCTTCTCTGAACCCCGTTTTCAAATTGCTTGCAGAGAAGACCAGTTCTACGAGGCCTATCGAGGCAATGCTGACGACAGACCAACGTAAGTCATCTCATCCACAGCTGCACTCACGGTGGAGATCACTGATCTGGGAATAGTGTTGGCCTTAAATGTCTGGTGCTAAAGGTGCCACTGCAGATTTCTTCACAGATCCAGGCACAATGGTGGTGTTTAAGCTCAGGGGGAGTACTGCTATGGTACAGGGCTCTGTGCCTGGCCCTACACTGCTTGTCTCAGTCATCACTAACTCCCTGTCCACCATGCACCCGCCCCTCCATGTTGGTATGGAGTGCGTATATTTTAAAACTCCCAGTGTGTGTGACTGTGTGCGGGGTTGTGCTGGAGTTGGGGGGGGGGGGGGGGGGGGGGAGTTCCAGGGAGCTGATGTGGTGGTAAGGGTGTGTGCTGTCCTGGCTCCCTTTGAACATGTCTTTCCCCTTCTGTGTCTGCAGTAATGACAGAAGAGGCAGACCCGGTGATCGCTACGACAGCATGGTGAGTTCCCTGGAACCCCACAGCCATTTTATACAAGAGGCTAGGTCACCTCGGGAGAGAAGCATTCTGGGAGCTGTGGTTCAGAATTCTGGGCATTTGACATGCTCGTACGAGAGCTCGTACTGCTGGGGTGCCTCTCAGAGCCCGCTGTTCTGCCTGCCGTTGCTAGGCAACGGATTTTTTTTAATCACTTGTTGTCCTGGCAACGACGGAGCAGCATAATACGCACATGAAAGCCATGAATCCCCACAATGCAGGACCTGGGGCCAATTGTTACCTAATAAGCTAAAGTCAAGGGTAATGCTGTCTCTCTGTTAGCGAATGATGTCAGGAATAATACTCTCCCTGTGTTAGCAAATGATGTCAGGAATAATACTCTGTTATGAATGATGTCAGGAATAATCTTCTTCCCCTCTCTCTCTCTCTCCCTTGTCCCCTATGAAACAGAGTGGAGGTGGATATGGTGAGTACTTTGTACACACGATGGTTTAATGTGCAGATGAAGTTGCTGGAGAATGAGACGATTGGTCACTCTGTTCTCTTCTTCTCTGGTGAACAGACAGCAGCTCATCCTGGGAGCCCTATCAATCTGGTAAGTCACCCTGCTCCAGCATCCGTTAGTTCTGATCCGATTAGGAGACGCAAATGGCTTTCATCCTGCATCGTTAAAAGTTCCAAAATGTGAAATGTCAAAACTTTTTACGTCTTCCCCCTCCTCTCTCCCGGTGTCTGTTAGGGGGGCGTGGTTCTTATGGTGATATTGGAGGTCCAGTTATCACCACACAAGTGACCATCCCAAAAGATGTGAGTACTGTATGAGGGTACGGGGTGGGGTCGTGAAGTGCCTCTGGGGTCACTTGTTGCCATGGTGATACACGCGTTGTCCTCCTTTTAGTTGGCGGGATCCATCATTGGAAAGGGAGGCCAGAGGATCAAGCAGATCCGCCATGAGTCTGGAGCATCCATCAAGATCGACGAGCCCCTGGAGGGGTCTGAAGACCGCATCATCACCATCACAGGCACTCAGGACCAGATCCAAAACGCACAGTATCTATTGCAGAATAGGCAAGTGCTAGATGCTTTGTATGAGTGATTGTACCTGCACCCAGCCAGTTTACCTCCTCCCTCTGCTGTCATTTTTTTTATTCTTCACACCCTCCTCTGTTGATACTTTCTGTCCTGTCTTTGCTAATGTCCACTAACAGCTCCTCCTGGCGTCTGTCATGGGGAGAGTGCTCTCTGGTGAAATTGCTGTAGGTTTTATATTAAAAGTTTTAAAAAGAGACTGAAATGAGGTGACAAGGGCAGTGAAGCTTTGAGCAGGACGTGGGGACAGCTGGCCTCGTTCTGTGTGGAAGACTAGTGATTTTGTTGTTTTTAGTTGGATGAATTGACAACAAATCACAGTCTGCCCTATGGCACAGGCCTCTCCTCAGCTGGCAGCATTTCACTCTACTAACCCCTGACAACCCCTTCTCCCCCTGAACCCTAATAACAAACCCTCCTTCAGGTGACCTGCAGCACTGACCACCCCCCAGCTCTGATAGTAATCCCCCTGCATAACCCACTCTAACAGTGTGCACTCTGATAGAGATCTTCTTCTAACAGTGTGCAGTCTGATAGATATCCCCTTCTAACATTGTGCACTCTGATAGATATCCCCGTCTAACATTGTGCACTCTGAAACACATCCCCCTGTCATCTGAGTACACCCCCTCCCCTGCAGAAGACTCAGCTCCCCCTGTAATCTCCTGCCTGCCTTCTCTCTCTCTGATTGACTTGTGAATTCTCTCCTGTTTTATTTTTTTTTTTTACTGTTTTATATTTCAGTGTGAAGCAGTACTCTGGTCGCTTCTTCTAAAGGAGGAGAGTAAGATTGATGGAAAACCGCCCTGCTTGTTTTGTCCCTGCTTCTGTTATAAAGAGAACATTCCTCAGCGTTAGGTAGATGTTCTGCATTCAGGGTGCAGTTCCCACTCAGCTTCTTTTCCATACGCTGCACCATTTTAATTACAGACCTTCAGCTCAGACTTTTTCACAATGGCAGCAGAATGACTGGATTTTTTTTCCTCAGCTTTTTCTTAGTTTGTACCGGTTCTGCAAGTGTAGTATAATTGTGTGTGCGTTTGTGTGGGTGTGTGTGTGTGTGCGCGTGTGTGTGTACTCTGTATGGGCGAAAACCAGGCCACATCCATTCAGCGTAACGTGCAGAATGTTACCTTGTTTTGTACGGAATATTTTACCATTTTTAAAATAAATTGAGGAGAATTGTTCTTGCTGATTTTCAGTTCACAAAAATTACGAGGGGCTGTATAAATGTAAATATACAGTGGTTATTTCTAAGAGTTTTATAGGATTTGAATTTCCATGAAATTTCCTTTCTTCCTCTGTGGGCTATATTCTAATGGACTGATTGGACCAAAAATGGGGAAGGGTTGCCTCCAAGCCCATGTGTCATGACTATAACTGTTTGTTTTTAATGTCTGTGTGATATCAGACCAGATTTGTGCTTTTGTTTCTCCTTCATAAGACTGTGTGAAATTCATACCACTGAAACGGAACCCAGCATCCAGGCTCACACCTGTTCTCCAGGACTGTCGTGTGTTTAAATGTTTGGACAGTGATTCCGCATGAGCGTGCCTGGTGCGGGTCTGGTATAGGCAGAAGCTGCAGTTTGCTGTAGAGCTCTCTCTCTCTTTTTCTCTGTAATAAAGTTCATGCCACCTTTTACATCCTTCACTCCCAGTATGTGCCTCTGCAGACTCCGCACCACAACCTCATGTCCTCTGCTCTTTCCCATATGCAAACACCAGTTTTACATGTTTGTACATGCACATAAACAAAATTTAAAAATTAATACTGGCATTACCATTACATTGCTGTCATTCAGCAGAAACATGCGAGTACAAAGTGGAATGAAAAGTACCAGCAGGAGACTTTGAGTCATATTCAAACGTGTGCTGAGATCACAAGTGTGTACCTGGTTCAGGGCACAAGTGCAACACGATATACCCTACAGTGGGACTGCACCAGTCCAAGTAGAAAGCTACCCTGTAGTAAAACTTCAGCATATGAAATTGCACCCGAAGGGAACTGAAGATCACACCTGGGTAATTGGAAATGATGCCTCTGAAATTAAATGTTGAAGATCATTACAATGATTGTAATATGTGAAATAAGGCACTGCTGTAGACCACTGTGCAGCCATCATCTGAACAAAACTACAGCAGCAATTTGCTGAAGAGCTGTGCTGTTGCAGAAAGTTGCTTGGATAGAATCCTGTGTTGTCTTTTTTTTTGTACTTTTTTAAAATTTATACTTTGGTGCCCGTTTACAATTGTGTGGGCTTTATGAGGCAAAGCAGATTTCTTGGGTACCTAACATTGCGCGCTTGTTACATGAAGGCTTACATGTTTATTCATGTCATTTTTTTCTCGGCGGTGTTTAAGCCTGTGGGAAGGTAGGTATGTGTAGCACTTTCACGTAATGATGCTGCGTTGATCGTACTCCAAAATCTCGACTAAAAAGGTCTTGAATGGTTTCTCCCCCTAAGCAATCCCAGCAACGGCGGACAAAATAAGATCGTTTTTAGAGAGCGGTCAATTCCATCCAAACTACCGCACAATTTCGTTGCGACACCCACGCGCAGCTGCACAATAAATGGATTTGTTGTTAATGAGTAATGAGTTCTGCAAGAGTGGTTTAAAATACGTACACGCAGATGTATAAACGTTAATTTATACAGCAAAAAGATAGTCGCAGTGAGGGCATGTCCTTCCTAAAGAACTAGAGGACTACAACTAGCAGGTTAATGTTTCGCAGAGAGCGATGGTAGCTATACAGCCCCGTCGCCGCCTACATGGCAGAGCGAATGAACTGTGCTGCTTATTGGACACACAAGTCAGGTGGCCGGATGTTAAGGAGAGTAGCCCGCGCATGTTTGGTAAGTCGGTACGTATGTGTGTTCTGATCTTAAAGAGTAGTAAAGAATACCTATCTGGTTATCCTCAGTTGTCTCTTTCAGCTGAGGATGAATCCTGGTGCATTGGTTTCTTTGGAACAAACTGCAGAGTTTACCGGAGGTTATTTTGTTGTACGCACTACGATGTATGTTTATCGTTTATTTTCACAGTTGACAGTAAGCAATGGTACTTTTAGCGACCGAATTGTCTTTAGCATTACACATAAGCAAAAGAAAAAGAACAGCACAAAGTATTTTCTACGGAATACTCATTTAATTGTAAACAGCGCGTATGGATTTCAGAAAGTATTGTTCTGAAAATTTTGCTTTGTCAGATATTGGCTAATCATTACCCGTGCTCTTTGGAACCTTGTTTTCTGGGCAAAGGGAAGACTGCCACACGTCTGTATTTAACAAACTGACTGCAATTAAACAATTACAAACAGATAATGGCAATCACAATGAACCTGATTAGAAATGAAACTGATTAAGTGAGACCTGTCCATTGCTAACGTGGTAAATTGAAAACCAAGTGAGATTAGGATCCTCAGTGACACATTTAAACATTCAATACACTTGATAATCAAATACAACATCAATAGTGTTTGGGGTCAGGGGAGTGCTCTCCTTCACAGTTCAGCACCATAGATTTAGTGTGAGATGTTGGAACAAATATCAGAGGCAGGACTGGTGCTGCAGAGACTGCCTGCAGTGACCAGTGTTGTCCTGCAGGGTAACCAGAGTGCTCCCCTGAGAGTGGAATGGAGGCCCCGCTACCCCCTCGTGAGTCTGGGCGCTGGATTGCAGAACGGAGCCAAGATGTGTTCATTGAGGAAGAGGGCGTGAGGAAGATTGCGGAGATGCTGTACACGTTACGCAGCTGCGAGGAGTTCACGCCACAGGGCTGGAAGAAGATGAACCCTTTGGCTCCCTCCTGGGATTCGGACCATGCCATAAACTGGGTGTTTGTGGTTGACACCATGAACTTCTCCTTCTGGCCTGATCATCCAGACCAGCAGTGCACCGTTACTCACAAGGGCAAAACTTACAGCGGCTACATGGCTCTCTGTGCCGCCATCACCAGGGCCATGGATGAGGGTGAGGACCACAGCCATGAGCTGCTCTGTGCGCAACTTGCTTAAGTAAGGCTATAGGGAACACTGTCCATGTCACTCCTATGGAGCACAAATACTCTTCTCAGTTCACAGATATTCCACACACTCCTATGGAGAGTAAAGACAAATATTCTGCTCAGTCCTGTGGCAAGTAACCACAGATACTTTACGTTCTGTATGGAAGAAATCGATATTTTCATCAGTTCTGTAGGTGTAGATGGACTGTTGCTTTTGCCATGCTAGAAATGCTCTTTCTCTATCTGAACATGAGAGCCAGAAGCGGGTGTGTAACACAGGACTGTCTCTCTGCAAACTGCATCATGGAATATCTGCTGGTAACCTTAGTAACCATGTGCCTGCTCGGCACAGGCCTGCCCATCACAGATGCTTCGTACTTCGCCAGCATTAGCCTGGAGGAGCTGAAGCACGTCCTGCGGTCCGACAATGACACGCCGATGCCCATGCTGGGGGAGCGGCACCGCGCCCTGACGGAGGCGGGGGCTGTCCTGCTGCGCTACGGCGGCTCCCTTCGCGACTTCATGCGCAAGGGCAACAACGACGCCGAGCAGCTGGTGAAGCACATCGTGGAGAGCCTGCCCTCTTACCGAGACGAAGCCACGTTCGAGGTGAAGCGCGCACCTGACCGCACGCTCGCTTCATGCAGGTGTCATGTGTCGTGACGTCGCTGTCACACGATCCGCATTGCGACCTCATCTCTCTGTTGTTGCTGTAGCTCACATCCTGTGGTGCCAAGCCACTTTCAAAGAAACTGAGAAATAGACCTTTGTTTCCAGTCTCAGTTGCAAGTCAGGTTTACAGAGGCTTTGGAAAGTATTCAGACCCCTTTACTTTTTGCACACTTTGCTGTGTTATGGACTTACTCTAAAATTGATTAAACGTATTCTTTGGGATGTCAGTTTACACATAATAACCCATAATGACAAAGCAAAAACATTTTTAGCAGTGTATGTCAGACCAAAAAAAAGCCATGAAGGGGTCTGAATACTTTCCAACTCTGCTGTGCATACAATGCTAATTATCGGAGAAAGCTAATTTTAATTTTTGCTAGTGGTCTTAGATTGCCCTCTGCTGAGAAGTATCCAAAATGCAGTCTGATGAAATTCACTTTGCTGTAATCCTGTGGGCTGATAACCCTATTATTGCTTCTTTCAGGGTAAAAAGGTTGCCTTTTATAAGAGAGCGCAGATCCTGGTGGCGGATTTCTGGGGTATAATGGAGGCGCAAGGCGAGGCCAACATTCCCAACCTGAACTACTTGACCATGTTTGCAGACTACAGAGTACCGCAGGCCCTAGTCCACCTGGGGGCGCTGCGCTACTCGGATGCACTCATGAACACCCTGAAGGAAGGTTGGTTGCAAAGTGCCATATATGCACATGTTTAAATGTATGAATAGAGTAATCATTTAACTAAGACAAACACTCAGCTGCACCTCATTGCTGTTTTATCACAAAGCACTCCTGTTCAAAGGGCAGCCAAGCTACGGGCCTGCGAATATTTATAGACTGCAGACTGCATATATGTGTGTATATGTGTATGTGTGACTCCTCTCTCTCTCTTTCGTAGGAATTGTTCTCCCGCCAGGGGACCGGAGGGAGGTGGAGATTCGAGGCTGCTCCATCTGGTGTGTGGAGAGGATCAAGGCTCACTTGTGGAGCCTCATTGAGCAGAGGGATGGGAAACGCAGTGAGGAGATCAACTCGGCCATCATTGATTTCTTCCTGTGGCCCTATGCCAAAGAGCATCACATGGAGATGGCTCATATCCCCATCCACCACACACGCACCATTTATTACTGACTCACACACGCTACATACATTACACACGCATACACATTCACACATACTGTGATGGCTTGGAATGCCACTGTGTGGTAGTGCTGCTCTATGGTGAATAAAAATGTTTGAAAGTCCAAAGATGTCTGTCGAGTAAGTTTACATTTGTGCTGCTGTCTCTGAAGTTTCAGTTTGTGACTTAAGTTCATTAAATACTATGCATTTCTGAAAAATATCTCAATTAATGCATGTTAGTGCATATCTTTTTGTACTGGTTCACTCAGTCACACAAAACAAATGCAGTTATTCTTTAGATGTTGGGTATTTACACAGCCACACCACAGTGCACAGGCCAGACTGGGAACATGTCATAGTGCTAATCTAAAGCAGAGGCTACCAAGTGGCTCGGTCAGTAAGATGCTTGATCTGATTGCTACAGCCAGGGTTTGAAACTGGCCATGTCATCTACACATGGACTGCGAGCCCTTAGCAACACGACTAATCAGCTTAGTCCTGCCAGGGACAGAGCTAGGTGCACTGGCCAGGGATTCCTCGTCTCACCACTCTCAGGCACCTTGCAAGTCATCACCTTGCAAATAGCACCAAATGTGTGAAAAACATCCATTGGCTGCATGTGAGTGTATCGGAGGATTGCATTCATTTCACTTCAGCACTCTTGCAGGGGTGCGTATTGTTACGGTGAGATGAGCCTGATGTACAACTGGCAGTTCAAATGAAGAATATTCTTATATGAACCTTGGTATGTAAAACCGAATGATAACATAAGGAACAGGCAAACAATCTTGTTACAATCTTGCTGCAGTGTTGCTTTGTCATTTTCATCTGTACACACATATTCAGTAGCGTTATGTACATTTTACCATTACATAAAGGGCTGCAGCATACACTAGCTTACTAGTTACTCAGACATGTTGACCTACAGTTACTTACATTACATAAATACTTCAGAACTATGCTTCTGAATCTGAGCACTGCGAGGGGTTTGAAGCAAATGTATTTGGTTACCTTCGCTGGCCACGAGATCTTATTTCTGTTGTCCTGTAGTCTTTCACAACACGTTCACTGAGCGGCGCTCTCCCTTTTTACGTTTCACAAACCCTTCAGTGGGACCCGCTTCATCGGCGTGGAGTAGCTGTTGTTGTCTAATCAGTTGGAATCGTTCAGTGGTTGCTAGGTGACCGGGAGAAACAATGAAGATCAAGTGAAAGCAGAAACATTGCTAAGTAAATAACGAGTTAGCTAGCCGTAGAAGTAAACACATCTATGTCATATAACGGTGAACAGGACGCACCCAGTTAGTTTAAGCTTCAAAGTACTTAAAATACTTAAACTCGACATTTAAAGACTTTCGATGTAGCTATGTAATGTACCTACGAGCTCAAGTGAGGTGAAAAGTAGATGGGAACTTAGTCTAGTCTAGATCTACAAGAACAATCCCTCAAGTTTATGGTAAGTTGCGAAAACTGACACCAAAGCATACAATAAACCTATTCACGTTAGCTGGATTAGGTATCAGAAAACTGGGAGCGTGTGAAACGAGTAATAAAACGTATGTAATAAATAAGTAATAAATCTTATGTTAGCGAAGATTAGAGTGTAAACAGGCTAACTAGCCAGCTGCCAGTGCTGGAAGGCAGTGATGCATTGTCTCTTTCTCTCGTTGACTAGCTAGCTAACGTTAGTTAAGTTTCATACTGTAATGAGCTTTGAGTGTAAAGTTGTGTTGTTCAGCTGTAAACACGCCAAGGATTGCATTTCTTAGTAACGTTGTCTTTGTAACTTCAGGCTGTGTTTAGATGGAAGAGAGACTAAGCTAGCCAGTTAACTCTCAGTTAGCGAAATAGCTAGCTAGTACCCAAATGTTCTGTAAATGCCTGTCTACGATTAAAGTTAGCTAACTAACTTTACTGCGTTCATATTTCACTAGCTACCCATTTCGGTAGCTGCTTTGGTAATGGTGGATTACTTGACAATGTTACAGAAACATAATGGGCTTCAGTATATGTTTTTTTTTTTTACGTTGTCAAACAGCATATTACCTGCGTACGATCGGAACCTGAGCGGTCAATGGGGGAAACTAAAGTGAAGGTGGCAGTGCGAATAAGACCGCTGCTTCAGAAAGAGATCCTGCACCAGCACGACGTGTGCGTGCGCCTGGTACCGGGTCACCCGAGACAGGTCTTACTGGGCAACGACCGCGCCTTCACCTTCGACTTCGCCTTTGGACCGACCGCCCAGCAGGACGAGGTTTACAGCTCCTGCATCAAACCCCTTGTAACCTCTCTCTTGGAAGGATACAATGTCACGGTATTCGCATACGGACAGACCGGATCCGGAAAGACATACACCATCGGTGGTGGGCCTATTGGTGAGAGACAATCAAGTAACAAATCAAGTCAATCTCAACAACCTATATGTCGCTGCTGTTTTATAGGAACCAGGCCGTGCACAGGATGACTGATCTTTGAATCAATTGGATTATTTGTAATGTATGTTTGTTCTGCTGGCTGGCAGTAGACACATGCTAATCAGACTCCCCCACACAAACAAGCAGATTGTGCTTTTCCACATGAACTTTCATTAGTCCCTTTACACCCTGTATGAAACGATGAGATTGGAAGTTGTCCTTAAAATAAGTTTATCCAGTGATGAAATAATGTACTGAGGTAATTCATGTTACCAGGAATTGGACAATGTGGAGTTTTGTGTCATTTAATAAGCTATATTCATTGGAAGATATGTAGGTGTGTATTTAATAAAGCCCTGGTGCTTCCTCTCCCTCTGACTGCAGTCTCCACTCCTGAAGGAGGGAGTGGCATTATCCCCCGGGCCACACAGGAGATTTTCCTCCGCATGGCCGCCAGCCAGGGCACACGCTTCTCCGTGAGGGTGTCCTACATCGAGGTCTACAGGGAGGAGCTCAGGGACCTTCTGGAGCTGGACACGTCTTCAAAGGACATGCACATCCGAGAGGATGAGAAGGGAAACACAGGTAACACACCCCTCCAGACATTCAGGAGGAATGTGTCACACCCACACCCGCACAGGCCTGATGAGTTAGAGTCAGAGAGAAACACAGCTGTATGATGCAGAGTCCAACTGAGGACCTTCTAGGGAAATGCATAATTATTGAGCCCATATGTTATGTGCTTGTATTGTCCTCCTGGAGCAGCGGTCTTCATGTTGTAATGGAAATGCGCCATGCGTGTTTGCAGTGGTGGTGGGCGCTCAGGAGAGGGAGGTGGAATCGGTGGAGGAGCTGCTGACCCTGCTGGAGGCGGGCAATGCCGTGCGCCGCACAGGTGCCACCCACATGAACGAGCACTCCAGCCGCTCGCACGCCCTGCTCACCATCGCCGTGACGCAGCGCCGCCGCGACGCCGCTGCCGCCCGCGCTATCTCCTCCAAGTTCCACCTGGTGGACCTGGCCGGCTCGGAGCGCATGGCCCGCGCGGGCAACACCGACCGCCACTTCAAGGAGTCGGTGCAGATCAACAGCGGGCTGCTGGCGCTGGGCAACGTGATCCGGGCCCTGGGCGACCCCCGGCGGCGTGGCCAGCACGTGCCGTACCGCGACGCCAAGCTGACGCGGCTGCTCCGCGACTCTCTGGGCGGCAACGCCCAGACGCTGATGATCGCCTGCGTCAGCCCGTCCTCCCGCTGCCTGCAGGAGTCGCTCAGCTCGCTCATGTTCGCCAGCCGCGCGCGCGACGTCCGCAATCGGCCCGTCGTCAACTGGGACGTGGGCCGCGAGCGGCTGGGCGCGCTGGAGCAGGAGGTGCGCAGCCTGCGGGAGGCGCTGCGGGACCAGGGCGGGGCCAGCCTCACCGACCGCTCCAGCCGCCTCTCCCAGGACCGGCGGGACCAGAGCCGGATTCAGACCCTGCAGGACCAGCTGGCCCAGTGCAGGCAGGAGTGCCTCCAGTATCACGCCCTCACTCAGGAGGCTGCCGAGCTGCTGTTCAAGCAGCAGGACTCTGCCCTCGGGGCTGCCCACGGCCACGCCCTCCGCCTGCAGGAGTGGCTGGAGACGCTGAGGCGGGTACAGAGAGAAGGCCACACCCACCTGGCGCTCTCTGAGGATGAGGCAGGGGAGGAGCCTCATATCACCATCCTCCAGCTGCGGCGAGAGCTGAAGAAGTGCCAGGTGTGTTTCTGTGTGTGCGTACTCCTTTGTGTGCTTGTAGGTGTCTGTGTGTATTTTTCAGCTGCAGCATGAATGAGGTTCTGTGTGCATGTTAGCCTGTGAGGGTGTTGATAAATGCATATATATGTTAGTCATTGTGCTTGTGCATATTTGTGTGTGTATGTGTGAGAGAGAGTGTGAGCATGTCTGTGAGTACATGTGAGAGAGAGAGTGTGAGTGTGTGTGTACATGAGAGAGAGTGTGAATATGTGTGTGTGTGTGTGTCAGAGAGAGATGGAGAGAGGGAGAGAGAGAAAGTATGTGTATGTGAGAGAGAGTGTGAATGTGTGTGACTGCATGTGTGTCTGTGAGAGAGTGAGCGTGTGTGTGAAAGAGTGTGTGTGTGTGAGTGTGTGTGTGCGTGTGTTTCTGTGTTTGAGAGAGTGTGAGTATGTGTGTGTGTGTGTGTGTGTGTATGTGTGAGAGAGAGTGTGAGTGTGTGTGTGTGTGTGTCAGAGAGAGAGAGGGAGTGTATGTAAGAGAGAGAGTGTGAATGTGTGTGTGTGAGTGCATGTGTGTGAATGTGTGTACATGTTTGTCTGTGAGAGTGAGCGTGTGTTGGTGTGTGTGTGTGTGTGTGAGAGAGTGTAAGTGTGTGTGTGTCTGTGAGAGAGTGTGTGTGTGTGTGTGAGAGAAAGAGTGTGAGTGTGTGTGTGTTTCTGTGTTTGAGAGAGTGTGTGTGTGTGTGTGTGTGTGTGAGAGAGAGAGTGTGAGTGAGTGTGTGTGTGTGTTTTTGTGTTTGAGTGAAAGTGAGTGTGTGTGTGTGTCTGTGAGAGAGTGAGTGTGTGTGAGAGAGAGAGTGTGACTGTGTGTGTGTATGTTTGAGAGAGAGAGTGTGTGTGTGAGAGACAGTGTGTGTGCGAGAGAGAGAGTGTGTGTGTGTTTCTGTGTTTGAGAGAGAGTGTGAGTGTGTGTGTGTGTGTGTGTCTGTGAGAGAGTGAGCGTGTGTGTGAGAGTGTGTGTGTGTGTGTGTGTGTGTGTGTGTGTGTGTGTGAGAGAGAGAGAATGTGAGTGAGTGTTTGTGTGTGTGTGTGTGAATGTGTGTGTGCACGTGTGTGTGCATGTGAGAGAGAGTGTACGTTTGTGTGTATGTGTTATTACCTGTGAGGACTCAGTGTATCTCCGTCAGGATGCTTTGGCTGCTGATGAGGGGGTGTTCTCCCAGAGAGAGCTCCAGCTGAAGCAGCTGCAGGAGCAGAGCGACACTCTCCTGGCGACCCTGCAGGAGGAACGGAACCGGAGCCGGCTGCAGGTGAGACCTCCTGCCACACCAAAGATTCCCTTTTACAACAAGATACTCGACTCTGCGTGTTTCACCCTGAACATTCTGCCCTGACAGTAAATCCCCCGTAATGAAATCAATAGCTTCCTTTCTTCCTCAATAGTAGCATAAAACTGAACTTAAAGTTTAATAAGCTGATTAATGTTAGACAAAACAAGTCCAGCTTCATGAAACCTCAAGAACCTCAAGAACCCGTAGAAGCTCAGCAGGCATGCATATGCATACTAAAACGCTGTCTAGTCTGAACTCTGCATTATCTTTTAGCATCAATAAGTATGTAAATACCCAGTATGTAACAATTTTGTGAACATGCTTTTCTGTCAGAATTCTAAATTCATGTATTCTGACCTTAGCTACAGTACAGGCTAACTAGCTAGGTACAGAAGTTTGTTAGTTTGCTCTCCTAATAAATACTACAATTAGCATGTTATGTTAGGTAACAGTGAGTCAAATGATCAATGTTAGCGTAATATCGATGTGACATTTGTTCAATAAAAAATGGTCGTTTGCTATGTAGCCACTTGTATGCTGACTACTAACAACTGTTCAAATTATCTGCCATTTTTTTTTACATTTTTAACACCATCATTAGCCCCACAATTTTGTTTTGCAATGAATTCTGGGACAGGAAATGCAAAACGCTTCCTGGATAGTGTGCAGTTAATGCATACTTCTTTTCTCAGCGATTGTAGTGTGGCATCCGAGTACTTTCAACCATACCACACTAAACATACTATCTGGTGTGAATGTACTGGATGGTGAAGTGCAGTTAATAAGTATACTACACAGTGTGGTACTGTGTGTTTGGGACACAGCCAGTGTGTAATTGAATGTTCCAGAGTGAGGCCGTCCCCTTTATATAGCAGTATAAATGTGTAACTAAATGTTCCAGAGTGAGAAGCTGGTGGAGCAGGAGCTGCTGATTGGTCGTCTGAGGGAACTCGTGACCTCCAGGACCTGCACCTCCACCCAGAGGCCCTTCAGCGTCCCTCTGACCAGTCAAGCGCAGGGAGAGTTGCGTAACTATGGCAACACAGACGTCAGGAAGGTAATAGTCTTTGTGCACACAGTAAATAGCGTGTGGTAGAACTGTATCTTTGGGAGAAAAAATACTGTGGCCTGATCAGCGTAGCACAGATATTACAAGAGTGGGTTACTATGAAGTGTTGTTAAGGGGATGAAGGCACTGCCTTCTTTACACACCTGCAGGTGTGTATCATTATTATTCCTTCCCTGGAGACTAAGGAGCCAGTACAAGTATAGAATACTGTATGTGTGTGGCTGTGTATATGTGTGTGTGATTGTGATTGTCAATGTATGTGTGATAGAGTGATTGAGATCATGATTGTGTTTGTGTGTGTGAGTGCAAAGTGTGATTACGTGAGAGAGTGTGTGCGTGCAGCTGTGATTGTGGGTCTGGTTGTGTGTGCGCAGGTGCATAGCAGTCCTCCTGCCTACTCTCTGGAGAGGGTGATGGCGTGCTTTAAGATGCGCAGCCAGCTGCTGCAGGCCCAGATCGAGGAGGGAGACGAGGTCCTGCAGCAGCTTGACGAGGAAGAGCAGGGGGGCAAAGAAGAGGAAGACCAGAGCAGGGCCTTCAGGTAGGAGCCAAGCGACCCTCGCCTGTGTAGCGGTTAGTCTGTGTTCTCGCTGGGGGTTGTTTAACAGGTGTGTCTGTCACAGGCGCTCTCTCAACCTCACCTGGACACGAAAACGCAGCAACCGCCCGTCACGCATGCCAGCAGAGAGGTCCCTACAGCTCCACTGGAACATGCCACAACAGACCACACCCCCTGCAGGTACAGCAAGCCACTCCCCCCTGCAAGTGCAGCAAACCACACCCCCTGCAGGTACAGCAAACCACTCCCCCTGCAGGTACAGCGTTCATTGCAAAACAAAATGGTGGGACTTATGGTGGTGTTAAAAATAGCAGATAATTTTAACAGTTGTTAGTAGTCAGCATACAAGCAGCTATCTAGCAAACAACCATTTTTTATTGAACAAACGTCAAATCAATATTACACTAACATCGATCATTTGACTCACTGTTGCCTAACTTAACATGCTAGTTGTAGTATTTATAACGAGAGCAAGATGCTGTAGCTAACTACTTAGTATCTACCGCATCTGATGTCAGAATTTGTTAATTTAGTATTTTGACAGATAAGTATGCTTACAATTGATACAAACTGTATGATTGATGCATTCTAACAGGTTTGTACTACACAGCATATTAGTATGCAGTATGCTGACACAGCCCTATAAAACACTGGTCAGTCAGGGATCTGCCCTCTGGCCCGATGACCCCATGTGTGTTTGATTGATTTGTAGGTGACAG
This sequence comes from Megalops cyprinoides, assembly GCF_013368585.1. Taxonomy (NCBI): domain Eukaryota; kingdom Metazoa; phylum Chordata; class Actinopteri; order Elopiformes; family Megalopidae; genus Megalops; species Megalops cyprinoides. The sequence goes on from NC_050586.1 coordinate 25,322,814, forward strand.
TCCCTGTGTGACAGTGGAAGCTGGCTCTTGTGACGACCCCTGCACGGGGCCGGAGTCTGCAGAGGTGCGAGCTTTGAGGCAGAGTCAGAGAGTGAACCTGCAACGTCTGAAGGAGGCGGAGCTAAGGCACAGCCACGCCCAGCAGAGGATCAAGGAGCTGGGTGTGAACATCTGTCTGAAGAAGAGTCTCATTGAAGAACTGGTCAAAACTGGTACAGAGCTTTTACCCGGCATGACCTCATTCATGCTACTTGTGTAGCTTACAGTAGAAGAAAACGTGACTACATCAACGGCCAGAAGCCCAGACAGATGCCATGTTTTTATTTACCTGCCCACAAAGTGCAGAGGTGCTGAAAGATTTGCAGTCTGTAGTTTCATATGCGTGTGGTGTATAGCTGAGTTCTGCCTCTGGGTGATACTGTGTTTGTGTGCAGATGTGTGCTGTCTACAGGTGAGTTGTGCGTGTGTGTGTGTGTGTGTGTAGATGTATGCTGTCTAAAGGTGACGTGTGTTTTATAGGGAAGCATGCCGAGGCAGTGGATGATCACTCCAGGATTTCCCTGCATGACCAGAAGGGACAGAAGAGTGCATTACAGGTGAGACCTCTACCTCTACCTGTACCTGTACCTGTAGTTCTACATATCTTAACCTGTACCTGTAGCTCTAGCTGCACATCTGCCTGTACCTCCAACTCTGTACCACATTTAAACCTATATGTAAGATGCACTGATGTGTGTGTGTTTGTGTGTGTGCTCGCCTGTGTATGTGTGTGTATGTATGTATGTGAATGTGTATGTCTGTATGTGTGTGTGTGTGTTTGTGTGTGTATGTGTGTCCTTCAGAGGGAGGGGCAGGCCCTGGCAGCGCTGTACCTGCAGACTGAGAAGAGGCGGGCAGAGCAGGAGCGCAGCGTGGAGCTGATGAAGAAGGAGAGGGAGACGCTACAGCGCCACCTGCAGGAGGAGGAGAGCAGGAGGAGCAGGATACAGCAGGATCTAACGTGTGACCGCCAAACCATCACAGTGAGTCACCACTGTGTTCATATCCTCACCCCCCTAGCTCACATATAAGTGTACTCATAAAGAATACATTTTCTCACACCATTGTATTCATAAAGAATTTACGTCCTACTGTGTGTAATGTGCACGGGCCAGTACAGTGTATATGAGTATAATGTGTGTAGGTGTAATGTGTGTGAGTATAATGCGTGTGAGTTAGTGTAATGTGTATGGGTCAGGAGTTCTCTCTGTGCTGCAGGAGCTGCAGAAGAGAGCTCTGAGAGAGAGCATGGAGGGGAAGAGTGACCACATTTCCTCAGCAGCACAGGTATACCTGCCTCACCTACACCCCAGTGCCCCAGATCACAGTGCTGTAATGCTAATAGGGCTGGGGTCATAGTGCTGTAATGCTAATAGGGCTGGGGTCACAGTACTGTAATGCTAATAGGGCTGGGGTCACAGTGCTGTAATGCTAATAGGGCTGGGGTCACAGTGCTGTAATGGCAAGAATGTGGGGTCATGGAGTTGTAAAGGCAAGGGGGTAGGGTGACGGTGTTGTTATGGTGAGATAGTAGATTTACAGAGCTGTTACGGGCCACAGTACTGTAATGACTCCCTCTTGTGGCAGAAGCTGGAAGAGCAGCAGAGGTGGCTGGACCAGGAGGAGGAGAGAGTCCTGCAGCAGAAACGTGCCCTGGCAGAGCTGGAGGAGGAGCTGAAATGCAGGGAGGAGATCATCAGCCGGAGGGAGTCTCTCTGGCAGGAGAGGAGCCAGCTGGAGCTGAAGAAACTGAGATCCAGTCAGGTAGGCGTGGCCAGCAGAGGGCGGTGTGGAGCAGTGGTCAGTACAGCAACGTGGAGCATTGGTGACCTATGGTCTGGTTTAACCCTTTGTGTCCCAGGTTCTGGAGCAGGACTTGCTGGATGTGTCCTCTCGGCTTGGGGCAGTGGACAGGGAGCTGGAGGAGAAGTGCGGTCAGGAAGAAGTCGGTGCTGTGGAGGTCACAGGGTCACTGAGCCTCCGTGAGGAGAGACGCCAGCTCTGTAGAAGGAGGGACAGCCTGGACTCACGGCTGCGGGACGGCAACGTGCTCAGCACCGAGGTGAGGCTCCACCTCTCAGGACTTCCTGCGTTCTAGGGTGTGTGTTTGAGGTGGTGGCTAACAAAATGGCGTGTTTTCACAGGAGGAGCACACACTGTTCCAGCTGGAGGAGGCCATTGAGGCGCTGGACACCGCACTTGAGTACAAAAGCCTCTCCATCAGGAGCAGGCAGAGGACAGTGGCTCTGAATACAGGCTCCAGCCACAGGGACATCATGGCCAAACTGAGCACCCTGTCCCCTCCAGAGACACAAGCCCTGCTCCTTATGTACTTCAACAAGGTCTGTCCTCCTAAAACCAGATGCCTTATTGCACACAGGGACCATGCCATCAATATTCCACACATTTACAGTCAAGCCACTTCAGTGTCATCATGGTGTCAAAATGCACAGTCACACTCACCTGCATTTCTGCTTTACTCAGTCTTTATTTTCTCCTCCCTCCCTCTCCCCCCAATTTTGAAATTGTTTTTTCAAGCTGTGAGCAATGTGTGTACCCTATTATTCTATATTTTAAGCAGGAGAACAGGAAATGCATCTCAGTGTCTGTTTCTTGCAGCTTACAATAATTGCACAGCCAAGATTCCTTGTTTTTGCTTCTCTCAATTTCAAGTCTCTGTTCAGAATTTTACTTTCTTTACAGCAGTTTTCATATATGCTGCCAATTTAATCTGTCTGTTTAGGGTCTGATAGCATTGAAGTTTGTTTTGTAATTTTAGTTCATTTTTACCATTTTCAGTGTGTTTGTTTTTAAATCAAGATCTGTTGTTTTAGTTATTGTTCTGGGAGTTTTTGTGATTTGGTTCTGAGGCTCATCGATTTTGATTTGGCTCTATTCAGTCATCCTTAAAGCTTTAGACCCAGTTGGGTCCTTGTCTTGGGAGAGCAGGTTTCTCAGTATGTTTTTGTATTTTAGAGAGCGTTGATCTGCTTGGTTTAAGTGGCACCAGAACTTAGTTGCTCTTTTTTGAATGTGAGCCTGCAGAGGGAATGGGCCCAGTTCTGCCCTGCTGGTGTTACTAGGTGCATTTATGTGAAAATGCAAGTTTTTAGAGAATTCCAAATGAATCTTTTGGGTTTTTTCCCAGTTTTAGAACTTGGGGTAGGAAAGGAGCCCCCATACTTTACTCCCATGTGGTAATATAGAGGTTATGATTGAATTTTAGATTTCAAGCCAAAATCTTACAGGTATTTTAGTATTTCCGAATCTAGTTTTTATTGCACAGAAAGCTCTCCAAGCTTATTCTTCTACAGTATTTATTGCTAGGGTGAAGCTCACTGCTGGTCCAAGGTAGGTATAGTCAGCACAGTGCTGTAACACAGAGTCAATCAGGGTGGAGTGGTACCTATTTCCCTGCGATCTTTCCCTGTGGCTTTTTCTGGAATACCATAACTCTAACTCTTGTCCAGATTGACTGTCAGGGCTCACCTGTGGCATTACCGCTCTAAGAGTGACAGGCTTTGTTGTAATCTCTCTCCCTCTGTCTCTCTCTCCCCCTCCCTTCCTCTCTCTCTCTTGCCCAGGTGGTGTGCTTGAGGGAGGGAGAGAGGAGACTACAGCTACATTGTGATGAGCTGGAGCTGCAGCTGCAAGAGCAGGAGGGTGTGGTCAGGGAGCTGGAGGCTGCTCTCCAGCGCCTCACGCTGGACACGGACCGCCGGCTCACAGAGCAGCAGAGAGAGCACCAACATAATGTGCAACTGCTTCTGCAAGAACTCAGAGGTAAGACCCTGGCATGGACATCTCCCTCTGCTGGGCACACACTGACACTGCGCCTCCACTCTCCAAACCTGCACACTGGTACCACACTCCTTCTGTCTGTCCCATGCTTGATGCTGACTCGATGTGTGTATGTGTGTGTGTGTGTGTGTGTGTGTGTGTGTGTGTGTGTGTGTGTGTGTGTGATGTTTTGTGCTGAATGTGTTCATTCATGTGTGCATGTGTGTCGTGTTTGTGTTCAGAGGGTGGGAGTGAGAGAGAGCAGGAGGCACTGAGGGTGCGCGAGGGGAAGATACAGAAGCTGGAGAAGGAGCTCTTCTTTTACAAGTCAACAAGTCGCCAACTGAAGAAGAAGCTGAGAGAGCTGGCACACCCTGAGACCTCACAGGCTCCGGCCACCAGAGGGAGTGACCTGGACGTCCCTAGCGTTAGCACTGTGAAGGAGAGCACTGGCAGCATTAGCGGCGCGAAGGAGAGCGCTGGCAGCTCGCTGGGGGATGTCCAGGCCCACAGCGTTAACCTGGAGGAGACTCCACCCAGCAGCAGCCAGAGCAGATGGCGAGTGGGTGAGGAGGCACTGGGGAGGCGTGGCGCTCAGTGGGCAGAGTCGGCCTCCGTGAGGGTCTCTCACAGACAAGTGCGCCAGATATCGCCTACAGGCCTGCACACACGCCTCACCTGCCCGAGTGCCGGCAGCTCCTCCTTCCAGGAGGACTCCATTGAGGTGTCACACAAAAGCGAGTGATGTCTAGAGCCGACTGAGCCCAGGGAGCAGGGGGTACCTGTGGGAGCACCCCCAGCAGCTCTCTGCTCCTCAGTTCTGAGTACCTGCTGTTCCCCCAGGCTCTTCTTATGGTTCCCATACAGCCTGGTCTCTGTGCAGTGATGAATATGGGCAGCCAATGTAACTGGCATTTACCAGGACTGAGCTCATCTGTCACTGTTCGCGTCCATCTGTTTTGCCACTTGTACATATGACAAATTTCTGTCTGTGAAGGGCAGAATATCCACAATAAACGTCACACAGGCTTTTGTCATTTCACCTCTCATGCACTCATCAGTGACCCCTGACCCTCAAATCCTGTGTGGGGAGACAAGCACTCATCACATTCCAAACTCATATTTTCCCTCTGGGGAGTTTTTAATGCAGGCAGGAAATGGCACTTTCCCAACAGTGAGTTGTTAACGCAGACAGGAGGTGACACTTTTCTAGTAGTGAGTTTTTTTTAACATAGACAGGAAGTGGCACTTTTCCTGTAGTGAGTCATGGACTCAGATAAGAAGAGGCACTTTCTCTGGTGATCCCTGCAGTTCCAGTACATCTAAAATCATGTTTCGGAAAGAGCAGAGTAGCTGTACAATTTCCAGAGTGTACATAATGACTGTTTTTATATGTTGTTTTACTTTGTCATGATTATGCCTTCAATTTTGTAAGATATTTAATATAAAACATTTTTGTATTATTTCGTATATGCTGTTCTTGTTCTGTGTTTTTAAATAACTTTTTTGTTACATTGTTATTGTGATTTAGTCATCAGCCCTTTCTTTTTCTAATGTAATTTTTCTATTTAGTATTAAATTATTTATAACCTTGTTATGTTTTCCTGTTTGTGGACATTATTTTCATTCTGGTAATCATCAGTTGGTCATCATACGTCCTCCTATGGCTGAAAATGTGCCAGAAATGTCACCATTTGGATAATTAAATGTCTCATTTGTTAAAAAGATTCTAAGTGGCTCAGTCGCTTGGCAAGACGTTCATGTCTTGTGCAGGCTGAACCCTACAGCCCATGTTTAAAACTGGCCCTGTTTCCCAGTGGTAACTAGGAGGCCATAGCAACACAACAAATTAGCTTCATTCTGTCAGGGACAGGAGTGGGCAGGGTTTCCCCATCTCATTGCTCCCAGGCACACTGGGATTTATCTGCCAGTTTCTTGGATGACGTCACTGAAGTAGTGCCCATGCAATTTCTAGCAAGTCTGAAAGATAAGTCTGAAAGTCCATACAGTTTATATTAACCCAATTATGGTATAATTTATACAATCTTCTTAATGTTAATGTAACACTGTTCTGTCCAAGTCATTATCATGGCTGTTATGTAAAAAATGTTTTCATTTTCCCCATATTCATATTCCATATTACACAAGGCACCCAATTTTCCTGGATGTTTTTAGATAATTTAACAACTATTAGGGGAAAATGTTAAATTGAAGTAGTAACAAAATGTGCATGTAATGTAGTTGAACTGTTAGTTAAAATAATTTTGCATGCAGACTTTTCCTCTGAAAATGGAAGTCCATTTTTTTCTCATAGGAATTCATCAGTTTTATTAATACTGATTACTGATCAGGTGCGTTTTAACAGAGAATGTTGAGTGGCTATTTACTCTCTTCAGGCAGCACTTACTGGTTGTTTTTTTTGCTATTGCAATAGCATTTTTTGGTCTTTACTATGCCCTTTGACTCCTGCCATCTTTTTCCACTACTTAATATATTCTGATCCGCATTTCGGTGTACCATTGACTTAACGCTGAGTATAATTCTGTAGAAGTATAACAACGCAGAATTTTCTCTTAATAATAAACAATAATGCTGCTCTTAACAACTTTCAAATTAACATCTCCGTCGAGATTGTCCTAATTATTACATCCCCCAACTTAAGTTTCAGTGATCTTGTGCAATTTTCATTGGATCTCAGGCTAATGGGTATATACGATAGCATACAGTATATAAGTCAATGGACCAACGACGGGCAGTTTCTCCAGCTTGGAGCTCTCGCCTCTTGGTCACTCTAGTTCACTCTGGTTCTTTTTGGCTTTCCGAGCTGCCGTACTTCTTCTGCTGACTTTGTTGTGAACTGACGTGAGGCTCGTGCTGAAAACCACGAAACAGGTTTATGCGGGTTTTAAATATTTTCATGTATTCTAGTGTATTGAGAGTTATATGTCGTTCAGTTTTCTATCAATATGCTGTTGTTTCCAGCTTAAATGTTCTCATCATTTCTTTTGTTACACTATTTAAAAATACTTATTTTTATCCAGCTAACTAGCTAGCTTGCGAACTGGGAGACCTTGGCTTTATAACGTCGTTAGAATTTAAAATCATACAAAAAGTGTGGGGTGGTGGCTATAACTGTGTAGATAACTCAAATAGCTAGCTAGGTGTTGAGTATTTTCAGTTGTGCTTCTTTGAAATACATACATGTCTGCTTTTAAAGAACACTTCAAAACCGCATTAAACATTAGTTGGTGAAACTGATAGCCAGGTGGCTAGCTAACTAGCGAGCTATTCTAACGCACAGTGTGTCCCAAGAAAGAGTGTCTAAGGCTTGCAGTTAGCGTGATAACGTTAAGGATATTTTATCATCTGCAGTTATTTGCATATAATTTCAGTATCTGTTGTGGTATTATGGCTGCATGGTCTAACTTCATAGATCAGATCAATGTACACCATAACGATGTTAGTGAACAGTAGCTGTTATCTGGCATCGCAGGGTCTTGCCGACAGTGGAGCTTGCCAGAAGAACGCAAATCATACGACTGTAATTCTAATATCGGATACTCGTCTTGTAAACTGCTGTTACTCTTAAAATATAGTGATTCATTCACATTCTGAAATAAAAAAAAATCGTTGATTTGTCCAAGCGGCACCAGAGAAGCCGAGGTAAGTTGAGTATGGTAGGCAATTAATGTTATTCAGCTGCAAAGATTCCAAATTTACGTAGCACACGGGAGAATTACGGAGGCCTTGTACACAGGAAGGGACTTCTGATTCCTGACCCTTTCAAGCGAAAACCTAAGATAATACCTGTAAAGTTAAAAGCCTACATCCGACCCCACTTTGCTTTATCTCTGTATAAACTTCTACATGTGAACAGAAGTAAGAGTAGTTTTGAAAGACTCTATACCGGGTGGGTGTGTATAACCTCTGTGTAGGTGGGCTGTTGCGGCACTAAACATTATGTTGTGGTGTTAAATATTGTAGAAACATACTTTTGTGCTTTAATTGGCTGTGTTGTTTCCAAACGCTTGTGGTGTTGTCAGGTGTACACATGGCGTCTGCAGTGATCTCCGTGCCCACCACAGCATCCCGGTTCGCGCTGCTGCAGGTGGACAGCGACTCTGGCTCTGACTCCGAGCCGGGGAAGAGCAGGAGCGGCCGGCAGCCGGGGGCAGGGAGGCCAGGGAAGGCTGCGGGGGGCAAAGCCAGTCAGAGCAACGACAAGAGGAAGGAGAAAAAGAAGAGGAGGAAAGAACAGCAGCAGAGTGAGGCCAACGAGGTGCGACTCCAACTGGTGTCCAACACAGCAGGCGCAGGCCAGCATGACCCGGGCTAGTGTGACACAAAGTAGGGTGAAACTGGTTCTGTAACCTTTTGGGGAAGAATAAAGCATGATGTACAATGAGAGGGATGGTGTCATTACACAGTCACCGTATGTGCTTCAGTCTTAGATTAAGCTGTCTGGACATGCAGACCTAAACACACACACACAGGCACATATATCCGCACACACACTAGCATACATACATATACATGCCCAAACCCACACTCACATATGCACACAGACACACACTGAGGCTGTCCCAGCAGGATCCCCGGCAGTTGCATGCTGGCAGGTCCCTCTGTACCTGCTATTCCCTCCTTTGTCGTTCCTCCATGTATGACTGCTGTGTGCTGATTGTGTGAGGAGTAAACTCCTCTTTGTAAACTAAAGGAAGGAAGGAGATGTTGAAGGCAAATATTGTAGTGTGTGTGGGCAGAGTCTGCTCTCGGTCTGACAGGAGTTGAATACCGTATTTGTGGGCAGAGCTGCTTTGTTTGATAGGTTTTGTTGTCTCTACATGGCTGCAGTTGAGAAGCTTGGCTTTTAAGAAGCTGCCTCAGAAATCATGTGTACCTCAGCCGGCCTCAGTCCATGGGATGGCCAGTGAGCTACTGCAGTCTTCAGCTGGAGATACGGTGGCCCCGCAGGAGAGCTGGCAGCAGTGGAAACAGAGAGATGAACAGGTAGAGTGCAGCCAGCAACAGCACCTCAAACAGCAGGACAAACTACAGCAGCACACTGACACACTACAGTTCCTCACTAACTCACTACAGCAGCGCACTGACACACTACAGTTCCTCACTAACTCACTACAGCGGCACACTGACACACTACAGTTCCTCACTAACTCACTACAGCAGCACACTGACACACTACAGTTCCTCACTAACTCACTACAGCAGCACACTAACACACTACAGTTCCTCACTAACTCACTACAGCAGCACACTAACACACTACAGTTCCTCACTAACTCACTACAGCAGCACACTAACCAACTAATCACAGCACTCACCACAGCACTACTCTAGTACACAACGGTAGTGTACTAACTCGCAACAGCATGGAATTAAAACAACAGCAGCATTGCAGTAACACACAGCAGGCTTACATAAATGCACAACAGCAATACTACACACAACAGTGCTGCAGGGAGCATGGCCATGTCACACAGTCTGTTTTTAGTAATGTTTTTTTTTTTTCCATAGTACATGTTCCTGTTTGGCTCCCATTGGTTCCCAGCTGGTCTTTGTGTTCATTTGCAGTTAACGAGTGAGCTGTATGAGGCAGATCTGGAGAAGGCTTTAATTCTGAGCAAGCTGGAGTACGAGGAGCACAAGCAGGTACCATGCGCCGTGGAAGGAGGTGCGCTCAGCCGCGTTCTAATGGACTGCTGTTCCTTGGACACCATTAGATGCACTTTGTGCTCTTGTTTGCATGTCTCTCAGGAGAAAAGCATCTGCCTAGTGGCAAAAGTAAATGCAACAGCATCAGTCCTGTTTCAGGAACGCTTTCTCTCCTGCTCAGCTTTAGGGTTATCTGCTCCTTGCATGTTAATCAGACAGGACTGGCCATCTTTTTTCCTTTCCATTTCCTCAAATAAATGGTACAGTTTGATAGGAACTTAAAAATGGATATACCAGTCCAATATGCAATTTACATCTAAACCCAACTTTTCAATTTATTCTGAATGGTGTGATTTCTCATATGTAACTTTCATGATGATATTGATTCAAGATTGATGCAATATTTAAGAAAGTATTTTTTGTCCAGGATTATGAAAATGTTGACACAACTTCTCCCAGAGCCAAAGGAAGCAAGAAAGATAAGAGGAGGAATCAACAGGGCAAAGACAGGCAGCGCATCACTGTGTCTCTGAAAGACTTCCAGAGTGAGGGGGCTGCTGGTGAGGACGACTTTCAGCAACATGGACTCCACACATACCAATGTAAATGCATCAGAATCTGATTATAAATGCCAATATGACTCTTTCCTTTCAGATCAGCTTCACAAGAAACAGGAGAAAGAGGTGAGGAACAGGTGTTGTATTGGAAATTCCTTTTCCTTCTGTATCTGCTCTCGTTTTTTGTCAAGCCATAACTGTTTGAGCTCAGAGATGCTGACTAAATCAAGGTGAAAATAAGATAGATCCATTAAAAAGCCAAAACTTCCAAATACAAAATGGCTGTGTGCAGCCTTGTCCCCTATGACCAGGCGAAGTAAAACATGGTGGGTCACTCCAGGTCACCCCAGGTTAATGGAACCTTGTTACAAAGGATGAAGTACCCTTCAAAATGGAAAAAAACCTCTTCAGAAAATGGCATCTTTCTGCATGCTCTCAGTCTTAAAGGGAAACACACTGCCTGATTCACTGTGACTAGCTGAAGTTTGGGTGGCTGTTTGTCACAAATAGCATTACCTGGGAATACATTACTCTGTGGGAGTGTGGAAATGTTCCTGATTCAAATGTTTTAATTGTTCTCCAGGAGGCCAAACCTGTCAATCCTAGTGTACATGACGACCGGTTCTTTAATAAGCTAGAGGATGATGTCAGCAGGATTGTCCTGAGAGAGAAACGGCGAGAGCAGTTTAGCAGCAGCAGTGGCATGGAGGTCGCCACGTCTGCAGAGCACGAACCAGTGAGTCTCACCATTCAATTCTGTGTGGAAAATGAGTTTCACCACACATTGCTGAGTGGGAACAATGAGTTTAACTACACTGCAGATGTGATGTCCACCACACTTCGGTCCCAAAGCAGACTCCCAGATGCAGTTTTTGGTGGGTCGTGGAGCGCCACCCTGTGGTTCATAGCTGTAATTGCAGTGACTGTACGTGACTGACATTTCCTTTATTTTAGGATGTGAGAGCAGAACAGCTGAAATATGAGCTAGAAAAGAAAGACTTGGAAATTGAAAGGCTAAAGAAGGTTATTTCTGAATGGGAGGTAAGTGAATACCCCCCACAGTTCTGCGCATAGAGATGAAAGAACAATTCAACCTCACAAATAATGAAATGGCAAGATCCATATTGTTGAAAAACATATACTGCTTGAATTGGACAGCTGGCATCTACCAGGAAAAAAATCTATTAAACACTTGCATCACTTTCAGCAAAGCTGCACAACTTCAGAAGGATGACTGGTTTAACGAAAACACTTTGTCATAATGTTGTGAACATTTTAGGTTTGAAAGCATTTAGAACTTTCCTGAGGGGAAGCTGAGTTTCAGGATCATCTCTTTATCTACTCCCAGGTGAAATACAAGGAAGTAAAAGCAAGAAACTCCCAACTTCTGAAGATGCTCCAAGAAGGAGAAAGTAAGTATGAGTGGTAGATTTAGAAGACAATTAACTCCTGCACTGCAGTAAATTTATAGCAATATTACACTTCTGTATAAGAAGATTAACATCTGCACTAAAGTAGGTTTAAAATGATATTTAAACCTTAGTTAACCTCATTTTGCATTCATTTTTCTTCTTTAACATTTCTTTGTTTATCTACAATATACTGTGTGTATTGAAACTTCTGAAACAGTTTGAAATCTAGTGTTCTAAGTGATGTGTTTGGTTGGTGTGATGTCTTACTGATGTGCTTCTCTCTGTGATCAGTGAAGGATAAGGCCGAGATTCTACTGCAGGTTGAACAGCTGTTAAATATAAAAGAGGAGCTGTCTTCCCAGGTGTGTATGACTGCGTCTGCTTAGTTACTGTGTTTTGTGACTTTGTTGCCATGTCGATTTTGTCACTATTTTGACTTGCTGACAGTGTTGTTGATCGACTATGGACTTCTTGTCTGTCCAGGTGGCAATGTTGCATGCATCCCTGGAACAAGAGAAGTCTAAAGTGAAAGGTTTACAGTTGGATCAACCCAAACACTACCAGGTAATACAGTGAGCCTTTTCTCCCTTGTTTTTGTATGTCTGACAGAATAACAGCATACATCATGCCATTGTAATAAGCTGCCACATCTTTATGCAGCAGTGTCACAGACAGATCTCTACTTTTCTCTGTACATCACCATGTCTTTCAGAGGACCGCAAAGGTCTCAGATCAGTTTGGTTAGCTGCCTGTTGAGTAGGCCCACAGTATTTCCTTGCAGGGTCCTGAGCCATGAGACTTACCATATATTAACTCAGTAAAGGGTCTCTTTACTCTCGCTAATCTATACCATACTCATGTTCTTCTGATTAGTCAACATTTATTTTTGAAATATTTTTTTTTTGAGATTGAAGTTGAGATAATTGGTATTTTGTCTGCATGGGGTATTTTGAAGTGAGATGGGCAGTGCTCCTATTCATGTTGTTCTGTTCTCTTTCCCAGGGAAGTAAGAAAGGTAAAAAAGCCTCCGAGTCAGACCTATGAAGCACCTGAGGGGGAGGAGTTTAAGGGCGGAGACTGAGTGACCTCACACAGGGTCTCCATGGTACCTGCAGTGTCAATGGGGCAGAGCTAGGACCCCACCCAAACAGAATCTCCAAACTGCTGGTGTTCCACTGCAGCATTCTGTTAATTTGATTTAAGGCTGGTCTAATTAAAATGAAAGGGGTTTAGTAATAATGGGTATGTCCTATGCTCTGCTACCTGCTGGCAAAGCAATGGCGTTGTGTTGGTCTAAATCTCCTGAACTCTGACCTCTGACCTCGGGCATTTCTTCACTTTTCACTAACCCTTCCTTACTCAGTAATAAAGCTTTCTCATTGTTCTTATATTTTTTGTTGTAATGCCAAAATGCTGGCATGTAATGCAAATTGTTTTTCACTGTAAAGTAAAGAGACTACTTTTCCAGTGCCAAAATGTGTCCTTTTTAAATGCTGTTTTGCGACCAGTGTCTGCCAGAGGTGGAATATGGTAAATTCCATACTCCACTGGTGAAAGGGTCCAGCAGTGGTACAGACCAGTGTGCAGCCCTACTGTGTGTGTGTGTGTGTGTGTGTGTGTTAGAAGGGTTGGTTCATTCATGCAACAAATTTTAACAAAGTGAAAAAGGGTTACATAAAACTGCAATATTAAAATGAGCCCGTCACTGCCACGTCATACACCCCCTCATACCTCAGTCAGTCTTCAAACTGTATGTACTGCCCATATCACTATGCACTGCAACCATAGGGCAACTGACTGTCACATCCTGACGGGGTCACTCCTCTCAGACATGATCCCTGTCTGTACTGGTCCCACTGTGATGGAATGAACTTCCCACAAGGGTCAGGACGGCGGAATCTCTGGCTGTCTCCTGATGCAGACTGAAGACCCACCTCTTCAGACTACATCTTGGCTCCACCTCAATCCGCACCCCCTAACACCTGCTCCATGTATTACTTGCTGTTCATGTGTAGTATCACAATGTGTTTTTAATTCTCTGATCTAGTGACCGGGAAGTACGGTAGTATACTTGGCTTCCCTTGTCTAGTCAGGTTGCATAAGTTAACTTGTGCTAGGGCTTGAATAGTGTTATGCTCATACTGGTTTGGGAGTGCTGTTAGCCTGGTCTGACATTGTTGCTCATTCAAATTGAAAAGATATACTGCTGTTCTCTTGCGCTGGAAGTGGCTCTGGATAAGAGCATCTGCTTAATGAATGTAATATAATGTAATGTAACATGCTCTGAGATGCTCTTAAAAAGCTGGCTGTAGATAACTGGCTACTAGTTTATAAAGTTTATTTTCAAGGGACTTTCCAAAAATATATTTTACTGGAATGTTTTTTTTTTTTTTTTTTTACAGAGAAATGAACTATGGAGTACTTTTGTCCACAACAGACTATCTAAGCTCAGCATACCAAATCATAGACATCTTCACGAGGAATCATTTTATTTCAAGTTTTTCTACGTGTAATATGCAAATAGAATGGAAAAATGGAGTTGGCGCAGGCGCACTCTTCTGCTGGAGGAGGAGGAGGAGGAGGGCCTTAGCCCTTCCAGTAACTTCCCTGAAATTTACGTCACATTTTAGATGCTGCACATATTAACAAAGCGCATTCGTAGATGAACTACGTTAAAGTTATATTGTTTGTATGAAGTACAACATAGCTTGGGCTCGTGAAGAAAATCATCCTCTCCTCGCGATCAAAACGCTCAAGTACTGCTCTTTTCCTCTTTACCCATGACACCCCGCGCTCGGTTACAACGCGGAAGTACTGCCCAGTGACTAGTTTCGCAGGCACTCAATATTACGTTACACCATTTACTTTAAACTTTTTGTTTCGGTACCGCAGGACGGATAAGAGGAGGTTTATAAAAATAGAGGACAGCGGAGATGGCGGACAGTGGGGATACGCCGGAATCCTGTACCGATCCCAAAATCATCAAAGTGACAGTCAAAACTCCTAAGGAGAAAGAAGAGTTCGCCGTGCCTGAAAACAGCACCATCAAACAGGTCGGTCATCATGAGATGTCATCAATCATTAAGTTCTGTCTGCTTGTGACACCATGATTAACGTATCCTCATGACAACAACTTTGTGCTAATCTGCCAAAATAAATACGAACTGGAATGAACAGAGTGTTGCTGTCTGTTCTTCTCCACCCCTCCAGTCGTAGGCTACGCACTGGCTGCTGAGGTAGAGCTGGTTAGCAACACGCTATGTTTGTATCGCTAGATTGTTAGCTAGGTGGGCGTTTTTCCAAACGTTTCCGAGGTATTGTTCTCCTTAGGTAGATAACATGTGGCTGGCTGGTCTTGTCGCGAATATAATAGTTCTGTTCAACTGAGTGGATTAGAACAGAAGTTAGCGAGCTTGCAAAAGAACATGCGAACTTCTTAGGCAATAACACTACCTGGTTAGCTAAGTAGCTAGCTTATGATGTCCAGTCAGGTGTCGCTGAATTCGGTGTATACTAAATGTCTTTTATATGTAGCCTATTAAAATGATACGACAGTTCAACCAGTTAGCAATCAGCCAGCGTATGTGGAACTTCGGCAATAAAATCGCAGGTGGAGTGGAGCGGAGAGAAGTAGGGTAATGACAGTAATATTGTGCCAGATCAGTCAAGTTCATTTCATGCTGAATGACCCGTTCGATTACATCCTTAAATTGGCTAGTGTTCCCTCACTTTTTCACAAATGTAGCTAGTTAGATAACACAAGCTGTTCTCGTATATGAGATCGGGAAGTGATTGTTATGGCGTGATAATGCACTGATCAGGGCGGCGGAATATGGGCACCCGGCCCGAGGGGAATGCCACTGCAGTCCGAGGGCGGACTCTGTTTGTAGTTTTCTAAAATATGAAAGTAAAAGAAATATAACTCGTCCTGTATGAAGGCGTATCTGCCTGGTGGATGGATAACGCAGCACTGCAGCAGCCCGTCACGGTAAACGCAGCCACCGCCCCCCTGTTCGGCAAGGACCAGACATCCTCATACTGTCCCCTGGGATACAGTGACGCACAATCGCCGAGCAAAAAAAGAAAAAGAAAACTTTTGGTGAATTGCTTGAAGGTTACCTTCATGAGAATAACCCTTTTCCATTAACCGTGCGTGTTATGCGGGCAGTTAGATTGTAGTGTTGTAGACTGTGTTCTCCCTCTTTGGAGGTGTTGGTGCGTGGCGGCGTCCTGGATTAGTCCCGAGTTCACTCACCCATCTCTGGCTCTAATTATACCTGTCCCCGCAGATCAGATACTGCAGGGTCACTGTTTTTTTTTTTTTTCCTGAAACACGTTTTTGTATTGGCCTAATTCTGCTGTCAAGGTATGCTTCATACTGTTGTTTATGTATTTCTAGTGCAAGCTCATTTTCAGCCGTACAGGTTAGCTGTTTAGATTGTCGGTAGTCGGTTAGTTAAGTTGTAAATATTTTAAAGATGTAGCTGAAGAAAATAACTGGGCATGGTGTTTATCGTTGTTATGCCAAAATATTTAAATATATAAAATATAAATATAAAAAAATATATAAAGGCAGATGTTCATGTACAAGGCGAATAACTACCCTTTCCCACCATAAAGCTGGAACCAGGCTGGCTCACTATACTCTCTTTCCCACAGTAGATATGAACCCTCTACAGTGGAAGAGGGGACTTTGGTGCAGATACAACCTTATTGTTTCTTTGTTTACATCCGAGTTGAACCCTGCTATTGAGCTTTTTTAAGCTTGATGCATTACTCTGAAATAAAAATGAGCACAAGGATTGGCTCCTTTGTCCTTCTTTGAGCTTTTCTTATAGCTCAACAGTTTTTCATGTTCATTAACAATGCAAAAACTTGAGAACTCTCCTGAATATAGCTCCAGGACAGTGTACAGCTCCCCTTCTTGCAGACACTGCAGTGGGAGACCAGTGGAGCCCTGGCAGGCTGCTGCTTGGTTTCACTCTGGTTGGGCGTTTAATGCTGGGTGATGGAGGGGCCATTTTTAAACCCTTTGGCATGACTTGCAGGACTGGGGTTGGGTGGATTTTTTAACCATAAGGCCACTGATCCAATGAAAAATGGAAGGACTCCTCCTATATGCATTTGGCACAAATCAGTACATTCAGAGTCTGGAGGACTGTTGTTGGATTGATAAGAAAAGAGCTGATTTGCAGTCTAATACTGCTCTTAGCCTAGCCTTCTTGTATGCACCTTTGTAAGTCTATGTGGATTAGTGCATCCGTTAAATGACTAAATGCAAAGCATATGGACTGTTTGCAGGTAGAGAGGGTCACACGTCCAGAGCTTTGAGCCCAGTGCAGTTACTCTGAATCAGAGCTGATGTTGCACCATTCAGCTCCTGCAGACAGACAGAACTCCCCCTCGATGCCACGCATAAGTGTCAAACAGCCAGCTCATAAACACCACCGCAGTGCAGCTCATCAGTGGTGTTGACATTATACCTGTTTTAAAGGACGGTGGCCTTAACCCTTTCAGTACTGGGAGGGACTGGTGTGGTGGCTGTTGAGTGCAAGCACTCTCTTCCTCTCCCTGCAGTTTAAAGAGGAAATCTCCAAGCGCTTCAAGACTCACACTCAGCAGCTTGTGCTGATCTTCGCGGGGAAGATCCTGAAAGATGGCGACCTGCTCACACAGCATGGCATCCACGATGGACTGACTGTTCACCTGGTCATCAAGAGCCAGAATAGGTAGACTAACCTGCAGAATCAGTGCTAACACTAACACACATACCAGTGTACATACACACATGCATTTGGTGATTTAGGACATCATAGACAGCGTTTGACCTCATCCTGGTGTTTATAAAACCACTCCAGAAATCGTTTTGAACTGATGAAGGCATTATCATCTTGGAACTTGGGCACATCTTGGGAAACAATGTGTGCATCATAGAGTGCACCTGGTCACCTAAAATGGCTATGAATTCTTAGGTCATAATTCTCTCATGCAGAGTAATAATTGTTCTCATTGACAAGATACAGTAGCTGCCCATACCATAACAGCTGCCATACCATAATATCAGCTTTGTGAAGCTCATGACTTACCATTTCTGTTGAGAGTGGGTCAGGGAGATGTAGTTTCAGTTCCGTAGTAAATTGTGAGGCTGTAGTTCAGTGGGTTTTAACAGCTGTCTTGTTATGTGTGTCCCTGTCAGCGAGTTTTGTCCTGTAATCACTGTTCCTCTTTTCCCATGCATTTTTACCCTACTTGGTACTTATTGCCATGATTGGACACAGCTATCTTTGACATATTAAATAGTTCTGCTGTTTCTGTGACTAACACACCTGCAGTCAAAGCCTCTTTCAGAATCTGGTAGATCTCTCATGTTGCTTTACAAACTCACATGGAGAAGTTTTGATGAAACCCGCATAGACTGCTTTTTAAATGCAGTTTAGTTAAAAATACAAGTCATTTGGTGTTTCCATTATTTTCTGAACCCCTTGTAGATGCACACACACACACACACACACACACACAAAGATATACACAATAACACCAAAACACACACATACAGATGTAGCTCCTCTCTCTTCTGTGGTGCTTGTCAGACAGGACAGGTGGTCAGGAGTGGCTGAGGTTTTCTTGCACTTCTCTGCCTTTCAGAATTTACCTGATACCCCCTTCCTCCAGGAGGTAAATGCTTATAGTATTTCTGAAAAATTCTCCCTTGTGCTGTCCCAGACTGGGGTAAGCTGTGCAGCTGATGTCACAGGTGTACTTCCTCCTGTTTTCTCATGTTGGAATGATGTCATTCTGAAAGTCTCTGTCAAAAATTGCATATTCTAAAGCTCAGACTAATGTGGTCTGTTTTCTAACCTGGTCAGACATGGGCTGTTTTGGGTCTCAGCAATTCTGGGCTAGGCCACACTGAACCAGGGAGACCCTGGAAAGGAAGTGGATGTGAAGTCCCCACAGGACTTCTGATTGGCTAATAGCTGGCCGACACCAAGTTGATTAACAGATATGGTGCTCTTTTCTCTGAAGGTCCCAGGAGCCTGCAGCCGCGCCCCCCAGCAGCGGAGGTGGCGTATCTTCAGAGCCTGGTAGCACAGTGTCCTCTACACCTGCCCCACCCTCCAGCACCCCCATCAGCCTGGGTAAGAGGGCTTCCCAATCCAAATATGTCATTCTGTTCAGCTGATTCCTCTCACAGCTCCGGGGCCAGTGCTGCTCTCTGAACAGCTGCGTTGGGTGCAGTCTGTGAGGTCATTTCTGGCTGTGCTGTGCTGCAGGTGGATTGAGTGGACTTTCTGGCCTGGCTGGTTTGGGCCTGAATACAGCGAACTTCTCTGAGCTGCAGACGCAGATGCAGAGGCAGCTGCTGTCGAACCCGGAGATGATGGCACAGATAATGGAGAACCCGCTGGTGCAGAACATGCTGACCAACCCAGACCTTATGAGACAGCTCATCCTGGCCAACCCACAGATGCAGCAGCTGATCCAACGCAACCCAGAGATCAACCACATGCTGAACAACCCTGACATCATGAGACAGGTGAGTGCTGCCCCCTGCTGGATGATGTATGTCACAGCACTGCCACCATGAGAAAGTGGAAGGAGCTTAAATACCGCACTGAGAGAGGGGAAGGGTTTTGCACTGTATAAAGTTTTATATGATGTGCTCTTCCTTCTCTTCCTCTTCAGACGCTGGAACTGGCCCGGAACCCTGCCATGATGCAAGAGATGATGCGTAACCAGGACCGAGCCCTAAGTAACCTGGAGAGCATCCCTGGGGGATACAGTGCCCTGCGCAGGATGTACACTGACATACAGGAGCCCATGATGAATGCTGCACAGGAGCAGGTCTCTCACACACACTCCTTCACACACACTAACTTACGCTCACAAACACACACACACACATACACACACACATTTACATTCTCAAATACCCTCGTAGACTCACACGTGCTTACACTCACAAATACACATACACAGACTATACTCACACATCCTTGTGCATAAACACACCTGCTTACATTCACTCACATCTACTCGGTTTTACTTACATACAGACACACACAGACTTCTCAGAGTATTCTCCCCGTGTGAGTGGCTCGGAAGCGGTGCAGTGTTGCTGTCTGACTGACCGTGTTTTGCAGTTTGGGGGAAACCCATTTGCCTCGCTGGTGAACAACTCCAGCAGTGGATCCCAGCCCTCACGCACTGAGAACAGAGACCCTCTACCCAACCCCTGGGCCCCGCCCACCTCCACCAGCACACCCCCGGCCACATCCAGCACAGGCACTGCCCCGCCCAGTCTGGGATCTGCCATGGGAGGTATAGCTACTGCCGTCAGTCAGGGGATGCACCAAAAGGCACACACACACACATTCATACACACACACACACACACACACACACACAGCCAGACAAACACATGCACATTCATACACACACTCACACACACACAAACACACACGCACATTCATATAACCACACACTCGCACATTCATTTTTGTGTGTGTATATACTGGTAACTGTGTTTAATGTGTGTGTGTGTGTGTGTGTGTGTGTGTGTGTGTGTGTGTGTGTGCGCGTGCGTGCTGTTGTCTGTGTTTAATGTGTGTGTATGTGTGTGTCTCCAGCAGGCATGTTCAGCAGCCCTGGGATGCAGAGCCTGCTGCAGCAGATCACAGAGAATCCTCAGCTGATGCAGAACATGCTGTCGGCCCCCTACATCCAGAGCCTCATGCAGAGCCTGAGCCAGAACCCAGACCTCGCAGCTCAGGTAGATGCACACACACCCACACACACACTCTACGCACACAATAGGCACAGACTCGCGTACACACACACACACACTCTCTACACACGCAACTAGACTCACACTCACACACAGTGATGTGTTTGCTGTGTTGTTGACTGGCTGCTCTTCTGTAGATGATGCTGAATAATCCCTTGTTTGCGGGGAACCCCCAGCTTCAGCAGCAGATGAGGCAGCAACTTCCAGTGTTCCTGCAACAGGTTAGTGACCTGGACAGATATGACTACTTGATCAGTGAGCAATAACTGATGTTGTGATTGGTGTAAAATGCAAGTAAGGCATCTTGTGTTTGGTGTTGAGTGTGTATTGCTGCTTGCTCAGATGCAGAATCCTGAGATGCTTTCTGCGATGTCGAACCCACGAGCCATGCAGGCTCTGCTGCAGATTCAACAGGGGCTTCAAACCCTTGCCACCGAGGCTCCAGGCTTCATCCCGGGGTATACTCTCTCTGTGCAGTATCTCCTGTCTGAATGTTAACTGTGTGTGTGTGAAAGGTACCTCTTTTCTCTGTATGCCTGTGTGGGTGTGTGGGTGTGTGTGTGTGTGAGAGAGAGAGAGAGACAGAGAGAGAACAGTATCTCTTCTCTTTCCCAGCTCGTAATCTGGGATGGTGGAGTACTGAGAGTTGTTTGGCTTCTTGTCAGGGTTGGACTGGGAGGAGTTGGCAGCACTGGTGGTAACCCGGCCCCTGCCCCTGCCCCTGCCCCTGCCCCTGCCCCTGCCCCCGGCACTGCCCCCGGCACTGCCCCCACACAGACCCCTGTCAATCCCCAGACCGTCTCGGAGGCAGGGCAGCAGCAGTTTGTACAGCAGATGTTACAGGCGCTTGCCTCTGCCAGTCCACAGGTGAGACAAACCCTTTTTCTGAACACAAACTGTAGATGTGCCCCGGTGGAGTGGTCCGTCACTTGAGAACGCAACATCCCTGCTGTGTGGCTCCTCAAACGGTGGAGCCCCTGTGTTGTGTCTTTATAGTAGAAGCCCTGTTTTGACCTGACCTGGTCTCTTTGTGGTGGACCCCGCGTGTGCGGTCCTTGTGCGGTCCCCTGCAGGTGCAGAGCCCGGAGGTGCGGTTCCGGCAGCAACTGGAGCAGCTGAGCGCCATGGGTTTCCTGAACCGCGAGGCCAACCTGCAGGCGCTGATCGCCACTGGAGGGGATGTCAGCGCTGCCATTGAGCGCCTGCTGGGCTCCCAGCCCTCCTAGCCCCCGCATCTCAGACATTTCATCTATTTTTGATAAACAGCTGCTGAATCTCTACAGTCCTGGCTTTACTGCTCCCCACCCTGTAAGACAGAGCGGACGTGATGAAGGAAACCCAGGCTTGTTTTGGAACATGTTCACTGCGTTAGTGTCCCTCTGCTGCAGCTTACAGCCCACCACCCCCCCCTCCCCAACGTGGAGCATCCCTCAGACTGGCATATTTGGTTTGTGCTCCTAGCCTAAACTCATCTATATTCAGCAAGAATCAAAGCACCAGATGTCCGCTACAGAACTGCGTTTCTCATCGCCACTAACAGAGCCTTAAATGCAACCAGAGGTATTTATTAAATCGGTATGTTAGTTAACACTGACCCTAGAACAGTGTTACTAGAGGAGATTAAAAAGAAACCATCTTAAGCTGGGGAAGATACACCTAGTAAATGTTTAGTTCACATCCTGTAATCAGTTACCCAATCAAGCAGGTAGCGAGTCACAGACCTCAAAGGAAGACTCAAAAATACATATGTAGGAAGAAGCAGGTTTTGTTTTTCTGCACTGTAGTAGGAAGTGATGATGGTGCCGAGTGGGCGGGATTTCAGAGGGTCACAGTTGTCCTTTGGCCCTCACACAGTGTGTTTTTCCTGGTGTGTTACAGTTGGAAATTCGTAAGTGCACTTTTCACCCGAAGGGCCACTTTTGAAAAGCCACGTTACTTTTAAACTGCCTTGTACAAATATCAATAATAATTACAATGTACATTTTCAGTTTTTAATCAGTAGCTGTTTTCTCCTGTGCACAGGTAAATAAAGTGAAATTAAAGAGAGCTAAGATGTGATCCTCTGTTTGCTGCTCCCACACCCTACAAATGAGTCTTTACTGAAGCTGCAGATATGCTATTTATTCATAGGAGAAAAAGTTATATTTCATTCCTGTCATTTCTTCACTAGAACAGTACTTCATGATACCACTAGATGGCAGTAAATGTTTTTAACCTAGGACCATTCTGCTCACCGCACTAATTAAGTTAGCCAGTTGGTGTTTTTTAACTATACTTACAACAGCACTGTTCACAGGTGGTGTTGACTTTGGCCCTTCATACGTGACACTGATACTCTCTAGACTTGGTTCCATTGGACTGGTTATAACTTGCGAATCTCCACAAAATTGCTGCTGTTATAGAAACACAAGCAGCCACTTTAGCACAGCGAAAGAAGGATCCGCTGTCGGACAGCCACGGGCGGGATCCGCTGTAGGACAGCCACGGACGGGATCCGCTGTCGGACAGCCACGGACGGGATCCGCTGTAGGACAGCCACGGGCGGGATCCGCTGTAGGACAGCCACGGGCGGGATCCGCTGTCGGACAGCCACGGATGGGATCCGCTGTAGGACAGCCACAGACAGGAGCTTTGTGCCTTCAGTGGTTCTGCAGTCAGTATGTTACTCTGTTACATCGTGTGCTTGTGTGTTGTGCGCTATGGAGGTGCAGCTTGCTGTACTGGCACTCTCTTTGGAGTCCACAGAGTGAATCTGAACTGCACACTCAAATATGGTTGCCTGAGAGTGTGAGCGTGTTGCAACTTGACTTTGTGTGGATGGCGGAGTCTTTGTGAGTCAAGCGCTCTCAAATATCAGCGATGAACAGCAGAGGTTTCCTGAAACGGACAGGGTGCAGATGCAGGGTGTTATCAGAATTAGGGGCCCCCTCCCAAAATGGCAGGGACTTCTTGTGAGATCATAGTTCACACTATGAGAGAGATTTGCACCCTGCTCCATCGCCATAGAGATGGCCTTTCCCAGCTGTGAGTATTCACTGCAGTACAAACCCTTGACAGAAAGGATGGGCACATTCAGGCAGAAAAATCACATGCGGGCCACACCATGGCTTTCACACAGTTAAACCTTTAATTGGACTTTGAGTTCCACAAAGAAAGAGCTCTCAGAAAGGGAGAAGCAACTGTTTCCATCACATATGGGGGTGACAGTTTGTGAGATGAATATACTTCTTTGTTTTGTTGAGGGTAAAAAAAAAACATTAGCACAGGGAGGAAATGCGTGATGATGTCACTTGGTCCGTTTCACAGTGAAGCTAAGGAGAGGAAACAGTGTTCTCCCCAGTGACTGTCCGTTTCCATGGCTACTGCTGAGTGCAGACAGCGCGTTCGATCTCGGCTGCAATCTCCGGAACACTCTTCTGGATGTCCACTGTCAGCGCGTTCTCTGACTCCGAGGGAGGCTCCAGCATTTCAAACTGTGACTGGAGCAGGCTGGCCGCCATGAAATGCCCCCTCCTGGCCACCATCCGTGCGTGGATGAGCTCGTAGGATCCCTGCAGGAAGGCGAACAGAACGCCGCCCACAGAGTCTGGCGAATGTGAGGCAGAACTGGGGTTCAGAGCTCTGGATCCAAACAGCAGCAGCTGGCGGTACAGTTTCTTTAAGGCCGAACAGGTCAGGATGGCGTTGGTCCCTGCACACATCTCCCTACACAGAAAAACCAGCACTGATTATGATGCAGTGGTCCCACACAAACCACACCCTGCAGACAGGTCATATTACACTCACATTATTGTCTTCTAGCAGACACTCTTATTCAGAGTGACTTACAAACTGAAGGGAGGCAGCATCCCCTTATGAAGAACTGAGGGTGGTCGGGGTGCTACCCTAACAGCAGCGTACATACGCACGCACGCACACACACACAAGATGTCCCTGTGTTTAACATGAATTTCTCAGTATTGAAGCCCACAGATGGGAAGTGTGCATGTGTCAGGGCTCCACTTTCAACAGGCCACACTGGAGTGCACTGAGTGAATCAGGGCCTCAACTCGTCATCCAGGCTCCTGAGAAGAGGGATGCCAGCGAGCACCAGTTTCACAGTGAGTAGGAGGTAGAATTAGGGAGCGTGATTCATGGTCCCCTGATACATACGGGAAAAGCCACAGAAGGGGGGGGGGGGGGGGGGCAGGGGGCAGGGGGCAGGGGGCAGGGTAGGGGTGTGTCATGGGGGAGAGACACCTTGTGCTTCTCTTGCATGTCAGTGTGAACACATCTGCCCTCATCACTGGTATGCCAATAGAACCAGCTCAGTGCCCAGCCAGACAAAGTGTGTGAGTGTGTTTTTAAAGGAATGCACTCTTGTCCTTTTACCTTTGGATGATGTCATGAAGACAGAGTAACCATGGGGTCCTGTCCTAAGACAAAAACGCAAGATCAAATGTGTGGTACAAGGTGAACATCTTTCATTTCAGACACATTCTGAGCCGCTTCCCTTCCTTTTGCTACCTGCACCTGAAAGAAGGCATGATAAAATACACATGAGCAGGACTCAGCACCTGCACACTACTTTCATGTGAGAATTGAAATACCACACGCACTGTTACAGCTGCCACTAAATTTTCTCAACTAACTTTTCTGTGCGCAAACACACACTTCATTGAATCATAACGTCTTAAATCACTTAGCCATTATAAAAAGCTAAATCTAACAGTATACTTAGCTCATCATAAACAGGGTGGAACAGTTTGGAACTGTAGCGTCTGATCACGCCAGACATAAAGTTGAGCGCGGGTGGCACCTGGTCAGTCAGAGGAACTCCGCTGGCCATCTTTTCAACGTTTTCTTTGGAGTGATAGTCATCCCCTTCGTGTAGAGGCCATCCTAGCTAAAGATCAGAGTGAGCATCAGCATAAAGCACGGATGCGCTTAAAGATTGACTTACATTACTGTGGAAAGGTTTACCTTTTTGGAGAGAAAAGACCCCACAGTCGATCTAAAACAGAAAAGGCAAAGTTACTAGTTGAAGTTTAACTGAAGCAACTTTAGTTGTAATGTTAATGAATAACTCATGGCGGTTTTTACTGAACCACTGAATAGAAGACTTGTGTTCTTGCTTTTGACTTGCAGCGGAGCTCAAGTGGATTTAATGTCACAATAGTGCTGTCCGCAAGTGACTACTAGGTTTTGTAGAGAGGCAACCACTATTATGTCATCATACAACCGTGAGATTTAAGAGCAGTCAACCAACACGGAAAGTACAAAAAACTTTGAACGCAATTTTCTGTTTGCCGTTTGCTTGAGCATGTCCCATCCGGATGTTTATTTGTTATACTGTGTTCAATCATTCTGCTGGTAATACGGACCTTAATGACGCTGTCAAACCACTTGTGCTATGAGCTAGCGTTTCACCCCGTAAGATAACATGTTCTCAAAACTACAGCAGTGTGACCGGTTCTCTCTCCCGTCATTGATATTCATTGTGAGCAGAGATACGGAGTGACCGCTTATCCAGTAGGCTAATGGGAAAGCGGAAACTATGATCGCAAATGCGTTTGTTAATTTTCAATAAATCAATGAATTTGCCCAATGATAAAATGTCAACCTACTTCCCGCTCCCGGACACTCCCATAATAACAAGTATCATTTTGTTAGAGGTATAGACGGACAGCGCCGAGAGGCGCCGACACACAACCGTCCCGACAACAGAAATGGCAGGTCGAATATGTGTGGCTCGCTGTGACGCGGAATATGTCCGCCGCCTCTGTCTATTTAAAGCTACAGTACCCACAGTACACGAGCGGCCAGACTCCGTCAGCATTTCTTGATCTAATCTGATGGTCATAAGTAAAATCGATATGGAGAACAAGAGCCAAACACTTACATAGACACAGAGACTAAAAACATATCAGACTTAAAGGTATAATTGCTAAACACATTTAACCTGACTTAAGAGTCGCAAATTAGGTCTCCAAGAGAAGGCATATCTACGTTGGAAGAGAAATAAATTATATATTTTAACATCTAATTGAGCGCGCATCATCATTACTGTCCTGGCAGACTGTGCCTTTCTGCTTTGACCGCGTGTGTCTACGTTGGAGTGCGGCCAGATCGATACAAAGAAATGTGATCATATTCAGGCAAGACCACAAAGTCTAATGGCCAAAATGCAAATAGTTGGCTACATCGATTAAGACCGTGCATACAAAGCCATTTTGTCATCCTAATGAAGGACATGGGTTTATTATCTAAAAGTGTGTAGCTGGTCAATAGGTGTGTATCAAATATCAGGAATTCTCAGAGTTTGACATTTTCCCCTTTACTAGATATATATTTCACCGAAAATCATCTATTATTAACAAGTACATCATGTTCCTACGCTTTAGGCACAAATGGCTTCTGAATCCCGACGAAGGGTAGCCTTCACTTGTATTGCAAATGATCAGTGGCCTTCTGTGGTCACTTCAGGAGCTATAGGTTGTATTAATGAGGGAGACGCGCAATGTAGCTCCCTGTAGATGGAGACAATCACACAGACCCGGGCAGAAACGCGAGCGAGCGAGAGAGAGCAGAGAGCAGAGACAGGGAGGGAGGGAGTAACAGCACACTCTCCCATTCCAGAAACAAGGCATCGAGTCTCATTCCCGTATCTTACGAACTGCGAATGTTTACCGCCTCATTCATCAGACAGCATTTTACAACAGTGTGTCCGCTTGCTGCTTAGTGTCCGCCCGTTGTTACCGAGGTCTCTGCTCTGTCATGTAGAATAAGGAAAATAAAGAAAGAAGAATGAAAATGCTTCGCTTTCGCACTTCAAGCATCCGGTCTCTAAACCAGGAGATCCAGTGCACGGTGCGGCTGCTGGACGATACGGAGATCTCGTGCAGCATTCAGGTATGAACATTGTATGACTTGAACTGATTCTGCGGTGTCTTCCCGCGTGCTGAGCTTTTAATTCCAATTATCATGAAGCGTGAAATGATCAAACGCACCAGTCCATTCTACGGTCCAGGTAGCATGCGAATGTGTTATTTGCAGTAATGAAACCGAGTGTTGTTGACCGTGCCATGCTCGTGTAACAAACAGGCGAGGATGTGTTATTGTTTGCTGTGCCCTGTCAGTGTTACTAAACGAAGCCTCTTTGCCGGGAACATTTTGACGCTCTGTATTTTACAATGTATGCCTTCGTCTTCAATGGTTGGTTTACAAAGCATAGTGTAGATAGGTTAAAGGCCACACGCAGTTTGGAGGAGATACCATAGAACAGCAATTAGTACATCCATCCAGCATTGAATGTGTTCTGTGAAGCTTATGTGAAATATTTGTTTCTTATAAATGAAATATTTTGTGTCTTGCTCTCTCTTGTGCCCGCACCTGAGAGCGAAGAGTGAAATGTAAGCGTTTACCTCAAGCCCACTTTTTGAAGTGGATGAGCAGGGAGTTCCGACAAATTGTTCTTGGCCAGTTTTGCCTGGCAGCTCTGCTTGCAAGCTAAATAAAGTTAAGCACTGGAGACAAGATTCTAGGTAGATATTGATGGGTGTGGTTTTGCTTGAGTTACTCTGTTCCTTAGACTATTCTTGATTGTATTTCAAAGAAAAATGACTGCAGTTCAGAACGAGAAGCAGGAGGCAGTGTTTCGAATGTGAAGTCATAAATGCTGTGAATGGAACTTCTGATCAAACAGTTTAGTGATGAATTGTCTGACTGTATGTGAGGTTGTCCTGGGGGGGGGGGGGGGCAGCACTGTGAGGTGTTGATGTGTCATTGCATGGGTGTGGTGGGGCGTGGTTGGGGTGGTGAAGTTCTTGGGTGTGGTAGGTGTGGTGGACCCAGGTCTTATAGACTGGACTTTACCCTTTATTCTGGATCAGAATGTACCCAGCTCATGATCTGAACAAGAGTGAATACTGAACTGTCAGGGCACTCGGTGCTGAATTTAAACAGTTAACTCATCTGTCATTTAAAGATATTAAAATTTCGAGAGCTGGATGTGATGGATGTGATGTGCTGGATGTAGGTGTTGGATGAGATGTTAACTGGGCACCAAACTCTTCATCTGTGTGAGGACTGGACTCACACCACTGTCATTCCCATTATGGGTGGTTTCTATGGATACGCTGATGGACGGCTGGGCATCAGAGGCCTGTATCCCTAAGCCTACTGGCTTCAGCCTACTGATATGGATAGCCACTGAGCTGAGTTAGTAATGTTAGATTCTAATCAAAGAGCAGGGCAGTCTCTCCACAAAGAGCTGATATCCTACCCCCTAAGAGTCTCCAATGATTTTTTAATAAGGGGGGTAAGAATCCCCTCCTTTCCTGACAGAGTGGTACGATCCAATAGGTCCAGCTGGTTACTGCTTGGTAACGGCCATGTGAGTGGCCCTCTCTCCAGTGTGAGCTAGACCTGCCTCGGGTCTGAACCGACCCGGACGCTGATGGCATCTGTTTCCACACACATCCAGGATCGATCAACAGACAACAGGGGTGGGGGTGGGGGTGGGGCACGATCAAGGACAGTGCTGTCACACGTGTAGCCACTAAACTGTACATGGTTGTATCTGGCAGATCTAACATGCTGAGCCCATATAGATTCCTGCGTTAATCTTTAAAGAGCTGCGACCTCTGCACTGCTGGCCTAATGGGGGGAAGTTGTGTTTAGTCGTATACATTTTTTAAGCAATCATAAAGGCTTAATGGGTCCTGTTCCTCTGCCCATACCCAATGCATATTTTATGATCATCCACACAGACGCACAGTTCCTGCTAACAACAACAATCTTTTCTCCCAACGCTGGAGCAGCTTATTTTTCCAGAGAAATGTAGGTCACCCACAGATAAAAGGACCGAACCAGTGAAATAAATGGACAGTTTCTTTCAAACTTGCAGAGTGAGTGGGTTCTTCTGGGGTTGTTTGTGAGTTTGTGGAGTGACTGCGTTGCCGGGGCAACAGGAGGTCTGCACCGGATGGGGTGACGTCCATCCAAACAGCCTGCTGTTGGCATGTCATGAGCTTTGGATGGAGCTATGCTGGTAACTCCGCCCCTGAGGTGCATATGTTTAGCCCATGCAGTGAGGTCTGGGTTATGGGGAGTAAAAATAGGGAACTTACTAGCAAACACATTTCTAATACATTACTTTAATAATAAATATTACATTAGTGAATATTACATTGTTAAAATATTACGTTATTAACATGATATTATTATTCATGTGATATTACATTACATGTTGTATTGCTAGTAAAATATAAAAGCCAAGTTGAGCAGAAGGGCTGGAGCAGCACACAGGTGTCTGACAGTGAAGGTCCTGCAGCTCCTGCCCCCTGGAGTTACAGGTAGAGGCAGCCACAGCCAGGTGAGAGCTATATGATATATACCCTGTATATATCATATTTTGGGGCCTTTGATTTCAGAGTCTTTCCTCAAATGATACACTTACACATTTAAAAAGTAACAACTCTTCTCTGCTGTTAAGATAGAAGGCTTCCATTTTGAAAGGCTCTTTATTTGTTTTAATAACTAAGAACACGAGCTAATTAGAAATCTATTCACTGGTTTTCTAACCTACTTGAGTCTATCTAATCCTCATATAAAACCCTGAACCCATTAGTCTAGCACTCCCCTTGCAAATGAGGTTTATACTCTTTCACTTTATCAGTAAGTTCACCACTTGTTAACAGGCAGACATAGGAACACCAGTCTCACAGTGTATTCTGAGCTCTGTAGCCAAGCAAAACTATAAGAAAGGTAGGTCTACACTTAGTTTGAACTGAAGTGTTTTGAAGAGTCATGTATAGCAGATGAAGTAGACTCTCCTTCAGTCCTTCTTAAGCTTTTCAGTATGCATACCTACTGAACTCCATGCTAAGAAACAGAACTTTATATTTTGATGAAGTTGTCATTTACATGAAATGATATGATCATGTTACGAAAGTACAAACGCAGAATAGCTGTGATTTGAAGTCACTTTGGGCCGTGTGGTGCTAAGAATGTGCTACTCCCATCCTGAAAGACAGGTATTCCAGCCTGAAACAAACTGAGGCCTCCTCCAAGGTCAGATGACATCGTGTTCCATTTGGCACAGAGACACGATGCTCTTAAGATAATCAAACGCGGCGGTGGAGATGTCACACCAGACACAATGACAAACTCTCCACAGATCATATAACGGTTATTTTTAGTCAACAGCCTCTCTTTTTAAATGTCTTGGGGTTTTTATGGATTGTGAAAATTCCGAGGAAATCTTTGATTGAAATACTTGCATCGTGGTCTTTGAAACCAAACCAAGCTGTCCTTGATGTTTGTAGCATTTGTACACGTTTGATGAAAATGTTCCTTTTGCTGCCACAAAAGATATTTTCACATAAGTGTCTTTAATAGGGGTTGGCTATGTGTAGCCTAATTATTTACAAACCTTAAGTTACTACTAATTTCCACTTCCCTGTTCAGCTACTACTATATGACAAAGACTGTGTTTCTGCTACACACAAGATCTATGCATGAAGCCTGGAAATGAAATGCCACTGTGCCACTTTGGGCATTTTTTGTTTCATACCAAACCAAAAGGGGAATGTAAAGATCTTACCAATGTTAGCCTGGCAATGGCAATATCTTCGAAAGGAACCAACACGGCCGATTTACATGGGCACTTGGAGTTCATCACCTGGTGGGCTTTGCAGGATTCGGGAACAGAGATAGACAGTATGAGCTCTCAGGTAGTAAATACCTAGCCTGCCATTCCAGATCTGTATAAGAACTGACTGCTCTCAAGGCAACTGTTTTTTTTTTTTTTTGTGCTCTCATTTCCGTTTAAGGCTGGAGGAAAATGCGGGATAGAGATTGGATTGCATCATACTCCTCAGATTATCTTTTTCTATGATAATAGATGAGCAAACATCGTACAGAAATGGAGAGCTGGTAACTTGTTAAAAAATTTCTACCGTTCGTCGTTGGGAGTATAACATCGTCGATCGCCATTGGAGCAACCGTAGCAGTGAGCAGCAAAATGTGCGATGACAATATTTTCCTTAGGAGGAGGAAGGTTTTGACCAGATTTTGGATTCGGGTGATACACGTGTGTGTGTGTGTGTGGGTGGATGTATAATTCGAAAGATCAAATCCATAATTCCATTTGTGACTGGGAGACTGTGGATTGGTTAGGGCCTTTCATCTCACATGTGAACGTGTGTGTGTCTGTCCTTTCCCGAACCTGGAGGTTGAGTCAGACAGACCTTGCTCCCTTCAGAATGACCCCAGCACCTCTGGCCACCTCTGTCTGATGTTACAGAAGTTATGGCAGAGTGTCCATATTTAGTATGAATTTTTTGTTTTAATATCACAGGTCGGGCTATCATTTGACCTGAATCAGCTGAAATGATAACAAGGTAACATGTCAGTATCGCTTGTGGTCGTTATTGGCTCTGTTTAGAGTTTCAGTGCACACTGACTGCGAGGCAGAGAGGCCTGCTTTATCTCCTTATGTTGCACTGGTCGTGCTTCTCTGAGGTCTTTGCTCATATATATCATGCCTTTATTGTTGTCTGCTTGGTTTTGGCAACATTTTTACAGAATGTATGAGTGAGTGATGTTTGGAGTTATAAAATGTTTTGTGGAGGGCAGTTCTGGTGGTGAACAGTGAGGTTTTGTTGTGGGAAGTGGGTCAGTTCATCGCGGGCTGACCTTTGCAGTGGCCCGGTTCTGCAGTGAAGGTTAACTGCATAATCATCTTGCAGCACACGGATTCAGGAGTGCAACATTGCTGTGTTTCAGAACAACACTTTACTTTAGTAAAGGCAGGTGAATTTGCAGGCATATCTATGTTGTCTCCCGTTTTCCAATAGCCTATTATCTTGCCTTTCCCAACATATCATCCCTGGAGTTGATCATCCTCAAAAACATGATAACCCCCCAGTGAAGAGGAGAAGCATGTTTAAAAACTGTCTAGTGTGTCATGTGTACATGTGTGTGCACGTGTGAGTGGTGTGTGTGTGTCTGTGGGTGTGTGTGTGTGTGTGTGTGTCTGTGTGTGTTGCTCACGTGTTAGCTACTCTGTGCAGATGTTAGCATGCTCCTGGCTGGCCTCTGTCTGCTGAGGGCGGGCTGGGAGATGTAAACTCAGCAGGGTCTGGAGCCTCTTCCTGCGGAAGGTGGCATGCTGCGCTGAGCGCTTCATTAATAATCCCATACTAGGGAATCCTGCGACAGCCTAATCAGACCAAGGCCAGTTTTAAATCAACCACATTGATTTGGAAGCAACCTGAGATCTGCCAAGAAGAATGCTGGACAGATATGCCTGTCCAGTTTAGTGCTGTAAGATGAAGTGTGTCTCAGTGTCCCTCTGTCTCTCTATCTCTCTATCTCAGTGCCTGTCTTACAGCATTATTTTCATACAGCCTCAGTGTCTCAGTATCTCGGTGATAGTGAGAGGAGTCTCACAGACAGGTGATGCATCATTAATGAAGATCACCTTTCCCTCCTCAGGCCATGACTGTACTACTACACATTCCCCTATGACTGTGTGTGTGTGTGTGTGTGTGTGTGTGTGTACAGTACAGTGAGCATGTTTGTACATCTGTGAGTGTGTATACTATATTATAGTGAGTGTGCATGGGCCTTAGTGTGCCTGTGTCTGAGAGGAACATGGTCTGAGATCAATGTATACCTGAGTTGGCCGAGTCAGTTTAAAGAGAGGAAAACAGAAATGAGACAATTCAGTGTTGGTATTAAGACCATTACCACATTGTACTTTTGCTGTTTTATATTCTATTTCTGTGAACAACCATTTCTACTTGTTGCCTTGGCCACACCCTGGAATCTAACAGTAATAAATCATGTTTAAATATTAAAAATATATGAATGGATCAACTGAGATGGAGAGAGAGGGAGAGCTGAGGAGAATTAGAAATGAGAGATGATGAGCCACTGAGAGATGGAGGCATTAAGACTGAGAGAGAGAGAGAGAGGTAGAGAGATTGAGACAGAGAAAGAGAAAGATGGAGAGTTTCAGACTAAGAGAGATGGAGACATTGGGACTTAAAGCTGAATAGAGGATTGGGGGGGTTGGGGTTGGTGTTCTCAGTGCCTTTTGGTCCGTATCATATATACACACCATTTCCCTGTCAGCGTAACTGCCACCCAGAATAGCCCCAGGCTTATGTTTCTGTAATATATTCATTCCTACATAATGTCACCTTGTCTTTATATTTCTATTCAAATTCATAAGCGTGCTGTGCTCATGTTTCAGGGCTCTATTGTGCTTGGCTAAATATAGCCATGTTTCTATATTTATCCATCGCTGTTCTCTTCTTTGATGTTTTCTAAAGCTGACTAAAGGATTTTCTTGGACCTGTCCTGCCTGACATTCATGGGACTGCAGAGCGATGGGGGCCCAGCTGCCTGCCTCCGACTGATAGAGTCTGGATAATACACTGATTAGCCATAATTAGAAAAACACGATAAACGGCTTGTTTTACAAGCACATCTGAGCATCTCAGGCTATTGAAATTGCCTCAGTGGGGCTAGTGGGCGAAAATGGGAAAGGTCAGAGAGATGAATTGGACAGACAGACAGTCATGTAGTCTGCAGATGTAGTATCGCCTGTGTTGTGACTCTGCTTGGACTGCTCACAGGCTGTGGATAAACCCACTCACTATTCCCCTCTCAGAACTAGGACACAAAATCATCAAACATCAACAACCGTAAAATGAAGCTCTCTGAACTGCAGTGTCTCAGAGCTGTTTCTGCTGGAGTATTCTGAGCCGAAGGGATGCGCTCCCATTTAAGGGGTTCATTCTCCTTCCTCGAATTTAAGGTTTTATTCTGTCTTTTCAAATGTAAGCTTCATTTTGTTTCCTCAAACGGACAGAAGTGAAGTGCTTGGAGGGAGGGTAGCATGTGACTGACCTGTTGGACAGTGACGCATTGCTGAAAATCACACTTACTACTGTGTAATTACACATTTCCACATGGTACATATGTAATTTCATTTACATGGAATAGCCGGCTTTAGAGGGGCAGCAGTATAGCATAGTGGTAAGGAGCAGGGATTATAACCGAAAGGTTGCTGGTTTGATTCCCTGCTGGGGCACTGCTGTCGTACCCCTGGGCAAGATACTTAACCCAGAACTGTCTTAGTAAATATCCGGCTGTATAAATGGAAAGCATTCAAAAAATTGAATCCTATGTAAGTCACTCTGAATAAAAGCATCTATTGAATAGAAGTAATGTAGCGTAGAGCAATGAATGGAGCGTAATTATTCAAACAGAAATGAGATGGTGTAATTATTTGTGCATGTAAATCACATGTGGTGTGAATTGGTGTCTTCTCTGAGTGTACCTGTTTTCATTGAACCAGCCTCAGGCAGGATCACAGCCCGGGTTTGAACAATAAACCTTCCCTAAGCTGTAATGGGCCTCGCTCTTTGCAAATGGCTTTTAAGCCAATTACTGGCCCATCTCAGCTGTAATGGACACCAATCCAAAGAAGGATAAGAAGCTCTCTCCCTGGGGGAGTCAGAGAGAGGGGAGAAGCTGCTGGGGTGTGCTGATATCACAGGAAGCAGGAAGTGTGCATGGTGCATGTACTTGACCACGAGGACCGCTGATCCTGTGGATTCTGGGATCGAGTTTCACTCAATATGAGGCCTAAATCGAAACCTGCGCCCCCTCTGCAGCTCAGAGGAAACATGGAGGACAGTACAGCTTCATTACAAGTTTCTGTGATGCATGGCTGCAGCTAAAACTTGAATATCCAAGACTGTGTGTTAATGAAGCCTAATTAGCGTTCATTAATAAAGAGGTAGTGAGTTTGATTCATTGTGTCTGCCTTCTGGAAATGGGTCTCTCCTCTCATTCAGATCCTCATATTGGACGTTATAAACTATTAAGTTGTTTTTTGTTTTATCGAAGGTATAGGGCAACATTTCAGTCTTTTGAAATTTAAGTGTGAATTTTTGAATTAGCAAGGGAAATGAACAGTGATTTTCATTTTTGTTCATTGTATATGAGACACTTCTTGATTTCTTGATTAACATTCGTGCCTTTACTACGTTCGTACAACAGACATACGCAGTCATCATACTGTGTTGTTTAAAATTAGATTTATGTGTTCCCTAGTGGAGAATGAATCATGCTCTGAATTGCTTGAGTCTTTGATGTTGTTCCATGTCTAATGACATTAATGTCTTTGTCACCCTCGCGCATGCAGGAGTCTACAGAGAGAATCAAGAGCAGGCCATTTTTTAAAGAATCGTCTGTTTGCATACCGCCTTGATCAGAACATTCTCAAATGTTGACCTGATGTGAAAAACATCTACCTGACAAGGTCCATTCTCCTCTACTAGTTTACTGCCTCTGTGAATCACGCACACGCACACACGTTCTTAGCCAAGCATATTTTTTTAAATCGTTCCCGGAGCGTTTTGGCTGACATTTTAATTTTTGCCTCATATGGAGCTGTAACCTGCTTGTGGATGTGATGCCAGCCTGTCGCCGGGGGAGATGTAGCAGAGCCCGACTTATCTGTTGGGAGCAACACAGAGATGCTTGAAGCAGTGCATGCTGGGAGAGTAAAAAGAAAGCATTGTAATTTGGATTATGCACAGCCCTGGAGGACTAGCTCTTCTGATCAAATGAAGATTTTCAGTCAGACAGGAAGCAAAACTGCTTTTCATTGGTTGGTAGTGAGACTCCTCCCACATGTTCTGTGTAGGGTGAGAGAGGTGTGTCCCACTGTGCATTCAGGCATTCAGTCCCATGATCCTTTGATGCTAGCAGAATGCTTGCAGGATCACATGGAATAGTAAATACCAAAAGGTGAGCACCGAATAATATCTCAGGTTATACTTATACATATACATACACATACATATATGTACACAAATACACAAATACAAGCACATATACAAATGCGTGTATAGCATGTGTATATCTGTATCTATCTGCCTTCTCTCTGCTTTTATAATTTTTGTTTTTCATGGTTCGTATCACTCATAGTTTTAGAATGTTTTGTTTTCCTTGGTCTGAATGTTCTGTTTTTCCATTGTGTAAGTTTTTTCTTTCCATATCGCTTCTATCTTGTCTTATGGCTGCCTTGACAATTTTTTGAAAAGTGCTTTACTAATTAAAGTCACTATTATTGTTAAAAATGTTGTTTTAGTTTTTATGGTTCACTTTTTATTCCACAGAAATATCTTTTATGATTGATGTTGTATTTATTAGTTGTGTACATGCAAATGCTATAGCAAATAGAACAGGAAGTGAATTGAGAGAAATGGAAGACCTGAAACCTGGGCATACGGAGTCTCTGCACATAAGTATGTGTGTGTGAGAGATGTTTGTATATATATGTGTGTGTGTGAGAGAGATGTTTATACATATGAATGTGTGTGTGAGAGAGATGTTTCTGCATTTTATGTGTGCGACATTGCTGAGTGAGTGCTCTGGAGGGGTGATATTGTCTTTCTGCCTGTTACTCACACCTGAGAAGCTGTTCTATTTCAGAACCACTGCAAACCTGACAGGGCTTCTCACGTTCTGACCGGCTGTACTTGTCTCTCAATATTTGTTCCTATATAATGCGTTTCTGCCAGATTATGTCCATATCTAATTAGTCTCTGGCAAATTCTGCCCCACTTTTACATTTCTAATATAATAAGAAATGACCAGTGTGTCTGTAAAGGAAACTGACTAAGGGAACAGTCTTAATTTGTTCAAAGCACCAATAATAATATTGCTCTCTTTAGCTCTCATGTGAGACAGAAACACAGAGAAAGAAAATGTGTTCATGTAGATGAAAGACAAGCCCAGTGCGCCATGTCTGTGGGAGGAGAGGTTGACCTCAGCATTTTCCTCTGCAATGTCCAAGGTGACCCAAAGATACCTGATTCCACTCCATCCCGTGGGAGACTGTATGGTTCTGCCTCATTTCCACTGGAATAGTCCACTTAATAGAGGGGGGGGGGGGGGGACACTGAGATGACCTCATCCTCCCCAGATCAGACCATTTGGTGCCTGGCGAGGGCGGGGGACAAATACACTGGGAAGAGAAAGGCAGTGTGTCTGGCAGGTCATCCCTTGGCCACATACTGACCTCTGAAATCCCTAATCATTATTGCTGCTTCCAGGAGATTATAATTCAAGAGAGGTGTTTAGAGATGTGGCTCTTTACTGGAGGGCTGTGATGACTGAACTGAGATCAGTTTACACTTTGTTGTTTTTAGTTTCTGATTGACTGTAAAGATGCATTTCTCTGTACCCCGTGTTCCTCCCAGCACTAATGTGATTTGAGAGATACATGCTGATCGGAATGAGCGCCGATGCTTGCACCGCACCACAGAGACAGCTCCAGAAGACTCAGAAGCAGCATGCTTATTGTGTCTTTGCAGGGAGGAACAGTGTGAATCAAAAAGGCCCTCGTTCAGTTTACCACTCTGAGGTGTGAAAAGCTTACGCATGCTGTGTAGCGAGTCAGGGTTTCCCTACTTAAATCTCAGGTGTGTTTGCAGCTCTCTCTCTCCCTTCTGTAGTGTGTAGATAAGGTGGGTTAGAGAGGTATACTCTACGCTGCTCATCATCTCTCTCAAGAGGCCACTGTAGCACTCACTGTGTGGAGTGCTCTCCTCATAGATTACTGTGATGTCATGAACTGTGAGTTGCAACAGATGGGTCATGGATTGTGAGCAAATCATTAATGTATCTACTACTTTCCCTGGTGTTCCACATGGAGGGGATTTTCCTTGGTTCTCTCATTCACATTAGACAAGGTGACAGTGATAGATACAGCAGCAGGAATGGAACACGACACAGGACTGGACAGAGGGCTAGAGGGCAAGGATACAGGACTGGACAGAGGGGTGAAGGGTTCTCTCTACAGGTATAACACTGTAGAAATGAAAACAGCAAACAGTTTGGCCTTTGGGAAATGCCAGCTGCTGAGCGACACTGCCGGGGGCCATCGCAGCTCCTGATTGGCTGATCCCCCAGGGATACTGTCATACCAGAACTGGGCTGTTTATTCGCTGGCCTGGAAACACCTGTGTACTTGTTATGCACGGCCAGTCTCTCCCCGCGCTGTTTCTCCTCTGTAAACGCCAAAGAAGGTGGAAGAACAGACAGGACAGTCTGTGGTGTAAGCATTTACAGAGAGGCCTGCAGTGTGATAGTTTAGTCGTCTGTAGTGTGATGGCTTACTGTTGTCTGTAGTGTGATTAGTGTGATGTATGGTGCCCTCACACTGTTGTCTGTCCAGGTGGCTCCAGTGAACTCATGCCGATGTTTTTCTCTTGTTTTTCTCCAGCTCTACATGCAATGATTTGCTGCTGACTCTTTTAGTTTGAGCTTCAGGTCAATGTGACCAGACCTTACTCTACTGTCTAGTTGCACACATCACCCCAACAGACAGAAAAAAACAGGAACAAAAGAATTAAAGTGCTGTGAGTTTCACTGATGTTATTTATACTCTCTTTCACGTAAGCATCCATTAGGCCCGCGTAGCGTACCAAGCAAAAGATGATGAATCATTCATGAAGGTGGCGTTATTGCTCAGCGGAGTCTCGGGGGTGGACAGGAAAAGGGGGTGAGGGGGCTTGAGCTGGGGGCCAAGAGAGAGAAAGTGAAAGATAGTAATCTATGCAGATGTATCATAACTAGTCATTTGTTATTATTTTTGATTATTCATTCCTCTATTCCAGGGAACTTGGTATAGCTTTACATATCAATTTATACTGAAGCAATTCAATTCAGTTCCCTGCGTGAGTTTGTACTGTTCTGGGTTGAACACCCAGTTGCTTAATTTTTGTGCCATATTGCTGCTCAGTATTTAATTTCTGTTGTACACTGGAGAATATTGCTTGTTTTGTGCTACAACAAAGCCTCTGTTAACCTCCACCACTGAGCTGCAGTGTCATTAAGGTGCTGGTAGGAGTGGAAACATATTTTAAGCTTGTTCAGGCCTGGACATGTCAAAAGGGGTGGAGCTGTGTGACATAAGGCAGTGTGACACACAAGAGGGCCAGACTACCAATTTCGACCCCCACTTCCTGTGTGGACCATACAGGACCCTGTCCCCCCCACTCCTTCTGAGGTCCCCATCTCTCTGTGTGATGTCATAATTTACCTCTTGTCTCCTGGTGCTGGTGTTGCTCATGTAGAAGTAGTCTGAGGATAGAAGGATGGGAAGAATTTCCTGTCTACTGAAGTACTTGCTGTTTGTTTAAGGACTTCCTGTTTGTTGAAAGCAGAGGTGCCACAGGTGTGCCATGAAAGACGAATAATTCCGCACCCCTGAGGAGATGATTCCGTGAGATGTTGCTGAACAGACCATCACATCCTCACCCTCCCCACTCACACACAGTAGCACTGGTTGCTGGGTTGTGTTGTCTTAGGATCTGTGAGTGAGTGAGTGAGTGAGTGAGTGAGTGAGTGAGTGAGTGAGTGAGCGAGCAAGCGAGCGTGTGTGTTGGTGGTGGGGGGGGTGATGAGCAGTAGATGCATCTTTAGGGTGAGGGGGGAAATTGCAAGGTCAGGGAGATAATTTATGGCCCACACTCCAGACCTTGACTGCTTCAGAGGGTGAAGGGGTGGATTACCTACCTTGACACCAGAAGGTGGGTTTTTTCATCTCATTTAATCAATTCAAACTAACAGTCCTGTCAGCTTTCTTTAATGCACTGTAATGTGCTACATAAATGGCTCTTCTCTCTGAAATCAGCTCTAAAATCTGCAAAATTAGAGCACCACTGATGCTGAAGCTGACGTGGTTTTTCATTTCTGCTTAAATATGTATCTCTTTAAGCAGAAATGGTTTGTTTGCAGTCGCAGTTGCATGTTTGGTTGGTTTTGAATCTGCTTCTGGTTTGTTTGCAAACCTTTTAAACCTCAAACTTTTTTAATATTTTAAATAAGAATTCAACGGAAATCCAAGGACTACAAAAAGAGAACGGAAACGGAGGAAAGGGCAAGGATAGAAAAGGAGGAAAGCATCAGTGGGTAAGCAGCACCTGTGAGACGGGAGTGCATGAAGAAGTCAGCTTCTGGGGTGTGGCTGAAACTGGCTTTGTGTTCTGTGAAAAGAGGAGCCACCCTCTGCCCATGGAGCCGATCCCTAAGCCAAACAAGCTGTACACTTTCTGAGCCACTGTCCACGGCCTCCCTAAGCAGCGCCCCAAAGTAGTGGGAATCCCACGATCCCCTGCTCTCTTTAGTGTCAGGGACTAGGGGACAGGGGGATGGAGGGAGTGGGATGGGGGAGGAAGTTATGTTTTATAGACACGGAATGGCATCATCCATCTTATCCCTTTAATCCAGTCGGTGACAAAACCATACAGCTGGATGTGTGGTAAAAGGATAAATATGTCCCACCTTGATTTACCATCCAATCTGCTGAGACCCCAACGGCCCCCGCCAAGCGTGAAAGACAGAACGCTGCGCCTACCCTCACCTCCCCTCCTCCTTCTCCATCACCTCTGCTCCCACTCTTGCCTTCCCTCCTCTCCCTCCATCACCTCTGCTGCCACTCTTGCCTCCCCTCCTCTCCCTCCATCACCTCTGCTCCCACCCTCATCTCCCCTCCTCTCCCTCCATCACCTCTGCTCCCACTCTTGCCTTCCCTCCTCTCCCTCCATCACCTCTGCTGCCACTCTTGCCTCCCCTCCGCTCCCTCCATCACCTCTGCTCCCACCCTCACCTCCCCTCCTCTCCCTCCATCACCTCTGCTCCCACTCTTGCCTTCCCTCCTCTCCTTCCATCACCTGACCGTACCTGGTCTCCCGTAGAAACAGACGGCTGTCAGCACTCTGAGAAACGCAGACCAAAGGACACCCACCTGCATCCTGTGAAACTCACTGGCCCGTTCAAAGGTAAAAGAACAAGACGGAGCCAGTCAGAGGCAGACCAGATCATTAAAAATGTCTCATGTTCAGAAGCAGATTCTATATTTGGTCTTTATAAAAATACTTCCAATAGGGCTTGGTTTTCCCATTACCTTCCGAGGAAAAGAAAAGACAGGAAGAAAATGTGAGACCCCAATATTGTGTCTTTTCTTTGATTTCTTACATAAACCTTCCTTGGGTTTGGGGAAAGCATCAGTGGCGTGCGACTCGCTCCTGTTCGGAGGATTGACCCCGGGAGAAGAAAATGCTGCTTCTCTCAGTGTCTGTGACTGCACTATTCCACGACTCTCAGCCCTTAAATCAAGAATCCAAAACATCGGAAGAGAGACCATAAGAAAGAAGACAAGGAAGGCACGATGCTCAGGCAGGGCTGGCTGTATTGAGGCTACTAAGCAGGGGATTCTGGGAGGATTTGTGTCTGATGCATTAAGCATGAATATTGGGTGAGGCTGCTGTTATGAGAGGGGCATTTGCTCATTCAAAGGGCATCTTCAGAAATCATGAGGAGTAATTTAAGCTCACAGCACTTGGGATAAATAATTCTTTCTAGCTGCTTAATCATGCAATATCTCTATATGTCTTTGTGCAGTTGGTCCCCCCTACCAACAAAATGCATCATGTGACCAGAGGTTTCCCCTTTTTCACTGGCACTGGGGAAGTGGTCCAATGCCTACATGAATGCTACTTGTAACTACTAATGGCACCTATGATACGAAGTGACCTTCACAATTTGTGACCATGACGGCAGTGACCATCACAATTTGTGGGAAAGAGAGCTACCCTGGGCAGGTTATGGCTAGACCGTTACTAAGACACAACTCCAGACTAACTGCTTTTATTTATAACTGCTTCTATTTCTGCCCTGTATTTCCAGTGTAGTGAGACGGCCACGCCAGGCCCAGTGCCCACCCACAGTACTTCAGCGTTCCCTCACAAGCCCCTGACACTCTCTCTGACATGTACTGTAAGTGCTGAGTGAATATTTGAAAGCACTCTATTTTTTTAAAGGAGATCAAGTGAAAACACAGCTATGTTAATATTTAATGCAAATTAAAATATGAATTTTGGTTCTGTTGGATATAGCGATAGTAGTTTTCGTCATTGCAGAGGTACAACGAAAGAGAAAGATCACCTGACTTTTTAGTTGTTCAAACCGATAAAGTGGTAGAACCAATGGTTCTACTCATACGCCACACGACGTCATTCACTGGATTCTGCGATGCCCTGAAGTTCCACGTAGCTGAAAGAGAGGCAGGTACCGCTGATTCTGCCTCATATCTTGATTACTTGATTGTGGTTATTAATTGGACAGGAACTTCAATCACCTCTTATTACAGGTGTTAATCAGATGGTTAATAAGGTAAATAAAACAGCAGAGTGTTTTCAGTGCATCAGTGCTTTAAAATTGTCAATGCTCTGGGCATAAAGAAAAAAATGAAGTCATGATTAAACGTATTTTCAAAAGCTGAGCGCCCGAGCTAAATAAATAAGTGGCTATCTGGTTATACATTCACACAGATGGCAAGGTATACAGTATTTATAAACGCGTTTCTCTAAGATGTTGCGGAGCTGTCAAAAACGTGTTTGTCGGCAGAGCGTTTCTAAGCGTGTTTTTCGCAGAAGAGGAGCGGGTTTGGTGAGCTATATGGGTCCAGTGTAGGAGATCAAGCAGTACCTCCTCGTTTCTTTCTGAAACACGTGTCACTGCTGCAGTGTCCCCATGACGACCACGCGCAGCCCGGTTCCCTTTGACAGATGTGAAGAACTTTGCTTTTTTATCGCTGATTTCTGTGACATGCGATTTCGAGCACTGCGGCTGTGCGATAATGCTGGGGTGTTGAAACAAACGACTAATTAACTCTGAAAGCTGGCCCGGCAGCCGTGGGCTCAAACTGCCACAACTACACTGTGCCGAAACCTCCGCTTTGATCGCTACTGGATTTTAAATTCATCCCACGCGCGCGCGCCTGTGTGTCCCTGTGTGCGTGTTTGTGTCTTTGTGTGAGAGAGCCTGTGTTTTCGTGCGTGGTGATTAACGTTTGGCATAATGGTCACTGTAAAAGAAACTGCATTGGGGGTGCTGGGTAACACTGTTCATGAGCAGTGTCAGACATCTGGAAATCAACATCTGGAACATATTTCTTCACTGCTGTCAGGCAGGAGTC
The DNA here is from genome assembly GCF_013368585.1 of Megalops cyprinoides. Classification (NCBI taxonomy): domain Eukaryota; kingdom Metazoa; phylum Chordata; class Actinopteri; order Elopiformes; family Megalopidae; genus Megalops; species Megalops cyprinoides. Next base: position 25,366,113 of record NC_050586.1, read on the forward strand.
CTCTGAAGATCAAGGTTACTAATCAACAATCAATCCAGCACATATGAGTTAATATAACACTCCTGAAGGGACTGTCACAGAGTGTAATCTGTCAAAACGTAAGACTCTGAAGGTGAATTGGAGGTCAGCATCAGTACTGTGAGCCTGTGTGATACTTGGTCATGGTCTGGATGCTAAGCTTGCTAAATGGAACAATCTCTGTATTACAGAGGGAATTAAGACGCTGGTTCTCTGATATGCCATTGCAAAGGCTGAGCTGTACTTTGTCTTATTAAAGAATTAAATGAACTCTGGTTGTCTAGATATGTGCTCCTTCTTTACATGGGGAAATTTAACTGTCCTGGTATTGTTCAAGAGGGTGGATTTCTTGTTCAGGAAGGTGAATAGCTTTTGTTTTGAGCCAGATAAAAGCTGAAGATTATTCCCAATGACTGCTGCCTGTTTGGCTGGACCATGTCATTATAATGCATTAGATGTCATATTGGTTTTGTATTTCTGCATGAATTTTATAAAGGATTGTAGCTTTGGTAGGCAGTCCAAAGATGACACATTTTTTTCTGTTTGAGGCTTTACAAATTTTAAACCTTTTTTAGAAGGTTTTACAGAATGTTTTAAATGGATTGGAATATATGACTTTGCAACAGTGGGGTTAAGGGACGAGTGTTGACAAAATAAAGATAATGCACATGGGGGGGGGGGGGGGTGGGGGCAGCTGATGTGCTGGCCACTTGAAACTAAGACATTTCTTCGGGGGGGGGGGGGGGGGCATGAGGGGGCAGAGGAAGAACTGGGAAGGAAAGTGGCACAAGGGGGAGCAGCAAGCTCTAACACACAAGAGTGTGGGGGGGGGGGGGGTCCCCTGGCACACCCCCTCGAGATATGAGTCATTTCTTTTATTTCGACAAATGTTACAAGTATTCTTCTGTGTGACATGGTGGACCTTGTTGTCATGGCATTTCAAATTTTTCCTAAATCGTTTCTCATTCTTAGCAGTTCTTTAGCCAGGAAGAGAAGGCATCTAGATACTCCTCAACCTGAAAAAGAGACTCTCGTTTCTGCTTCTGTTTACGTGGTTTTGTCCTCTGTGTGTATGTGTTTGTGAATGTTCTGTGTGTGTTGTATGTGTGAGTGCTGATTTTTGGCAGTGTATTGTACCACAGTGGCCATTGTTCAGAATGAGACCATTCAGCATGTAAATAGAATCTGTGAGGGCACAGTGTTGGCTGTGCCTGTGGTGTTTACTAATAAACCTCTTTTATGTGTCTGGTGTGTTACAGCCATAATGTAACCATGACTATGATATTTCCATTCCATCCACAGTGCATGTGCCGTGAGATGTGTCCCGTGGCCGCGGTGAACAGCACTGAGCTGCAGCCAGGGCTTAAACATGAGGGTGGAGTAAATGAGACTGGAGAAGTCCTGCATGGTGAAATACAGCCACAGCATTCACTGTGCGTGTCTGCTGAGCTGTGCGATCTGAGACTGCTCTGTTTGTTATGGGCTTGGATACGTCAATCGATATGACCCGATTAATGGGGTCTCTCCATGCTCTCTCTGCAGTAAAGACGACACCATTACAATGTGCTTATTGTCAAATCAGCAGGGTAGACACTTGTTACGAGACTGCTGTGAGACAGAGTGATTTTCGACCACCCCTGAAGGATGGTTAATTCACAGTTACACAGATGGAGAGCGATTCTGTATGAGCTATCTGTGGTTGTGTTAGTGTAGGAACTGTCTGTGGCTATTTGTGTAGGAGCTGTCTGTAACTGTGTTAGTGTAGGAGCTGTCTGTGACTGTTAGTGTAGGAGCTGTCTGTAACTGTGTTAGTGTAGGAGCTGTCTGTGACTGTTAGTGTAGGAGCTATCTGCAAGTGTGTACATGTTGGAGGTGTCTGTGACTCTTAATCATTTTAAAGTGGGGATTTGAGATTTTATAGAACAGTGTGAGATCGTTTTATCCTTTTTTGACACATAGAGGCAATTGCACTTGCATTAAATCATATTATTCACTGTAATACAGTCAGTGCCAGAGATTATACACTGTAGTACAGTCAGTGTCAGAGATTCCTCACTGTAGTGCAGTCAGTGTCAGAGATTATTCACTGTAGTTGAAGAGGTAGATTACCTCCTGGGTACACAGCTCAGAAGAGTGGGTGGCTGAATGGTTCAGTGCAGGTTATGATGCGTTTATGTGATATGCGCCTCTCAGAACCCTCTTTCTTAATGTGGGTCATTTCTGAGATATCCATCATGCTGTGACTGATTTTGCCTCCTTCCAGCCCATGCTGTTAAATTGTGATCAGTAATTACTGACTTCCAATAAGATCAATATGGTTAATATGGTTATTCTCTGAGGTCAGTGTCCCTAACATGCCTAGCTCATTCTTGTACGGTGGGAAATTTTAGCGTAGGGGACTGGGGGTGGAGCCGAGGGGATGGGGGTGGCTACCTGGATGATGCAGTATGTGTAAATGTACAAGTTATGAGGGGTGAGATGGCTAAGCTCTGGCCTGTTTTTATTCTTACAGAGAGATACAAAAGGCCAGTTCCTGCTGGATCACGTCTGCAACCACTACAGCCTCCTGGAGAAGGACTACTTCGGCATTAGATATGTGGACTCTGAAAAACAGAGGGTGAGTGAAAAGCCCTGTGTAGGGCATCAGATTTTAGGACTCATAGTCACTGCTGCAGCTTTTTACTGCCATACACCTGTGTAAACCTGTATACCTGTCCCTCTGTATACCTGTCTCTCTGCATACCGTATACCTGTCTCTTTGTACACCTATACAACACACAGCTGCATAGAGGTCAATGAAATGAAACAGAGTTCTGCAGGGAGAGAATGCACACACATGCAGACACACATAGACACATGCATGCGTGCGCGCACACACACACACACATACACACACACACACACACACAAACACACACACAGATATGTACATACATACATACACACACAATCACACACATGCAGATCCATCTTTCTAGCTGAACCCGATTGAAAGCTACCACTATCCCTGAGGGTTACTATGGTGAGAGCATCATGATGGGTGAGAAGATTCCAGGGCCATTTCCCTTTGTCCAGAACTTTCCCAGAATGCACTGTGGCAGAGACCTTAAATATTAAAGTCTTTTACAATGCAATATTAATGCTTTTATGAAGAAACACACACTGCGTCACCCAGGAGACCATAACAGAGGGTTGAACACAGTGAATGTTGGAGGGCTGAGCACTGAAAATGTTTGAGGGCTGAACACAGTGACTTTAAGCAAGCTGAACACAGTGAATGTTACAGGGCTGAACACGGTGAGAAGCAGCATGTATAACTGCTGTAGGAATAGTTGTGTGACTCACCACAGAATCTGAGTCAACACCTTCAGAATGCAACCTCAAAATACCCTTCAGATGTACCCTCAAAACTCAACACCCTGCAAATATGCCCTTAAAACTCAACACCCTGGATATATGCCCTCAGAACTCTACACGCTGCAAAGAAGTCCTCGAAACACAACACTCTGGATGTAAGCCCTTAGAACTTGCTGTGAAAGGAGGAGGACAACCTGACCACAGCTACATTCTGTAATCTTCAACATGAATATTTTTGTGGTGGAAGGATTTGTTCAGCTCTTAATTAGCTTTCATGGGACTTTGAGTAGTTATTATTATTCACTTGTCTGCAGCCTCTCTGAATGCAGGTTGTGAAATTCCTTTTGCCTGTTCCCATGCCTGTGGTGCCCCGGGGTGTGTCTCCCTCACTGGCCCCCTCTCCCTGCCATGTGGCTCTGGCCTTTTAACCACTAACATTCCCAGAACTGACCTGCTTCCATCAGGACCATCAGCAGGGTGGGGTTTCTGTCAGGATCAAAACACTGCAAACACTAAGGCTACGGTCAAAAATAACTGACACTTCTGAGGATAACTGACACCCTGTATAAATTGATCCTCTGCTGAGTAACTGACACTGTAGTGTGTCCGATCTTCGGTGCCACTGACACTCTGCAGAGTAACTGAGGCTGTAAAGAGTGACACTCTGTAGAGTAAGTGACACTCCTGTCTCTGTTTCTCCCCACAGCACTGGCTGGAGCCCAATAAGAGCATCGTGAAGCAGCTGAAATGTAAGTGTCTCTGATGGGAAGGGGTGGAAAACAATATGCTGTCATAATAGAACCTCTCTTCCTCACTGCATGTGCACACACATAGTATACTCTCTCTCTCTCTCTCTCTCTCTCTCTCTCTCTCTTACACACACACATACACACACACTCACTCACAGTGTGCACACACACTCAGCTGACCTGTGTAACCTCCTCTGCAGATAAGCAGGGTGTCCCCATGTTCCCCAGCCTGAAACCTGAGGCACATTTTTAAAATTCAGCTCCCTTTTCCATCTCTAGAGGCATGTTTTGCCTAGAATGTTACCGAGCGCTTCTTCAAGGATTCTGTTTAAATGAATATGAAGCCAGTGTTGGTGCATAAATAGGATTTAGCAGATTTGCATGTTCAGTTCTTATTTTAAAGCTCCATGAAGTAATCAATCTTCTCCCTCTGCATATATTAATAAGAATCTATTACTCATGCATTTAGACTGGGCTTTGAAGGAACATATGCAGAGAGATATAGAGACAGAGAGAGAGAGAAGGGACAGAATGAGATGAATTGGCTTTAAATGATCGTGTTGAGGGAGAGTGATAGAGAGAGAAAGCCACAGAGAAAGAGGACAGTTTTAAAAGAACATGTGGAGGAAAGTGGGTGGAGAGAGAAAGAGGCTAGAGGAACTATACTGTATGGAGCAGGAGTGTGTGGGGGTATGTTGGGTATATAGGAGGGATATAGGGGTGCGTTGGGTACAGAACAGGAGTGTGTAGGGTGTGTTGGGCGTATAGGAGGGGTATGTGTGGGTGTGTTGGGTGTATAGGACGGGACTGTTCAGGAGTGTTAGGTGTATGGGAGAGGTATGTACGGGTGTTGAGAGCTTGCTTTTTGTTAGAGTGAAGAATTCTTTTTAAGCAAGTATTCCTTAAAGCAGCTCCCTATAATGCAATCCAGTCTGGGAGCTTTAAATTAGCATGAATGGAGTGGAGACATGAAGGTGTGTGGCTGAGGGGGTATTATATATTTGGTGCTCCTTGAGGCTTTGTCCGACTCGCCATGTTATTCCATGTTAAGTTGTGCATGTGACTCCCAGCTGGATGGTGCAGTGTTTGCAGTGTTTTACTATGCAACAGGTGGATGGTAAATATGAGCGCTTCAGTCATCCAGGCAGTACCTCTCACTGTCTCAGAATGCCCCAGTGGAGTCACATGGTCCTTTTTAAACCAGTGTGAGTCAACAAATTTCTTTCACTTATGCAAAGTTTTTAACTGACTGACTGTTTCAGTTGTTAATGCTCCCATTATAGTCCAGTATAACCCAGTATAGCCCGGTATAGCACAGTGTACCACCATAAACCATAACATCCCTATATAACCCAGCATAGCCACATATAACACTCTTCCCTTACTGTAGCCTGAAACATGGAGCTGATCAAATAAACCCTCATCATTTTTCCACAGCGTAATTCCCCTCTTCTGTGTGTATTTTAGGCTTGGCGCTTTAGCACTGGGTTCTTAAACATTTTAGCTTTCTTTTTCTATCTTTCTCTCTCACTCCTTTCTACTGCAGTCCTGCAGGAAACACTAGCAGCTTCCAGAAAGTGGCTCTGTCCTGTGTAAACTAACATAAATGGCTTTGTATCATCCTACACAAACAGGCACTCTGAGGAGTGAGAGTGATACTGGTGTGTATATATGGATGCACAGCTACACTATACATGTCCCTTTTACCCAAAAGGTCAGTTTTCTTCATATGCTGTTGGGAGCTGGTCATGTTGCTGCAGACACAAATCAATGTTTAAACTAATTTTAACGAGGGCATTAATTATTTAAAATACAGTATTTGAAAATAAGTTATGCATATTTCTAGTGTTTGCATAAGGATACTTCAATGGCAGGGCATTGTGGGAACAGTCAGGGCTGTAAACAGTGAGGGAAGTTGGTGGAGCAGCTTGGTAAAGGAGTTTGAGGTGAACCTTTACATGCCAGCAGTGATGAGGCTCACCTTCACTGCCCTGCAGTCAGTCTCTCTGCTTCAGCACACATTGCTCCCCACATTTCACAATGAGTTACAATGATGCTCATTAATGTTGGTTTGCTCAGGTGTTGTGACTCACTCTTCGTCTTTCTCTCTGTTTACACCTCTCTGCTCTTCTCTCACTCTGTCTTTCTTCCCTCCCTCTCTCTCTGTCTCTCCCTTATTGTGATTCAGCCCAACAGCCATATACCATGTGCTTTAGAGTGAAGTTCTATCCCCACGAGCCCATGAAGATCAAGGAGGAGCTCACCAGGTATGTCTCTCCATCAGGTCACCAGGTATGGGTCTTGTATAGGTTGGCAGGTATGCATCTCCTCTAGCTCGGCAGGTACGTGTCTCCTCCAGCTCAGCAGGTACATGTCTCCTCTAGCTGTCTGGTGAGGAATCACATGGCACAGAAGGTAAAGTGAGAGGGGAGAGACAGGCACAGCAGGACAGAAATAGAACAGTAGGATGTCCTCAGTAGGCCTGGTTTGGGTAATCTCACAACAAGAGGAAATAAGCATAACTAACTCTTTGACTGGAGTTGCTGGTTTGTGATGGAGTAGGCTCCACCTATTCCAAATTAATCTGGACCTCATTAGTCAGGTGACAGTCACTGATGTGTAGGTTTGCTCTGCTCCTGCTACAGGTCGTTGGTGCCATCCCCTGTATGGCTAGCTGGTGATGCTGGCTGGGTATGTTAAGTATTATGAGGCTAATGTCTGAGAGATGTCAGTCCATTGTGTTCAGGAGTGTCTGGGACCAGATGATGTTGAAGAACATATCGTGAGAGAGAGAGAGAGAGAGAGAGAGAGAGAGAGAGAGACAGAGAAAAAGACAGATAGGAGAAAGAGCCAGGATGCCTCCCCATTTGCTCAGGGACTTGGCAGGCTGGGCTGGGGCCATGGGGAGCTACCTACAGGCCCAGACTGGTCGCTGTGATCACAGGCTGCTGGTTTTCTCCCAGCTCATAGTTCCCCCCAAACACATATGACTGAAAGGAATAACAAGCTGACTGTGTGCTCATTAAGACCGTGATCATAATTATGATTGTAATTATACCTGAATGGCCTGTTACCTTGCACTTGCACTCAGCACACAGTGGTGTGAAAAGAGACTCAGGCCTGCTGGAGCAGAGTTAGGGTAGAGCCAGAGTAAAGTTGGAGTAACCCTGGTGTATACGCTTTTTACCACTATATCATGCAACTGCCTAATATGACCAATAATTCTGTAATGAATTGCATAATACTGTGTAATGCATTAATCAATGAATGCAGAAAGACAAAGAGGAACACCTCCTAATTCCAGAAAATACAACATTATTCCAAACATTATAACACCATACTCTAATGTTGGCCCAAGGTGTCACTGATGGAAGGAGACTGTTCAGGTCTTAGTTTTGGCTGGATTGAGCATGGAACAGCTCTCATACCATAGACCGGTTCATTGTGTGTGGAGTGGTTGTCATTGTTTGTAGAGTGGTCCTCATCATTTGTACAGCCACCATTATCTCTGGAGTACCTCTGGTCTGTGGAATGACCCTTCCGTGTTTGTTTATACTTGAACAGTGTTTGATGTCCTCATTTGATTATGACACCATCACAACTGCCATGGATTATGTCAGAAGAGCAGGGACACTGTGACATAAAACAAAGTGCATGCTGGGAAAACCCTCATTGTCTGAATGGCTGAATAAATGCCAGAGGTAAACACTGCATTTTGAAGCTTGTGATGTCACTCAGAGACTCTTTTCGGAAAAATTCACTGGAGTGTAAGGACTGTGATCATTTAAGGGTAGTAAGCTGATCATTAATAGGTGAATTCAGAGCTGTGCTGATGCTAGTATGTGCTGAGCAGCCTTGTCTGTGAGCCATTTTACTGGCAATGACACATTTGCGCTACCATTTTAAGTGCTTTCAAAGACTTGATATTAAACACAACTAGAATTGTAATGCTGTGTTTCTGTTTTTTCCTTTTGTGAGCAGTATGTCGTCAGTCTCAGTCTGTAAATCTGAGCTGTTTATGATGGGGACACTGGTCTTTGTGATGCTGGTCTGAGACCTTTGAAATCATGGTGAACTTTTCAAACTACTGGCAAAACTCTGTACTTCATGTAAAATAAGGGTTCAGTTTGTTGGTGTTTGGATCTGTCAAGGAGGGGTCGTCAGTGATTTGAGCCACAGCTTTTTGCTTTTTGAGGATGCATATTATATAAAGGATATGGTCAGTTTGACAATTTGAGATTTTTAAAAAATTGGTAAGCGAGTTATTGTGTGACTTCATGCCAGTGATGAGGAAAGCCTTTCCCCTCTTATGTGAGCTTTACGGGAAACCTTTTCGGCTTTGGTGTCTTATTGGGTTCAACTGATGCGAGACAAAAGACTGCAATGGAAATTGTTATGAAAATATTATTACAAAAATTATTATATTGCAATAAACATGAGTGAATCTGCACTGTAGTAATAATTAAGAACACATTAATGATGTAGTAGAACCGTAATTGTCAGGTTGGAGGCACTCCTGATCATATGGGCATGTGAGTCTGAGCAGGATTCTGGCATGGACCTCTGTGGCGCTACACAGTGACGGACAGCTTGTTGGTGCTGGCAGGAGCAGTTATCGTTACTGTGAAATGCCCGGGACACTACACACACACGATCCGTGCTGCTCAGCCGATGTGCTGTTTCTGTGCGCGCTGAATGTGAGCTGAGCGCTCACTTATTCATCACAAAGTCAATAATAGATGGAGCTTCAGCACTGGGTCTGCAGGCATCAAAGAGCGCGCGGGGTGGAGGGAGAACGAGCGCTGCTCTCTCTAATCCCAAACTTCAGTCACACAGCTGGGTTGTGTTGCAGACACACTCCCAGCCAGCCCTGTATCCTCATTATCTGACCTTTTAATTGGATTGGCTGTCGTTCCTTGATGAAACCCTCCGCTGTAAGAGGAAAACAAGCTCTTGCTTACGCATGGTGGTGTAACACCAGGCCAGGCTTCTCACAGCAGCCTCACCGTGATTGGTCCTGTCCAGACCAGCTGCCCTTGTAATTGGCCCTATTCAGACCAGCCTCATGGTGATTGGCCCTGTCCAGAGCAGACGAGCTGTGATTGATTCATCCACAGGCTCCATGTGATTAGCACATCGTTAGTTGAAAAGTCAGGAGCAGAGGAGAGTAACAAACTCTGTCAGTCCCTGACCAACTGACCCATCACCATGGAGACGTGCATGCTGACTGAGGCGGGGGATGGGTGATTTAACAGCACAGAAGGGAGATCCATTCAAGGCCTCCTGTGAACAGTGACACAACATCTGATATTGATTCTGCCATCTTTCCTGTGACATATAGGACTATAACACTCTTATGCACTTCTGTTAGTAAATCTGCCTGCAAATAAATCACTTGCAGTGATGTATGCCTTTCCATCCCATTATTTAGTCACCGAACAATGTGCTCTGATGATTCTGGTAATGACGAAGGTGATTATGAAGATGGTAAGGAAGACAGACTGTGTTGCAAAGCTTTTTTGTGGGAAACGTGGTGCACCCTCTAGTGGCAGCAATAGGTATGACACAGTGAACTGGAGCATGTACACTCAGTAACCACTTTATTAGGTACACCTCTCTAATATTGGGTAGGACCCCCCCTTTGCCCCCAGAACGGCCTGAATTCTTCGTGGCATGGTTTCGACAAGGTGCTGGAAACATTCCTTAGAGATTCTGCTCCATGCTGACATGATAGCATCACGCAGTTGCTGCAAATTTGTCGGCTGCACATTCATGCTGCGAATGTGCCGTTCCACCACATCCCAGAGGTGCTCTATTGGATTGAGATCTGGTGACTGTGGAGGCCACTGGAGTACACTGAACTCATTGTCATGTTCCTGGAACCGGTTTGAGATGACGTGTGCTTTGTGGCATGGCACTTTATCCTGCTGGAAGTAGCCATGAGAAGATGGGCAGACCGATGGGTAGACTGTGGTCATAAAGGGATGCACATGGTCAGCAACAATACTCAGGTAGGCTGTGGCATTTAAATGATGCTTAATTGGTATTAAGGTGCCTAATGTGTGCCCAAGAAAATGTTCCCTACACCTTTACACCACCACCTCCAGCCTGAACTGTTGACACAAGGCAGGATGGATCCATGGATTCATGTTGTTTACACCAAATTCTGGCCCTACCATCTGCATGTTGCAGCAGAAATCAAGATTTTTCAGACCAGGCGAGATTTTTCCAATCATCTACCGTCCAGTTTTGATGAGCCTATGCCCACTGTAGCCTCAGGAGACAGGAGTGGTACCCAGAGGGGTCTTCTGTTGCTGTACCCCATCCACCTCAATGTTCAACGTGTTGTATGTTCAGAAATGCTTTTCTGCATAGCACTATTGTAACGTGCGGTTATTTGGGTTACTGTCGCCTTCCTGTCAGCTTGGACCAGTCTGGCCATTCTCCTCTGACCTCTGTCATTGACAAGGTGTTTTCGTCCACAGAACTGTCGCTCACTGGATGTTTTTTGTTTTTCGCACCATTCTCTATACACTCTAGAGACTGTTGTGTGTGACTGTTGAAAATCCCAGGAGATCAGCAATTTCTGAGATACTCAAACCTCCCCGTCTGGCACCAACAATTATCCCACGATTAAAGTCACTTAAATCAGATTTACTACCCAGTCTGTTGTTTGGTCTGAACAGCAACTGAACCTCTTGTCTATGTCTTCATGATTTTATGCATTGAGTTGCTGCCAGATGATTGGCTATTTAGATATTTGCACCAATGAGCAGGTGTACAGGTGTACCTGATAAAGTGGTCACTGAGTGTAGGTGGTCTCTTCTTACATTACATTGCATTTTGTCACTTAGCACTTATCCAGAGCGACATACAAGATGGGAATACATTTAATGTTACATTTACACTTTTGACATCCAGTAGATGCTTTTATCCAAAGTGACCCCAAAACCAAGCATAAAGGGCATCCAATGAAATGACATGAAATGAAACAAGACATCACCATGACAAACACACAAGGCTGAGACACAGCTTGTGTCCTTGAGCTCTAACAAGACTCCTGTCTTTCCAGGTATCTCCTCTACCTGCAGCTGAAGAGAGATGTGTACCACGGCCGCCTGCTCTGTCCGTTCGCAGATGCAGCATATCTGGGGGCATGCATTGTGCAGGGTAAGGCTTCACATCAACCTGTGCCCTCATTAAACATTCTATGTGCACTTATAGCATGGAAATGCATGCTATTCATTTGGTTCAAAATCCTTTATACATATGACCATATATAATTACCTTTATATTCATGAATGATTTTAAGAATGGGAAGGGGAACTCCCAGGTTGGGGGTCCCAGCAGGTCATCCTGGCTAATTGGTAAATCCTCAGATCAGATGAAGGCACCACCACCGGAGGGAGGGGCTTATTCAGGCAGGCTTTCCATGAAGTGTGTGATTGGACACCAAAGATCTCCTGTTATCTGCTGCTCTAATTAACAACAAGAGTGGCCCTTTGTCTCTCGCCTCTGTCTCATTCAGTTTTTAATTAATGCGGTCGGTGGCCGGCCACACTCTAAATGATTTTCTAATGAAGCTGCTGATGTCTGATGCCGGGTATAATATCCCTCCTGTACCAGCTGAATTGGGCGATTACGACCCGGAGGAACACCCTGCAGATTACATCAACGAGTTCAGGCTCTTCCCCAAGCAGACCCACAAACTGGAGAGGAAGATCATGGAGCTCCACAAGACCGAGCTAAGGTAACAGCTGCAGCTCACCAGCAGCTACCACACCTCACCTGTTACATAACATACAGTACCAGTCAAAAGTCTGGATACACCTGATTAAGATAATGGGAAGCATGCATTCAAAGACATTCTGATCTAAAGATGCATGCTTAAATTCTTGAAATTTGTTTGTTAGACAAACTAAACTATAAATAATGAATTTGATGCCATGTATGAATTTCTTTACAATCAATTTATTTGGCTACTTTGAAGAATCTAAACTATAAGATTTGATTTATTTCACACTCTTTTGGTCACTGCATAATTCCATTTGTGTTATTTCTTAGTTTTGATGTATTCACTATAATTCTAAAATGTGGAAAATACTAAAAATAAAGGAAAACCCTTCTATGAGTAGGTATGCCCAAACTTTTGACTGATACTGTGTACCCCAGCTGACAATACCACACCACACCTGTTACATAACATATCCCACCTGGCAAGACCACACTTCACCTTTTACATAATAGATCCCACCTGACAATCACCTGGGGACAACTGCACCTCATGTGACATCCCACCACACCTGGTACCTACAGCACCTCACCTGCTACCTATTGCATGTCACCTGATACTGCTGCACCTGACCTGATAATCTACTGCACAGACCCTGATAAGTATCCTCCAGAATATGATTTAGAGTGATTTAGAGCCTCTAGAGCCACTGTTTCCCAGCATTAGTCTATTGCTTTTTGGATTGCATTCAAAGCGCCAACTGTCTATCACAGAAAGCTGCGTCATGGCTACACTAGCCAGAGAGCACTTTCATTAACTCTGTCTGTATTAGAGCTGTGAGTACCTGTCACCTTCTGCGTTGTCTTTGTGACAGTGACCGGTGACAGTGGCTTTTCCTCTGAGGGGACTAAGAGAATCTCCTATGGACAGGCCTTTGCAAGGTGTCTGCTTTAGTGTCCTGGTTGTCCATGTTGTCATTAGTTTATGTAACATGATATATATGACAATCTATGTGTCCTCCCTACCTCCAGGGGGCAGTGTCCTGCATTAGCAGAGCTTAATCTCCTCCAGAGAGCGCATACATTGGAGACATATGGAGTCGATCCTCATCCCTGCAAGGTACCCTCACTCTTTGTCAGATAATCACCCTTGCAAGGTAACCCCCGTCTATTTGGGATGATCAGGGTTAATCGGAGTCGACAGTGGGGAGAGGTTGTAAATGATGAAATTATCTCTTTGGGATAGTTGCTGAAGGATACTTCACCACACTGATGCTACCTAGCAGCACTGTAATACTGCAGACCTGTACCATAGTGGTACTGTAATACTGCAGTACCATAGCAATGTAGTCCTATTGTGATGTAGTAGTGTAGTCAAATTTTGTTGTCAAATCATTACTGTAGTTCTGTTGTGCTTTAGTATTATAGCGGTGTTGTGCTTTAGTACTGTAGTACAGTAGCACTCATAATTAAGATACTAGTAAGCACTGGTAAGAGACAGTTGTTTGTTGATTTTTGCATGGTCTGTAATAACTCTATAAATAGGTCTTCCAGGACTCAATGACTTGGTTTCCAACATAAATTTCTTTGTCATTACACTGTCCTCTTGACTCCTGGGGTAATGAATATTAATGTTATTTGATCATTATTATTAATGTTATCCATTGCACAGCTGCAGCTGAAAGGTCAGCGGATGTGAGCTGCGCATGGTGGCAGTGATAGATGCTCTGCTCTTAAAGGACTCGGCTATTCCTGTGCATGACTATACATGTGCTGATTAATACAATTTTTCATTTCATGTGTGAGAATATTTCTTTATAGCTAACAAACATCACAAAGAGAGAGAGAGAGAGAGAGAGAGAGAGACAGGCATGGTTTTACACTAGTACAGAGGTAATAACTAGAGCACAAGAGAACAAGAGGATGGTCAAAGATGCACTAAAACCTAGCTATAAATTTTACTGAATATAAGTGGATGTAAGCAGTGTGATGTAGGTGAGCTCTGTGTGAGGTAGACTGCACTCTGTGTCTGCAGGACTTCACAGGATCCACAGCATTCCTGGGGTTCACTGCTACAGGCTTTGTGGTCTTCCAGGGCAACAAGAGGATCCATCTACTGAAATGGTAACCTCTGGGTGGAGGCATTTTTACAGTAATATGAGGAAGTGTAGCACTATCAGATACTCCACGCACACAGTTACAGTATCTTTATTGTTGTTGTTCTAGGGCCGATGTAAGCAAACTGAAATTTGAAGGAAAAACATTCTACGTGATTGGTGTTCAGAAGGAGGTAAGCAATTAATGAGCTTTCATAAACACTGAGGACTGAGGGTCTTCACTAACACTCACTCACTTCATTAAGGGCTCTTTGAGGTGGTGTGTTGTGTAGGAGACTGTGTTTCATTCTGTTGATACTTAAGAGATAAACAGTGATAAGGTGCCCTTTAAAGTGTGTTTCACTACCATCCAGCAGGTTTTCCCAGGTCTGTTTAAACCACTTAAACTTACCACTCACTCAGGCCTGATCTGCTTGCATTTAGGTACTGGATAATGGTTGTCTCAGGGGGTTAGTCACTCAGGCCTGAACCAGTTCCTTTTGGGTACTGGATAATGGATAATGGCTGTGTTAGGGGGTCATTAGGGCATCATGTGTTTGTGGTCAGTAAGCGGTTTGTATATGGTCTATGTGCTTGTGGTCAGTATGCAGTTTGTGTGTGGTCTTCATGTTTGTGGTCAGTAAGCGGTTTGTATGTGGTCAGTAAGCAGTTTGTGTGTGGTCTACATGCTTGTGGTGAGTAAGTGGTTTGTGTGTGTTACAGATCTTCTTCAAGGGCAGGATACACTGTCAAACGCTGGTGGGTTTGCCCCCTGACATCACCAATGCTTTCACTGACCAGTGATGTCATCAAAAAGCGCAGATTCAGAGCCCCAAGGCCTCAATCTTCCAAACCGATAACTTCACATGTAGAAAGCTAAAACTAGGCCTTGACAGGAGCTGTATCTGTGCTAAGTGTCTGAGTTCTGAGGTTTTTCTTCCAGTGCTTTGATGAAGGCTGCACAGAAATACTGGGTGAAGTTACCCCACCATGTAAACACTCCTGGTTTGACTCCTCTCTAGACTTGGGGGGGGGGTACAGTCGAAGCAGGGGCCCCCTCCCAGCCTTGGTAGCTCCCTTAATGACCAGCAGGGCTGTTTGTACGGTATGAAGGGCTCTGAATCTGTGCGTTTGCTGTATCTGCCATGTGCTGAGCTCACCCAGCGTTTGACACGGCTGTTATAATTCCTCCCTGCATCTCTCCCAAATCCCTCTATCATCATAGAAAAACTCCATTCAAAATCACTGTGCGGGCAAAATGCCAGCAGCATTACCACTACCTGTCTCGCCTGCTGGATTTAGCATGTGAAGAATGTCATCATTGTCTGGCTTCTGTTGTGAGCTCTTCACTGAAATCATTTATATTTGTGTCTCTGCTTCTCTTCTCTGTGTACATGTCCATCGACGGTGAGTATGAACCATGCCATCCGCCCACGCCTGAAGAACATCACCGTTCTTCGTGTCTCTGCCGTGTGACCCTCTGTTTTAATAAGTGTAATAAGCACATGTATAATAAGCACACACTTGTAATAAGCACTTATGTGTAATATGCACACACGTGTTTGCATCCGGTGCAGAGTCCATGTTGATCCTGATGGAGTTAGCCCTTCTGTCCCACAGCTAAAGGCCCTGATCCCAGAGACCACTCCGAAAGGCATGCCGCACTTTTTGAAATTGTCACTTTGGTGACTGCGTCTGAACTTTCAAAAAGAGCAGGGCAGCCTTCCTGTGTGTCCGTGATCACATGCACACACACTGCCCCCTCCCTCTGCATAGGTTCCCCGCCCGAGAGCACAGTGATAAGTATTTGCTGAAGACCAGGGCGTGGGGCACAGGAGTGCTGCTTCCAGGTGCCTGCCCCTGCCCTCCAATCAGAGGCCGAGTTTAACCTGCTAAAATAGCCTTTGAATTGTCTGTGCTTCCCTAGTGCAGCATTATCTGTGGTGACATGTGGCACTAGAGACCTGTGCTCTTTCACCCAGATAAGCTCTCACATAGTGTCACACTAATGAACAAGGCCTCCCTCAGGACTTCCACTCCCTTCCACAGGCTCCTGCACTGTAGCTGTGACCTCTCTCCACCAAGCTGTGCCTCACACACACACACTCCTTCCGTCTCATTCTGTCTCTCTCTCGCACACACTCTTCATCTCTCTGTCTCTGTCTCCTTCTGTAACTTCAGAAGAAACTGGTGTTGACGTTCCACACTTCCACACCGGCTGCCTGCAAACACCTGTGGAAATGCGGTGTGGAGAACCAGGCATTCTACAAGTGAGTTCCCCCTCCCCCACCCCACCCCCACCCCCACTATAGGCAGCATGTACCTGGATAACTCATCTACACCTTTGTCCACATTACACTTCATTACATTACATTCATTTGGCACACACTCTTAACCAGAGCGACTTCCAGCACAAAAGAACAGCCGTGTATCTGTTCACACAATCCGAAACACATTGTGATACTACACATAAAACAAACAGCAGCCACATCCTCAGGTTCTGTGTACAGTCAGGTCGTATCTGTGCTCCATATGTAGATCAGAAGCTGAGGTTGTTCCATAAGGGGAATGCAGCCATGTGCACAAACCTAATTACTCTAATTACAAGTGCTGAACACCGGGAGACCATTCATAAGGACCTGCCACTCACAGATGTTGATTCAGGAACATAAACCGGCCTCCATCTAGGCTGGAGGATTGGATTCCAAGTGACCTCGGTGTGGCATTGTCTTTCTGCCAGCTTGTTTTGACCAGAGCTCTTTAATTAATTGTAAATGTCAGCCAATCAGTGGCGGGTATGCACAGTACCAGTGGGACAGGGGAATGCTGGTGGCAGAGGCACATGGCGAGCACTGGAACAGCAGGAACATACAGCTTGTTTGAAAGGCTCGGTCTGCTTTAAAAGCCATGCTTTGTCACTAACTCCATTTGTGAATTTTCCTTCTTCATCAGATGTGCAAAGTCCAGCCAAATAAGGACAGTGACCAGTGGCAATGTGTTTTTCAAGGGCAGCAGGTTTAGATACAGGTAAGATGCCATTTTAAGCAGACATGTATGCAGGTACAGAACAGTCAGTCTCTGTTTGGGATGTTGCATTATTGTGGCTCTCAGGGTTTTCCTTACCTCTACAGGATGACTGTTCTTAGCCATGGTCCAACTAGAGACTTCCCAGAGGCATGTCTGACAGACAGGACAGTAACCAATCAGACATCTTGACATCAGACATCATTAAATGGAAGTGCAGAGTGCAAAAGACTAAACAAGTTGGCTTGATCCTTTCCAGACCGTGATGCTAGCAGCACAGGCTTATATATTACACCTGAATCACACCTGGCAACAAGCATTGCTGTCTTGAAAAGAGATGCATTCCTGTGCACATGCATACATACACATAGAATGGTCCATGACCGTAATGCTCATGTGTTATGATTTAAAGGTTTACAGCCAAAGTAATCACCAAGACCAAAGTTATATAGATTCAAACCATGGTTACTATTTACATTCATCCATGATTGTATCTTGGAGACAATGCCATTTGCATCACGGTCACAGAATGTTTGCTCGTCTTTCTGCAGCGGACGAGTAGCGAAGGAAGTGATAGAAGCCAGCTCCAAAATCCAGCGGGAACCACCAGAGGTGCACAGGTGGGAAACAGCTCCTTTTACAGCTCTTAGAATCCTGACTGAAACACTGTCATACGTGAGGAAGGACCAGCGGGAGTAACAGGACAATGATCTTGAGGGTGAAAATGAATTTTTGAAGCTTAAAAATGCAATATAGAGATTTCAGAGGGAATACTTAAAGACCCATCAAAGGGCCAGGTAAAGCTCACCTGTGTTTCAGGTCCAACTTCGCCCAGAGCAAGAGCTTCAACTCCCTGAGCAACAAGCACCTGATCATGAACATGGAGCCCCTGCTGCCAGCTCTGCCGGGCCCCATTGAGAGCGACGATGTCTCTGCAGATGGTGGTGAGCAAATTGCTTTTCATGGAGTACCTGTCTGACCCTTTCATATGTGCGAAAGATGAGATTCCGCTTCATGCTGCACCACTATATGGGTGTGATTGTGTAGGCCTCAGGTCTTCATGCATTTCCTGGCGTGCACTACAGTTCTGTGATGTGATGTGATAGTTTAGGCTGTGGTTCTACACGCCTGGGATGGTTTAGGTTGTGGTTCTCCATGTGTGTTGGTTTAGGCTGTGGTTAGACTACATGCCCCCGACAGCAGGCCTGTGAAATCAAAGCAGCTGATGCCAGGATTTCATCCCCAGGGCCTTGAACGAGCAGCCCCAATCAGGAGTTAAAATTACTCTTCTGATCTGCCCTGCAGGGAGACCACGCATGAGGCCATGACATCACGGAAACTCCCAGAGCCCTGCTGCCACCAGCTGGGGGGTTAACTTTAATGCAGACTTAATTAGCAGTCTTTACTGCGCAGAGAGCCGAGGGGCCACACACTCGAGAGCAGCTGCATCAGTAGCCACACAGACGCTGCTCACTGCTGTTCGTTCCCAGTGCTTTCCTCAACATCCCTCTCTCATGTACAGTTCATTACACTGGAGTGGGAGCCTTCACGTTTTGGTGAAGGTGATTGGTCAGTTATTGGTATTTGGCAAAGGTGATTGGTCAGTAGAGTATGGATTTGTGTCCTTGACAGGCCAGTGTGGGGTCTTGATCAGTGTAAATGAGCACCCTTCTGGACCTAAGACGGGCAATGGGAGGGTTTTGGGGGATGGGGTAAGCTAGTTTTCCTTTCTGGGAAGGGAAATGCCTCCCTCCCCATGCCACCCTCTTGCTCTGTCCCACATTTCCCACCCATGGCCTTTCCTCTGGGGGGCTTTAGGACCCTCACTAAGCACAGCTGGAAACCTGAACTCTCTGCTCTCCTTACTGAATCTTTCATCCATCATGCTCAGTGAGGTTTCACCATGCCCAGCTCTCTCTGTGCTCAAATCCCCACTAAACTCCGCCTCTTTTGGAATGCTACATTATCACATCCCCCACACTCTGTTCAGTCTATTCATAGTCTGCTACGTGCCCACCTTTCTGCTCTGACTATTTAAAATGTTTTTAAAAAATCAATTTAATTTTGGCTCAGGTTCAGCAGGCTGTCAGTCAGGTCTTTTTAGTATGTCACTTTTGCTCTGAGACTAAGCTGTAGTGAATGAGGGTGACCACATGTCCCAGCTCTTAAAAGGGCAGTGTCCTATTTCAGCCACATTTCAGCTGACTACTGCATTTCTCTGTAATAAACACAGTCAACACTCCATTATCTGTACATGTAGCTGTAGCAAGGATAAGAAGTGAAATGATATTATGTACTTGTTTTTGACCTTTTAAATTTACAGATAACATTTAACATCAAATAACTTCAGAGACGCTGGAGAGCTAGCTCACATCCTTTTTAGGTGCTGCATACAGAACTTTGTGTGTCACATATGATACGTGATACAAGGTAAATGAATTAGCATTACCTAATAAATCATATCATGTCTTACTTAGTTAAAGGTAGCTTGCTAGTTTGAATGACTTGTGGACTTGTGGATTGCACCAATCCTTTATGTCAATGAGTGGAGAGACTGAAAAAATGGATTTTAAAAGAATTCATGTAAATATGCACGTAATTATCAGGCCGTGATAATCCATGGAGAGTCTCTGTTGTGCAACAGAAAAGACCGTTTTCATAAAAAGCAGCACACAGCTGAGCTCTGAAAGGCGGAGGATTGCTAAAGCACCACTTTGGCATGCCACTGCCCCCTGCTGGAGAAGCGTGTTCCTGCGCTGAGGCATATCAGGGCTCTTTCTGCTGCTGCACTTTTCCTCTTGACTCACACATATTGACAGATTATGATCCCGCTGGGAAATGCAGTGCTGTGGCCTCCATTACCGCCTGCCTGGCAGTGCTGTGTGTTAGCCACAGCCCTCCACACCCTGCCCTATCTCTCTGCGCTGAGGGGCCCGCTCTGGAACGTGTCTTCCAGTAATCAGAGGGGAGATTATGCAGGCCTAGCTCTGGGACAGGATAGATATAAATAACTGGTTGCATTTGGACTGATCCGGTCCCTAATGCCCTATCTGCATTAACGCCTCAAGGGGGGACTCCTGGAATCTGATTGGTGCAGGGGGTGGGGGGCCGGCCCCCATCTTAAGCCGGGCCTGGCAGAAAGGTCACTGCGCTGGGGCGACCCGGGCAGTCGGGGCGGAGAGGGGCCGGGGGAAGCGGGCGATATGATCGGGGCGCTGGAGGAGACGGCGGAGGGCGTGAAGGAGATGGAGGGGAACGGGGTTGAGCTGAAGGAGAGGGCAGACGCACTGCGCTGCCAGGTGAAGATCACCACCAAGCAGAGCCTGCAGCTGCGTATGGCTAACTACACGGCCAGGGACGTGTATGTGCGTCTGCTGGAGCACGGGACCCGCATCTCCGGAACCGGTACCTAACCCTGACAACCGCGCAGCTGCCCTATAACACTCCCACCCATTGCTGCGCATGCCTGTGTGTGGAAGTATGTGCAAGTGTGTTTGTGTGTGTGTGTTTGTTTGTGTGTTTGTGTGTGTGTGTGTGTGTGTGTGTGTGTGTGTGTGTGTTTGCTTTTTTGGATCTGTGTGAGAGAGGCAGAATACTCACTCCTCACATCATCAGGTTGCTGGTTGAATGAATTCTGGCTGTACACTCAGTTTGATGTTCACTGTTACTTTCGCTGTGTGATGTCATACAAACACTGGCAGGGCTGGATTTTGACTGGTCTGGGACGTTTGACTGCTGTGGAAATAAGAATAGAGTGGAACAAGTCATGATCATTAAACTGACATCCTTCCTTAAAATCAGTTGTGCATTGTGGGCAAACTGAGCAGCACTATGTTGTGAGTAAAGTGTGAGGAGCAGAATATTGTGTGTTAATTGCTCTCATTTCATTCTGAATGGTTTGAATTTTAGTAGAATGTAGTGGCTAGGGGAAGTCTAACACTGAGGAGAGACAGAGAGACTGATTCTACAAAAAATGCCACAGCTACAGTATACTATTAAAATGGGCTTTTTTCAGTTGTTTGTATTTAATGGGGTATGTATTTTTGCAACTTTCAGAAACATTTTCATTGTGGGTTGAGTGAATAATGAGGAGGGGTCCTGTTCTTTGGGTTTGGTGTGTGTGACAGTTTGTAGGTTTAAATGGCCGAATCTGTGAGCTAGCCCTCTTGCTTTGTGACCTCTCTGTTACCACCCCTCATGAGGTCATCCCACACAGCCAGCCATTGTTGACTTTGGCTGTTTCTATAGCAGCCATCCCCGACAGTTCCAGAGCAGTTGTTCTCTGTGTTCCTGCTTGCTGATGCAGCTGTTGCCATAGTTACAGTGTTTCTGGTGCGGATTTTCACATCTGATTCTGTGTGTGAAATGGTTTCACGGTTGCCTCCAGAGGAACGCCTCTGCGATTGATGTGTTTGAATCTGGTCTCACTGTTTGCTCTCTGTCAGAGCCAATGTGCTCGGGGTGCAGAAACCTGAACCTCTGCGATTTCCAGGTTCTGAGCAGCACAATTCAGTAAGAAGTAATAAAATAATAAATGGTCTCAGAGGATTTTCACAGTTTGCTTTTATTTATATCACAATTTCAGCATCAACCCTGCCTTTCTCAAGGTATTAAAATATGCAGGGGAGTACAACTGTGAAACACCAGTTGACATCATTATTCATCATATTACTGTTATTAAACATTGGTGAAAACAACATATTACGTATGGCTATGAAATACAATTACAAGGATGACAAAATTCAAACTGGTCGGAGTCAAAATGCAGCAACAAATGAAATAACAAAATTAGTAATCAGGTTATTTAATTTGTTGGGTCTAATTAGTTCCAATTAAATAGTAACATCACAGAAGTGACAGCATACCAAAGTCAGCGTCACAGGAGTGTCGGTCTAGCTTGGTCCTGGTGTCTTCATGCACCAGCCTAAGGCTGCTCTATCTTTAGCAGCTGTGGTCATGTCAGTGACATTCGAACACTCCTCTGAAGACAAAGCTGCAGGGCTACCATGACTCTGCCCTGAGAGGGCTATGCTAGTGTCCGTAAAGTGACCCCAGGGTGGAGCTGTGGAAGAACCACAGACCTATCCATCATTAATAAACCCACTTGTGGGGGAGAGTGACGTCCAGCTAAGCAGGGCTCATTTTGAAATACTTAATGAAGCCTCTTTTCTATGTTTCTCTCTTTTACCATAGGTCTCTCTTTGGTGTGAAATGCATGAAAGTGACTGGGTACTTTATCCTGGTTGTAATTTAGTGAAATGTTCTGGCCAGCTGCCATAAGTGAGCTGCCGTTCATATTCAGCTTAAAGTCCTGTTTCAAAATATTTGGTTTGACTGGGCAGAGAAGCCCGCCCTCACAGAGAAGTGGTCTTATTTTGGCATGTTTCTTCCTAAAAAGGCTGTCCCCTCCCTTTCTCTCTCTTTCTCTAGGCCTGCTCGCCCTCAAGGACTCTGTGCACCTGTCGCCCCTAAAGCCACCTGGCCTGCAGGTGGGGCTGGGAGAGGAGGCAGGCGACATCTTCACCGCAGCAGAGCAGGGCGGGGTCGACCCCATGGCGAAGGAGCGGTCAGCGTGCGCAGAGCAGGAAGATGAGGAGGAGGAGGAGGAGGAAGAGGAGGGTGGAGCACTGACCATCTCGGAGCTGATGTACAATCCCTGCGCCAGCATGCTGCCGACGCCCGTGGAGGACGGGGGCGGCGTGGACCTGCTGTTCGAGAGCCCGGTGAAGCTGCTGCGTGAGCTGCACGCGGACCGCGAGCTGCAGGAGGAGCTGGAGGCGGAGAGGGAGAGGCAGCGCGCCCAGGAGGCGGAGATGAGGGAGGTGCAGAGGATGCTGGGTAGCGGGATCCGGCTGCTGACGGGGAACGCGCAGCTGAACGCCTGCATGCGCAGCTTCGCCCGCCTCCTGGCCGTCGGGCTCGGCCTGCTCCTCGTCCTGCTGCCCCTGCTCCTCGTTCTGCTGGAATCCGACATCGACGTCTCCTTCCTGCACGACATCCGTCAGACACCCGAGTTCCAGCAGTTCCACTACGAGTACTACTGCCCGCTGCGCCGCTGGCTGCTCTGTAGGCTACAGGCTGTCATGGAGAAGCTCAGCGGGGACTGAGGAGGGAGGGAGTGCAGTCTCCCATCTCCAAACACAGAAAACACCAACAGTCAACACAACTACAACCACACTGCTGCGGGCGGGGGACTGGGGGGGGCTCTCATCCGCAGCTTATGTCTGGGGTTCCGATGGTCAGAGATTATCACCTGTCCTTTCGCTCGGACACGCTCTGTATGGTAAATGAAAGCGCTAGCTCCAGATTCGCAATGCAAAAGTCTTAATATGCGGTTCGCAAATGCTGCATTAGTTGGGTTCATCATATTGATTTTTGGCACCTGAGGTAAATGACTGGTTCCAAGAGGAATTAGAAAGAGTTTGAGAGAGAGGACAAGGGCTGGACACAGAGGAGAGGAAAGGAGGGAAGTAAGGAGGGTGAGCTGTGATGGGCTGAGAGAGATTCTGATTAGGTTTCACTGTAACTGTGCTGTGAGAATCAGGTAGAACTGTGTACGGAGGCCAGAGGATCAGGCAAATGACTATAGCTCTGACTGTTCACGTTTAAGAGAAAAATGTCCTTTCAGAAATCCGTTACACTAGATATGTATTATCTAGATTAGCTAACAGTCCATAAACTACTGCCTGACAGCCTCTCTGTTAACATTATGGTATTTTAGCAATACCGATATTACACGATTAGACAATATCACAATCACGCAGAGTTTAATCAGGAAATTAGCATAGAATCGCCTCGTTATTTTACCATTACGAGCATTGACTACGTGACCCATTTAACAGGAAGAGCACAGTACCAAACACCCCAATCTTAATTTAAAAACCCTGATGAAAAAAGAAAATACCAAGCCACAGCCTATAGATATATGTATATTTAAAAATAAAAATGCTGTTTTTAATGTTTTGTACATTTTTATGTAATACAAGTATTTCAGGAATTTTTCAGTCAGAAAATCTACTTTAACTTATTTAAAGGTGCGGATTTGTTGAAGACAGGGGTATAGGGAAAAGCAAGCTATTTTTAATGTATACTTTTCTGTTACCTGATCGGGTAGCACCTGTGGGTTTCTTAGCACAATCTTTTAAGCTGCAGATATGGTTTTTGAGTAATGGATGCCATTACAGAAAACGTTGCAAATGTAAATGTTGAAATTCAGTTAAAACGTGTTTAGTGTGTTAAAAACGACTCCATGCGCAAAACTATCAGGCCCCCTTTGGTTGGGTTCCAGTTCAATGCCATCTGTCCCCAGTCTATGACAAGGATACACTGGTTCTGTTGTGTGAAAAATCATGCTTGTACTTTGATGGTGTGATCTCAGGCCATTGAGCATGTCTGGAGGATTGGACTGTGCCAGACTATGCACACATTATAAGAGGCAGAGTTTTGACTGCACGTCATCATATGACTAAAGGTACTAGGGGTGGGATGGGGGCCTCTCTGTGTTGTGTTCCTGTAAGGGAGTAATATGAGGCCTCTCTGTGTTGGGTTCCTGTGTGTGGGAGTGGAGTAAGACCTTGCTATCTTGGGGTCCTGTGAGGGATTGGGGTGAAGCCTCTCTGCGTTGGGTTCCTGTGTGTGAGAGTGGTGTGGGGCATCTCTGTGTTGGGTGTTTGCGTGAGGGAGCAGGTAAGACTTTGCTGTCTTGGGCACAGTCTTGCAGGAAGGGCTGCAAATCATTAGCGTTCTGACTCAGCATCCCAGGGCAGCAGCTGGGCCGCAGGCAGCTGCCTCAGTGTGCATAAAACAACAGTATCCTCTGCCTAACCTTACAGAATGGTTATGTGCCCTCTTCTTTATCACATCAGTCATATTCATAGTCTGACCCTTCAACAGTGAGGTCTAATCAGTGGGTACACTTTGACATTAAGAACAAACCCATGCATCACAGTCTCTCTGGCACCCATCCTGTATTAGCCTGAGATTGGGGTGTTGCTGTCTGTGCAGTGTTGTCACATCCATATATTCATGTTTAAGCTAAACAAATATTCAAGATGAACCCAGGACACTGTAACTAGTGTATCATTGTAATGTAAAAACAAGATATTCTTTCAGCTTATACTATGTACTGTATATAAATGTGCATAGGCAACACCAGGGGGTTTCTGCAGAAATGCTGCCATGAGTCTGCTGCCGTGGTCCCCTTGCTGGGCCAGCCTGCAAAGCAACTGGTTCCAGTGAAGCTGCACTCGCACTTTGAGCTGAGGGTCACTGTCACTCCCAGAGATCTGAGCGCAGACTGGCCCCAGGAGAGAGAGAGATGTAACCAGCACACACACACACACATACACACATACAAACACACATATATAAACATGTGCACATACACACACATATGCACACCAAAACTTACATGCATAAGCACACATATGTATCCATGCACACAGACATGCTCCATGTAAATCTGATTTTCCTTCACGTGCCAGCTGATGAAATACCACTGCATAGGGGAACTTGGCGCATATTTTCCTGTAGAGTATTATCAAGCTTTTATCTGCATGCATATACATGTAAATAGTGCCATTTGAGATGGCCTGTAGAGAACTGTACCGTCTCCCACGTAAAAAAAAAAAAAGAAAACACATCATACATCTTATTCATTTGCATGGCTTCCATATATAAAATATAAACAAAATCAACACGCTTGACTTTTTTGTGTGTGTCGTGGAAAAGGCCTCTACCTTCTGTTTTCAGATTACATTTTTGTATCTCCAAGGACTACCTGTAAGAAAAAGCCACAGTGCTGTCCATCAAACACACACCATTCTAAACAGGTGAACACAAAGGCGTGACACCCTACAATTAAAATTCTCTTCATGCCAGTTCGCATGCACACATTTTGGTCTGAATCTGAGATGAAAGGATAGTAAAAGTGTTCACCTGTTTCAGAGGATGTGCTGTAAAATCCAGTGTATGAGTCATACCTATGTATTAGTTTCTTCCCATGAATCTTGGTAAGCTTCAGTCACCCTGAAAGCCACAGTACACTACTGGTGTATTGGTCCCTCCTTGTCTTACTTATGGGCTCCTGGGAACATTCAGTCTCCATGCGCTGATTTTACACTGCTTCTCTCTATGAAATCAAATATGCTAAAATGTATCAATGTGTATTATTAATGCAGCTGCTTAAGTCATTTAACATGTTAGCCATGAATTCCTACCTTAACCTTAAAGTTACTACATTCATAAAGACATTTGAAAATGCTATGACATTCTGTATAGCTGACAAGCAGAAACCCGATGGCCAGACCAAACAATTATCTACACTCCCATACATTTTGGGTTTTTGTAACCTTTGTTTTATATTGCATTTTAACACATAGCACGGCATAGGAAAAACTTTATTTTTTCATTGATTTCACTGCTTTAAGTGTTTAAGGTATTTGAAACAAGTGGCCAAATTATAATTTACAGTAACAAATTGCAGTGAATGCGGTGTGGCGCTGGAGAGGCTCATGCCATTGTCCTGCACTTTCATTGTGAACAAAATAAATGAAAGCTGTTTTAAAGTGATGTCACCCTTGTCATGTCCCATGTGAACATATTTTGACTGACAGAACAATGCAAACTCTTTAATGACCTCACCATAGTATGGGCAGAGGTGTATATGCAAAGTGTGGATCAGGAGCTGGTGAAGAGAGAAGGACTCTTTTATTTGTGTATTTTAGTTGTTGAATGGGCATGTATAGTGATTACAGATTGTGTTGGCACGATAACAGCGTTTCTTTCTGTAGCTGTTTGTTATCAGTTCATAGGACTTTGTTGTTATAAGTTTGTAGAAGATTTTGTCGTTTGACCTGTTTTAAATTCAACTCTGGGAGGAATTGGAAAAAAAAAGTTCCTGTATGGACCGATCAGTGCTGGAACATTAAGCCTTATGAACTTTGTAAAGTGAATTTTGAATGTTTGTATGTTCAAACAAAATATGGATTGTTTTATATGTTAGTACTGCCACAATAAAACCCCAAATTAATATATATTGAAAACGTTGGTGTCTAGCTGAATTATTACAAAAAAAAAAAAAAAAAAAAGTGTTTCCCTGAAAATTGTAGATAATTAGCCTGATTTTATAATAGGCATTTACAGTACAGAATTTGTTAATTCCAGGCGGATTCATTTTTCTTACGGAAGGAGCTAACGTTAGGTCTAGTTGGTAAACTGTCTCAAAGCAACCCCACTTGAAAGAACCTACAAACGGAAGAAACAAGCAACCTAACCTTTTTTGTGTCCCACACACACGTATCAGTCATGCTTCCTACTCAAGTTCATCAGAAACGAAGGGGACCTTTTTAAATTTTGCTATGTACATTACAAAATGGTTGATATATGCGCAGGAATTTCGGACGTTCAGAAGATTTCCGGGTTTTAAGGGTGTACCGTTTCCATAGTAACAGTTGGTAAATTAGACGCGGGGAGAGGATGGCGCTTGAGCAAACTGCAGTTCTTTCGGTATGTCCCGATTTTGAATGTCAGGGTTGTGATGCTAACAATAGTGAAATAAGGTAAATTCTTTAACAAAACCGTTTTAAATAATGAATAAATAACAGTTGCGTAGAATTTTAGTTTGCGCGTTAGCAAAGTGGCATGCTGTAGCTATGTAACTATCCAACTTTATTTTGTTCTCCGTGTCTTTCTTCTGAACGTTAGCTAGCAAGCCAGCTAGCTAGAGCCAGTTAGTTATCGATAAAGTAACGTTACTTAGCGGAAATACTGACTCACCATTTTTGTACTGTTAGAAACCAAGGTAAGCTATGCTACTATATCAGTGTGTTGATGAAAGGATTGAGTGCAGATGAAATTCGGTCAGTGATATTTCCTAGTCTGTTGCTGGACAGGAGTGAGCTATCTCACGTATGACCTCACTTTATAGCCAAGGTGGACTGAGAATACGTTATTATTTCAAAAACGTTTTGTTTGTTATCTGATTGACTATATAATAAATGCAGGGTTGGCAATATGATAAAAAGCGGGTGTGAGATGTTGGATGTTGTGTGCTGTGATAAAAATCAATGAGGCAAAGTTTTCTGCTACAGAATCAATAACATACCTTGCTCTGATTTCCTGACACACAACCCTGCAAGGTCAGATCTCCAATAAGTGATAGTCTTGATAATTTGCAGATCAGTGTATCGACTCAAAACAGCAGCACCAGAAGATAATATCATCACTATATAAGGAGGCCAGAAAACAGGCATTTGGAAATTTGTGGGGCTGAAATTGTGGGTCTGAAACTGTGGGTTTGGTCAGGTGAGAGATTAGCCCACTGGAATGGGCCTGAAAGGGAGTGTGACATTGTGACATGTGCTAACTGTGCAGTAGTTGGTCCTGTAGCTTTTGCTTTGCTGTTCTCAGGGTTCCAACCCAGGCTGTGGGAGAAGTCTGACTGCTAAGGCATCATGCCCCAGGACAGCAGATCAGGAGACCTTAAGAGCCAAGGGCCTGAAAATCCAGAGCTCAGCTGAGAGCAGGGGTGCCCCTCAGGGTGGATTCACAGAGTTTGCAGTCCCCACAGTTCCACAGAAGCTTGATGGCAAAGCCCTTTTGGCAGGGCCAGTGGGTCTGAGTGACAGGGCTGTCTCTCTGAGTCAGGCCCACTATGAGGCTCAGCTGGATGTGCGTCTGCTGGAAGACTCCTGTGTTCCAGAGCACCAGAAGCTGAGGCATGTGTTAACCTGGGCTGAGAGCTTCATCAGAACTGGGACGGCGAGTGGGCACGGCCAGCCGTTGGGGAGCACGAAGGGTCAGCAGGGCCGCACACTGACTGCCACTGATAACGGTCATGTCACCCGTCCTAACAGCGGAGAAGTGCCACAACCCACTGGACAGGTTACCCAGTTCTCACAACCTCACCATTCACCCCAGCCCTGCCCTTACCTCAAGCCCCCCCTCCAGCCCCACCTTTCCACTGCAGAGAGGGTCACAGAGACCATGACCCAGGGGGGGACAGAGGACCTGCCAGGTGTGGGTGTGGGATGTGTTCCTCCAAGCACCTGTCCACCTTCAGACTCTCCACCCAGCCTCAGCATCTACGAAAAGTACCTCATGTGTGTTGCTCATCTGAACAGCTGTAAAACGCAGGCCCGTGGCCAGTCACAGCTGAGCGCTAGAAGAGCCTGGGAAGAGACAAGCTTAGCTCCATGTGAAGAAGCCAAACATGAGACAGGTGTAGCTCTGGGGGAAGGAGACAGACATGAGACATGCAGGCTTCAAAGTGGGCGTGCTGAATCTGGGGAGGGCAGATGCTTGAGTTTCAGGGGTGCAGCTCGGTGGAGTGGGTCTGACCATGGTCTACCTTCACATTCACCCGGTTTAGTTGGGGAAAATTCTGTGAAGGTAGAGGAAAGAGTATCTGTTGAGGAAAATCATCACAGTACTGGGAAGTGCACAACCACAGAGCTACCTGTGCCTGTACCTGTTAACCATGCAACCACAGAGCTACCTGTAACTGCACCTGTTACCCATGCAACCACAGAGCTACCTGTAACTGCACCTGTTACCCAGGCAACCACAGAACTACCTGTAACTGCACCTGTTAACTACTCAACCACAGAGCTACCTGTAACTGCACCTGTTACCCAGGCAACCGCAGAACTACCTGTACCTGCACCTGTGAACCATATGAGCACAGAATTACCAGTGCGACAGAAACGCGAGAGACGAGATACTAAGCCTGGCAGTGACCCTAAAGGCCAGAAAGCTGCAGGTACTGTGTGCATAGACCTTAAAATCTGTTCCACACATAATGCTGTGATTTAATTCAACCCATAATCACTCTAAATTGCTGTCAGGCATGTCAGCCAATGAGTAAACTCGGAGTGAACTTAACATGTTTAAGTGTTTGTGTGTCACTGAGTTTCTCTCACGCACTCATGTCCAGAGCGATTATTCCTGTACCACTCCCAGCACTAAGTAAAATTGTGAAAGGCTGTTGAATGGGCTGGGCCCACAGTGATGCAGACAACAGGCAGAGGCAGTCAGAGAGAGAGAGAGGTTCCCTGATAGGAGGTAGCTGGAGGACATAGAGAGGGTGGGACATCTCACCTGTGCCATGTCACTGTCACCCGGGTTGACCCCTGGGTGACCCCTGCACTGGTGTCCTGCCGGTGAGTGTCCCCTAGCCTGTCGAGCTCAGCACTGTGTCACGCAGACAGACCTCCCGACAGGAGAGGAGCACGCTAATGTGAAATCTGATTAGACACGAAGTTCCGTCATGTTAGATGTGGTGCTGCAGAGCGGCACAGTGCGGCGTGCTGTGGAGGGTAGCAGCTCGTCCCCTGCCTCCCTCGCAGCTTCAGACGGCCCAGCGGTGTCTGTCACAGCGCTCCACAGCAGGACAGTGTCCCAGCACAGATGATATATAATTTCAAAATTACAGCATAACACAGGAAACCATGTCTGAGGATATAATAGTGTGCGCTTTATCCAATCGTATCAGAAGGCTATCTGGCAGGTTGCAAAGAGGTTGTTATTGTACAAAAGGGGCATTTGGCACAAGTTTTTTATTGCATCTTAGCTGTTAATGGGATTTTATTAAGCTGTTGATTGAATACTGATCTGACCTCACTTTAGAGGCCGCTGCTGCTCTGTTACGCAGCTGCTGAAAGTATGCTTGTTTGTACCAGAAAGACAGAAGTAAATGACCGTGTAGATATTTCTAGTTATTTATGCTTCCTAAAGTAATGGTACTGACAGATGTTGGATTTTTTTATTCATTAAGAATAATTAGCAGCTGTGCGTGCAGCGCCCACAGTGCCCTCAGGACCAGGTTCAGGAGGCCCTCCCTCTGCTGCAGCCAGTTGTTACAGAAGAGCTGCGATTGTCAGTGTTATCAGCTGTAGACCCACTGCCCGTCTGTCTGTGTTGGCTGTCAGGGGTTCGACCCAGAAGGACTGTGAGCTTGACTGCAGGGCAACCAAGGCGCAAACGGTTCTGGGAAACGTCCAGCATCTTGTGGTCATCCTACCCCCAGGGAGCGCTGTTGCCAAGGTGAGAAGAACATCCTGGAAAGCAAACCCCTCA
Organism: Megalops cyprinoides; assembly: GCF_013368585.1. NCBI lineage: Eukaryota > Metazoa > Chordata > Actinopteri > Elopiformes > Megalopidae > Megalops > Megalops cyprinoides. The sequence continues at coordinate 25,397,164 of NC_050586.1, forward strand.
ACCCACCTGCCAGTCACTGAGGGTTTACTGACCTGACATCAGATCAAGATCACATCTAAACTCTTCACTTTCAACCGAATCTCATTCTGATAGCAGTTTGGATTTAAGAAAATAAAACCTTCTGCAGTGAACTGAAACACCTCTTACAGGAATGTCTACCATTCAGGCGCCATGCAGGATGAGAGTTTTGATTGAATCCACACCCTAGTGCATCTCCAATTGGGGTCATTTTCATAATGTAATGGCTACATGATTGCATTTATTGCTGTTTAGTTTGAAATGTTAATGTGGGTATATAGGCAGTGAGACAGAGTTAACTCTGTTTTCATATTCAGCCCTGATTCTGTCTCTTACTGAGGCAGATAATCCCAAATTCTCACTGAGGAGAGATGCTGTTGCCTAGGAGACACAATAACTGCCTCACAGACCTTGGAAAATATAAAAAAATAATTTTGTCTTTTTGATTTGAGAGCTTTGACTCTTTACGGAAAACTGCAGTTTTGCTAAAAAAAGATGAAACATGAATACTTACGCAAGCAGATTGCCTGTTAGGCTGTGGGAGAACAAGCCCTTTCCATGTGAGGCAGAGATTGCCTGCCAGGCTGTGGGAGAACAGGCCCTTTCCATGTGAGGCAGAGACTGCCTGCCAGGCTGTGGGAGAACAGGCCCTTTCCATGTGAGGCAGAGACTGCCTGCCAGGCTTTGGGAGAACAGGCCCTTTCCACGTGAGGCAGAGAGGCACATCCTTCCTGGTGTGTACACGGGGTTGTCTGTGCAGACCAGTGACATACCCCATGGCATGGCCTGAGGGTGATGGATTAAGACCAGGCGAAGCAGTTCAGATGCTGGTCAGTGAGGACTGTAGATTAAGACCGGGCAAAGCAGCACCCCGTCTGCAGTGCTGTATGACTCATGCTCCTGTTCCTCTCGCCAGCCCTGCTCCTCTCTCCATTTCTTATGTAGCCAGTAGCCTCACATAGTGGGTCCCACAGTCTTTAATGTCCATGTGGAACTGAGTGACTCAACACATAGTTCCCAGCTCACAGCTCTGATCACAAAATACACTTAACACTAGAATGTCTGGTACAGTGTGCAGTGTGTGTTTTACACTGGTGTATCTGGTACAAACAGACAGCCGTTCCTCCCCATGGTTACCAGGCTGGACTCCTGATTTGTGTGTTTAATGCTGTGTGAGGGAGTCCTGTGAGGGAGTGAGTGCTTTTGATGGAGCATGATGTGTATTCTCTCACATTCCAGCAGCCTCTGTGCTTCAGAGGGTATCTGGGGAAAGCTGAGCTGAGCTCTGCCCTTAGCTGGGAGGAAGAGTGTGAGCGTTGTATTTGATCAGACGCCACCAGGGGGTGCCCTGGCCAATGGCCATCACATCTCAGGACCTCCTGAATGAGTCACTAGAAGCTGCTTGCTGTTTGGCTGTGCTTCTGTGGCACTTCGATGACTTTGCTTTATTATTAGTGCTTTAAAAACAAAATCAATGCCGCACAGGAAGTGTTAAGGAATAAAAGATGACCAGTAGATCACCGCTAACACTCTGTAAACTAGCCACTTTAGGGACATCTGTCACATGAAGAAATTACTCTCATAAGGATAACTAATTTATCATGTCTGTTAGCATGGTTTCCAGTGATGTAGCCATGGGAATTTATTTATGTGTATTTTTCTATGAGAGGCGGTAGTAGAATTGTCTGTATGTATTTTATAGGGGGGGGGGGGGGGGGGGACTGGGGAATTGAGGGAAGGGCTTCAGATTATGATGTCTGAGTTGGTATTAGAGCAACACTTTCAACAAGCCATACATAGTGCTGTACAGAATAAGCAGGTAAAACACAAGATCATTTCATTCTTTTTATACTATGTGTGTTACCTCTCATGACTTATAGACAGATAGTCATGCATAGAGGGATGCATTGATGAGTTTCACTTTGATGCAGGCTGAAATTCCGCTCACCAAATGGAAGCAGTAATTATTTTCGAGGTTATACTGCCACCTGCTGATGCATGACTAAATTGCATAAGGTAAAGTAAGGAAAGGCCAGTGCCTGTGCTGTGACTGTGCTCTTAGCTGGAGGACTGAGATGTTTGTGCTTTTCTGGCTGCAGGTCCAATCCCCCCGGCCAGGCGGTTACAGGTGGGGCATCTCGGCCCTGGGGGACTGACACCCCACAAAGAGAACCTCTTACAGGTGAGTAGAGCTAGGTCCCTTCTACTCTTCAATGAGAGACTAGGGGCTTGGATAGTGGTCCGCATATGGGGGTCATGTTTCAATCCTAGACAGGGACAGTGCTGTTATAACTGGATGTGTGAGGTGCGTCAACTACCCCTGTAAACCAGAACCAACCATACCAATGAGCTATTATGAGCTCTGAGTGATATTAAATAATAAGCGCTGTAATTTGACTTTAGAAGGACAGCAGTGTGAGCTTGTGGCCTTGTGACTGCAGATGACTGTGAGTGTCAGTTGATATTTGCGCTCAGGGTGTGCTCCCCACCCAGACTCACAGCAGCACTCAGTGTATTGCTGTTTTTGTTTTTGGAAAATTTTAGCTGATTTTCTGCATGAACCTCTTAATCTCTTGGCAGTCATGAGACTGGCCATTTTTCTCTGGTACAGGGAGTGTGTGTCCCTGCTCCACACCCACAAACCTTCTGTTCAGCACTGCTGTGGTGCTCCGTGTCTGGCCAGCAGTGGAGGTGTACAGAAAGCATGGTACTGATGAGGGTCTTTAGTAAACACACAGGGCAGTGACTCACACACACAGTGAGGTGTGCATATAATACTGTGCTGGCGGGAGACAGACAGCATAATGTGGATGTGGATGGGTAAATATGGGTAGCTGCTCTCAAATCGTCCTGGAACTGGTTCATTCTGTCATCATTTCTTTTGGCAAATAGATGCTGCGGTTTTCATGTTTAGCATCTATGTGTGTTTCATTTCTGAGGGTGAAGATTTTCCACAGAGTGAATTTGCTGAAGGCTTTGGCAGGCCACAGCAAAGCGGTGATAATCGTCTCACAGACGTCTATCTGTCTGTCGTCATCCTCTGGAAGTGCCGCTCCACACAGTCTAGCCTTTGAAGTGTCCTCTAACATGCAGACTTTCTGTGAGCACATGCTGAATGGGGGCTCGGGGGAAAATCGTCACACGGCTTTCTCTGCGCTGCCAGGCAAATCAGAAAGAGGCTGCTCTCCCCAGGCCAGCTACCAACCTGCGTCCCACATGAGTGAAACAAGCTTTTAGACCACCTGACTGCTGCTTAAAATGACTGACAGAGAAATGTTGCAGCGTTCATCTGTCTCTCTCCAGAATGCCAGCAGAGAGAGAATGAGCTCCAGATCATGACCAAAGCAAACATGCTGTTCATGTTACAGCAGAGGTTGTGGGGTTTGATCTTATAACCCTCTGTTTACTTTAGCCTTTAAACTCTCTTTGTTAATGAGCAGTAACCTGGCATTATGTTCACATATGAAATGCACAAAACCGAGAATGCACTTTAATGTGTAATATCTCAATATAAATGAATTACAACCACATTCATGTTTGTAATTTGATTTGTGACAGTGCACATAAAACACTGTATGTGCAGCCCATTATGCATATATTAATGGGATATATTGAAGAAAACTGGAAATCTTATGAGATATGACTCTATCAGGCTCTCGTATGCTTGATTGTGCATTCTTACCATGACGCTTCTCCTCTGATTGATGGTTCAGGCAGGCTTTACCACAAGCCAGAGTTCCTCTTTGTGAATGGAGGATTACAGAACGCTATTCATAAAGACCCTTTTTCTTGGGATGACTCTCTGATCTCTGTGTTTGCGTCATTGTTAATTTTGTGCACAGTAGTGTTAAAAAATGTGACCATATTGTTTGATTATATTTTAGCTTTCAAGGCCATGTGCCAAATAAAAAACAAAACAAAAAGTGTATGTGAAGTAGCTCTTTTTGGTCCTCCTGACTGACGTCTTTTGCAGGCAGCGAATCAAGACTTCTGAAAACCAGTTATCACCCAGAGACTCAACAAAAACACACAGTGAGAGATTTTTCTTCATGCTTCTTTTTTGGGGAAAAAAACCGATTCGGTGTGTACTGGTTAGACTAACTGCATGTGGAGTAGACTCACTGTATACTGAGTAGAATCACTGTACTGATTAGACCCACTGTATTCTGATTACACACACAATTCACGTTGTTACATGTCTGTTCTATCTCATTTTAGGAAAGTGGATCTTTTTATGCATGGTTAAAACGTGTGACTTCCATGCTGCACAGCTGATTTACACTCAGATTTATTTGAATGCTCTTGACTTCCACACCCCCCAGATAGAGTGTTTTGTCCCAGCGCCATGGCTGTCTCTTCCTGATGAATTGTGGATTTATATCCTGAAACTGCTGCCACCGAGTGATCTGTCCCACATCGCTCAGACCTGCCGTCGTCTCTGTCGCCTGGGCAATGACAGAACACTGTGTAAGCGCGATTCACCTCTGGGGGTCTTCCCATGCCATTGGTAGTGCACAGAGGCCACGCATGCTCATTAGGTCACATCACATCACGTTGGCTGATGTTGTTATCTAGATGCAGCTTAACATTTTTACATGTTATCCATTAACTGTTCGTGCAGTTTGAGGTGAGTACCTTGTCTAAGAGTACAACAGCTGTGACCCACCTGGGCATTGAACTTGCAACCTTTTGGGTTACAAGCCCTGCTCCGTACCACTACACCACACTTCTGCCCTTCTACTTACCACTACCCTACACATCTCCCTCTTACTGCTACACCACATTGCTACTCCTTACCACTATACCACATTGTTGCTCTGCTCCTTACTGTTACACCATACTGCTGCCCTGTTCCTTACCACTACACCAGACTGCTGCTCCTTACCACTACACTAGACTGCTTCTCCTTACCACTTCCCCACTGCTGTTGCCCTGCTCCTTACCACTACACCACATGGCTGCTCCTTACTACTGTACTACCTCCCTGCACAACAGATCCCGCATAGTATGTATGCTTATATACACATATGCATATCTCTCTCTCTGTAGATATATGTGTGTATCTGGGTGTGCGTCGCTACATAAGACACTCTCCGCAAACTACGTCACACCCCACCCATGCCCCACTTCATCGCGACAAACACACCCCTTCTGCAAACACAGTCTGAGAGCTGCCCATGTCACATTTCTCAGGACAGCAGTGCGTGGGAGGTGCTCCTCCCTGGTCCCAGATCTATTCCAGTTTACACAGTGTGATTACAGCCAATGGCATTCATGTTGTACAGGTTCTCAGGTGTTTACCAAGGGCCTCAAGGGAATTTAACATGCACCATCAACCATGTCGATCCCAATTCAATATGACCACTCACCCCTGGTCTGCTCACACACACATACCTCTTTTCCACCAACTAGGTGCTAGTTCTGGGCTGGTGCTAGTGCCGGTTCGGAGTTGGTTCAACTTGTGAACCTTCTAAGAACTGGTTTGCTTTTCCACGGGCTAGAGAGCCACCATAGAGCCACGTCATTACGTCACTGTATACGTCTCCACTTTCCCGCTACCGCCAAGCTAGCAGGAACAAACAACAACAACAAAAACAAGAGAACAGTGCTTTAAAAAACAAACTTGTCCACTACACTTTATACAATGTTAGCCTTTTGTGAAGCCAAATATTAAGTGACGTTGGTAGGTGAGTCAATGGCAATGTTAGAAAGTAGCATGCTAACGTTAGCTACTGTTACCAAGGTTACGGTAGCTGGCTAGCTAGCTGTTGGTCAGCTAACATTACCGAAGCAAGCATAGCTACTAATTTCTCACATCAATGTTACGAAATTAGTAGCTATGCTTGCTTGGGTTATGTTAGCTGACCAACAGCTAGCTAGCCAGCTAGCTAGCCATCAGTGTTACGTTCGTAACATTGATGTGAGAAATTAGTAGCTCGCTAAACAGCTAAGAAATACATAGCTGGCTGGCAACAAGGCGAAACTCTTTTTTTCTTCTTCTTCTTTTTAGGCATACTAGACGCTACACTAGCTCTGGTTTTTAAAAAAATCGTGGTCACAAAGTCTTAGTTGGTCTTGCTGGTCATGATAATCCCTCCTCCAGCCCCTGATGTAAGCGGTTCTTGGTTCAAGACCAGCAAAATGTTGGTGCCGCTCGCGAACCAGTTTTCCTAGTCGAGAGCTGGTTCTTTGGCTGTTGAAACGCTCCGAACTGGTTCGATTAGGCACCGGCTCCGAACTGGCCCTCGAACTGCCTTGGTGGAAAAAGGGCAACAGAGAACATTGATCAACCCTCACCACCTGTAATAACTCAGATACAGTGTAATGGTTACTGTACAACATCTCTAACACACACACAGTGTAATACTTGCAGTAACATTTTTCACAGTGTAATGCAGTCTCTCACAGACATAGTGTAATGCTCACAGTATCGTCTCTCACACATACAGTGTAATGCTCAAAATAGAGTTTCTCCTGGATGCAGTAAAATGCTCACAGTAGTCTCACATAATCTCTCATAACGTAATGGCCCTTTGAAGCTCCCCTAAGCAGATACTGTAAAGAACACTTGTGTGTGTTTGTTTTTCCGTCTTTCACAATATGATGTGAAAACACAGGTTTATCTCTGAACCACTGAGAGTGGTTTCGTAAGAGGCTAACTGGGTCATACTGAGACTGAGGGTGAACCCTGAATGAGAGGGAGTGATGCTCCTATTGGTGGAGTAAAGGGCTATAAGATAAACCTGTTGGGGGTCTCTCACAGATAAAATTAGTCACATGGCTGAGGGGGAAGTTGCTGCAGCACATGTACTGTGTGTGGGTAACCTGTGGTAACCCCAGTGGCTGCATAGTGTGCCGGGTACAAGATGCATCAGGGCCTCTGCTGAGTGACTGAGCATGGGCACAGCCTTGAAAGAAAGCACTGCTGTGTTTTGCAGCCCAAAGTCAATAGGATACACTCCAGTCTGCACCAGCTGATCGCACTGTGGAGAAAGGAGAATGACCCTGAAATGGAATGAATAGGACAGGGTGTCCTCATATCTTCATGACCTCTGTGAGAGTCTGCATATTGGAGAGGGTTTTCTTGACTGATATCCTGATAAAAGACTGATTAATGTCATCAGTTTTTATTTCCCTGCATCCCCCCTCTCTCACTCAATCTTCTGTCTCACTCTTATCCACTCTCTTTCACTGCCTCTGTCTTTCAAACTCTCTCCTACTCTCTTTCTCTCCAGGGGAGGTAGTCAGGATTGAGAACAGCACTTTCCTAAATGACGATTGGCTGAGCAGTATAGGGAGGCGTGGTCCACGCAGTATTACCCTGTACAGGTGCACAGATGGGTCTGTCACTCAAGAGGGACTGGCAGAGTTATTCGCTCAGTGCAGCAGTTCCCTGAAGGTACGGTGATGACATGACACCTCTCACACACCAGAGCACAGACTCCAGAAGCCTCTGTACTGAAGACTAAGAGTGGTGATCAGCCATTATGCAGAGTTACTTATCTGTCTTTCAGATTTACTGGCTGCATCATATGTAAAGGGAGGTTATCTAAACTCTCTACAGATCTTACTAGAAATGGATCACATCTCCCTCTCACACAAGCATGACAAAGTGTCCGTTATGTGACAGACCTTTTGGTCACGTAGGAACACAAAGAGCTGAACTGAGCTTTTCTCTTCACTACAAAGGCTTCCATTGTGAGAGTGAGAGAGAGTGGAACCTGGGGGTGGAATCCAGTTACAGACAAAAATACTACAACCACGGCCACTCTGTCATAAGAGAGCCTCTGTTTGGACCTGGAAGCATAAAACATCACCATCACATCTCTGTATGAATTATAGTGAGAAAAACATCTTAAATCATCAGCCTCAGGAAATGATTGAGCTAATTCAGTAATTAAGAGGAGAACAATGAAGCAAAAAAAACCCCTCAGATTTCCCTCAAGTGCCTGCAGTAGAGGATGAACATGTGTTGATTGGTGCATTTCAGGAGTAGTATGTGAGTGACACATGTTGATTGATGCATTTCAGGAGCAGTGTCCAAATGACGCATGTTGATTGGTGCATTTCAGGAGTACTATGTGGTGAGACGTGTTGATTGGTGCATTTCAGGAGGTGCATATTATGAGCTGCAGTGGACCTGGTCTCCATGGCGACAGGTTGCTCGTCCTTTGCAGCCAGCACTGCACTCACCTGACTGATGTGGATGTGAGCTGGACGGGTTCCACAGACACTGGCATCACTGCTATTGCCAGCACCTCCAACAGGCAGGAACCTCATATGTATTACACTGAATCAGACGTGCTGGCCATTTATCAGCAGCATTCCAGAAAAGTTCTCCTGCAGATTGCAGAGTGGGGCAGTTAACGCTGTTCTCCTGCAGATTGCAGAGTGGGGCAGTTAACGCTGTTCTCCTGCAGATTGCAGAGTGGGGCAGTTAACGCTGTTCTCCTGCAGATTGCAGAGTGGGGCAGTTAACGCTGTTCTCCTGCAGATTGCAGAGTGGGGCAGTTAACGCTGTTCTCCTGCAGATTGCAGAGTGGGGCAGTTAACGCTGTTCTCCTGCAGATTGCAGAGTGGGGCAGTTCATGCTGTTCTCCTGCAGATTGCAGAGTGTGGCGGTCAATGGATGCCAGCTGGTAACTGACAGGGCCTTGAATATTCTCACCAGAAGACATGGGAAAAGGTAAAGCAAACACTTGCATGCCCAAGAATGTAACCCCATCCCCACAATCCATGTACCTGCTCCAAACCACACCCCTCCCTCTCTCTGCCTCCCCCAAACCCCACCCCCTCCTCACTACTTCCCCCAAACCCCATCCTCTCCTCCTCTCTCCCTCCCCCAAACCCCACCCCTCCCTCTCTCTGCCTCCCCAAAATCCCACCCCTTCCTCACTACTTCCCCCAAACCCCATCCCCTCCTCCTCTCTCCCTACCCCTCCTTCTTTAGACTTCCCCAGTCCTTCCTCCCCCCTTCTGTTAATCTGCATATTGTCAGAGATGTTGTTTCTGGACTCCAGTCTCCACAGGTTAGAGGTATTTGGGTGTCAGAATCTCAGCTCAGTGTGTCTGAGTGTCATGGCAACAAACTGTCCCAACCTGAGAGTTCTGAACATCGGGAAGCTTCCTAAGGTCACAGAGCAGTGTCTGACCCTCATAATCTCCACCCTCAAATGGCTAATGTTACTCAACCTTGCTGGACTTCCTGTGGTGAGTTTCCATCACAGCACAGGATCAGCTAAATGTCATTGTATGCATTGCAAGAATTTTCCAACATTCTTGTTCCATCTCTAAAAGACAGTTACGCTGTTACTGGAATGTGTTTTACCTGGTGAACAGGTAATTGTTGTGAAGTTGTGACTGTTCTCACCTGTTCTGCAGGTGCGAGATGGGACAGTTCACCAGATTGTGCGGCAGTGCCCTGATCTCGAGCATCTTACACTAAGCTGCTGCCCACATGTCACCGACATCAGTCTGAGGGAGATAAGCACCTACGCCCCCTCTATCAGGTCAGAGATAAGCACCTATGCCCCCTCTATCAAGTTAGAGATAGGCACCTATGCCCCCTCTATCAGGTCAGAGATAGGCACTTATGCCCCTTCTATCAGGTCAGAGATAAGCACCTATGCCCCCTCTATCAAGTTAGAGATAGGCACCTATGCCCCCTCTATCAGGTCAGACATAGGCACTTATGCCCCTTCTATCAGGTCAGAGATAGGCACCTATGCCCCTTCTATCAGGTCAGAGATAGGCACCTATGCCTCCTCTATCAGGTCAGAGATAGGCACCTATGCCCCCTCTATCAAGTTAGAGATAGGCACCTATGCCCCCTCTATCAGGTCAGAGAAAGGCACCTATGCCCCTTCTATCAGGTCAGAGATAGGCACCTATGCCCCCTCTATCAGGTCAGAGATAGGCACCTATGCCCCTTCTATCAGGTCAGAGATAGGCACCTACACCCTCTCCATGAGGTCAGAGATAAGCAGCTACACCTTCTCCATCAGGTGGGGGACTCTGCTTGATTTGGCTCTCTGTTAATTAGCCATTTATTTCTGGTGTGAAGTTCAGTTTAATTCTAACTGCTACTTTGTAGACAGAGCTCTTACAGGTATCTGTATGTGAGTAGCTGTTTGCGTGGCAGGTATCTGGATGTGAGTGGGTGTCAGTCGGTAACAGACTCCGGCGTTCGGGCCATAGCCATGGCCTGCCACCATCTCCAGTACATAGACCTGAGCTCCACAAAAACCAGCAACAAAGGGTATGAGTCTCACCATTCCCCTCTGTCTGTCTGACTGAGCTACCAGTTCCCCCTGTAACTAACCTTTCTCCATTCTTTGTTTGTCTGTTCATCTTCTCTGTACTGAATATTTTATAAGGTCTTACGTAATAAATTTCCACTTTGATTTTGTAATAGTGATTTCTATTTGCCTCTAAGGCTTTGGAAAGTGCCTCAGATGTAAGTGAGAGTAAAATGGCAGTTAACAGCATTGGCATCAGTGTGTTGTATCTCTGTTCTTCCCCCACTGAACACTGATATGTAAGACACAGCGTGTCAGAGCAGCTCAGCGTTCGAGAGCAGGCAGCTCAGTCCAGACACAGTGTGTCAGGGGAGCACAGGGCTCCAGAGCAAGCAGCTCAGTCCAGACACAGTGTGTCAGGGGAGCACAGGGCTCCAGAGCAGGCAGCTCAGTCCAGACACAGTGTGTCAGGGGAGCACAGGGCTCCAGAGCAGGTAGCTCAGTCCAGACACAGTGTGTCAGGGGAGCACAGGGCTCCAGAGCAGGCAGCTCAGTCCAGACACAGTGTGTCAGGGGAGCACAGGGCTCCAGAGCAGGCAGCTGACTGCAGTGGCTGAAATAAAGAAGAGCTCCTTTGATCAGCATGCTGTTTATTCAGAGGAACTGAGGGCGCTCATTAAAACCATGGCACACTGCCTACCTCACACCGTCGGAGCGCCGGGCATTGTACTACATCAAAAAGCTGAGGCAGCACTCACCTGTAACTATAGCAACACGCATACTCTAAAATGACTATTGGTCACCCGTAACTATAACAACATGCATACTCTGTTTACTATTTGCAATAATTAAAATCTTTCCTCACAAACACAGCACTGTGATTTTTTTCTGTTTCCTGTTTTTCCTTTTGATTGGTCTGTGGTGTTTTCTAATGAACACCAACCTTTGAGTTTCAATGCAAGAAACATCTTTATTTAGACGTAGTGTTTTAAAGAGAGATTCTGAAATAATGTCTTTTCTTAGTGCAGTGGTTTATGAGAAAATAAGTCTGTCTTTACTTTCAGAAGTTTACAAAAGAAGTCTGTCCTGAGATTCAGAGGTTTAGAAAATAAGCCTGTCCGTGGATTCAGTGGCTTAGAACAGAAGCCTGTCCTTATATTAGAAAATAAGTCCTTAAATTGTGGCCTGCACTCTCCCTGTCTGTCCTGCTACACCGTGTCTGTCTGTCCTACTCCACAGAGTGTGTCTCCTGGCCAGTTACTGCTACAGACACCTGCACACAGTCAAACTCAGTTTCTGCTACATTTGCCAGGATGCTCTGCGTAAACTCTGCCGACACTGCAAAGGGTACCCGCCTTTCCCCTCTGTACATGCACCCTGTACCTCCCATAGTGGCAGATGCCACCAGCCTGTGTGAGCTGAGCTACACTGCTGTATGCTATCATTAGGAAATATGTTGGAAACACACAGGGAAAACTAACTCATACATTTATTTGTGGCTGAAGCAGTCTTGGATTTTGAGTTTGGGTTTTTTGTAAGTTCAAACAGAATCCCAACTAAAATGAGTTAGCACAAGGGATGTGACTTTCCTGCTGATATCCACAGTTCTCTGCATTACACATCCCACAAGAACTAAGTAATATTGAGTTGTTTTGCCTGGTTCCTCCAAATTATTTCTGTTATACACATAAAAGAAGCAGTTGGGCATGTTGAAATGATAGTGACTTTTTCAGTTAGAAAAAGAAAGGAAAAAAACAGCTATTCAGCCTGAGTCGTAATGTTGTGAAATATATTTATAGAAAGGACTTGTTGTCCATACTCAGTATGCACATATGTTCAGAGTACTGCCGTGTAAGCATGTGTCACAGGGCTAATACTGATTGGCTCATATTTAAGCAACTCTTTCCCCAGCCTGCGACTGCTGCACCTCTATGGCGCCTGCGACTTCCACAATGTGCAGGAGTTCAGACAGATCAATCACAACCTGGAGGCCAAGTGCGACCTCAACTGCAGACCTGAACAGCGCAGCTGGGGACCTGGGGGTGTATTAAAGTCAAGATGTGATCACCAACAGTGATGCGAAGCATCTACCATGTCAGCAGTTTGTACCGATTGCTCTTTGAAATGGACATATGGCATCATTGAAATATTGTGCCTATAGTCTGTATTTTTAAATACTATGTATACAGTTTATACAGTTTGTGTATATATTAGAATTCTCACTGGTAATTGTTTTGCTATTACTTAAACCAAAATAATGTTTGTTTTTAGCTAGTTGTTATTACGTAATTATGCTTTTTAAAATCAATGGAATGTATTTACATTGACGTTGCAAATGTTAGTGTGCCAATTATAAAAAATGAGCGACGTTACTTAACTGTGGAAAATGGTTCCAGTCTTAAGAAAAATGCTGATGTTAGGAGGATAGAGGATTCATACGGAAAACAATTGGCGGGAACTGAGTCAATAAATTGATGAATTCCAGCAGAAATTTCCGTCAGTAAACTCGTGCAATTTTAGATGACTGAGTGTTTGTCTCGAATGAATGGCGTCAGTCAATCAATAACCACCGTTAGAGGTTCTTATAAGGAAGTAGAGTGTGTGGCATTTTGTGGCCGAGGGGACAAAAGACTTCTGAAAACCAGACAACAGCTGGGTTTTCAGCAGTTTCAATGCCACAAGTGTATTGCATGTCAGGTGTAGGACATCATTAAGCTATTTCACATGCATTCTAGTGTCAACCCACAAATGTTATTCTGGTGCCTCCCAATGAAAACTCAAAACGCACAGTAAAATTATTTCCATATGTTTTGCATGCTTTGCCGTTCAGTCGAAAAGTGGAACTATAGAACTCCCACAGTAACGAATCCAATAACGAATGAATCATCTGTTTAGGTCACCATGGAAATTGTTTTGTTTGTATATATTGTATGCCCGTTCTTATCAACTCGATTACAGCGCATTTATACTCGACGAGTTCTTGGCCGGATGCCCGAATCATGTTGAGTCTGTTCCTGTTCCTGCGCAAGGTAAACTAAGTGAGCGTGGCGTCAGCAGGTCCTGACTTCTCGCCCCGCAAGGTGACAGAGCTACAGGAACAGGCGTCATTTGACAGCTGTTTCGACATGAGGAGAGAACCGAGAATAATTTGCTGTAACTTGCAAGTGTAAGACTTTTTAATTGTTTTGTGTTTGTTTTTGGTAATCTATTTCAGTGTTCTTTTTGATGAGCGATTTGGATTTCATCATGTCTTTCATTTTGGAGCGGATGGTGTGCACAAGTGGAATTTTTTTTGAAATTCTATAAAGAGCTTTTTATAACTGTAAGGGACTTTCACTGATAAGACAGGGGCGATTTACTTTTTTCTTCATGGAGCTAGCTGTTGACCAAGACTGGTTGCTGTCGCTCTTCCACGCTTGTGATGTGAATAATTCGGGACGGATTGAAAAAGAGGAGTTCTTCAAAGTCTGCTCAGAACTGCGCGTACAGCCAGCTGAAATAGAAACGATATTCTCAAAACTAGACGTGGACAAGGACGGATCGATTAACTACGAGGAGTTTACCAGTGGATTCCAAGGAGTTTCAGAGCTCGTTTGCTTCGGGGGGATGGAGAACGAAAGCGAGAATGGGGACAGGCTCGCTCTGGCGTGGGAAGAGTTCCAGCACCGACTCGGAGAGCAGGCAAAATTCATCCCAAGGTATAGTATGGACCAATGGAATTGATTTTTAACTACTCATCAATCTCACAAACAGACACTTAAAATGACAGATTGCATCACGGGCATGCCGAATCAAAATGGAAATGAGATTTTTGAAAGATACGTGGAAATTTTTTAAAACGGGATGATTAATGCCTAGACTCCTCAAGCCTTATGATGAATTTAGGAGCATTATCATTAATTCATACTTTGAACGGAGGGTGAAAACACAATAACATATTTTATCAATGGTAATGTAGATTCGTCATAATCTATAAAGTAAAATACTGTAAAAAGCTATTGTTTAGGAACCATCGATATGGAATGCGTAAAGCCAATATGTAGGCTATTTGTTTCCACATTAATCACAACTAGCACTTTCCCTTATCGGATCTGTTAGGTTGAATATTACAATCTGATCCTGGTGTCTTTACTTTCCGTGCGTTTATTAATCTACCCAGTTAGAATTGGCTAAATTCCTGAATGGAAATAGGCGTTTTTCAACTGATGAAGTAGCCTATGTTTTAATGTGAAATATGAGAAGAGAAATACAAGGTCTTGGGTACACACGCTCATATCCTAACCCCATCCCAGGTTTGTTTTGTGAAATTTGTGTTTTGATATCTAGACACAAGTTTCATTACTGTTTTCCTGGTTTCATTTTTTTCTTTGATAAGTATAAAAAAGTAAATTTTAAAAATAAGCAAAATACTTGAAGATGGAGTCCACGTATATTGCCCATTTAAAACAAAAAAGGGGTTTACCCTTTTCCCATGACACAGACAACTGTAATGTTAAGACATAGGCCAACTGAAATTACCTTCTAAATTTTGCAGAAGAAATCACATTTACAGAATGCACACAGAGATAGTAACTTCAATACCAGGCTTCGTATCTGCTACATATTACTATGGCAGAGACTGCTATCTTTGTCGATGTTTGAACACTAACTGTTCAGGCATTGATGGTTCGGCGCATGATCGAAAGGTGCATGAACCCGAGTCGGGCAAGTTGTTCTTAAACTGGTTTAAAATAACGACTTTAAATGGAATATATCAAAATGAAAACAATGAGAAAGTTTGGTTAGAACAGTTAATCTGTGGCTAAACTGGCGACTGTGCATTCCATGGCATGTACTATCTACGTCTATTCTTATATTGGCCTTGGTGTTAAATTAATTAAATTATGTTATTTTTTAATAGTACATCATTACCCCGAGTGTTACCAGTGCAAACCCAACAGGCTTTATTTTCATTCTGAATTCTAAAATGTGTGATCAGGTGCTAGTCAAGGTCCGAAAGGAGACGCAAGAATAAGAACGGTTTCCCATGGCTATAGACAGGGAAGATTGCAAGACTAAGTTATGGAGCCCGTATTGACGCTTCGGGATGTTATGTTGCAATCAGCTCTTCTGACCCATCTGTTAGTGTCTGAACTTGGAAGATAAATTATTGTGAGCCTGTATCAGACACAAACAGCCCTGGGATCATGAATCAGAATTTTGACTGAGGTTGGTCTGTAGTTTAACCAGGAATCCGGTGGTTATGCAGAAATGACAGATTGGCTGCGCTGATCTTTATGCTCAGATCCAAAATGGCATTCTTCTGGTCTCACATACTGGTAATAGCCATCTAACATTGTACAGCTGACCCAGAGTCAGTTCTGAAAGTACAGCTAAACTGTAACTGGATCAGTTATCCATTGGTGCAGGTGCAATGGTTAGGAACGGTTTAGAAAATGGTATTAGAATAGAATAACTCCAGTGAGGTAATGCTGCTCTGAAAACCTACCTCGTTCTATGAGCTGCCCCTTTTGGTTTCAGAGTTTTCTGAAGCTCATTGAAGGTCATGAAAACCAGCCTGATTTGCAATGTTCCCTGCTTCCTGGGTGGTGCTTTAAGGCTGTCTGTGGACAGAGCAAACCTGTTATCCTGGCTTGTCACAGCAGTTGAACCGTAACTGTTTATATCTACTGTTTACTGAGTACTGGCCGGCTTATGCCTGTCCACTGCCACAGGGAGACAGCCATGCCGACACCACCTCACATTCCTCCAGTAAAGGCCACCTGAAGATGGCCTGGGGATTGTGTCAGATTACACATGCAGTATTTTTTAATTAAGAAATAATAATAATAATAATAATAATAAAAACTGACAATGTGGTGTTGCAGGAATGAGCAGGCAGCAACGCTGTACCAGAACATACACCTGACTGAGCCCCGCATCCTGCCACAGTATGAACGAGTCATCATGAACTTCATCAGGGAGATCAAACTGCAGAACTCTGAGATGGAGAACCTGGCACTGGCTGTGAAAAGGTACACACACACATACACACACACTCATAAGCACACACTCATACACACACGCACAAATGCTCACAAACACTCACATACTCACAGACTCATGCAATTACACACACACACACACTTCCAATGTTTATAGCGCTCAGCTAAGGTGTATAGTGTTCAGTAAAGGTGTGTAGTGATTGGTAGAGCGATATAGTGTTCAGTGAATGTGTGTAGTGTGTGGTAGAGGTGTATATTGTTCAGTAAAGGTGCATACTGTTGGATTCCTCTATGCAGAGCTCAGGACAAGGCTGCAATGCAGCTCAGTGAGATGGAGGATGAGATGGACCAACGTATCAAAGCAGCTGAGAGCCTCACACAGCAGGAGGTGAGCCCCCCCCACCATCTCTGCATGTACCTGAACTCTCACTGCTTAACACTGACAACACCACCATTTCTGCCTGTACCTGTACTCTTAGTGCTTAACACTGACTGTACCACCATCTCTGCCTATACCCAGACTCTCACCATTTAACACTGACCACACCACCATGTCTGCCAGTACCCGTACTCTCACTGTGAAACGCTGACCACCTCTACCTGTGGCCTTTCTATGCTTCTCCACCTCTTTCTTGATTGTGCAATATTCCATATCGCTAGAGATATTGAGAAGAGATATAAGTGATTGGTAACCCTTAATACAGTTCTGGGTAAATAAGGGCGTACAGTGGGCTGACACTGGCAGGTGACTGTGTGTATATGAGCTCCTCCATCCTGTTTAAATACAGTATGACCCGGTGTAACTGTATTCCTGGCCATATGCTGCCTTTTCTCTGTCAGTCCCTGAGAAGTCTTATGCAAGTGGGCAGCGCTCGAGCTTTACTCACACATGCGCTGGTATTTGCTTTGGAGAAGCTGTTTACTCTCTCCCAGAAAGCAGCCCCACCTGCACACACCTGAATGCCTGCACACACACAGCCACACGCACACACACACAGACACAGACACATTACATTGCATTTATTTAGCAGATGTTCTTATCCAGACTGACTTCCAGCATAAAAGGACAGAAATGTATCCATCCAAGCTGAATGAGCAACAGTGTCAGACCAGGCTAACAACACTCCTAAATCAGTGAGTATGAGCATAACACTATTCAAGCCCTACCACAAGTTAACTTGTGCAACCTGACTAGACAAGGGAAGCCAAGTATGCTACCATACATCAGTCACTAGTTTACAGAATCCAAAGCACATCACAAAACTAGATGTAAAATAAACAGCAATACACACACACACAGACACACATACACACACCAAACTGATATATACACATACACACACGCTCGTGACCGGGCATTTTTTATCTTTTTCCTCTAAATCATCCATGCCTCTGTCAAGGTGACAGCAGGTACAGAAATAGTCAGTAGTATAGAAATAGTCAGCAGGGACAGAAACAGTCTGCAGGGACGAAAACGGTCAGCAGTCATGTGGTGATGTTTCCCCGGTTACAGCATTTATTTCCTGAAGCTGCCCTCAGAAACAGAAACTTATTCTTCACATGCACTGTTGAAGGGAGACATCTGAAACACTTTGCTTGGATGACCGCTCCTGAAAATGCACACAGTAACTTGAGAAATGACTGACCACATACTGGCTATTCCTGTGTCCCTTTGACAGAATTATGGGTCTGAGAGGCCTGAACGCACTGAGCGGATGTGTATTGCGGGTTGAGCATCTTGTCTGTATGCTGCTACTCATCGCTGTTGCTAGAGATGAAGTGTTGATATGCTTGTGGACTTTTCAGTAGTGATATGTATTTGCGCTGTTAAGTATCATTACGTGTGTACTGTTTAGTACTGATACGTGTGCACACTTAGTGTGCTAGTATTGATGTGTTTGTGTTGTTTCCATAGACCCCCACCCCCAAGCCCCTTTCCAAAATGTGTCCTGAAATAGTTCCCGATTTTTTCTCTCCATTTCCCTGTCTTATCTGTGGAACAAAATTACCTCATGGTGTCCAGTGCTGCTGGGTACACCTGCAGAGCACCTGCTCTTGGCAGACCCTCAAGGTGGTTTATTTTTCCAGAGCAGATAAAAGCAGAGCGGTTGTGCGCATGGCGTTCTGTCTCGCGCCTGGACATTCAGCGCTGTCCTGAGCTCCCCCTCCCTGCAGCAGGTGGCTGAAGTTTCCTTTCACTCACATAGACATGCTGTGTTCAGCACAGAGTCTCTCCTACATGGAAGGGACTGCTAATCAAGACACAGCTGATGGTTTAAAGCATTTAAGGCAATACTGAATAGAGTTCATATGCTAGGGTCACAATGAGTGATGGAGCTGCACAGCTTCTTCAGTTGGACTGGGCTGGATTTGTCCTTAAAGTCTATTACAGTATGGGGGAGTTCCCCCAGTCTCCAGGGAGCACAGTCATTTTAAACCTGCATTTTTAGGACCGTTTATCCTGCAACCTTGTTTGTGTTTCAGATCAACTTTTAAGCAGCCATGGCAACACAAATACTCTTTATTTTTTTCTGCGTGACAAGGGTGTAAGGGTGTCCATCTCGCGGGTAAGGGTGTCCATCTCGCGCCAAATGCAGCTTCTTCCATGGTGCAGCATCTCCATCCCCGTAATGGGATAGTGACATGCAGATGTTACTCAAGGAGAAAGTTCATTTAGAAACACTTACTCGATATTCTGATGTATTTCACTGGAAGTACATTTTTGAATGTTTCCTTTATCTCCTGTGTTTTACAGGAAGTGGATTTAGGAAGATATATCCTTTACTTCGTGTGTTTTATAGGAAGTGAATTTATAAGAAATGCTGTATCTCCTGTGTTTTATGGGAAGTGAATTTAGGAAGATATCCTTCATCTCTTGTGTTTTACAGGCAATGAAGAGGGCGGAGACTCAAGCGGCCTTGAGTGATCTTAAGCGGCAGCATGAGTCAGAAGTCTGTGAGTTGCAGCTGAAAATTCAGAAAATGCAGATGGTAATGAAGCCCTGTCTGAATAATAATAATAATAATAATAATAATAATAATAATAATAATAATAATAATAGTCATCGTCGTCGCTGTTGTCGTAATCATAATAACCAAGTGCCACAAATGCCACACCATCTTATTGTTAGAATCATTGTCTCAAAAACTGACTGGCATTTCTCTTAACAGATCGAAGATCAGTACAAGAATATCAACCTGAAAGATGAGGTGGCTGCACTCAAAAGAAAAATGAGTGAATTAACTTTGGTGAGATTTTACCTGTTGCTGTGCTCTACTGGAAGAGTGTAAACATACAGGCAAGTTGCTGACAGGAACTGCGAATGTGTCTCTCAGGAGAATCAGAGGTTGAAGAAGGAGCTGCTGGAGTCTCACACCAACATGGCCTTCCTGCAGAGTGAGCTGGACACACTCAAGAGTGAATATACTGACCAGTCCATCGACTGTGAGAGGTACACTCACCCATGCTGCAGAGCACTGTTATATACTTCTCTTACACACCACTGTTTCACCAATACAATCTCACTGTTCCCACAGCAAAACATCACTGCTACACCACTGTTACACAGAATTGTGTAACATACTGTTGTTACACACACCACTGTTAAACATATCACTGTTGCACACAACTCTTACACAGAATACTGTTACACCACTGCTATACACACTCTTACACATAACAGAGTTTACACTACTGTTGTAGACACCGCTGTTACACACACCACCATTACTTCACTACACCTTCAATTACAGCACTCACACACACACACACACACACACACACACACACACATACACACACACACACACACACACACACACACACACACACACACAATTTTCCCCAGTGTGTGTGTGTACTGTGTTGCTTGAGCTTTGTTTTGAATCTTGTGACTGTAGTAGGCTTAAAGTTCTGTGTAATGGCGGAGTAAAATCACACTGCCCAGGCAGTGTCCTGTGACTGTCAGCTCCTGGCAGCAGTGAGCGCGCCATTATCAACAGACCATGTGATGTCTGCGTTTGTCATGGTGGTAACAGGATATCCTGGAGTGACCTCATGCGCACAAAGAGTCTCACAGCACAGCACTGTTCAGCTCCGTGTTACCTAGCAACCAAGTCTGGAGACGAAATTCAAACAGCTGCTTTATCGTACAGCATTCCAGCAGTTTTAGTACTCTGACCTCTGTGTGTGTGTGTATGTGTGTGTGTGTGTGTGTGTGTGTGTGTGTGTGTGTGTTTATGTGTGTGCGTGTGTGTGTGTGCGCTGATGTTTGTGTTTAATTTGTGTATTTGATCTCTTTCCTCAGAGAACAGGCTTTGATGAGGGGATTCACAGATGAAAGGGACAGTTTGGAGCGTCAGGTCGAAATGCTTCAGTAAGTCACTCACATTCACACTCTCTCCCTCTCTGTCTCTCTCTCTCTCTCTCACACACACACACACACACACACACACACACACACACACACACACACACACACACACACACATACGCACACACACACACACACACACACACTACACTACACTACACACACCAGGAAGTCTCCCGCTGAGATGAACATGAATGGAATGGAATACTGCATTACACAGTATTATACAACACCGTTCACAGTACTAGTGGCAGTGGCATGCGGTCCAGTTTTGATGTCATGAGCCCTTGTTTACGCAGTTGCTCTGCACTGCAGGTCAGCCAATCGGAAGCTCCATGACAGTAACGATGGGCTGAGGAATGCGCTGGAGACCAGCCTGAGCAGATACAACCAGAGTCTGGTGAGTGCATGAGGACCCAGAGCACTGACTTCAGGGTGGACCTTATGCTAATGCAATATGGAGCCTGTGGTCCGGATTTGCGTACACTGAGTCCATTAATACACAGTAACATTGTGCACCAACTCATGTTTCCATGTCAGAATAGCAGGAGTTGTACGATTCTACTGTGACTCAGGTATTCCTGTGACTCAGGTATTCCTGTGACTCTGGCAGGCCTGTGACTCTGGCATTGCTGTTTTTGCTTTGTATCTGCACTCTGAGATTCCCTAGTTTACTCAGAGTATGTGGCGGAGAACTTCTTTCTTGTGAGAGAATATTTAATGGAGAAGCTCAGTTCATCTGACAGCCAGAATGAGAAGCAAAGTGAAGCAGCTTCAGTCAGAATGCCAGCAAGCTTTCATGTGAAGAACAGCTAATGCTGAAGTGCTTTAGTGATGGATGATGTAGAGGAGTTGCTTATGGGTAATCACAAATGCAGGTACAGTAACACAGTAAAGCTGTATGGGCATTGCCTGCTTACTAGCTCCTTATGGACGTTGTATCAACACACTGTAAGTCGAACTGGATAACAGCATCTGGCTCACAGTCGTTGGGACATAGTTTAAGGACAGATTTCAGCTGAATCTAATGGTAAAATATATCTAATGATGTTACTAACCTGCCAGATTTGTATTTTGGCTGATTTCCTTGTTGCAGTGACTGTGTCAAAGAGTAGAATGGAATGACAGGATTGGGGGGGGGGGGGGGTGCAGGGCAGGGTGGGGGTATATTTATATTTGCAGGACAGTTAGTTTGAGCCAATTTGTAGGGTTTTTCTTCGCTTAAAACTCTAAGAGTTTTAACGGGTTTTGTGCATTAAAATCTGTTAAAAGGCCAAATATTATTATTACTTATTATTACTTAATTCTAATGTGTTATTAATGACTTGATTCCTAACGTCATGTGATTTATGGTTTTATTCCAATGTGTGACCGACGATGTCATTCCAGAGGGTTCAGAACATCTCTCCAGGAAGTACTCTTTCCAGGAGCAGTCCCAAACTGAGTGACTTCCACTCACCATATGACAGGTATGATATGAACATGTCACCATGGGTAAACTGCCTAAGTCACAAGGTGCTGCATGCAAGGACAGGCAGGTGTGCCGTTATAGTCTGTGCAGTGATTGCATTACAGCATTAGGAGTGCTGTAGTCTGTGCTGTGCAGCAATCTCTGTATGGAACTTTTGTGAATGTTGAAGTTGTGACCTAAGCAAGCAAGGGCTATATGATGGGTGGGTGCACTCACACGCCCCTCTCCCCTCCCAGGCGGTCACGGTCGTCCCTCCAGGATGAGGACTGTGATTCGCTGGCCCTGTGTGACCCCATGCGCCGTACGAGCTGCGAGGTGGAGAGTCTGCCGGAGAGCTGCTTCGACAGCGGCCTGTCCACCCTGCGGGACTCCAACGGCTACGACTCCGAGGCCGACGCCCACCTGCACAAGAGCTGCCAGCGCTCAGCAGAGACAGCGGAGAGTCTGGGAGGGGACGCTTCCGACACTGACGTGAGAAACAGCACATGCGCGCACACACACACATCCTACACACACACACACACACACACACACACACACACACACACACACACACACACATACACACACACACACACCCCACACACACACACACACACACACACACACACACAGACACCTCCCACACACCCCACACACACTCCCCACACACCCCACACACACACACACACACACACACACACACACACACACACACACACCCCTCACACACCCCACACACACTCCCCACACACACACACACGCACGCACACACACACACACACACACACACACACACACACACACTCTTATGCAAATGATTTTCCTGCCTGATTACTTTCAGGTTCCAGACCTCCATGACGAGGTGGCATTTGGCTCAGATAGCGGCTCGGGTCTGACTTGGAAGCCATCAAATCCAGTCAGCAGGAGCAGTTCAGGAGCATCAACACGGAAGTGTCTGTCAGCTCTGTCCTCTCAGGTAGAGCACCCTGTTCAGGCACACCTGCACTGGGCTTTTAACCTACGGGGTTTAACACTCATGTCCAAAATACTGCTGGAGGGAGTGAAATCCATAATAAGAGATAAAAGCACGCCTAATTTATTAGTGATAACATAAGCACGCAATGCACTGAATGTGCCGATAAGGATGTGATATGTGGAATGTGATTGGAACTATATGGATATGGTGTGTTGAATATGAATAGAAGCATATTGATGTGCTGTGCTTTTGGCCTGCAGACAGACCCAGAGGACGCTGGTCTGAAGTACCCTGCTTCAGATAAAGCCTATAAGATTGTTCTGGCGGGAGACGCTGCAGTGGGCAAGTCCAGCTTCCTCCTACGGCTGTGCAAGAACGAGTTTCGCGGGAATGCCAGCGCCACGCTCGGTGTGTTTTTCTCACCCACTACATGAGTGTGCATTGCACACAGGACACATGTGTGACTCATATAGGACATGTACATCCAAGAGATAGCGATTATAGAGTTGTTACTATTTTTATGTTATTTCATGACATGATTCTGACTCCCATTTTGTAGATTCAGTGTTTCAAAAGTTTGAGGACTGGGGGGTCCAGTATATCAAGATTTTCTGTTATGAACTAAATACAATACCCATGTGGGGTGTTGCATTGCTTGGAACCTCCGGTATGTAATGAATGATTTCACTGCTCAGGGGTGGACTTCCAGATGAAGACATTGGTGGTGGATGGAGAGCCCACAGTCCTGCAGCTCTGGGACACAGCTGGGCAAGAGAGGTGTGTGTGTGTGTGTGTGAGTATATATGTGTTCAGATGTGTGTGTGTTACCTTTTGTTGCCTGCATTATGACTGTGTCTCTGCCACAGGTTCAGAAGCATTGCTAAATCATACTTCAGACGAGCTGATGGGGTTCTGCTGCTCTATGACGTCACGTGTGAGAAAAGCTTCCTGAATGTGCGAGAATGGGTGGACATGATCGAGGTCAGTTGTAACAACATGTATGTGTAAAAGTGGTGTGACAGTGTGTCATGGTGATTGTGTGTTATTGTGGTGTTGTGTTTAATAGCATGGGATGTAACAGAATTGTGTAG
The DNA here is from genome assembly GCF_013368585.1 of Megalops cyprinoides. NCBI lineage: Eukaryota > Metazoa > Chordata > Actinopteri > Elopiformes > Megalopidae > Megalops > Megalops cyprinoides. The sequence goes on from NC_050586.1 coordinate 25,421,296, forward strand.
AAGTGAAGTGTGTGTATAATGGTGTATATAATAATGGCAACGTGTATCGTGCAGTGGTGTGTTACTGTGGCTGTGTGCGTAATGGTATTATGTGTAACGGTGGTAGTGTAAGTAACAAATTATGTTATTATGTTAGCGTGTGCGATAGGAGTGTGTGTAACGACAGCAAAACATGCTTTGGAGTTGGACTGTAATGCCAGCAGTATGTGTAATGGATGTGGTTTGTGTAATGGTTGTGTTTGTAATAGCGACAGCATGTATAATGGCAGTGTTGTCTGTAATGGTGTCTGTAGGATGTGTCTCAGGAGGATATTCCCATCATGCTCGTGGGGAATAAGGTCGATCTGCGGCAGCAGGCTCTGGAGGAAGGGATTGAGTGTGTTCCCACCAGCTACGGAGAGAAGCTAGCCATGGTGAGAGTCCCACTACACACAGAGATGCAGCGCAGAGACTCAACACACACAGAGACACAACACACGGACGCAAACACAGATAGACACATCTCACACACAGGCACAACACACACACACACACACGACATACACACAGACACAAAAAGACACACACAGAGGCACAGCACACGGACGCAAACACAGATAGACACATCTCACACACAGACAAAAGAAACACAGACACAAAAAGACACAGAGAGACACAACACACACACACACACACATAGATGCAACACACACACACACAGAGGCACAGCACACACAGACAAAAGAAACACAGACACAACATACGCACAGACACAAAAAGACACACAGAGAGACAACACACACACACACACATAGATGCAACACACACACACAGAGGCACAGCACACACACACACACACAACATACACACAGACACAAAAAGACAAAGAGAGACACAACACACACACACATAGATGCAACACACACAAACACAGAGGCACAGCACACACACACACAACACACACACACACAACATACGCACAGACACAAAAAGACACACAGAGAGACAACACATACAGACACAGAACAGACAAAGACAAAACAAAGATACAATACAAGGAGAGACACAACACAGCAGAGAGCTGCAAGCCTTTTACTTTGAGTCAGAACCTCTTTAAAATGTGCTTTAGAATGTTGTGCCGATTGCTTTGCCACTTACTATGGCAAACTATGTGCGCATTTGCAATCTCAGCACTGATGCCTGTAAATGCGGGGTTGGTGGTGTCACGCTGCTGTATTAGATGCACTGTGTTTGTTGCAGAATGTTGTTGAATGTGAGAATATCAGGGGAAGTCTCTGGCTTGCCAAGCCAGGCATGTGATAAGGATATGATAAGATTAATGCCTCACTTACTTTGTCAACCAAAGCGCTTAGGCTGTTTTTCGCTTTCATATTAAATGATTCTGTTCTGCACATTTGCACAGGGCTTCTTGTAATCAGTGACTTTATTTAATGAATTATTTGTTAAATTAGCCATAATTCAAAGTTCTGATGGATTTAGTTTGCCTGCCACAATGGTGGTAGATTCTTCTCACATGATTGGTTAGGTAATATGATACACTGTAAAGCAAGTATAATATGAAAGTATGTTATGACATTATGTGGTGTTCACTTATAGTTACACTCTTACTGTTTGTTACTGTGTACTTTTCAGGCATATAACTCGCTCTTCTGTGAGACAAGTGCCAAAGATGGCTCCAACGTGATTGAAGCCGTCCTGCACCTGGCACGGTAAGGAGAATCCTCACCCACATACCTTCAGATTCTCCTTCCTGCTTAATCCCAGTTGACTACACCTGTGCTGTTTCTTCTCCTGAACAGAGAGGTGACCAAACAGATCGAGGATGAGGACGAGAACTCTGTGACTGACCTAAGGGTTCACACCAAGAAGATCTCCAACCTCAACTGCTGCACCGGATAAACTCAAAGATTTCCAGTGTCAACTGCTGCACCAGATGAGCTCAGACCCAAGCTAAACAGTATCACATAAACATGCACCAAAGGCTGAGTGAGTGTGTGTGTGTGTGTGTGTGAGAGTGTATGTGTGTGTGTGGTGAGAATTGGTATTTTGTAACCTGTTCTTCACAAGTGTTTCCCCCTTGGTACTGTCCAGCACCTCACAGAAAGGCAGGTTAGCAGAGTGTATGTGACATTATATTTGGTTCTCCAAAGTAAATGCTCGTGTTGGACCCCATTGCAGATAATAAGGCAAGCTCTGGCCTTCACACATTCTGTTTTACCATCTAGATTTACATGAAATGCACTCCACCCAGCGGTATGTCTCAGGGGTCTGTAACACCCTGTCAAGGGTTTGAGCAGACCCGAATGGGAGTGGACCTGAGTGACAGTGGATTAGACTGGACTGGGCTCTGTGATGTCAGCAGAAAGTGGTATATGGCAACTCTAGCTGTGAACAAGGCCTTTGAACAATACAGCACATGCTCTGTCAATGCAAGTCAGGAAATGTGCCATGGAAAGTGTTAGATTTGGGAAAATGTTTTATCTGGATGTGAGGCTGGCAGTGTGGAAGTTGTCTGATGGCCTCTGTGAGATGACCGGAAAAGATTCTAGTACAGTGGAGAGTTTCAAGTCCACTGTGACTATGAGAGGATAGTAATTAGGGGCATGACCAGCTTAGGAGTATGATTGTTGATGTGGGGGGGGGGTCTCCTTGTGTGGTGGAAACCATTTTCACCTGAAGTGATATGACCTGGAAGTGCCACCGTTTTCCTTTCATCTGCAAGTTCCTTTCATCTCCGTGTGTCTGTATTTTGGCTCCCTCTTGTGGTGGAAGAAAAGAAATCCACAGAAGAATTACTGACTGTGCTGTCAACAATTAACCGCGTATCTGTACTGCCCAAGTTTACAACCATTCAGCCGTGAAAGCTAAAGGGGAACATGAAGCCACATGTTTCATCATTGTGTATGATTTTCTGTTTACATTGTTATATTGTAATTATGTAGATTTAAATAGCATTTTACAGTTGTTACTATCTTTATTTTTCTTTTGCGTTCCATTTGCTGTGATTAATTTTTTTTTACAAGTTTTACACATTCAAAAGCCATCCAAATGGCAGCGAACAAGACACACACAGGCATATCTGTAAAATCTAATTTAATGTAATTTCTTACAATGCTAAAAATTAGATTTTTGTGATTTTTTTGGTATGCCACAGACATAATCTTCCACAGTTCTCTTCTTCCGTGTATCTGTGTTTATTTTGTCAGTTTTTCCCCTGAAGTTTTGAGTTTCTGAGTTTTTGAAATGAAGAAATGGTAGTGTATGACAGCCTAATTTCTGTTTCCAGCAGGGGGCACTAAACTTCACAGATGGGGAAACTCAGGGACAAGTTGAGTTTGTCCTTCGAAAGTGTATGGTTGAAGTCTTAATTTTGTCCTATGTGTTAGAATGAAAATCATTGATTTCACTAGAATGTGTAGTAATGCTCCCTCTCACTGAAGCCTATTGCTCTTTGACTATATATATATTTTGTCTACAAGTATTACACACCGAAGTATGTTCTAAAGACAATTTTTTAAAGAATATTTTACCATTGGAAGGCCTCCTAAAATTTATTTACTCAATAGACCAGTTTTCTTCAGCCTTGCCATTACATGAAAAATGTTTTTTTTCCTAACTGTCTTTGTTTTAAAGCAAGACTCCTCTTTCTGAAATAAGAACACCCTTAAGTAAAATATTTATATGAATTTACATGTACTCATTTGGCAGATATTCTTGTACAAATCCATGCAAAACTGTACCATTTTAAATGTTTTGATATCATTTTAATGTATGGAGTGACCCTTTGAAAGTGTTGTTGCAACCAGTAAGGAAACCTGAAATAAATGATCAGACTAGTCCTCCATGTCTGTAAAGTATTAAAGTAAATAGATATGAATGTCTGTAAATATAATTGTTTCATTATTGTCATAATGACAGTGTTCACTTGCTTCTGCATGGGTAGGGGTTCTATGTCATGGCCTTGATTTGGGCATATGTGTGTGTGTGTGTGTGTGTGTGTGTGTGTCTAGACAGAATTCAAATAGAACACAAACACTTCTCAGGAGGCTCCTCTTCTGTGTCAGTGCTGCAGTGCTTTCACATCACTGTTTCCACCATCACCATCTCTGCACTCCCATTAAATACGCTATTGGTACGTAACAACAGCAGTTTCTTTTTCTCCTTATGTTATAATTCGTACTGGTTTTGATTGCATTTTCCCAAAGGTGCCAAACTGATCTCCCTTCTGAGGGTCATCTCATCATGTGCTGGCCACTGGAACACTGAAGGAGCTCAGTGTTCCAGGGAACTTCGGTGACCAAAGCACACTTCTGTAATTTTGTGTAGTCCCATGATGAATGTTGCAATTGTTTATGCACAAAGTATTGCTTAATTAATGACACAATGAGAAGTTTAATTCTATTTGTAAGACACTGTTACAAAAGAGACTGCATTGGAATGTGTTAGTACAATATAACTTTTGGAAACACCATCAAGTAATATAGATGAATGTATGTACACGTTTAAAAATTGGCTTTTGCAACGCAGTACATATTGGGGTTATAATAGCTTTGAATAATGCATCAATATTAAATGTTGAAATTAATAAGAAAGATAATTTTGTGGTGCAATGGGCAGGCCTCTTCAGCAGAAACCGACAATCATGAGTATAAAAACGTATGCACGTATATCGTGGCCATCTGTGCGATCTCAGCTGTTGTATCCGCAAATGTTTACTGTTAATGAAACGAAGAAAATGTGGCCGTACGGATGCCTCACGTGGAGTACTGTTTTACTATATCAAAAGCTGCTGCACTGCCGTTAAGTTGTACTGCCATTATAATGAAAGCATGACTAACGGCGTCCCCGCTTTTGCGCCGGCGAGTGTCACGGTCGCGAGCCCATCTGTTTACATTGTCACGCGCCTAATGAGGCGTACAGAGTCATTTGTCACAACACACGCGAGGGGGAGTTGGATATTTTAATTAAACTTGGCAAATCTGTGTCAAGCAAGGTTAATGTTCGTAATAAATTCGGTAATGGACAATTTAAACAATCACTTTAAATACTGCTGCAGCCGCTCCTCTTCAGACTAAACGACATTCTCAATCTTTTTAACGTTTTCACCTGTGGCCACGCGGATTCTTTAAAAGGTTCAGTGTGTTTACTTGGGAATTATGCTCTGTTATAATGACTACAGCTCAATGTTAAGATTTATAACACATTCAGAGATGAAATCAAAGAGAAACAAATCTGCACAGATGCTCACACACAAATGCTCTCTCTCTCTCTCTCTCTCTCACACACACACACACACACACACACACACACACACACACACACACACACACACACACACACACACACACGCACACACACACACACCTGTCTCAGTTTCAGTTCTTAAAGCCAGTGCTTAAGTCACTTTTCTTACTTAGCTGGCTTTGTGCTTCTTGCATTTGAATAGCGGTAGCACTCCGAGCTGTAAGGAGCTGTTGATTGGGATCAAAGCTGTGTCAGGCAGAGAAGAGGAGAGAGTGATGTTCACGTCACCCTCAGAGAAAGGCTCCATATCATTCCTGAGATCTGAATGCTCTGCATATCACACCAAAGACGTGACTGGAGCACAAAAGCCTGTTTGCATTAATGAGAGGTAATGAATAAGTATGGGCCCTTTGTAGATCCTGTCTCTTTTCAGCCCAACATTCCTGTTACAGTGGAGCTGTCTTTCATGTGCTGGTGAGGGGGGCATGGTAAAGGTCACTGGGGCTGGGGGGGACACAGTGAGATCAAAGTGTTCAGAGCTTCAGAACTGTTTCTGTGAGGGAGAGAGGCATCACACACACACACACACACTTCACCTATCTATCTATCTATCTATCTATCTATCTATCTATCTATCTATCTATCTATCTATCTATCTATCTATCTATCTATCTGCCTGCCTGCCTGTGAAATAATTACAGACTTGTGGAAGATTGTGTGCAGCATCTGATTGGCTGAGCTTTTGTGACATTTGGGCTGTGAGGAATGTGATGATACACTGTGTCTAAACCTGCCATGAGGTCAGTGAGCACTAACACGGACCTATGCGAGACACCAGTCTGTGCCCGGTGGTTGCAATAAGTCTCATAAACACTGGAGAGCAGTATTGTCACTCTCTAATGGGAAGTATCAGTATAGCAAAGCAGCGCCACACACATACTGTGTCGCTCCCGTTCAGTTAATCATTGACACAAGGCGTTCCTCTGGTTACAGGCATTTATTTTCCACCTCCATATTATCAACACGCCGTGAGAAATGTCGTAAGAACTGAATAAATAAAATAAACAAACATAAACATAAAATTAGCTTGGCGTTACACATTTATAAATAAATGTACATACCTCATTGGCTGCATTAACTACAGGGAGGTAAAAGGAAACTTGACTCCAGTCTTCATTTACATTAACAATAAAGTAACGTAACTTCAACGTCCTCTCTTGCACCGGACTATCCACACAGAACGATACTCTGCCTCTCAAGCATGGTCAGGTGAAAATGTGTGAAACAAAACAACCCGACGCTACTGCGACAATAGAACATTACTTCCGCTATGTAAACACTATGCAGATTCCCGTTTAAACATTTATTTCTGTGTGTGTCTGTGTACCTTTTAATTACAACTATATGAATTAACAAAAATATATTCTTTTATTAACGTAAATTATTCTTATTTTTTAACTCAAAATTATGAAATGAACTTAAACAGTATAATTGACTCCGATGGCAGCTACATACTGTGAACTGATGCTGTGCATGTACAATGCCTGGCTGTATGCTGGTGAAGTTCTCTGTAATGGTGTAGTTGCAGGCCATGTGTTGGTGATGTTGTCTGTAATGGTGTAGATGTTGGCTGTGTGTTGGTGATGTTGTCTGTAATGGTGTAGCTGTTGGCTGTGTGTTGGTGAAGATGATGTGGCCGATGCTGTGTATTGTGACCCTATGCAAGAGGGTGCAGGAAACGAGGCATCAATGAGCCTTGCTTGAATTCTGCCCCTCAGCCAGGCCTGGATCTAAATAATAATAATAAAAAAACCAAAACGAACCTTTTCTGCCTTTGGCCTTTCAGCATGCTGTAGTTATCTGTGGTGATGGGAAAGGTCACGTACCAAGGGTTTTGTCTCCTCTCATGTTCCCTGATTCTCACAGTGAAATGTCTAAACGACTTCGAAAACATATTCGAGGTAATGACGAATTACAAATACTATTCTTGAGTAGTTTTTTCTGGACTTGCACTTTTTAAGTATTTTAAATGACAACACTTCTGCTTTTATTTGTGTAGTTTTTTTTAGTAAAACATAATAATAATATATATACTTCTTACTCCACTCTTCAGACTGACATTTTTATGTAGGCTACGTTAGCTAGCTAACGAGCGGTGCGTAGCGTTAGTGGAAGACATGGAAGACACCATTAAGGACCAAACTGGAAAAAACATGAAGGCCAGGAGTGTTAGTGGAGATAACCGCATACAACAACCTGTGATACACATAGAGGCGGATTTCACGAGTTTCAATAATAATTGTCTGAGTGGTAAGATATCTAAATACAGCTCGCTGGCCTAGCCACTGAGTAGCATAGCTAGCGAGTAGTCTTCAGTAGGGTTGCCTACAATATTTGCTTGTTGTGTTAGATTGTAGTTGTGCCAACTGCAAAATGTCTGTTCGCATGATGCTGCTCTGTATGTAAACGTTAAATAGACCTCATGGTAGTGCCGACTACTACTGTTGTTTCCTGCAATTTTTTTGGCATTGTCGTCCGAGTTCCATAGAAAAATGGATTCGCGCTGGTTATGTTGTGTTAGATAAGTTTATGCTTTTCCCATATGGGGGCAGTGCACAGTTTAGGGGCATCAGCAATATTTAAGGTTTAGCAGTAATAACACTGAACTGTTGTGACTTCCTTCACCATGCCCTCTCCCTCCCTCTCTCTGCCTGTCTCTCTGTCACTGTGCTTATGAATACCAGTGGAATTGTTCCCACATAAGAGAAGACTGAGGATTTTAAATATTTATTGAACCTCTAGGTTTGGCACTTGGAGCTGAGTGTGCAGAATGGATATTAGACCTCAGAAACATTTAATGAAACGTTGACACAACGTACACAGAGCACAAGCAGTCTGAGATTTTTGCTTTAATAAAGGGAGTGATAAAAGGCGGCCAGGCGGCCAAACTCTTGCTGAAAGTTTACTGCCTGACACATGTTTAACCTTGTCTTAGCCACTGTGTTTGTATAGCATTCCTGGTATTCCTGTATGCATGTGTTTTACGTTTGATTACGTGAAGAGGATGTGCGTATTTAAAAGGACAGTAAACTTCCACAGGCAGAGTGAGTTTAGCATGGAGAGAGAATGAAAAATGGACAGGCTTATCCCAGCATCTGGGGGCACCCCATCAATGACACCCCCAACGACAACTGGATATGAGACCTCATTATACCCCGTTCCCACTGCAGAGCTGGAACTGGGCTGGCTCATTATGCCCTTGTTTGAATGTGGGTAGGATGGGTGGGGCAGAGAGTACCCAAGCACCCCTCCCTGTGCCCGATGCCCCCCCTTGGGGAGATGGCTCTCGTGCTTCATGGTGGCAGATGTGTTGAACAGCTGCTCCACGTGGCTTGTGGATGTCTTTAAGGTTTTTATATGGATGTCTTTTAAGATGTTTTGAGTGCAAAACATGTTCATGTTACAATGAATACAGTGAGAACAAGTGATGGTACATAACTTCATAGGTGCCTAATTTTACTTTGACAATGGACAAATCATTAAGATGGCCTGCAGTGTAGTAGTGTGCAGCACTTTATCAGTGCTCCTGCTGCAGCTTGCAAGGCCTTCTTAGTAACAGCCTGCTGTCTCACTGCTGTTACTGCACTGCTGCTTTGATGAATTTCACAACAAGTAGGTGACACCTGCTGACACACAGCATTCCCTCTGATTGGCTAAGCTGCCTGATGACACATAGGATCCCCTCTGATTGGCAGAGCTACCTGCTGACACACAGTATTCCCTCTGATTGGCAGAGCTACCTGCTGACACACAGGATTCCCTCTGATTGGCTAAGATGCCTGCTGACACATAGGATTCCCTCTGATTGGCCAAGCTGCAAGCTGACACACAGGATTCCCTCTGATTGGCCAAGCTGCCTGCTGACACATAGGATTCCCTCTGATTGGACAAGTTGCCTGCTGACACACAGGATCCTCTCTGACTGGACAAGCTGCCTGCTGACATAGGATCCCCTTTGATTGGTCCAGCTGCCTGCTTGGACACAGGTGCATGCATCTGAGACACTGTGTGTATGTTTGTATGTGAGAGAGTGTGTCTACATGTGTGTTTGTGTATGAGATTGTGTATATTGTGTATATATATATATAATGTGTTATTTGTGTTAACTGCAGTGTAAAGTAGAATGTAAAATGCCATTTGGAGGACTGCAGTCATTGGCCAGCAGGGTGCAGCAGGTTTATGATGTCAGAGCTTCCAGAAATCTTCTAAGGGTGTAATTGAATGCCGTGATGCAGAAAAATCCATTGATTGAGTGAAGCCTCTCTGCTTCTCTGGTGTGTGTGTGTGTGTGTGTATGTGTGTGTGTGTGTGTGTGTGTGTGGAAGGGGGAATGAATTGGTATCAGTGTCTTTCTCTCTCTGACACTGCACACTCACACATACACATGCTCTCTCGCATACAAACACACAAACACGGGCAGACAGCAGTGATCCTGTGGTACATCACCTGGCTGGACAGGTATTGATTGAGAGGGTTTCATGGACTGGGTTTGGGGGTGTTATTAAAGAGCCTGATGGTTGCACCCCCTTGTGCCCACCCCCTTGTTATCCCCATGCTCAGAGCATGCAGCATGATGACGGTGGGGGGTTGGGGGTCTCATGCTCTCTCTCTCTCCCCCCTCTAACTCACCCTGTCTCTGTCTTTCTTGTGCCCAGATCCAAACAGATTCCAGCTGGCTTGGCTAGAAGGACAGGAGTTTTCCACTGTTGCAAAAGCAGAAACACAAAGATCCTCCCCTTTCCTACCTCCCTTCTTTCTTCCAGAACAAAAATGATGACGTAAATATGAAGAAATAGAAATAGAAAAAAAGAAATAGAATGAAAACAACTATAGTGATTTAAAAAGAAAATCAACAGCATATATAGAGATTGGCATGCCATTCCAGCCGAGAGGAAATGAATGATTTGGAATCATAGCCCATAGTTTGCAGGTTTTATTCCCAGGAGAGGCTGTTGTTGTTGTACCCTTGATAAAATTTCTGAACCCAAATTCTCAAATAGACCACTGCGGAATGCTAAGTAGAGAAAGCAGCACTGACTAACTAAATGCATAAAAGATAACAATAAATAATACATGAAAATAGTATATACACCCTTCAGGAATAATATATTTATTCTCAAGAAAAAACTGTTTCTCCTCTGATGTTGATACAAGGTGCTTTCATGTAGGGGAAGTATCAAAAATATTTAGAAATCTTTGATATTTCAGATGTTCTCTCTATGACTGTATTCAACATGTGTCCTAAAATATAGAAGTAACAATGTTTTATGTTTTTAGAAGTGAGTGGTAAAAAGACCTGTGTGATAAAGAACTGTTATGAAAGACAAGAGACATTATGCCAGTGTGTAAGTTCTGATGGTGGTAGTTAATATTTAATGCCTTTCAATTAGTGTCCTCCAATGCTTCTGGCGTTAATGTAAGAGCATGTCAGCCAGGTCATCTCTAATGTGCATTAAATAGAATTTAGTGAGGGGAACAGCATGCCTCCTGGAGAGCAGACAGGAAAAGCGTTTTCTTTTCAGATAAATGCACCGCCTTGTTTTCAGACCGGCTTTTCACATTGCAAATCAAATTTGATTTCTCTGAGCCTTTTCAAATTGCTTTTAGCCGTTAAAGTTCCTGTCTCTCGCCTGTGTGTTCAATGTAACTGTGACCGCTCAGCGAGAACGACTCAGTGATTGGATTTCTGCACCCCAAAATGAACCTTTAATAGCTGAAGAAAATAAAACTATTTCATTATTCACACCCAACATTGTGTGGATACTGAAGAGAGACCGAGTACCTCAGCTTTCCTAACATAAATATGAATTTAATTTGGGAGAAAAAATGATTTTTAAAACCACATCCTTGAAAATCCTGTCCCTCCTGAGACAGGTAGCTTTTGCTGTCCCAAGGGGGGCGCTGTGTACTCCTGTGTAGCCCTGTCTTCCCTCTCTTTGTGCAATGCCAGTGACCACTCCCTGTCTGCGCAGTTCAGGTGATAAGATGTAGGTCAGCCCTTGATTCCAGTTACGTCCTTGCTCCCAGTCTAAGCTCCGCTGCCCCCAGCTGGGTCCAGATCTCTCAATTTCTGCGGGGCATTTTCCACAAAGAGCTGTACTTTAGTGTAATTTAGGACCCACTCAGCCCTGCCCAACCTCCACCTCCCTGTCCAATCCATCCTGCATCCCCATACCTTTACCTATCTCCTAGTTCTCTCCCATTTCTCTCTCCCTCTTCCACCCCCCCTTGCTTTCTCTCTCTTCCTGTAGGAAGGTGTGTGTGTGTGTGTGTGTGTAACTGACAGTACACCCCCATGCTGTTCTGCTGCAAGCTTCCTTAGATTACAGTAATCACAGGTAATTAGACAGCGGGTGAAAGATGAGGGAAGAGTTCATGGATTGTTCGCGGAGACGATGGCATTTGTTAGAGGAGGTTTTTTAGCAGTCTCTAAATCAGGGAGACAGGCAGAATAAACGAGCATCTGAAGTAATGAGACCCAATTAAGAGCTGCCGCCGTGGAGGCCAGAAACAGGTCATTAAGTACGGAGCCTTTTCAGGCAGCATCAAAGCTTGCAAGATTGACCTGCAAACTAATTAAGCTTTAAGATGTGAGGTGGTTGTTCCATTTTACGCTGTTCTTGTTCTCCAAATGACAGGAGTACATGTCATTAAAATGGATAATTACAGAGTGGCTCTTTAAGGGAAGAGAGACAGTGTTGACATGCAGGCAGTACTGTACCACAGACACAGTACTGACAGGACAATGAGTACTGTACCACAGACACACTACTGACACAGTATGGAGCGCTATACCACAGACACAGTACTGACACAGTGGGAAGTACTGTACCACAGACACAGTACTCACACAGTATAGAGTGCTATACCACAGACACAGTACTGACATGGTAGGGAGTACTGTACCGCAGACACAGTACTGACACAGCGAGGAGTACTGTGCCACAGATGCAGTACTGACATGGTAGGGAGTACTGTACCACAGACACAGTACTGACACAGTGGGGAGTACTTTACCACAGACACAGATAGACAGGGGATCTGAGTGTCATCAGGTTAATAATAGCACTACAGGACGTATAGTCAGTCAAGCTGATCAGAGATCAGAGAGCTGTTTCTTTGAGTCAGGAGTTTCAAAGTAGGAATCCAATCTGCATATAAAATGCCTGTAGTGCCTGCTGCTGTAGTGCAATCACCATGTTTATTTCACATCTTACTTAAGATAATGCAGCCAGGCAGGAACAGCAGCACACACTGTAATAAGCAGACAGAAGAGGTCTTTTTGACACGGTTCAGTCTGTATAGGTTACAGAACCAGCGAGAGCTGAGCCTGAGAGAGGCCTCAACAACCAGAGCCAAACACACACGTTTGTATCATAAAATGATGAGCTGTGTAATAAAATGCCTCATTTGTTTTATATGGTGACATCCCTAAACATCAAACAGACTGTGTAAGTACCTAGCTGCACAGAGGCTCACCTTCAGCCTGCGGCTCCTTTGACTGGCTATTGGAAAGCAATTGATGAAGTGTCTGGTTTCAAGAAATCAGCCTGGAAGTTTGCACTGCTGTTCAGGAACGAGCTGTCAATTCCAGGATAGACATTCTGTCTGCAGGGGGAGGAGGTGTACTGATTTCAGCAGTGGGACTAAATGAGGGCAATTAGACAATATTGATCCGGTAGCTTAATGAAACGAGGTGACTTTATGGCAGAGAGCAAGAGTCTGTGAAGTTCACCGTTGAGTGATATTGGTTTTAACAAAGAATATCTGAGCATGGCTCAGTGATTATGCTGCTAATTTGCTGACACTCGTCTGCATAAATATGCTGCTCATTTTCTGGGTGAATGTTGCATGACTCATTTCAGCGGAAGCACACTTTCTTTGTCAAATCCGGACATTTTTATCACCAAAAAAAATGAGTCCATTTGTTCTAAGTAATTTATGAAATGATAACACATCCTATGAAATGTTCCAAGAACATGGCAGCGAATATAAAATTTTTGAATATTTGTGGATCTTTGATGCACTTTTCCAAAAATATCTCTGCTTAGTAGAGTATGTACTAGCTTTGCACATACTCAGTCTGATAGTACCTACATAGCTGGAGGGGGGGAGGCCGAGCCCCACCTGTACTAGTATTGTTCCCCAAAAAATATTTAATAACTGTGTGTAACCCACCAAGCACAGCCTCCTGATTATGCTCACTCACTCCATGTCTCACTGGTTTGTCAGACACAAGCAGTCACTTACATGACAAAGCTATTATTAGAATATGCTCTAATATTACTCTTCTGTTACTTAGAGCATCTGCAAAGCAGATGTAATGTTATATAGACTTAGCCAACAGTTGAGACATGTTACCATTTATGTATCAGAACAGATACTGAGGCAAAATGGATTAAGAACTTAGCCTTAGGGTACAGCAGCACTGTCCCACATGTATTTTGGTGGGAGGGATATTCCAGATGTTTTTGCTGAAAAGCATTGTGGGAGATGAGTCATACTCCATTCTGACTGAGGGAATGTTAGACTCATACATGCTAATGGCTCGTTGGCTGCTGACATGACTGATTCCTCACAGTTTACAATGAGCACTTTAAATGCAAGGTGTTACTGGATTAATGATCTCTGCACCTCGCTGAAAGACCGAGGTGGAGCTGTGATCTTGGCGGAGGCATGGCTCGAGTCCTATCTGTTCCCGTGGAGACGCTGAGCAGCACTGCTGAGCCAGGCAAATGAGCAGAGATAAATAGGCCATTATATTCTAATTATAAAAGTACACCAAGGTGCTTCCCGGGCCAGATTAAGCATGCTATCTTCAATTAGAGCGATAAATTGTGGTGTTTCTAAAACTCCCGGGCGCAGTTAGAGGCAGGCAGCGGCACACAGGAGACGGGAGAGAATGAGGCTGGTTTTGTTTTAAAGCACCCTGGTGGTGCATTAGGGTTACAGCTGGAGGAGACCGCGGAGGCACACAGGAGCTCACTCACAGCCACAGTACTGCACATCCCTCTGTGCAGCGGCAAGAGCTCTCACCTGCCTTACCCACCTGTCCAAATCATTTGCACCTATTACACACGACACACGGCATGCAAACAGGCCTGGCATCTCTCTGGGAACTGCAGAGTAGGTGTGAAATGAACGGATGCCATCTGTAACTCTCACTGCGGGCAGCAAATAACACAAAACAAAGAGAAAAGAAACTACCTGAAAATGAAGAAAAAAGTTGGCTGTGTTTACATGTCATTTTTCACTCTCCATTTGAATGCCAGAACACTTTTTACATGCAAGAGCACAACGGTGTCAGTGATGTTGCTTGATGCGATCTGCTCAGCTGTTTTGCATTTATAGCCAGTGTATTAGAGTAAGATGAGTCCGGGTTGGTTTAGTTCTGCAGGTTGAGTGGTGATTGGCCCTGCTGCTGTTTAGGGTGGAGCAGTGATTTGATGCCAGGTTTTCACTGTGGTGGCAACCCTGCTGATCCCATTATCACATTATGAATAGTGTCCTTCCAACCCCCCCACCTCAACACACACAACAAGCTCTCCCAGCCCTCCCCCCAATCCAACAAATACATCAAAGTCTCCCCTCAACCAAACACACACATACTCTCCCACCCCCAAACCAACACACTCAACAAGCTCTCCCACCCCCAGCCCAACACACACAACAAGCTTTCCAACCCAACACTCCCATCCTCCAGAGCTGCTGTCTCTGAACTCTCTGCCCCTCCCTCAGACTGCCTTTCCTGCTGAGACTCATAGCTGCATATGGGTGCGAATATAGTCTCTTTGTCCTCACCTCTCCCTCTTTCTCTCTTTCTCTTTATTTCCATCTTCTTTCTCAGTCTCCCCCTTTCCTTCCCTCTGTCTCCATTCCCCTCTCCCCTCCTGACCCCCGCAGGGGCATATGCTAGTCTGTGAGATTTACACCTTTGTCATCCGGGTGCAACATCACGATGCCCATCTTAACCCTATGCTCATGGGGTACTTAACGGTTTCATTAACATATGTCCGTACACAGTACACAGTCTCTTGACCACTCACAAAAGGTCCATAAGATGGAGGGTCCATCTTGCTCAGCTTCAAACCATGGAAGCTGTTTACCTCATGTTTTAAAATATGTTCTGATTTAACATACTTCATGCGTAATAACAACAGTGTATGGCTTGACCCATTTATGAATTCGTAAGAGGTTTACCTCAGAGGGAACAGACTATATGAAGGTTGTTGTAATAAACTCCAAGCTCCTCTCTCTGGGGAGTCCAGCTCTCTAATAAAAGTTATGGAAGCATTGTTGATATTATTTTCTTCATTTCTATTCTCAATAAAAGCTATGAATAGGCCGTCGGATGAAAGAGAGTATTTGTATGTTAGAGGTTGCCTTGGAGATCTCTCTGTCTCAGTTGTCCAGTATCTCCAAAGTAGGCCTGTGTTTCTCATTTTCACCTGGAGCTGGATGTAGACGGTAGCATGTGTGATGTTTCAGTCCAACTGAGAACTTTATTAGACGTCAAACAAAATGTTCTGTTTACCGATGCTGAAATGTGATATTGTATTCACCAGTGCTGTAATGTGATAGCCACCAATGCTGTGAGGTGATATTTTCTGGAATGGTAATGTTTATGTTCTTCAACTAGTGAAACTGCACTGTAAATCATTTCCCAAAAGGAACCAGCAGGACAAGTCAACTCCAACTCTCTTTAACCCAGAAATACTCCCAAACTTGTAGAAAAAAGTTGCACTGACTGTATGTGCAGGCATTTACCTACTGGGGACTTTTTGGGCCCTCTAGGACCAGGGTGGAGTAGCCCTGCAGACACTGTGGCCCTGCAGGACCAGGGTAGAGTAACAGGGCTGTAATTACAGGCTGATAGTGCTACAATATCTCCACAGCTGAAGTACATGGTTAATTGTTACAGTACTGTAAATCTGTGTGCACCCAGCGTTAATGCTCATTGGTACTGAACTCAGACCATTTAAAAAAAGCTGGTGTTGGACTGTATATACAACATTACATTCATCATCACTGAGCTCAGATCAGTTTGAAGACACCAGTGTCCCATGGCTGTCTGTCTGTGCCCCTGACCCAACACCCACGCTTCCAGCACTACGTCCCCAGCTCTTAGGAAGCCGCTTCTGCAGAGAGCCAGGAAGCTGAATGAGGACAGCTGAGAGCTCCACTGCCCGTGCCCCGCAGTAGAGGCTGAGAACTCCTCCACCAATCCCTCCCCTCCCTGCAGTGCAGCAAAGATGGGACCTGACAGGGTGTCACTTATTCATGCTGTCTGAACTCTTCCCACGGACTCCTTCTGAACAGCGCAGTAAAGACTGAACAAGCTGAGTTGACAATATTCCTCTGACATAAAGAGACTCGCTTTCCTGTTCTGTGTTCCCCCCATCTTTGAATGGTGTCACCTTGCCTTTGAAAAATAACATCACAGGAAAAGACTTATTAAATCTGAAATCTTTCCAGTTCAATGAGAATCATCCAATCAGCCACCACCCTGTCTCTGAGCACTCAAACTGGGCACAAATAAATCACGGCGCCGCTGCTACGGAATGCAGGCACTTCCAGCACTCCTCTCTGTGTCATGTTGTGTAGCTGGTAAAAGCTCATGCTTGATTGGCTGTGACTCCATTAAAAGCTCATGCTTGATTGGCTGTGACTCCATCTTTATACTCCATTCAGAATCCTTACAGAGTGAGGAGGACATCTTCAGAGCTGCAAATTCACTCAGGATCCCTCTCTCACACACAAACACACACACACACTCCATACACACACATGCATGCTCACATACAGTACACAAACACACAGGCACATACAAACGTAAGCATGCATGCACACTCAATAACACACACGTAAGCACAGAAAGGTGTATACTGACCCAAGCAGAACTCCCTGACCCCAAACCTGCACATTACAGGAGTACAGCTCTTTAAATCCAGTATTAACATTCTGCTGGGTACACAGCCACTGGACAAACAATACTAACTGCAGGTAGAGAGAGGGAGAGGGGGTTCAGGCACCCCCTCCTTCTCTCTGTTTCCCTAAAGTCAAAGTGAGGCATCTGAGATTGGCGAGTAAGCCTTGTTCTCTTGCAGGAGCACTCTTCCAGCAGGTCAGCCAGTTACCCACACAATTAACTGCCGTTGACATCTCTGACAAATTTAATCCAGTTAATGACCGCCACGTGGCCATCCCAATCAGCCAGGGACTACACTGACTAATGATCACTCGGACAGCCAAATTACTGCAAACGCCACCTGTAATGGAAGAAGCTGCTCGAAGGACAGAATTGCCATGGATCCTTGAGAACAGAACTATTTTCAGTCCGTGGAGGTTATTAGTAATGAATGAATTAATTTATCAGCCAACGCCTCTATCCACAGCGATGGAAAGAACATGGTTTCTCCTAGCTGTTGGGAGTAAGACAGTGGGAATACAAGGGAGAAGACAGTGTGAGCTGTGTATTTTGTTAGTGTGCAGAGATAAGTGGCTAGGCATTTTGAAATGAGCTTTCAATTTAAAGTGCACATACATGTAGCTGCCATACTAAGGTCTGAAGCCACTAGCCATACTAAAGTCTGAAGTCTGTTCTCTAATGCATTCACGTTGTTTAGAAGTCAAAACATGGCTTAAATGGTTTAGAAAAAATTGTGGCTGTGTTTTCTGCTAATTTGGCCTTCCTGCTCAGTAAGCTGTGGTATGCAATGGATGCGAAATACTGAAATCATCAAAAATATACAGTCATACAGTATTTTTTTGCCCCCCCCCCAAAAAAAAACCCTCATACACTTTATGATAAAACAAGGTAATTAACCTAATTAAACAAATAGCTTCACTGTTGCAAAATAGTGTTGTAATCTCATTTTACATTGCTGTCCATTTAAATGGACTATATATGTATTCCTGGGTGAAATTTCTCGATATAGCATAATTACCCTATACTGCTAAAAAATAAAGTAGGCCATTCATTCTATAATAAGCTAAACTTAGTAACTAGTTTTATTAGTAATTACGCCACTTGTTTTTATTGCATGCTGCAATCTCAAGTGTAAGATTTTTCCATAATACAGCAATTTTGTAGGCTATGTATTAAATTGCACAGTGTGACGATAGATGGAGTCACCCTGCGGTAGGAGAGGAAACCACACAGAACGAACTGAAAGAGATTCACACTGAAGACACAGAACGAGAATCATTGTACTCTGTACCAATTCGTTCAGTGATTGAGGGCATTTACGTATAATGGCCTCACTAGTTCTGATAAGCTTCCTGGATAGCAGCCTGCCCCAATGTAACTTTTTCTTCAAACCCATGCATTTTTTAAATTATTTTTTATTTTTATAGGCTAAAGTAATCATCGTTCAAAGCATACTGTGGAGGTTGCCTGAGTGGGGAGTGAAATGAACAAATCTTGTAGAGTAGTGAAGCAGTACATATATACATATACATATATAGTACAAAAGATTCATTAGTTTGTGAACTGAACAACACTAGCCAACGCGGGTAGATTTTCTTATTGGTGGGTTAAGGTTGCAGTATTACTATTCACTCTGGTGGGTAATTTTTGTGAAAATAAATAAATAAAATGATCATAATGACTAAATACATGCCATTTTTGGTTTGATTCCTATTTTGTTTTGTTATATATACTGTAAGCTAAGTACATGCAGAACCCCTGTCGTTTTCTAGCTGTGAAATCTAGTGTTGGTCATCTCCTATCCACTCAGAAGCTATGTATGACAGCGCGGTGACAACTGGTCTGCCGTGGGAAGATTCGGATTGACTTCAACAACTATTTTTAGTCTAAGAGGTAGTTATCAACCCTTCACTGTGTCTGTCACATTGTATATTTTGATAGCTGGTTCTACCATTGATTTAAATATGTAGAGACACATTCTTGGTGTCAACTCCCTAAGAAACAAAAACCTGATGAGGGCCAACATGACAAGGATGAAAAAGAAAAATGAAAAGAGCAGTGTTGGTTTCATGAGAAGGGTAGAATGCTTGGTGTGTGAGAAGTAGGAAAGCACTTAGATAATGTAAACCTGGCCAGCTAACTATGTAGCTAGTAATTGTAGCAAACACTACTGTATTTTAGCTACCAGCTTTACCTGTCTACATAGCTAACCATAAAGATGATGTTACAGCTAAACTCTTAGCTAATAATATACAGTGCTGGGAACGTTAGGCTACCATTCAGATGTGTGCATTGCAGTGCAAACAGTATAACCAGATACAGTCTACAATATATGTAAATTATATTGTGTCAAAAAAATGTGCACGCATCTTATGGATTTCTTGCTGAATAGTTTGAGATGGTGTAATTTAAATCTTCCTTAAAAACTTTATAAATTGGCTTTTTATACAAAATTCTATTTTATGGATGGCACATTTTGCTAGCAAAATAGTCAAATTAACCATGCATTCCATAAACAAAAACAAAATAAAACAAATCTTCCACGAAGAGGGAAGGAATTCCTGAGAGAAGAGAATCCAAACCCAGACCTTCTCTGACATGTGGTTGCAGCTGGAACAGCCTGTCCTGTAGGAGGTCTCCCTTCTGATCCTCACTGTCAGGGCTAACACATGTTACACTCCACCTTCATTAGCATGGCACCTGCTTACTCCGCTCACTGCTGGAACCAACATCCTCAGGTATGCATAAAACATACAGTATGAGAAGGAGAATGAATACCCACGCATGGATATTTATGGGACATCTGTTACTTGTGCAACAACAATAGTAACAGAAGGAGGTTTTTAATTTTTTTAAAAGATCTATAAATTAGTTAATTTCTCTTTGCTGGAAAATTTGCTCAGTGGATAAAAGTTGAGAAAATGGTTATTATTAACGAGTGCATATTTTTCAGTGCCAAAACCTCGTCTTGTGAGTTGTGTACAATTCACACTTTTTCCAAAGTAGGGCATTGTAGTGGGACAGCTCAGAGTGAAACAGAGCTCACATGGTCTTTAATGAGATGTCAGCTGCAGGAAATGAATTTCTGTCAGGATCCTGTATACTTCCTGAGATACTGCATATAGAGAGAGAATGGGGAAGTGCATGGTCCACATCCAGACCTACTTCAGAAAAACTTAGTTTACCAATTTAACACCTAAATGCTGTCTCTGAGGGGGGGAGGTGCTCCCACTGGTGCAGGAATAAACATTAGAGGCATTGATCTCCTCCTAAAAAGGAGGAGTTGTTATCAGAGATCCAGTGACCCAGGATGATTTGCCATTGATCACCAGGAAAAACGCTCCCACAGCCGGCCTGTAATCTCTGTGCGGGAGCATCAGCCATAAGTCTTCAGCAGCTCTGAGTAATGAGTCCTGTTTCCCCTCCTGCAATCGATGCCGTATTTACCACTCTGCAGCAACCTATTTTACAAACACCTTCTACAAGGCCAAATTGTCCTCTCACCGCTGTGCACACGAGCACACAAATACATGCACATGTACGCACACCCGTGTGAGTACGGACAGAGAGAGAAACACACGTACAAACACATAAACTCACACTGAGACGCACACATGCACGCACACACACACACCAAACCACCTGTGTGTGCACCAACACACATGCACACACACCCATGTTATTTAAGCTAAAAACCCCTTTTTTCTCAGTTGTTTGTCACAAATTCTTCAGCAAGTCTGAAAACACAAAGCAGGGGAATAAATTCAACACCTGTAACTCTTAGAACTTAAGAAATGTGTGGCCGTTTTATAGCCAATGCTGTCACATTGTGCTGTTTTGTCTATCTATGAGCCACACAGTGATAGGGAGCATAACTAATACGTGGATAAAACATTTTGCTGACAATCACTGCTGTATAGAAGCTTACTGCAGGCGCTCTGCCACCAAGGGCTTTAAAAAGTCCACTGTTCATAAATACTGACACCAACAGCAGCCTTAATTCAACACTTTACAGCACCATGTTAGCCATCACAGCAGGGGGCTGGGAATCCAGGGAGAACTGTCTGTCACTGTGATGGTGAATGTGTGTGTGTGTCTGTGTGCTCATGTGTGCTCGTTTGTGTTTGTGTGTGTGCATGCACATGTACATGCTTGTGCATGTGTGTGTGTGTGTGTGTGTGTGTGTGTGTGTGTTTGGATTGCTTCACTTAATTTGTCTATCAATACTATTTGGAAAATAAACAGCCCTGAGAAGATTTGTGGCTCTCTTGAGAAAACTGATTTCTGTTCTTCCAGCTCAGGTGAGTCAGTGCTCCCACCGTCTCATCCAAACACCACTTACCGCCAGATACAAGGAACCAGGACTACACACTGAGAGATGCTTATAGAGCTCAGGCTGAGCCAGTAGACCAGCTGACCCCAGATCAGTACTCTCATGGCACTACAAACATACCAGTACTGTCTCCTACTCTCACAAATAGGATCAGTACTGACAATTACTACGTTGATCAAACAGCATGAATGAGAAACCCATGCAGACCACTACTCTCTGAGTGACAGGTGATTCCAGATGTCTGTAGATGGCAGTAGATGCTTGTGATATGGACGATTCCTTCAGCCTTAATGAGGGAGTATTTACACTGACGACCTTGTCTTTCAGAAAGCAGGAAACAGAATATCTCTTTCTCTCTCTCTGTCTTTCTCTAACTACACCTCTTCCCATCTGCCCCCCCCCCCCCATTCTACATGATCCACACGTTTTTCACTTACAGTTTTGCAACATCACTTACCATCACAGTGTATCATTGAGACATATTCCTCAAATCGTGATATAATAATGACATTTCTGATAAATAGTCATAATGTAATGATGTCACCTCTAATGAGCAGTTGTGATATGATGATGTCATCCCTGATATAATGATGTTATCTGTAGTGTGAACTCTTGCAGTGCTAGGGGCTGCACTTTGAGAGATGAATCACAGAGCAGCACAGAGAGCTCCACCTCCCGGGTAATTGGATTATAGCTGGGCATAAAAACGCTATTTAGTCACTTCAATGAAGATAAAAATGAAAAATCATTAAAACGCACGATTTACCTCTGCAGTCGTAATGTGTTAATCACCCTTTAAGAACAGAGGGGTTCATCTCTGAGCTAGGGCTTAATTAAAGCACACCAAAGTATTTATGACACACGCACACACGTGCACACACACACACACACACACACACACACACACACACACACCTGCAAGACCACTACAATAAGAACTTGCACCAGTATAAACCTGGGTGACCCCCCACCCCAACCCCCAAGAAAGAGTGCCCACTGGTCATCTCACCCTGCCTACATACATATAAAAGCCTTAGGAGTGATTGCATTGCTTTACAATACAGTAAAAGATGCCTTTAATGAATGACTATGCTGCACGT
Source organism: Megalops cyprinoides (assembly GCF_013368585.1). Classification (NCBI taxonomy): domain Eukaryota; kingdom Metazoa; phylum Chordata; class Actinopteri; order Elopiformes; family Megalopidae; genus Megalops; species Megalops cyprinoides. The sequence continues at coordinate 25,443,962 of NC_050586.1, forward strand.
TTTATCACACACCAGCCATGATAAAAGGGCTAGGCAAATAGTTATGAATTCCATCATGCCCTTGTGCATGTGTGTATGTGTGTGTGTGTGTGTGTGTGTGTGTGTGTGTGTGTGTGTGTATGTGAGATGATTCCCATCAGAAAGGTCTTATTGCCCTTCCTCATTCTTTATTGAATTACAGAGGTTCGTAAAACACACTGTGCTGATGGCTGAGGTGTTTCAGGTCAGGTGGTGCAGAGATGACAGACAGGCAGAAAAGCCGAAGAGCGTTCTAATACAGAGTGCTTACTATCCCACAGTGGCACGTCTCACAGGACGATTAGCATTTATTCCTCTGGATATTACCCTCTGTTAGGAGATACTGGAATACATCCAGACCATGACACTACAGTAAGGCCTGGGCCAGCGCTCTTCTCACGGTGAGGCCTAATGCCCTCCTTAGGGCAGGGCCATGGTCTCCTCAGGGAGGGGCCAGCACTCCCCTCAGGGCGGGGCCCAAAGCTGTCCTTGGGACAGGGGCCGGCAGCAGCAGCACCAATGGATAGTTTGGTGAGAGGCAGACCTGGGCCAATAGAACGATATGTTGGGGATTCTGTGCTGTCTTGGGGGAGGGGGGTGTTATGATGGCCTTAGTAGTGGGGTGAGGTCCAGCTCACTGTGATACCCCTCTAGCTCAGACATCCTCTCCTGGGACCCCAATCTGTCTTTCAGCTCTAATCTGCAGCAGATATTCCCACTCCATAAGGACAGCATGCCTGACAACAACTGGTCTGAAAGCCAAGATCTGACTTCTGATTGCCCTGCCTGCTGTATTTTAGACCCAGTTTCCTCCAGGCAGCTCAAGGAAACAGATCGCTGATGGAATCAGCTCGACTAGCATGAATTCCCATTGAAATGCTTATTGCCAGCTGGGTGAGTTCAGACATGAAATCAAATCAAAATCCATATTCCAGCAATGTTCCTTCTAAAAGGGGCAGGGGGAGTAATGGTGTATGTGAGTGTGTGTGTGCATGCGTGTGTGTGTGTGTGTGTAACTGCTTGCGTGGCAGGACTGTGGCACACGTTGTAAATGACAGGGTTATGCTAAACACTGGCTGCATCCCCCCAGCACTTAGAGTCACTGTGCTCTGCAGTGTATCATAAATACTTAAGCATTTCAATTGGGTGTTAAATCTAGTGCCATTGGTAAGTCTACTGCTATGGTGATTACCAGCAGATTAAAATAAATATAATGAATATCAATCATAGATATGATTACCAAACATGGTGTCTTTGATGCAGTCTCATGCCCGGTTAGCATTAGCATTAACATGCCCATTCATTCTTCCATATGTGGTCTTTAGCCCTGTTAGCAATAGCATACCAATTCATTCCCTTCTATAGCTCCATTACCATTGGCTTGCCATTGCATTCCAATAGGACTATGGCAGACAGCATAGATGAAATGAAATGATCTTTCTGATCACGAAATGCAGGAGGCCCTCAGCGCTGGTGTGGGCCAGCGACCTTGGCACAGCTGGCTGGTAGTTTGGCTGAGGGTTGTGTTATTGGTCATTAGCAAAGGTATGGAGAAACATTATCATTTATTTATTTACACAGCTGTCCTACCCCTGCTGTATGCAAACCTGCCATTTGGATCATGATAGAATCAGACATTCAGGGAAAAAAAAGTTCTGTGTTTGAAAATCAAATTGTTCCCGACTCTGGATGTGATTTATGGCCAAGGTGGGAGCAGAGCATGGAGGAGCCGCACATGTTCTCATGTCCAGAGAGAAGCACTCCATTGTTCAAGCCTATCCCATGTGGCTCCTAACTCTTCCTGGCAGGGCTTGTAAATTAGCTGCCTTTAAGCGCTGTGTTTTCTTACTGTGATTTAAGTGACCTGCTGTCCCCGCCCCCCAACACACTGCTATAGGCCAGCAACAGCACCATCCTGCTCTATCCGTCCCCCTGTACTGTTATAGGCCAGCACCAGCTGCATCTTGTTGTCCCCGCCCCTCCTGTGCTGCTATAAGCCAGTGCCAGCAGTAGAATAAAGCCTTTCAGCTCTCCACTGGATGCCCACTCTGTCTGGAGGGCTATTCAGCTGCCTGACTGGCTGACTGCCATGCTGCCTCTCGCTGGACAGCTCTGGCCCCCTGTAGATCACGGCCGTGCAACTCCCCAGAGTTTTGTGAGTCCTTTTGGGTGGCAGTGTGAGTCAGTAAGTGGAAAAAGCTTTCGGGAGAAACTGGACACCGTTCATGTGGCTGCAGGATTGGGGTAGCCCCTGAAATGCCTCACAGGTTTTTTCCTCTTTCCTTTAATCTTTGGGCTTTTCCTCTTTGCTCGATCCCGTCATCGTGCTCCACACAGGCACTGAGCCTTAGAGCAGCAGACGCAGTGAGCCTGGGATGTTCTCTGAAGGCACAGGGCTCAAGGTAACTGTTGATTTAGTTCAGCTGCAAGGCCTCGCAAAGACAAACTAGCCTGGCCGCGTTGCGTTTATACCGCTGGGTCCCTCAGGTATAAATATAACACAGTTAAGCGTTTGAAAAGATGGCTCTCGGCTGCGCTCCCACGGCTGCAGTTATGAAAAGCCGAGACTTTGGCGAGCTCTGGCATGGCCTCCCTCTTGCTGAAGACATGATGACAGCTTTTGACAGAACCAAAATAATATTTCTATTCAGGGCCAATGCAAAAAAAAAGAACTCTATTAAACTGGGAGGCCTTTAGTGCGCTTGCCTCGGTTTCTCTTAAGAGTGTAGAAAAATGTGAATGATTTTACACAGCTCTGCCCTGACCTGGCCAAGCCCACCACATCTGCTGCGCAGAGGTCACTATGGAAACATTGAGTGGATTACACAGCGGTTCTCTATGGCTCAGAAAGTGGCAGGCCAATAAGGTGCGTGCCAGTTAAAAGGCTTTTTGCTGTTTACTTCTCTATGATAGGTTTACTTGTACAGGACATTAATTTTAATTTTAATAAAAGCATAATCATTCTAGAATTACCATTCACCCAGCCCCCTCATTTAGCTCTAAAAACGGCATGTGTTGATTGACAGCCACCATATATACAGTATGTGCATACATGTGCACAATTGTACACACACACACACACATTTGCACAAACACATGCGCCAACCTTACAGCCTGCGTTCATGGAGCTCATAGAGCTGTCTGAGGGCGGGGCTGTCAACGAGAGGGGCCCAGCATGCCACCAGCACGCTGATGTCAGGGTGGAATTTCAGAGGGCAGTTGTGCTGACAGGGAGCATGGTGACAATCAATATCACATCAAGACCCATTCCTGGCAATCGGCATGCTTTACTGAGGATTGATTGACCTGTTGGGAATACTCTGCCTGATTTAGACCCGAGGTCTTTAGGCTCCAAAAAAACCTGCAGGCCACTGTCGACTTATCGAATGTTGTGGTATAAAATTCATTAGTCCAGTCTGGCCTCAGAAACTGTTCACTATAGCTTTATACAGTGCAAATAAACTCACTGTGTGTTTCCTGTCTGGACTAAAAAAGATAAAAGCCTAAAATAGGTGATAGCTCCTATTGCAGAGCTTGTCTTCCTGAGGATGCGCCAGCGCTGCCCAGCCCTGCTCCCCGCCCACTGCCCTGCCCTGTTCCCCACCCGCTGCCCCGCCCTGCTCCCCACCCGCTGCCCCGCCCTGCTCCCCACCCGCTGCCCAGCCCTGCTCCCCGCCCACTGCCCTGCCCTGTTCCCCACCCGCTGCCCAGCCCTGCTCCCCGCCCACTGCCCTGCCCTGTTCCCCACCCGCTGCCCCGCCCTGCTCCCCACCCGCTGCCCCGCCCTGCTCCCCACCCGCTGCCCCGCCCTGCTCCCCACCCACTGCCCAGCCCTGCCTCCTCACCCTGCTTCCCTTTTATTTTTACTTTTACTTATATATATATGTATATATTCTGTGAGTAGGTGTGTCCAAACATTTGACTGGTACTGTATATATACATACAGTCTATGCATGTCTGTCTGTGTGTTTACACATGTATGTGTGTGGGTGTCTGTGTGTATAAACTCACACAGATGAGCCCTGCGGTGACTGACCCAGCCTTTGGGACGTGACTGATGCGTCCCTCCCCAGGCTTGCGTGCTGAGCGGCGGACAGGGAGGCCATCACCGAAGCTGCTTGGAAGCGGGAGTCATCCCCAATGATGCGTGTGCAGACACCAGGCTTGCTGTAACCTCTGCGGAATGTCTGTCAGAGAAGCCGGAGCGATTACAGCTCATCCTGGCAGAGGTAGTGTCAGCCCGTGGTTCTGATCCGGGCCACCGGGGGCTGAAGGACAGGTGCTAAGTCCATGCAATGCCGTGGCCGCGTCAGCTGCAACAGCAGAGGCATGAGGACGTCCATGCCCCCTCTTCGCACTTCGCTGAACGTGTGTGTGTGAGTGTGTGTGTGTGTGTGTGTGTTAGAGCTACTCTCTGATTACTCACTGGATTCATATTGTAAACATGTGCTTACACGAGATTGCTGTTTTCTACATATACTATGCACAGAAAGCCCTTGAACAAAACAATAATGCAAACAGTGTGCGAATATGTGTTTATGAATAACATGCTGGTAAAAAGATTATATTGGTTTGAGTCTTACATGCATTCAGGAGATGTGAAATTCCATGCATTCAAAACATGGAGGTTGTGTGTGATGTGGTTATATATGTACTTTATTTGTCTTGGAGACAGATGAAGGGACATCATAAATAGGGAAAAGAAAGGGGGAGATGGGGTGGAGGAGGGATGCTGTGAATAGTCGACATGGAAAGGAAGTGATGAGTGGGATTTTTATAGTTGTGGATGGGACTAACTTGTCTAGATTTGGTTAACTGTGTCAGGATATGTTCTAGCTCTCCTCCTGAAACTTTGTTTGGAACTTCATTTCTACCAGAGTGTGCCTGCACTCTCATATGTCCCTCCACTCTCCCTCACTCTCTCTCCCTCTCTCTCTCTGTGTGATGGTGCTGATGGTGCCAAGCCTGTGGTAACTGGGATACACTTCTGGTTTTCTTACTGTTCTCCCGGACGGAAATAACCAACTGATTGCTGGACCTGTGGTAAATCTGATCGACTGTAACGTAAGCTTAATAATCGGGTTCAAAACAGAAAAAAAAAATGAAAAAGCTGATGCTGCGGATTATGGAGTAGAATGATAATAATAACAATAATAATAATAAAAAAAGAATGGATTTGTATGAATTTAACTGTTGCTTAATCTGCTTTCCAGGGAGCTGCAGTGATTTGTGTCAGACAGTGTAGCATTACACTTTGATTTTCTTCCCGGGGCAGGGATTACAGCGACGCATTAGACAGCCCTCTCCGCGGATTAGCGATCCCGTCTCTGCAGCCTGTGGCTGAACGTGTCTCTTCCTCTGCATCTCTGTTCCTCTGCGCTCGGCACAACCCGAGCCAGGGCCTGAGTGACAGGAGCACGCCCCCTCCATCACATTGCAAACATAACCCTTTCGTGCACTCCCCCGTCTGCAAACACACAAAGGTTTACACTCACGTTTACACACACTTGCATGCACATACACATGCATGTGCACACATGCACACGTGCGTGCGCACACACACACACACACACACACACACATACACACACACACACACACACACACACATACAGCCATGCATTGTTATGCTGTGTGAGAGAGCAGTGGTGCAAAGCTCTCCTTACAGATGATGTGGAACTTTGTGATGTGCAAGGTCATGCAGAGATGAAATGGCACATGATAAAAAATGTTTCCTGCAAACGACCTCTCACAAACAGGAGGAGAGTCTGTCAGTGTGTAAAGTGAATCTGATGGTCTGTCAGTGTCATATCAAGCAGTGTCCCTGAGTGTGTTAGTGTGATGTGAAGTAGAGTGACTCTGTGAGCCTGTGAGTGTGTGACTTCACACTGAGAGTCTATCAGTGTGATATGAAGCAGAGTTCCCCTGAGTCTATCAGTGCAATATGAAGTAGAGTGAGTAGAATAGAATGACTCTGTGAGTCTGTCAGTGAGATGTGGTGTAGCCTGAGGTCAGCACATTGTTCCCTGGATAGACACCTAATTGGCCTTGATGTTGACGGATGTCTGGTGAAAAAAAACAAAACAAAAAAACTACCACATATGTTTATCTCCCAAACAAGAAGCAAAACACCAGAGAGGGAGAGAGAATCAAAGCAGCAGAAGTTGCTGTCACACACTCTGTTTGAGAAGCACAGTATAACTTAATCATGTGCGGAAACAGAAGCATACTGCTATCGTGGCTTTTACTGTAATTACTGTAATTATAGCTTTTCAGGAAGTTTAGGCACAATTACAGCCACAAACCACACACACACACACACACACACGCGCGCGCACACACACACACACACACACACACGCACACACACGCATGCACACACTCACACATACAGTTACATGCAGGCACACATATACACATGAAGTGAGAGAAATGACTCAGTATCTCCTGTTGCAGTGTGCCTGCATTACAGCATAAACTGCTAGAGCAGTTAAATGGACCCTATTTCAGAGAGAGAGTATGCAAGTGACTGTGTGTAAGTGCATGCATGCAATTGCATGAGTGGGTGAGTGTATATGTGTTAACAGGACTGCAGAATTCACACACAGTGTGTGTGTGTAGAGCTGGTACAGTGTCTGCTACAGATCTCTTAGTGCCCACACTTCAACTCCCTGCTTCATCTAAACAATTTCTCTAATAACTGTTATGATAACCTGTGCTGGCCCACTACTGGGTAAGAGCACTGCATTATTTCTGCTTTACCTGAAAGCGGGCCATTGACATGTGAATTGCATTGTGGGTCTGTAAACCCTCTTGAGCTCTGTTCAGCATTCAAATGCGACAGACACTGGAGCGGATGGAGTGCATTCAGAGAGATGCCATCAACCACTTAACAAGCGCTGAAGAGAGTGGAGAGAGGGAGGGAGAGAGGGAGAGCAGGAGAGAAATGATAATTTTTTATTACTGTTGTTATTATCATTTTTATTACTTTTATCTTTTGGACTGATTTGAGTCAACACTTAGTATTATCTTTGTGCGCATTCTTTTATTCCAAATGAATGTGTTTATTGTTATACTTCATTACTGATTATTCTTTACTGTTGTTAAATCTCAGCAATGTGTTCAGTGCAGGTTGCAAGTGACAGTGAAATCGATTGAGAAAGAATGACTGAGTGAGAGGAGGTAATTCGTGTGCTAGACTTATAACACTTGTTTCATGTTAATTATTTTGTTTTATAAAATGTATTTTTCATTCATTATAGGTTTAAAATTATTATTAATTTTATACGTATCATTTCCTCCAGAATCCACATCCTCTGAATATATGCTCCAGGGTCTTCCCTTTAGCACAACGAAATATAGGTCACAGCTTTAGTTTATTGCTATTTGTTATTTATGATGTTTAATGTACATGATTTAGTGTTTAGTTTATATGTTGAATGTATGGTGATATAAATGTTCAATGATGTTGAAGGCTTCTTTGGCTATGTCTCTTATGCCAAATGGAGGTCAGAACAGGTCTGTTAAAATTGGTCTCAAACACTTAATCACATTGTTTACATAACTATAACACATGCACTGGACTCTGGTCTTAAATATGTAACTTAAGGGTATAAGTGAGTATAACACATGCTGTGGACTCTTTAAATACTTAACTTCAGAGTATATATGAGCATGACACGTGCTCTGGATTATGAATACTATGAATATGAACACTGATTTCCAGCCAAGATCACACTTCCAGCTGCTCTTAAACAGCTTTCAGAGTAAACTTAGTGTTTGAAAAAGCATGGGCTGACAGGGTGTCAATCTGTACGGTGCTGATCTGTGCAGTGTTAAAATATTTAGACAGTGTTACAGATGTAACTGTCTTTTTCTCCAAAACAAAAACACAGCCGTCATAACATCTGCCATCTATGAGTCATAAGTGAAGTATGCGCATACATGCACACACGAGCGCGAGTGCGCACACACACACACACACACACACACACACACACACACACACACAGAGTTAATTGCTTTATTTAGAATTCCAGGGGAATTGAGGCGTGCTGTGAGTAAGGTCGAAACACTCCCACTGTGAGCTTGGCTTCATTAAAACATGAGTGCAGATCTTGCTGCTGTCAGCTGGGACAGACACTCATCACAAGAGGTAAAGCAGCTCTCTGGGGACATCCCACAAGCCACAGTTTGTGCTAATTAAACCTTTTAAAAAGGCCCTCATTTGGCCTCTGTCCCCAATTCATCATCTTATGATCATAGACATTTATGATGCCTCTCCTGCCGCTTTCTGGCCTCTCTGCACCTCTGATGACCCTCTAATGAAGCTTTATGAACCCAAATATGGGTGGGGTTCTCATGCATTATCAGTGACGGACAAGCTTGCATCAAACATTTTGATGTGGAAGAAAGCCATTTGATTGGTTCATACAAGGCCCATTACAAGCCACTACAAGCATCTTAAGGTCTCACTCTGCCATCACTATTCTGTGCTGGCCTGGTGTCTACAAGTGGGGTGTATGGTACTTTCGGGAGGATGCAGAGTGATGTGGGCGGCTGTTGCCTGGTGAAATGTGAGAGTAGTCAGAGCCATTAGGAGCAGGATTTTGTCAGAAAAAAAAATGTCCCCATTCTACATCATAACCCCATAAATGTAAGGCCCTAAAGCCACACATTGCTTCATCAAAAGGCCTTTTTTCTGATGACAGCTACCTTTGAGGACGTGACTCTATATTTTCCGTGTGGCTGTAACATGTAGACTGTGAGTCTAATGTTCAGGGCGTGACTGTAAAGTTCAACATACGGGCTCTCACATGCAAGTTGTGGCTCTAACATTCATGGCATGGCTCTAACGTGCAGAGGGTCAGATCTGCCACAACTCGATGCTGCAAGTGCTTCTCACCCACAGGAAGAGAAGGAGAGCAGGGAAAAGAAGAGGAGCTGACTGCAGCCCAGGACTCCGCCCTCCAGAGAGCCTCCCACCGCCTCAGCATAGCTCTGAATTATACATTCCTGTCAGCATAAACACAATAAAACATCTCAATCAAATATTAACAAGCCATGTAAAAGTCATTGTCCTTCGCTGCTTTTAAAACATGCAGAGTGACTGCACTGTGATTTGCTGTCCTGGAGCTGCTGAATTATTAATCAGAGCAATTCAGTAAGTGCTTACATATTCTCATGGTTGTCATGGGACCCCCCCACGCTCCCCCCTCCACACACACACACACACACAGCAGTTAGCAGAGAGGCGTGTAGTTCATCCTACTCCCTGAACAGGGAAGGCTGGTTCACGCCCAACTTGATGTAAAACACACAGAGGGAATGTCCAGAGCGAATATTACAGTTTACACTGCATCTGTGAAACTGCACTAAACTGTGCTGTCAGAGTCAAGGCCTTTTTTTAATCTCTGTTTGTTTCTGGTCAGGTATACTTGCATACAAATACCGATGAACCTACTGCTCTGTACCTCTCTGTGGATCTATCCAGCTGTTGTACCTTTATGGAACACCTCAGAGTCTCCTGCTAGAATGTGTAGAATGCGGGAAATTGTGTGTCATCCTACATACAAGCGATGCGTTAATTAATAGACATTTCATAGAATCTCAGTCAATCGATAACCCACATGTCTTTACAGTGCTGGGAGGGCTGTGTGTGAGCTGTGAGTGTGACAGCATTCCTTTCTCCTGCACTCCCTGTCATATAAGAGTAGAATGTTTCTAATGTTGTCACCTGTGAATGACAGATAAAAATCCACACATCCAGCTTTACTGTTATTAATAAGTGTGGGCATTCTGTGTGAAGTCCCACACAGACACATAACATACGCACAGGGACGTTTCTAGCTATTTAAAAGATCCGGGGCTAAGTCAAGTTTGCCTGGGGTTTGCCTTTTTTTTTGAAGGGAGGTTATATCTACCTTTATAATAAATAAATATTATCACACCTTTGGACGCTGCAAGTCAAGTTACACAGTCTGTCTGTTGTTTTGCTATAAACACCTCCTTTTTCAGGGTGAAAATATTCAGGGCTAGGCTTAAAATATTCAGGGCTATAGCCCTCTGCACACACACACAGAGTCACACACACACATACACGCGCACATGCACGTACATGCACGCAAGTACACGCACACACACACACGCAGCAGTGGGCCTTTGAAGACACAAGCTCCCTGTGTGTAGCTGGAGGCTGCTGTCTCTGCTGTGGCCTGAGGCTTTAGAACTTGTGAAATTGATTGTCAAAACTGCGCATCAGTGACGTGAAACAGGGATCATTACTGTAACTCCTGCTGTTCGGGGTTCCTCTCATTAGACAGAGCCCCACCCCCAGTACAGGCACGAATCCAGGCTGCTCTCTGTCTCTCTCTCCCTCTCTGACCATCTCCCGCTCTCCTGCTCTCCCTCTCTCTCTCCCTCTCTGTGTCCATCATCTCCTCTCTTGCTCTCCCTCTACCTCTCCCTCTTTCTCCATCTCCTCCTCTCCCACTCCCCCACTCTCTGTCGATCTCTTCCTCTCCCGCTCTCCCTCTCTCTCTCCCTCTCTGTCCGTCTCTTCCTCTCCCACTCCCCTTTCTCTCTGCCTCTCTCTTAGTCTCCTCCTCTCCCACTTCCCGCCCACTTCCTCCTGTCCCACACCTCTCTCTCCCTCTTTCTATCTCCTCCTCTCCAACACTCCCCTTTCTCTCTGTAAGAGTGCACTCTGATCTTTAGCACCACTCCCTGGTTCCCTGAGGTCCCTGGGACTGGCCTTATACACAGAACATGTGGGAAAATATGTGTACATGAAAACGTGTACCTGCACACGCACGTGGACACACACACACACATACACACAAACAATTCAGACTGTTCCTATTGACTCTATACTGTTTCTATAATATTCTATTGACAGAAAAATATTCACTTTTGTCCTAAAAGCATAATGTTTGGCTCTGTATGTCTGTCTGTTTGTCTGTCCATCCATTGGTATAAAACAGGTTAAACACTAACTGCATCTTTCTGGAGCAGATCACATGGAGCTTTTTCAGTATCAATGTATGAGATGTGAGAAAAAAAAATCTCAATAGATGTAAATTGCATGCAAAAACACTTCAATATTGTGTTCTGAATATTGAGTGTTTTCTCCAAGGGTGAATTAATTAATTTTATGTGCTGATAAAGAATAAACAACTGAATCCCGTCTTTAATTTCCTCTAGACAATGAGAAAATTTACATCTGCTTTAATGCTGAATGTATTACTTTTATTTGATCATTATATTTTTGCTCACCATGAAGGACAAATGGTATCTCATTTCTGCTTTTGTGTGTGGGTTGTAATTAGCCTATGCATAGGGAAAAAAAACAAATGTTATGAAATATAACTAATTTAATACATGAAAGTCAAAAGTAAACTATTCATCTACAGTCAATTTAAAAGCAAAAGTACTGACCCACTTTGCACAGAGGCATTCACTGCAGCTCAGGCTCTCCGTTGATTTAAAGCTTTGCCTCATTAGAGGAATTATGTGCTGATTTATTTGAATAGCATTGTTATCTCTCCTGAAGGGAACTAACTGTGAACAAAATTAAATTCCATCAAAACAAAGACAAAGAGAACATATTCCGAGAACAAATTATTCTCAAAATAAATGATGAAATTTGTAAATATACATATATGCATATATACTGGATATATCTGTGTGTGTGTGTGTGTGTGTGTGTGTGTATGTGGGGGGGGGGGGGGTGTGCTGTGTATAATCTCACCCTCACTGACACTGCAACTCATGTGAGCCGAGCCTGGTTGGGACTGACGCTTATTTATGACGGAGCACTTTAATTAGAAAAGTCTGAGCGTAGTCTCCTCCCTCCTCTAACGAGCCTCCTCTTATTCAGTGCACTGGGTGTTAATCAGCCGTTTTCCACAGCAGCTGCCCCAGATGCAGCCAGACTTATGGGAGAGCAGCATCCCCCCTGGGAGATGTGGGGCGGGGCGCTGATGGATGTCCTCCCCTCCCTCACCTCATTACCAGCAGCCCCATCCATCTTCACCCCGGAGCGAGGGTGTGTGGGAGGGACCCATACATCAGGGCAGCCCCAACGCCACCACCGTTATCACTTGCAGCTAACGCAGATCTAACTCTCAGGGAACGCCAGTGTGCAAACCCCACTCTGACTCCACTCTCATTATCATACACAGCTAACACAGGTGTAACGCAGGTCTACCGCTCAGGGAACGCCAGTGTGCAAAACCCGCCCTGACTCCACTCTCATTATCATTCACAGCTAACACGGATGTAACGTAGATGTGACGTTCGTGAAACATCAGCCTGCCCTCTGCTGTCAGCACAGCCTCAGAGGCCACCATGTCCACTGTAGTTCCAATAACAACCCAATGCATGACCACAGGGAGAGGCAGTCCACTCTCTCTTTCTCCTTCTCTGGGGTGGGGGGGGGGGGGGGGGTTTGTGAGGAGTGTGTGTGTGTTTGTGTTTGTGTGTGTGTGTGTGTGTGTCTGTGGGGGGGGGTGGGGATGCCATCAGCAATGTCATTTCAAAGTGAATAGTAAATTTAAATCTTGAACCCTGCTCTGTTAATGTATCCTTAATGAGGCATTTCACAGCGGTAAACAGGGCACATAGTGTACACTACTGTTGGCTTCTATTAAACACAGGGTAGGTAACGCATAGAGATTAGCATTAAATACAGGGCTGGTGCTGTTTGTCCTAATTGCTCTATCTTCTCTGGTTCCTCGCTGGTCCTGTCTTACCTGCTCTAGGCTAATATCCAGTAATCAGGAATGGTTTGTGGCTGAATTCTGGACTATTTCTCACCTCCATTGGAGTTCAAGTCAGCCACAGATGCATGCATACCAGATTCCATGAGGAATATATTACATGAGAAGTTTCTTTGCCCAGTGCAATATATAGAAACACATGAGAACAAGCATCGTTGTTTGTAATATGTTTGCAATATGCATGTATGGAGACTGGAGAGGAGAGAGGTGGACAGAGTGGAGGCCTTTTTGCAGTTTGTGAAGTCATATTATTTTTGTTAATTATGTTCACAGCATCCCTGAGAGAAAGGAGTGACTGTCTCAGAAAGGCCATGTACAGCTTGAAAAGTCTCTTTATTTCGACTGGACCTTTGTAAACGGAGTGGATTTTCTCCCTCACATCCTGCTGCCGAATGGGGTCTTTCAGCCCTTCAGGTTTACTTAAGATCAGCTCTCTCACCCGCAGAGCCAGGATCCAGAAAGCAGAGACAGACATGATAATGGCTTGTTCTGGGTTATTCATTATTCAGCCCTGCTGTCCCATGCAATCTCACTTTTCACGCAACAGTCGGAAAATATGTACTTCTCATTGCGTTGTATGCTGGGCCACATGCATGCATTCTTAAGGTAACAAGGCCTTCGTTCCTTGAATTACCTGGCTTTCATGTCTGCTGTATGCTTCCGCGGTGCTGTGAATGTTTTACTGGAGTAGGTCCAGAGGGTAGAGTACTCTGCAGCCTCAAACCACTAATCTCTCTGCCTGCTTTGAGTGACAGGACCTCCAGCAGGTTCAGCTGCAATTTCCCTCCCAGAGGAACCAGACAGTGGACCTTTTCCATTCATAAAATGACCGCCTAGAGACCATCTGTGTATGTTAGCTTTTATACGACAGAAGAGTGTAGATCTGATTTACCGAGTGTAAAAAAGCCATGCATTCCTCAAATGCTAATGCGCTGTGAACTGACAGCCTTCTCTACTGTTATATTTAGCTTCGGCACATTAGATGGTGTTGTGAAACAGTTTTACTAATTGTGAATTGCAACATTATTCAGTCTGATTGCACTTTGCAAGTGTCTTTTTTGTATGTAAATTACATTTTCTACTTTTAATTGTTATCTGCACTCAATCTGCCAATGCTCTTGCTACATCTCACTGAGTAAAGCCATCTCCAAAATAAATAAAAATATGATAAGCACCTAAATTTTGCCTGTTCTATGGACCTCAGGGGTATTGCAGCCAGCAAACACTAGTTGGTCAAATTTCAGCCAGAATACGGCTGTTAATCACCTCTCCAGCTGTAGTTGCATCTGGGGGTCCCTATTGGTTGCCGTAGGTTGGTGATGTTGTATTCTGGAATACACTTCCTTGGCACGCCCATGGGTGAGCTCATTCTAAAGAAAGAGGAAGATGTCTCATTTGTCCTTTCAATGCTCAAAAACAGCACCTGTAGGACACTGGGAGAGAGAAAAAGAAAGAGAGAAAGAGGGAGAGAGAGGCAGGTTGGGGGGGGGGGGGGGGCAGGATGACAGAGAGAGAGAGAGAGAGAGAGAATGCATGACTGTGCTTCTTTTCACCTACACTGTCTGGATAGTTTATCTGTGAACCTCTGCGTGCCCCCCTCAACCCAACAGGTGCGATGCTTATTTAATCTTTGTGTCTGACACATTCTCCATTCAAAGAAAAGCACACACGCTCATTGATTCCGGGTCTTTGCTGACAAATACAAATATGTGAATACACTTGTCAGTAAATCTTTAGTCTTCTGATGGCAAATCCATCAGAACGTGCCTCCCGGCCATGTTTCATGTTAAACAACTGAGATAATTACCAGATTTAATGGGATATTGAATATGGGATGACTTTGGGGCCCAGCTAAGAGCAATCATTATCTGCAACGATTTGCAGCACTATGACAACACAGTTGGAGCTGCTCTCAGACTCTGAACCACAATGACCTTGACCTTATTAAACTCTGGGTGGCCTGAAATAATACTGAAACTACTACAGCTACTACTATTACCAATACAGATAATAATACTTTGAATAGTCATCATCACTATAGTATGGCTATGAAATTACTATGATAACTAAAGATAAATAGATTTGGGACCTGAATATTTATCATATATTTCAGTGGTTGTGTAGAGAGCTGCTAAGAGACACAGCAATCCGATCAAAATTTAAACTTGGATGAAGTGTTCCCAGGAAAGAGCCATGAGCTTCAATTACTGTCGGGGGTTTCCATAAATACCACACGCATTTCACAGGGTTTTCATTAGCAGCAGCCATGCGTGTGTCCAGGAGTCAGGAGCATCGCAGTGGGCCAGCTGAGGTTTGGAGAGGAAACAGGCCAATAGCAGTGGGTTTGGGCTGACCAAAGATGGTGGAAAATGACCTCAGCTCTGCAGCACAAAGACTGCGTCGTGCACCATAGAGCTGAGGCTCCAGGCAGACACACAGCGTCTTTCTGTAGCACAGTAGTAAATGAACACCCATCTGGAAAACTCAGCCAAGAACCCACACACAGATTACACAGTGGTACTGTCCATGCTCTTTTTTATAGCTGAGTGGACTGAACTACAGAGCGATGATGGAGGGGGGGGGCTCCCTCAACCAAAGGGTAACTGGTGAACTGAGGGGTGGGTAAAATGATGACCACTGGGAATTGTGGGAACCCACCTTGGTCTGTTGTTGCTACACAGATTTTTCTGTTTGACAGTTTAAAATGTAAATCTTTGTAAATGTAGTGTAGAGCTTTGCAGCTCTGCCCATTATTGTCTCTCCTCATATTTTGTACGGAGAGATTCTTAAAAAATGGAAAAAAAAAAATTAACAGAGGTCTGTCTCCATTTTCAAATTCCTGCCTTTCTGCATCATGGGTAAATAAAACTCTTTAATGTTTATGTCACTTTCAGATTGAGTAATTGTTGCAGTTAAGAGTACAATATGACCAGACACACATTGTTTTACCAATTACATGAATGATTTTTACTAAATATATGCCACTCCAGATGAGATGTGTTTGCTTCAGTTAATGAAATGGAACTTAAAAAGCACAGTAGTGATAAAGTCAAATGTGCAGAAATCATGGTAATGTGGTTTGCAAGTAAAAAATCTGAGAGGTTAAATAAAGTTGGTTACAGTGCACCTCTACATTTGCAGAAAACAACACAACCTCCTAAACTTGGTTTCAGTCAAGAAGCTGCACCTGTAATGCCTCCATGCTAAACCAAGAGGAGCTTGCAGCCACCGCTCTCAGGCCTGCCTCTTGCCCAGGTATGGCCATTCCAGGGGAGTGTGTTTCGTATCTGAGCGCAGTGTTGCAGCAACATCTTAAAACCTGCAATGGTTGGATGGACACACTTTCAGAAACCTGAATGACAAACACAACAGCCTGTGTATAGTGTACTACAGGAAGTGCGTTCAGTATAAAATACACACTTTCAGAACCTGGATGACACACAGTGGCCTGTGTCCGATGTGCTACAGGAAGTATAAACTACAGACTGAGATTGGGGGTGGTGCCAGCACACTTGCATCTGCGATCTGATGGCATAGAGTGGGTGTGGTGAGCAGCTGGCTAATCTCCGCCTCCAGCGCCATGGAACATGTCCATCAGCAGGACAAGGCTTTCCTTGGTCTGGAACACCCAGCACACAATGTGCTCCTAATGAGATTACAGGGCTTAATGGGAACGTTACAGAAACACCAAGCTTTCACATGCAATATTCTGTCAGGATTCTGCATTCTGAGAAAACCATTGCAACATATTAGCAGACTTAGATCTTAGCTAAAAATGTTGTTTCTAAGTTTGAATTTACTTGGAAATGTGACGTTACTACGAGTCTGCAAAATTGATTGACCAATCAACCAGTCTTCTCCTGACCTGACCATCACACTGGAAAATACCATAGTCTCAGCATCTGTGAAGACTGTGAAGACCCTCAGGCTGACAGCTGATAGTGATCTGACATACAAACCACATAGCAACAGTCAGCAGGGCCTGCAGATTTTTCCTTTAGAACAACAGAGGAATCAGCCTCCTCCTCACCACCTACTCAGCCCAGTTCCTGGTCCAAACCCTGGTTCTGCCTGGACTACTGCAACTCCCTCCTTGCTGCCCTCACTGCATATGCAATCAAACCCCCGCAGCTCATTCAGAATGTTGCTTCTCAGCTGGTCATTAGCATTGTATTTGGAATAGTGTAGTCCCTCTGTCATGTATATTGTGTTGCACTTACATATTGATGTAGGTAAACACATGACCTTAGTGCTGTGTTTGGCACTGATGGTTGTTCATGTGTACTTAGTGGTGTCCTGTTTGTGCAACTTTTCATGCAGTTTTATTAGATGTAATGTCTAAAGTCTCTCTTGCATCTGCTAAATGACAATAATGTAATGTAATCAATCAATCAAACAAGCAAGACATTATTTTGATATTACCAATCAATTCTTTACTTTCTGATGTGGTAATCCATCCTGAAGCTGTTCCAAGGCTATGCCTCATGAATAAAGGAGTTTATTTGTGTGCTTGAACATGGAAATGAGGAGGCAGAGAGACTGCTCTGTTTCCAAGCCTTTTCACGGATGGTTATTGTGGTCTGAGAGAAACCAAGGACCAGCTCTTCATCCCTGGCTTGTGTGGAAAAGCTGAGCCCCAAATGGGAGTCTGCTGTAATTGATGTGTTTCAAAGCCAAGCGTTGTTGGTTTTGGAGGGTTACCAACCCCCCTAGGATTCCTGTAACTTATCAAAACACATGCTGAAGTGAATGACCCCAAAACCCTTGATTGTAAATACTTAAAAACATAAGTAGCATTTACTTAGAGAGAGAAAAAAATGAAATTGGCTGGGATCCGGGAATGAGTTTACCATCGTTGTAACTGCATAGTCTGGCCACCAGGACGTCCCCTGCTCCAGACACAGGAAGCGCAGTTCAGCATGGATTCTTGGGCCTTTTTTGACTAAATGAAGCTGTGAACCATCAGGGTAAGGAGATGCTCTGATGGCACCATATTCATGTTCAGACCAGGAGCTGTTCAGGGACCTCCACCATCTCTGCGTATCAGTGCCTTTTCAGTTTTCATTATCTTGTCATAACAAAAGGTACTACTGTTCTGTGAGCGGTGCTGCTATCAGTCAGTCTCTGTGGGTGAGTGAGGGGGCGAGTGGGTGAAAGAGAACAACAATGTGTGAGGTCCATTCCCCTTTTTAGGGCTGCTTTGTCAGAGTCGGAGGGTCACCCTAGAGGATGATGGTGGTATTGTGCACAGTAAAATGATGCCCTAGAGGATGTTCAGGGTATTGCATGCACCACTGCACAGTGATAATACACTACATTTTTTGTCATTTAGCAGACACTCTCATCCAGAGAAACTTTTCTCCATTTATACAAAAATACATTTCAGGTTAAGTACCTTGCCCAACAGTACAGCAGTAGTGCTCCAGGGAAGAATTGAACCACCAGTCTTTCATTTATAAGCCCAGCTCCTTACCACTGCACCACACTGCTACCCTATGACATGAGGGGAAAGCAATCAATAGGGGGATATGGGGCAGTTTGGATTCCTTACTATGTTTTAAGTGGTGTTCTTGTATTGTGTTCATCAGTTGTGTTTGTAAAACGCTGGTGTGTGCGTCTGTTTGGTAAAGATGCTCTGTTGAAAGGCCAGTTTTGAGTGCTGGAAGAAAATTAGATGATGTCATGCACATTTGGGCTGATATCGTAATGTGGAATATGCTCTTCTCTCCACATATTTGCTGGGTTAACAGGACTTACAGAAGCACACGGCCTGTTTGCTGATAAACCATCTCTGGCAGTACTGAAGCATGTTTGTGTGGATTTAAAGGTCATTGAATCATTGCTATCACACTTTATGACAATTGCGTTGGTGTAAATGTCACATTTATGGCTGTTAACAACTGCTAAAAACTTTCGCTTTCTTGTTCTGTAATGTGCATCTTATCTGCCTGCATCACCATCAACAGCTTTTTCCCATTAAAGCTGGAAAACCCAGACACCTGGAACCATAAGCAGAAAAATTACATGCACAACTGTCCTGAGCAGAAACATGAAATCTAAATTTTCACACAGCTTGTCACCAAAATCTCGATATAATGAGACTCAGCCAGTTTAATTTGAAGCCTCAACAAATGTCATGGAATCTGTTAGTTCAAGTTTTGTATAACTGCGTTCATACAAACTGCACAGTGCTAACAAACCTGATCCTGTGAGGGTAGGGCTACCTCAGTGTGGTAGCATACATTTCCTCTTTGCAACGCTGTCTTTGGCAGAGTAACAGTGTGATTGGAAGAAGAAGAAGAAGAAGAAGAAGAATGTTTTATGTATCCAAGCCCCACCCACAGCTCTGCCCACAGACCTACCCACAGCCTAGCTTCAAAGTAAAAACCATGCAAAATACAGCCTACTCTTCTACAGTAAATCACTACAAATCTGTGGTGCTTGAAACAGTATGTGTTAGGGTTCAGGGCCCTGCTTGCAGCCAGAATGAGGTTGTCAGTAGTTGTACCCCCAAATGCACCCCACCCCTGCCTGTATTTTTATCCAGAATTTTTCATGGCGGTGGTGTCAATTATGAATAATTGTGGCTACGAGTATTGTTGTGGACAAGATATTAATTGTTCGTTCAGGAAATTCATAATAAAAGCTCCAGGCTTTTTTCTTACTCGAATGCATTAATCAGTGATGTTAATGTGAGCAGAATCAGTCCTGCGGGATTAAAGCTTTGGCAGAGAGCACTGGTGGCTTATTAAAGGCCTCTTGCATGCCTTGACTGCAAGAAAGGGCCCATTAAGATCAGAAGTGGAAGCTCACATGGACTGAATTAGGTCACTCTTCATGTTTCATTTTAAAATCTAATAAACCCCAGCTTGCGGTGCAGCCATGTGCTGTAGATCCAAGGGGCTGGTGAACTCACATCCCCTGTGCTCACAGCTATGCACTGTCTGTACACCCTCCATACTCACATCCACCACATTCACTTCAGATATACTCTTAGCCACTAAACTCACTCACTGTACTCACATCTGCTATACTCACAAAATGAGTGTCGCATCTGTTATCAACAACACAACACCGAAAACAAATGTATTCAGAAGGACTTCAGAAGACTTTGCTCTCAGAGTATATTATGAAAAATTTCTTTAAACAGCGTAGACTGGACAGCCGGTGCCACAAACTGATACTGGAGGGATAAATCATCCAGTATGAAAGGGGTTAAATAAGCTGCTGTTAGCTAAGAAAGAGGCCTGCAGCATTGGGTACTTCACTTTGTCATTGCAGTCAATGACTTTTTACCAGCAATTAATCCCACCACACCTGCTACTTGTCTATTCTGCACACAATTTTCTTTCACTGTTTTATGATTGCTGTATGTAAACACTTCTTTTTGGGAAACTGTCATTTATGTAACGTTTGGATCTTTTATTGCTGTGTCCTTTTTATATGTGCTCTCTCTCTTTAGCGTGGAAAGAGTATGGCAGCTGCTGAGCTGCTCAGCGTTTTTTCTTGGTGAGTGAAGGAATGTTGTGCATGATGTTGTAGGAAGGTTTGTTTCTTCTGTAAGAACTAGAAAGACTGAATTCCATAAGCCGCTGAAAGATATGGAATGCTTTGAAGAGATCTGGGGGTACTTTGCTTTGTAGTAGAAGAGAATTTGCTGTTTCATGTGTAAAATGTGTTACCAGTTTTGCAGAGAAGGCTTGAGGGGGCAACTAAATGAGCTGTTTAATGTTTGTCAAAACCATCTGGATCAATCTCTGTGATTCATAACTTATGTCAAATTGCATTGTTAATGTTATTGTTTGAAATGTAATCAATATAGTTGTGGTTTAATTCAAATTCTGTCTCTTTCTCCATCTGTCTCTGTCTCTGCGGGGGTTTTAAGTTGACGTAAAGAAGCAGATTGGTCAGTGTGATTGCATGTGATGAATTATAAGAAATCTGAGTGGATGCTGTGGTTGCCCGTGAGAGTTGCAGCCACTCATAGACAGGGTCCCTCCCTTTCCTGCTTCTGTAACAGGGGCTAGGTCACACGACCTGGCCTCCCTGTATGCAGTGTCTTGTGTTGAGGATTCTTCTGCCACACTTGTCCTATTATGACCAGCCCATCAGCTCCTGCGTTCCTCCTGTCCTCTGTTCAGGTGAATCTGGTGTCTGCATTTCTGTGGTGAATATGGATATTCTTAGACCACACCCCTTCAAGAATGTTAACAGCAACCATAAAATCAGAACACTTGTAGTTTCAACAATAGCAGGCGCAGAATTTGCAGTCTGGTCCATATAGGTAAAAACATCTGTGGTTCTGCCTCACATTTTACCCACAATGCACTAAGAAAATGTGCTACATGTTGATCCAAGTCTAGCTGGCCTGCTAATAACCAGGAACTAATAACACATGCTGCCTCATTAAAACTATCACAAAGTTTTGGGATGGAATGTTTAAAACCAAACAAAACTCAAGACAGGATGATATGGCTTAATTCAGAGCCAATGTAACCAGTACCACTAGACTTTACAGAGTACCACAGAGACAGGCTGACAGATTTTACAGCCGATATTTTATTGACTCCATTCCCCGCACAGGCTATGCCACACATCCATATGAAAGCACACAGAGAGCACACTGAGGCTTTTTATCAGCACACTTCAGAGATGCCCATGGCACACACATGGAGGGCTCTTTCTTTAAGTCTCCCGTCTGCCTTTGTTGTATAAAAGGAGTTACGCTTGGCCTCCTCTCCCGTCCTGTCCTTGACCAAACTGGTTTTGTACAGCGTGACCATCTCTGTGGTCTCCTGTGTCTGCAGGGTCCTGTGGCAATGCTCATCACACGCTCTCTGTGCTTCTTATATTTCACCACGCTGTAACGGCCTTCTTCCACAAATTACTCACCGCCGTGAATGCGTGAACACTTTTTTTCTGAACAAAGGGAGTGAATCACACAGTCTTTCCTTTTGCAGAGAGGTGAAGGCCTCTGGCCTGGTCACAGCCTCCTTACAGCTCAGTTTTATTCCTCATATTATTACTCCCGTGCTGCGTTTTGTGCTGCTATTGTTACCTGCCAAGGGAGTACAAAGGAATGTGCTAAATCTGGTGCAATATATCAAAGGTTGGCTTTCACTTTTAATATTGTTCAGGGTAATAATCACAACGACAGCAACAGCAATAATAATAATGATACTAATAATAATGTAGCCGGGCAATTCGTCAAAACAAATTGATATCTTTAAGTGTTTTTTTCCCCCATTTTAATCAGTGCGTGAATACATTTTTTATGAATTCCTTTTGATTTATTGGTTTATTTATGGGGGTAAATGCAATGAAATATTGCTTATGTGCTTTTAGGTGGTGTGTGATGGAAAGTAAGAGAGGGATGAAATGGGACATGTAAAAAGTAAAAAAAAATATATAGTAGAGACAAAATGACATTTTTGGTTACAGTGAACAAAGAGAGGTTATGACAGCTGAATTAAACGCTTGACATTTGTACAGATGCTAAGATATTGAGATACAGTAATGTTAAGTAGATGCAAAAATAATATTTGGCAGCATAATGAGAGTTCATGAGTAAAGTTCTGGTTGTGCGTTATCCAGTGACTGATCTGTTAAAGTTTTGTGATGCCAGTGCAGTTTTACGTCTTTCTCTCATGCTCGCTCTCTGTCCGTGTGGCCCAGTGCCGTCCACGGTGTGCTGTGGAGTCAGCGCCAGGAAGATGAGCCGCTGGAAGGGCTTGGAGGGCTGGAGGTGTTTTTGGGCAGCCCTGCATAATCGTGCTGAATGCCATGTTTCAGAGATGGGACACCAGATTCTGAATTTCAGATGCTTCCATTAGTTTCGCAGCACTCTCTTTGACCACATGGAGACCTGACCTTCACCCGCAGCGGAGAGTCTGATGGGACCCGAACTTCATCTCTTTCTGCTGAAAGTAAAAAAAAAAAACTTAAAACACCAGTCTATCAGCTCGCAATTTGTCATTTTCCTGTTCTGCATTCCAGCATTTGCTTTTCATTTACTCCCCCCCCCACCCCCCGAAAAAAGAAAAACACCACAGAAACCAAGCCGCTCTGCTCCTCTCTGCAGGGCTGTGTCCAATTAGGCACAGCAACTTTTTAAACACATTAGCAACAAGAACAAGCCGTCCTCTCGCTAACTGGTCTCGCTTTGTTCTCAATTGTGGAAAATCTCACTTTAACTGGCCTCTAATGCGTTACAGGCGGCTACTGCACCAGCTGCCTCCCTGGCACATGATTAGACACTCGCCCCCTCCTCTCCACCCCCCTCCTCCACACAAATAACACCACTGCCAAAAGCCACAAAATCCCTTTTGGAAAATTCCTTGCACTTCTGCTAATGCAGTCCAAAAAACCTGCAAGGAATTATGTCTCAATCAACTTGGAAATGTTGAAGTTAAGAAATGGCTTTTTGCCTCCTGGTCGGTGATAAGTGCAAATGTGGAACCTGACCCCTGAAATTTCTGTGGGACAAATGTAAGGTGCCAACTTAAAAAAAAAAAAAAGCGCTACAAATGTGAAACTTCAGGACAGGTCTTGAGGACGTAGAGCACTGAGTGCTGCATTAACGAAACAGGTTCTGCACCTTTTCTACAATCTACAAATTTGTACAATCTACAAATGCAGTGGACCCTAGGCTACAGTTGAGTTCTGTTATGAACAGATATTTTCTTTAATCCACTGATGTTCTCTGTGGCTTGGTAAGAGCATGTGAGGGCCACTGGAAAGGTCATTGGTGTCTGAGCCTCTGCTTCCTACCCAGAGAAGTAAGGAAATCCCATTGGTTTAGAGGTGTATCCTGTGACCTGAGCAACAGCCAGTGGAGTGTATTTATCAACATTTTGGACAGAGATGAGGACTTCAGTGCAGATAAATGTGCTCATTTAGTCACCAGTCACAGGCAGTATGTGCTCTTTAAGCCTTAAGCACCATTGATTCTGTGTTGATTTTGTTGTGAGGGTTCAACACCTTTCTTGTGCCTATGTATAAGGGTGGAGGAAAAATAAGTACTCAGGGCTTACAGCACAGAGACAGGCTGGGGGAACAGTGTTGTATTTGGGCAGTCTTTGCCTCTCTGCTTTCTGTTACATGATAGTGTAAAATCTCTCCAAATAAAAGCAGAAATAGCCTGACAAGGCTAATGAAACTCCAGAGCGTCAATATTCTGATACTTTGGTGTTTCTGGGGAAAACATTTCAGCTCCAAAGAGACACTTTGTCTGTTCGCATGTGCTTATTGACTGGCTGTACACAGGGGAAGATTAGCCTCTGCATTGTTGATCTGTTAAATCAAGCATTATATCGGCTGTAAGCAAACTAACTGAGCTGGAAAAACAAAAATCTTAATCCGTTTCTGAAACTGATGTGCTGTATTACCTGAGGGAGGCGTGCAGCGATTAGTGTCTCTCTGAAAGGTTATTCCTGCCTTCATGTGCACTCCTGTCTCCTGACAAGCAAACTGCTCCTCTCTCAACAGACAAACTGACGTGTCAGACACTCATCCGCAAAACTTCATGGACAATTAAACCAACAGCAGATTTAAAACATCCATAAATCATAAATCTGTGCTTGTGCTCTCATTCTCTAGCT
Organism: Megalops cyprinoides; assembly: GCF_013368585.1. Taxonomy (NCBI): domain Eukaryota; kingdom Metazoa; phylum Chordata; class Actinopteri; order Elopiformes; family Megalopidae; genus Megalops; species Megalops cyprinoides. Next base: position 25,468,359 of record NC_050586.1, read on the forward strand.
TGCTTTCCATTTGTATACTATCACTCTCTCCTTCCCTGTTGCTCTCTCTCCCGCTATCTCACCTTTCCTTTCTCCGTCACCCCCTGCTCTCTGTCCCTCTCTTCTATCACTCCCTCACTCCGTCTTTCTCTTTTCCATCATCCCTTCTTCTTATAGCTCCAGGCCATATCCCAGCAGCCCTCTCTCCCTTTAGTGAAGATGCTCTGACTGAACGTTTTTCACACATGGTTTTTTCAGCCTTGCCATGTGACTTCAGACCTGCCAAGCTCTTCAGCACAGATCAATATCAACCTGCTGCTGGGAGGCCTGGAAGGAACGCAGGTGAGACATACCTGGAGCCAGGAAGAGAGTGCAGTCTCGGTGATGTCTCACTGCTTTAAAATAACATGGTCTTTTAAAAACGCTGTAGTTATCATGCCAAACTGTACATATGATTAAAGAATATAGAAATGTGTCCATATAGTTTTACTTGGTGCTGTTTGAATATGGAATTTAAAAGTAGACTATAAAACAGACCAACACATCCAAAATGAATAAAAGAGTGTGTAAGTGTGGTTACGTATTCAGTGTGATATGTGTTCAGAGTGCCTGTACGTTCAGTGTGTTTGTGTTCAGTGTGTTGTCTGTTCAGTGCGGCTGTATGTTCAGTGAAGCTGTGTGTTCAGTGAAGCTGTGTGTTCAGTGAAGCTGTGTGTTCATTGTGTTGTATGTTCAGTGTGGCTGTATGTTCAGTGTGGCTGTGGGCTCAGTGTGTTGTGTATTCTGTTTGGCTGTTGTGTTGTCAACAGTGTTCTTTGTTCCTTGTGCTAATATTAGCTAACAGAAATGAAGAGTAATCCTAAATATCTGTGCTGTTTAATAAGCACAGAATGACTCACATTTACCTGACTGATTATTCCATGCTGTTATAGTAAAATCATATGCTGGGTACACAAGGAGCTTGAAGAATATTCCATTGGTCTGCATGCATGTGAGTGTGCTTATGTGCAAGTGTATGTGCGTGTGTTTTGCATGCGTGTTTGTGTGTGTATGTGTGTGTGTGTTTTGCATTCATGTTTGTGTATGTGTGTGTATATCTGGTTCATCATTTTAATTACACAAGATGTTTTTGAGGACTGGCATCAGATGAATGTGTGGTTTTGAATAACTTGACACAGGTAAAAATAATCATCCTTTTATTGTAAAGAATAAAGAAAAACTACCACTACTTCATATTTTAATGTCTCAAAACACATTTCATAGCACAAATAATAATCATAACTACCTGGTACACACATACATCAAATAAAGTATGTGAAGGTTAATACTTATGCAAATCTCTTGGATTTTGTTTCCGCAGCAACATGCTGATTACATTTATTAGCCACAAGAGACAGATTATGTGGCAGGGAGAGTACGAGGCAGCCTTGATTTCTGCTCACATGCTGGTTGGGAATGTAGGTTATGGTTTTACTTAGCGCCTCCATTAAAACCAGAGGGCACTATAATACACACACTCTCCATTTCAGCTGGAACCCCCTACACATAAAAGAAAACACAGAGAAATCAAAACATGTTGCTAATTTAAAAAACGTTTTGCCTTTGCTTTCAAGTCTAATGAACAATATCCTTCAGATTTACTGGAACAAGTATGGGCCGAAAGCCTTTTCATCGTTTTGGGGAGCAGGATCTGATTCAGATGTTGGTCTCTGCTGTTTGTTTAGTTGTAATGGCATATGGCGCACTGGAAGGCAGGATTCCCCTGCTCTGGAATCAGGATCAGCTCTTACCTCCAGTGGAGACTCCGCGCGAATGTGATCTCTTCTGAAGCATCTCTGTGGGAACTCTGTGCAAATGCGATCCCTTCTGAAGCGTCTCTGTGGAGACTGTGCGTATGCAATCTCTTCTGAAGCATCTCTGTGGAGACTGTGCAGATGCAATCCCTTCTGAAGCATCTCTGTGGGAACTCTGTGCAAATGCGATCCCTTCTGAAGCGTCTCTGTGGAGACTGTGCAGATGCAGTCTCTTCAAACCATATGAATGTGATCTCTTCCGAAATGTTTCTATTGATACTGTACAAATGTGATCTTCTTTGAAGCGTCTCTATGGAAACGATGCAAGTGTGATCTCTTTCTCAGTCTTAGAGGTGATAGAAAGGTGGAGAGCAGATCTGAGGTCACATGACCACATGGTGGTGTGGGAGGACCAGATGTAACATCGGTCGTGTGTGTGCGTGTGTGAGTGTGTTGGAATGATTTGTTTGAATGTGGCATTGTGGAAATTGATTATTAAATGATACTCTACAAAAAACAGCAGAAATACTTCACTGCCTCCAAACACACATGACTGTATGGTGTTAAATAAATGCAGGGATATAACTTTTCTTGTGTAACTTTGTCTGCCCCAGGTGTATGTATACTGTATTACATGATGAAAATGCCTTACTGCATTTGAATGTGTCTGTGATGTCATCAGTGAGGAAAACAGCACATTTTATCTCCCTGGTTACCAAGCCAATAATAATGCTTCAGAGAAATCTTTCTATTCAAAATGTAAAGATGGCAATCTTATGATTCTATTTCCATAACTCTGACTCCATGCAACCTTTGCGTCCTGTCAAATTGCTCCAAAAGGTGCCTTTGTCTGGAGAATCAATCAAACATTAATAAAGGTTAAACCCAGATGGAGGCCGAAAGGCACAGAGGGCTGCCAAGAACCACTTTTTAATCTCCATATCACACAGGTGGCTTATTTATCACTGTAGGGCTTTTTTTTTGCCACCAAACATATTTGACTGCTTGAGTCTGACAATGCAAGAATGTTTTCATTTATTCTGTCAGTCATATTTCAGTATTCATAACTGCAGTGGCCAAAGTAAATGACTGCATCCAGGCATTGTTTTGTTCCAGTCCCCACTCTCATTTAATCCGCTATGCTAAAACACTCTTGCTTTTAAGGAGCTGACTCCAGGGGGCACTGTTCCATTCTATAACAGTTCTTTGTACCTCTCCCCCCAAGTCAGGTCAAAGGTCAAGGTGGATAGAGTAAGAATAACAGCTCTACATTGTAAAGAAAGAAACAAAACAAAACAAAAACAAAAAAGATTCACCCCATTCATTTACTGCTCTGTTCCTGGATAAACCTAAGCCTTAGGTATATGACCTAAGGAGTTTTAGTTATAAAGCTATAATTTGCTGTACTGTACACTGATATGAAATAAGAAACACAAACCCCAAGCCTGCTAGAAAGAGCTGGACAGGACTGGCACAGTGCTCATAAACCCCCTAATCGAGTTTCCCTGCGTGCTGCGGTAAATATAGCCCTGATTCTGGAGATGTTCAAACAGGTGACTCCTGTTCTGTGAAGAGGCCCTATTTTCAGAGGGTGAGCCCTGTGGAGGGATCCGGTGGCTCGTTAAAGGTATCGGGGACCTAATGTGGTGTGTCTGGCTCCCGGATAAACTGGACATAATTGTCTTAATTCTTATTGGTGTAGCTGGCACCTAAAGCCCCACAGGACTGCAGAGACTTCCTACTAAATAGTGGGCTATAAAAAGCAGCCTGCTCCTGTATATTCCATGAAGCACCTGATCAGCTTTGCTACATTTTGTTTTAAACAGAACTCTTAAACCCTCGAGCTTCATTACCACGCTGCAAATAGAGCGCAAAGCCAGGGGAATTATCTGCAATCCTCTAATTAGCACCCAGTTTATATTATCCACGCCAAACCAATAATGGGGTGACTGGGTCAGGACGGTCTTCTGCCGCCCTTTTAATAGTAGCCAGGACGGAGCTCCATTGAAGCCTGGATGGGAAAGGGTTTCATTGGTCAGCCTGCAGTGTGAGTATTAAGATCATTTATTTTGGAGGTTCTGACCTGTTTAACTTCAGATCAGGGATTATCTCCAGGCTGACACCGGCCTGCTGACCAGAACGTCTGGCCCATGAGCAGTACTTTAAGGACACATCTGGAGCTCAGAACTCAGGCAGCAAATTTTCAGGTTTGCTGGACACCAGTAAGTGCCATCACTCTTGGCTGCCTCCACCTAATGGCAGTTACTAGCCTGTTTCAGTGTATGTGCCTCTGTAGTGATGCACACTCTTCTGGCCATGTTTCTTCCACAGCAGCCTCACTTGCCAGTGCTGTAGACCCCCCCCCCCCCCCCCCACATCTTTTGCTCATGGCTGTTCAGGCATGTTGGGTATTTCTGTGTTTCCCAATACATAGGGTCAAAGGTTAAGAATAAATGTTACAGTATCACATATACATTCATTTAAATGTACAACAAAGTTGTGTTTTCCAAATTCACACATTTCTCCCACCGGGCAGGGAAATCATTCACAATTCTCACAACGCACAAGAATGCTTAGTGTGCAGTGGGGTTGAGCTCAATTTGGTGGTCTGAACCCAACAATGTTGCATACTGGGTTTCAAGATCGTTCATGAACCCAGAACCGCTGTGGCATAGTGGCCATAGTGCTGTGCTCCCAACCATGGGTTTGTTAGGTGCCAGGCTCGTCTTTTGTGTCTTTGAGGGAACTAAAGGGAACTAAAAATATTTTAGGCCGTGCAGAGTTCTCACAGGGCCTGACTGCAGCCAATCCTGGATTAGAGGGAGATTAGAGGGTGTTAATTAAGGTGACCCCATCTGGGGTCAGTGCTGTGACATCATTTGTGGAATAATATTCCTGCCACTGTTCTGATGGGTTAAGGCTCACTGGGACTTGAGGTCTCGGCCTTTCAGCTCAACTGCTTCTGTCTTCTGCTCCGTCAGAGGGGAAACAGGGACATTCTAACCTATAGAGATGCTATGGAGGTTGCTGTCTGAAAGTAGGAGAATCCTCCTCTCCACTGCAGGTCACATTACTGCAGTTAATCACATGGCTGCAATAAATCATGGTGTTATTCCTCTTCAGATGGCCTCTAAGGCTCAAACAGTGATTCTGGTTCCACCACAACATTGCGGAGGAAATTTGTAAAATGCTGGAATATCCTTCTCAAGATGAAACTTTTGGCATTTTCGAAAAACTGAACATAGCCCTGTACTGAGAAGCCGTGTCTTTACTCACAAACATGGCCAGATCCCCAGTGTGGCTCCCACTGTTTCTATCTGTTTAAAACAGTCTCCATCCTCTTCAGTGATCATCCTCTCCCAGCTGGTCTGACACAGCTCCTGCCACGGCACTGCCGTCAGCACTCTTAACACTGAGCGTTCCTTTAAAAGACGAGCAGTCATTGTGTTCTCACACGCCTGCTCATGGCGTCAAGCAACAGAGACACTCCATACACAGCAATGGTCAGCGATGGTGAGCAATGGTGAGTGACAGTGAGTTATGGTCAGTGACGGTCACTGACGGTCAGCAATGGTCAAGCCTGGCTCTTTCATAACAATGTTATCTGGAGTGTGTATGCTGGACAGTAGTTATGGAAAGTCTGTGGAAGCACGAAACTTACTTCTGCAAACTATTTGCAATCAGAGCTTATATAATGAAAATGGCAACGCATTTCAAAGAAGATTAAAACCTCTGTTTTCTGTTTGGCAGTCCACAGTTGCCTTTCAGCACACAGGCCTGTGGCACATGCGTGATGTCAGTGGGAGGAGGAGCAAACACATGTGCTATGACCTGCTGATCAGCTGGACTGGAGCATTCTGGGACATCATGTGACAGACAGCGTGCATTCAGAACATTAGATTAGGAGAAGAATGCCAGGGAAAATGCAGTTCATTATTTCCATTTTGTCGGTTGAAGATTAGAGGATGCTAAAGAGAAACGCGCCCTCTCACAATGCAGTTGGTTTAATTGAAACCCCCTGATTTTAATTCCAAAATGTTACGTTAATATTACGTTAGGGCTTCACTGTGGCCTTGTTATTCACTCATCTTGTTATGCTCCTCAGAGCTGCATCTGCTCCAGCCTGCTCTGCCTCCAGGGCCAGGCAGGTAGCTACCCAGAGTTAAAGATAATTCATGAACTTCTCCTCAGTTATAAAAACCAAACAGTGCTGGGCAGAGGCTGGAAGTGTTGTTGAATGCATGAGTTGGCTCTTCATGGGAGTTAGTGAGAGAAGGTGGTGGAGGCAGAGATTTAAGCAGCATACAGAGGAAGTGGCGGTGGCAGAACAGGCCATGCTAGGTCTGAGAGGAGCTCCAGTCTCTGATCGGCTTTATTGATCGCTCTTGGACCTCCTTACTGCGTGCCCACCGCCAGAGCAGCCGGCTGCCCTCCTCCCCCGCGCTGCCATGAAGGAAAGAGCTCCTCGAAAAATATTTTACACTTCATCAAAGTGTATCATGAGACTTCACGCCCATTATCTCAATGGTCTCTCTGATGTGCCAGAACTGGCTGCAGGGCTTCTAAGTGGGGGGGGGGGGGAGGGTGGGGTGGGGGGGTAGTTAGAAGAAAGCCGGACTGTCAGCAGCCTCTCCAAACTCCTGTCAGCAGCTCTACGCCTCAGTGAGGAGGACAGAGTGCTGATTGGCCGGAGTGCTGATTGAGTTCTGGTTACTGGAGGAAGTAAACAGGAACATGGATTCCACGCCACAACAACACAGGCGCTTTGTTGTTCCCCAGGCTGAGGCTGGAGCACGGCCAGCCCAGATAAGAGCTTTGGCACCCAGCACTCACCACCCCACCACCCACCCCTCCCTCTGTCTTTCCCTCTCACTGTTTTTCTCTTTCAGTTCATTTCGGGGGTGCTGTATTGGCAGGACAATCTTGAATGGCTGAAGCAGGGATAGTCGCACACACATATACACAAATACAAACATACACATACATTAAGATACACACACATACACACATACACATTCATATACACACATACACATACATGCACACACATGCTCACATTCACACACATAAATACAGTTACACATACATACACACTTACCCACATACATAACATTAGGGCATCTGCTAAAGGACGATAATGTTATGTAATGTGCATATGCATTCTCACATTCTCTTTCTCTCTGTCTCTCACTGTCTCTCTGTAAATTGGTAACACTTGGAGGGTGTCTTGTCTCTGTGCATTGGTAATGCTTGGACAGCAGCTTGCCTCTCTCCCTCTCTCTCTCTCCACATTGGTAATACTTGGACACATATACAAATTCATACACACTGATTAGGGTTTCAGTTAGTCCATTGAACTATTGATATGACCCTCTGAATAGTCTCTTGCTGTACAGTATGCTTATTATGGGTCTTCCTCGCTTTTTTAATTATGATAAAATTATTATTCATTCATATCAGCAGACCAAGGGGAGAATAAATCCTCTGATCCAATGCAAAATTGACAGCCATGCTCACGTGGATCAGCTTTCCCTGTGTAGGGCGTTTTACACAGTTTTTTACACCATGTCAGTGTGATGGGAGACGCTGGCATGCTCTCTATTAAAGCTGCAGCTCATGTGGTTTGATTGGGGTGAGTTTTACCAACATCACAGAAGCAGAAAAGGCACTTTCACTCTTTCAAGATGAAAATGTGTTTGATGTCTTACTGTGAGTCTCCATTTCCTGCCTCCCCAGCAGTCATGGGACGTGCATGCTAATCAGGCCACAACTGTTTTTTTTTTTTTGGTATTAGTCACATGACCTGAGTGTTAATGCTCAGGGACGGTGCTGGGATTGGCCATTCACAGAGTCAGATCAGCAGAGTGTTGAAGAGCACTTAACACACTGAGGAAAAAACTTCACAGAAAATGAAGGCCCTGAAACGGCATGAGAAAGTCTCGTCAAATCAGCCCTGATTATCGCAGCATGCCAGAGGAATTCATAATCTGCATGAAATTAATATAGTCCAGTGCTAGCAACGCGGCCAAAGAGGAGACACGCTAATACAGCGTGTGTTTCCTAAATCGCATTAACTCCGAAGGTGAAAACACACCAGGGACGCCATATTTCAATTGGCACCGCTCTGATGTGTCCGATCTCAGTGCGGCTCTGGATGTCAGGTGACATTTCTTCATTTTCATTTGAGAACTTCTGATGAGTTTCAGAAAATGTTCTGGCAAACAGTGTTTCACCGTCTGCTGGCCCAGGCAGCAGAGTCTTTGAGTCTACTTCTCCTTCCAGTTTTGACTTTGCTGTCAATTGTAATAAATGTCTTGTTTTAGAAATTTGCAGTAACCTTTCCATGATTATGTAAATTTGTGAGTTTACTTGTTTATGTGTCAGACCCTATCTATCCGTGTCGAGCTTGGTAACATCTCCCTGAGTTCTGCAGTTTGTTCCTGCCCCCTGGAGTTTGGTAATTCCTTCTACAGTTTGGTAATGCTCTCTGGAGTTTGCTAATGCCTTCAGGATTTTTAATAAATTCTCCCAGAGATTGGTAATGCATCCTAGAATTTTGTGATGCCTCCTGGAGTTTTGTAACTGGGGCAGCTGTGTGGCTTAGTGGTAAGGAGCAGAGCTCATAACCAAGAGGTTGCTGGTTTCATTCCCCTGTAGGGCACTGCTGTTGTACTCTTGGACATAGCACTTAACCCAAAGTTGCCCTAGTAAATATCCAGCTGTATGAATGGATAACATGTAAAACTGTAACCTATGTTAGTCGCTCTAAATAAGAGCATCTGCTAAATGACAAAAATGTAATGTAAGTGTAATGTAATGCCTCCTGGAGTTTGGTAATTCCTCTTGGGGTTTAGATTTCTCCATCTGGACCTCTTTGTCCAGACCAGAGGGCAATCCCAGAATGCTGTCTGCTGCAGGGAAATTCAGGGAATCCCACGGTCAAGGAGATGGATTAGGCTCACCTCCAGCATGGCTTCCCCCAACTCCATCCCTCCCTACCTCTTTTCCTCCCTCTTTCTCTCCCTCTCTCCCTCCCTCCCTCCATCCCTGTCTCAGCCTGTGAAGGCATGGGAAAGAACTTAAGTCTCCCAGACCCTCAGGATTAAGAGCTGAGTCCCTCCTCAGCCATGAAAGGGCTGTTAAACCCCAGCATGAGGTCCCTCTGACTCTTACAGTCCAGCTTCTCCTGGTTCCCATCCACAGTGCCTGTGTCTGCAGCCCCTCTCCCAGGAACAGAGGAGAGACCAAACCTGCTGCTGAATCACCCCCCCAGCAACCCTGCCCCCCCCCCCCCCCCCCCGTTTCAGTTCTCAGATCCGGGCTGCAAAACAAATCTCTTATCTTTTATCTCCCACCCCCCGCCCTCCACTTACAATAACTGAAAAAAGTCATAATCTGATTGCAGTTTCATATTTTCCTGGGTGTAATCTCCTCTGATCCCTGCCCCCCCTCACCTTTATTGATTAAATGAATCAGCTTGAAAGACTGGTTTCCCAGGCCATTTGATGGTGCTGATCTAATGTGATCTGATGGCTTTGGCAGGACACTGGAGCATTAAGAGTAAGCCTCTTTAGCACAAGTGTTTAATGACTCCACACAATCTCCTTATGGCTGGAAGCTGCTCCGCGTCTCCAGTCAGGGCTTCGGCAGCGGGCTGATTGGACGTCCCTCTGAACTCAAGGAATTTTCATGTGTTGTGAAACTAATCACTTTGAGTTTCCACATAAATAACACTAAGCAGCTCGGAGAGCCTTACTTATGAGGGAAATGAATCGAGAGAAAGAGAGAGAGAAGGACAAATACAGCAAAGTCTAGAAGCTTCAGGGAGAAAAACAATCCAAACTGCACTGATATTTTGCCATTTTTATTCAGAATTTCCCTGTCTTCTTAACTGACGAGGGTGAAATAATTTAAGCAGGATAAACCCTAACAAATCCATGGAGTGGGGCAGCTCCTAATGCAGCTCTACAACAAGCCCTGTGTGAAGGGGCCTGACAGTGGCACAGCCAGGTTCAAGACAGACTAAAGATGCTGCATTGCTCTATGACCCATAACATCTCAGTGTTCATGTGTTTCACTGTGTGACTGTGTGTGTGTGTGTGTGTGTGTGTGTGTGTGTGTGACTGTGTGTGTGTGTGTGTGTGTGTGTATGTGTGTGTGTATGTGTGTGTGTGTGTGTGTGTGTGCGCGTGCATCCTGAAAAAATCAAATGCTTTTCTTAGGCTGCACTTTTTGGTTCATTGCTCACAGCTCCAACAGACATGCAGACATTTGGTTGAGCTATTTACAGTATGTATGAATGTGAGTGTGTGTCAGTAGGTTTGTGTGTGAATGTGTGTGTTTACATGTGTCTGTGTGCGTGTGTGTGTGTGTGTGTGTGTGTGTGTGCATCCTGAAAAAATCAAACGCTTTCCTTGGGCTGCACTTTTTGGTTCATTGCTCACAGCTCCAACAGACATGCTGACATTTGGTTGAGCTATTTACAGTCTATGTAAACAGCCCTGTGGCACATATGCGAGTGGAGTGAATGAATTATTTACACATAATTAAACCATTTCCTGTGCTGTGCTTGTGTTCATGTCTAATCACTCTTTCACCATAGTCACTACCTCCATCTCAGCGCGAGTCCCACATGCATCAACACAAACTGCGACCAATAATGGTCACGGCTTTCTCAAATGACTCAGCCCCCCCCCCCCCCCCCCCCACACACACACACACACACACACACACTCACCCGGACCAACTGCTGGAGGAGAAACACGCCACAGTGCCTGCCTCTCCATCCAGAGAAGACATCTTACATGATGTCACCAATCCCATGAGTCTCTTTTCTAACAACGGCCTGCAACCAAAGACCTTAGCTTAGACTGAGTAAAGGCCTGCAGACCTGAGCTTAGCTTAGGCTGAGTGAAGGCCTGAAGAACTGAGCTTATTTTAGGATAAATGAAAACCTGAAAACCTGAGTTTATCTTACAGTGAAGGAGTGAATATATCTTAGCTTAGAGGGAGTGAGGACCTGAGTTTAGCTTAGACCGAGTGGAGGCCCTGGTGGTCTGGTCTAGGGGCTGAACTCTCACACTGGATGTCTGTGAAAGTCTGTTCTGTGTTAGCATGTTTCTCTCTGATGTCTGATGGCTGAACCAGTAATAAAACTGGAGACCCGTTTTCTCTCTCCAACACAGATGTGGGATGTTGTAAAACATTTCAGAACCCAAAAAAGTAAACTGATTTGTATATGAAATCTAAGATCTGGAAGTTGGTTTCTGAATAATGTGTGGTTGTGTTTTATTTTTAAAACCAAAAGCTTGAAAACTGCAACCTGAAGGAATTCACAGAGCAGGACCTGGAGGCAGAAGGTTTAGGCTGTGGCCTTAAGGGCCTATGCTTATTATGCGTCTGTAGAGTTAGCTGATGTTGTCACAATCATTATGAGTTTTGTGGCAAAATACAGATTTTTGTTGGTGTAGGGAGAGGGCTCTCTGGGTTGATTGGCACTTGTTGTGCCAGTAAGTTTCATTGATGTCAGTTGAAGCCATGTATTGATCTCTTCCTGCAAGTTGATAAGCCAATCTGTTAAAGAGCTTTCAGTTTGGAATGACACACAGTACTCTGTCTGTGCTTGGCGTTTCCTCCTCCACCCCAGCCTTAACCTGCTTGGCCTCACCTGCCAGTGGAGTGACAGGTATTCCCCTTCTCGGAGTGATGGATGACCGCTCGAAACTTTGAATCAAAATGGAAGCCGTTGAATCCTGGACTGAACGCAGCAGGCTGAGGCCATGATCATGTGAAGGGACAGTCAGGCTGAGTGAGGGTGTTTAGGCAATTCTCCTGGTTGATATGCTTTTCATGGTCTATGGTACAGTAATTTACCTTAATTTTTATATAGCACATTCACTACGGCTCAGTTGTTAAGCAGTAATGACAGGACTTACAGTGTATTATGCTCCTTTCTAACTTTTGAAATGGTTGAACTGAATGCAGGTGTATTTGTTATCTTTAATATCAATCTGCTACCTTTGATAATAGTTAATTACATATTTTTATGTCTTATTGTTAACATGGTAATACACACATTTGATCATTGAAATAAGTGTTTTTAAAATAGAGATTTCAAGTAGGGAATGCAGCCAGACAGAGTGGGAGGGTGTGTTTGATGACAGCACCGACTCTTGTGGAAAGTGACAGAAAGCTTTAACCCTTCATGTGATCTGGAGGAAAGAGAAAATAATCTGTTACTAATTCCTCTCTTCCTCTTTCTTTGGGCTCAAACCCAGTTTTATCGTTTTGCTTTTCTGCAATCTGCAGATGGTTTAAGATCTTGCACACAATGCCTGTGAAACTGTTTCCAGTTTAGTCACAGCTGGCCTCATCTAAATCCTAAATGTATGCACACTACTTTAATCTTTGCTTTTGTTCCACTAAGAAATTATGTTTGAGCAATGTTTATTTTTCCTTTTTTTGTTTAAAAGTCTTAAGATTTTAATTATTTTTTTAACGCTGAAGTGGAGCAGCTCTCTGTGGCGTGTGCAGTGTTTTGCCCTGATGTGTGAAAACCACAAAGGCAGTCGTCATATTCTTCCTGAGGAGCATTAGCTACGTGAAATGCCACAATAAAGATGTGAACAGAAAACAGTCATATTCAGGGGGCAATGATGACAATCCTGTACCAGTGCGTAATAATGGCTCTTAATGTCACATGACCAAGTCATATTGGAGTCATATTTTAGCTGACTGGATTCCACTTTCCATTCGTTGCTGTTGTTTCTGGGTCTGGTCCTGCTTCGCTAAAACCGTGGTGGCTGCAGATTCGCCTGATTAAAACTATAAGAAAAGGCGGGAAAATGGCTTGTTTTCTTTGCCATCGCTGTCAGCTGACAGGAGCTCAGGAAAGGCACTGCTCACACGTCTCATCTGTTACACAACCCCTGGGTTACAAACCAATGAATGAGTTTTATAAGTGTTTCTTATGGTGGGGGGAGGTGCTGGTTTGACCCATTTGGAGACACAGGAGAGACCGAGAGACCCGAAGCCCTGGCTGTTAACCCTAATCCTCCCAAAGCTGTTTCCCGCGATGGTGCCACTTCAGGTCCACGCTTATCCCAGCACAGTGCCACACAATAATACACCAAATAATAAACAGAGGGATTATAAACACCAGATTACTGCTGCACGCATTTAAATGAATTGCATTTCAGTCCCGACGTACTTATGGCTGATGCCAGCCTGTCCTTTCCCAGGAAGTAGAGCCAAAATGGAGGCAGTGAAAGAAAAGCGCTTTGAGTTTCAAAGACTTGTTTGTTTCTGCTGTGTGGCAAATAAGCACTCTCTCTGTCATGCACTTGGCAAAACTTCACATTAAGAATCACAATACAAACTCTGGGATGCAGATGTATGTTTTGGAATCTTGAAATACCATTTTTTATTGATACATTGTAATAACATCAATATAAAATCAAACATGCCACTGATTACACCTTTATTGCCTTAATCTATAGTAGTCTGCTACAGATGATTTCAACTGCCTGGTCTATATCCACATGCTCTCTTTCAGACTGAATCATCGTTTTTCTGTACTCTTGTATCCGTTGTCAGACAGAACTTTGCTGTATTCATGGGGTTACTTTTTCTTGAAAATTCTGCTGTCTTCCTGTGGTCACTGTGACAGGTGCATCCACACATGAGGACCAACCAGCGCTCATTACAACCACATGGCACTTCCATACACACACACACAGATACACACACACACAGATACACACACTCTCACACATGCACACACACACACACACACACTCTCTCTCACGCATACACACACACACACACACACACACACACACACACACACACACACACACTTGACCCTATTCCGCCAGTGCAGGGCTTGTTCTGGTTCTGGTTCTATTCTGGGGAATGACTGCTTCTGTGCATTTTTACTGTGATTTACCCAGTCTTTCCACCCTGCTGTGGCTCCAGGGTTACCGCCCTCACATCTGCTGCCACGCAGGGTTACCTTTGCCACATTCTCGACAAGCACCTTTTTTCCAGCCAGCATCATCAAATTAGCCCTCAGAAACATCCAGAGGAACTTAGCAGCGGAGACACCTCTGCGGTACACACTGCCTGCGAGTGGGACAAAAGGCTATCTGAGTTCAGGGTCCCTGACTGCACCCTCACGTCCCACCAGTTAGGCAGAGATTATATCCTTATCTTATTTCATTTAACTGTAAACACTCAGGATCAGACCCCTGGGAGCAGCTTGAGCCTAGCGCTGGGGTGTAAGCCCCACTGACGGGGCTCTTAAAGGGATTAGTCTTCTGTGTGCGCCGCTTGAAAATGTCGCTGGAATTTCAGAAGTTGTCAGAGGTGTTTTTTTCCCCTGTTAGATGGTTTTGGTCTGCGTGCCAGCTGGGGATGTGTGTAGTGTATCTGCAGTGACATTGGTATCCATGGGAACGATACCTGGGAGTCAATAGACTGGACAGGGGCTTACCTGGGTTCTGACACACTTTTACAGGTGAAGGCTCAAAGTGGGGTTAAGCAGGGGGAGAGGGAGGGGCAGGGTGATCTCTAGTTTTGAGTGACAGTTGTATTGTTTATCTGTGTCCCACTCGAGAGGTTGCCGTACAAGGTGGGAGGAACACACTGGGTCACAGTGACAAGACCTAAGTCTGGTTATGATCGGTCCTCCCTGTGTGGTGTGTGAGTTGTGTATAACCATGGTAAGGATATAATATATAGGATATAGGATATAATATCATGATGCAAAGAGTGATTTTTATTTGTGTTGTAATATTACTGTGAATGGTACAATCATTCTGTTGTGTATATTGTTTTTTATCCTCTTGTTGAGCCAACTACGCGCTTGTGATTTCAGCACTGTGTTTGGCACTGATATGTGTCTGAATATGACTGTAAGTGTCCTGCTTATACGACTTCCTGCCGCTTTATTCGATGCTCTTTGCACTCGCACCTTGTAAATTGCCCTAGATAAGAGTGTCTGCTAAATAGCAGTAATGTACTGTACACACCCTCTGTGTATGTGAAAAGAATAAAAAGAACAGCATTGCTGAGAGGAAAGTGGCTCATTTACATGCCGATCTGGGAGGGAAACACAGGGCTGGGTCTTTGGGCTGATGATAAGGCTGGTGGAGGTGGTGCATGATGGGGATGTTTCCATGCACCAGCGGACGTTGCACAGACATTGCAAGGACATTGTAAGAGCACTGCACACATGTTGCACAGTTGTTGGTGCCCATTTCAAAACTTGGGAGTATGATGCCCTTATACTCTCACCTCACTATACTCACACAGAGATAAGGGTTTCTTTGCGCTTTCAGTTTTTCCTTTTGGTTTTGCTGTCTTTTCTTTGAGAGTGTCTTTTGCTAAAGACCTTCAGATATCATTTCATCTTTTCATTCAACAGTGTCAATTGTTACGCCTGTAGTCAAAAAATCACATTTATTGCAAAATTGCATCATCTTCAATCAAACGCATATCACATGAAATGAATATGGCAATACATGGTGTAAAAATCACGTCACATTTAATCAAAATCACATCACATGTCATCTACATCTGTGGGTTCTCTCTCCTCTGAGCCCCTGCGTGACCCGGACAACCCGGACAACAACACTCATCTCCAGCATCTATCCCATCTCTAACATCTATCCCATCCTAAACTCTCCATCGTCTATCCCAACATCTCCAGAACTCATCCGCTAATGAGATTGAGGTTGCATGGGGCCAGAGGAGAGAGAGGGACGGGGCGATCCCACACTCCCTGCATCTTTCTTGAAGCTCCATTGCACACGTCATGTGAGGTCAATGTTCCACCTCCCCTGGTCTTTAACACCGATATCCAACTGGCAATATCCCGAGGCTTCATTTAACACTTATTACTACAAGCACTGAGCAGCTCTGTGCATACCTGCAACCTGAGATGGGGTGGGGGGGGGGGGGGTTTGTATGATGTGCAGAGACTAAGAGAGGCTTTTCCTCACACATGTAGGAGGGGGGCAGTAGCCAGAGGTAGCCAAGAACACTGTCCGAACCATGTGGGTCCTGCACACTGGCATTCCACTTTCAGGAATGACATGGCAATCATCCCTTATCCTGCAATGAAAACAGCAAAACAGCTTTGTTCTCCATACACACACTCTTCACAGTGACTTTGGAAGTTTCATTAATTATTTCTAAGCATTTCAGATTATTGCCTATACAGACCACAAAGGATTTGCAATTAAAAATAAATGTTCACAGATTCAAAACACTTTTGAAATTGATGAGTTCAGTATATTTTCCGTTGTTTGCTTTTGGAAAGGACCTTTTGTGCTGATTGGGACGTGCAGCACACACAAAAAATAATGATTTTCTTTTCAGAGCTTTTCTGCTTAAAGACTGGATGCAAACATGTTCCGCGGAGAATGAAGGGATCAAGCAGAATGCATTAGCTATTTCTTTGTTCTCTGTGTTTCTCTCACTTTAAACTTCTCCCTGCATTACGGTGACTGTGTGCTGTCTAAGAGTTACAATTTTCTATTCTCTTTTAAGAGGAAAGCAGCCTTTCAAAAGTAATGAATTGAAAAAATAAACACTTCTTTTGAATGATACACCACAGGGTTTTCCAATACAGGAGTCTTCCAGATGGGCCAGCAGGCAGAATCTGCAGGTAAACAGCTCTCAGACTGGGGGGGGGGGGCTGAGACTCCATTCACTGCAGCTGTGCTTCACTGTAATTTAACCATGGCTTCTACAGTCTGTCTTACATCCATGTGGTCCTCTTGTCCTACCGTCACATAGTCGTACAGTATGATTGGAAACTATGGTCACACATTTCCACAGTCATGTGGTTATACGGCCATGTGGTTATGGTCATACAGTTCTACAGTGTGTATTGTCTGTGATGGTGTGTATTGTGTCTGTGATCATGTGCGGTGTGTTTGTGACGGTGTGTAGCGTGTATGTGATGGTGTATAGTGTGCGTGTGATGGTGTGTAGTGTGTCTATGATAATGTGCAGTGCGTATGTTATGGTGTATAGTGTCTTCAGGAGACTGCAGTGTCTGATTCTCTCTGACCTTCCCAGCCTGTTTGTTTGTCTTCCTTTTGTCTGACAGGAGGGATCAGGCCTTCTGGCCCCCTATTGATTGTGCAAATGTGAGACTATGAATGAATGCACCCACATGTCCCCTGTCGTGCTTAGGGCTGAACACAGGCTGCTCTCAGTGCTCTGTCTCACTCTACACCTCCATCCTCCCCTCACATCAGGCCTGTTAGAGCCAATCAAAGGGTTGCAGGTTCAAACGTGGGCAAGTGCTGCCCCACCGCTAAGCAGGGCTTTAGGAAACATGTGCTTGGACATGCGTCCTCATGTTTGATGTGACATCATCTCTGAACATTGACTAAAAAACACTGGCTCTGAGGTTGATCCCAAACCCAAACAGGCAATGCCCTGCAGACACATCTCACTGTGGTTTCACCGTGTTGCAGCACAATTCCATCATTACAGACACTGGACCTGCACCGGCACCTTTCTTATTCACACATATTTGGTATTATTGAGTGGAAGGTCTAAGCATTTGAAGATCATCAGTCTAGGACACTCCCAGGGCATGTGGCTGCGTGACAACTGGTCCCGTTGGGCTTAAAGCATCCAAATAATTTACTTCCGACTAATTCACCAGACAAGATTAGAAAACCTCAATATGGCGACCAGACTCGCAAGTCTTCAAATGCAGAGGGATGTGTTTTATGGATGAGAGGAGACAAGAATATGTCAGTGGTCATAAACTCAGAAGTAATTCTCAGGACTGTACTCTGGGCCATTAAACTAACCAACACAAAAGCAAATTTGAAGTAAGCTTGAGAAGATAAGTGTCCCATAGATGCCTTTGATAAAGGAAGCGCTGAGCCCTGACTCTCTCATTCTTTCCCTCACTGCGTGTCTTCCTTTTGCTTGAGGTTGTTTGTGTTCACACCGATTGGCTCAGATTGCCCACAGGTGCTGCCCGCTTACTGCCCAGATTCTGTTGGCTTTGCTAATTAAGAGGGTGAGAGCTAGGCCAGATGGAAAGCACTCTGTTTAAAGAGGTGAAGTGTGTGTGGTCTGCACCCCTAATTTCTCTACACTTGATCCCACAGGGATCCCACAGGCAGAGGAAGTTCGGGGGAGGCTTTTGGAAAAAAGGGGCTGTTGGTTTTATTTTTCCGAGACTAGCGGTGAAGGCCGCATGTTACTCTGGCAGAAGGACAGAGCAGTCCCTGGACGTGGATAGTTTCCAAAATTCTTAATTAGTGCCTCAAACAGCAATGCGTTGCTTTGCATTAGTAATAATACGGCTACACGTGTAAGCAAACAACGCCACACATCTAATCAGCATGGAAAAACCAACAGGACGGCTATTAAGCATCTGCTTGTAATTTCCTTGTTAGTACAAACCCAAAGCACATGCCTGGGTGCTTTGAAGTGTGGCTCAACAAAGACGTCGCTGATAAAATACGCGGCTTTTCTTTTTTTGGAGGGTGGGGAAAGGCACACAAGCCTGCCAGTGTGTGATTTCCATAAAAGCTGCTTATTCCTGCTCAAGTGTTCTCAGTTAGGTTTTACTGGTTTCCTGCAATATCTCATTTTACCTTATCGTGACAAACCACCAGATATTCCTGATGTATGATTTCATTTGTGGTTTGGTGCCCAGCTTCTCTCTGCTGGTCCACTTGAACAGAGCCCTGCACATTTCTCAGGTCTGAGATCTTCCTCCTGCGCACTGCAGCACTAGCTGATGCATGACTGTGGTTTCATACATTTTAGAGAACATTTAGGTGAGCCAGAAGACGCATAAGAAGTTCTGTTGACAATATTACTACATACTCTGTGATTAATAACAACAGTGTGCCTTCAGGTAAATGTCATAAATGTTTTGATGGATGATTCAGTAGCTGAAGTGTTGAGCACCAAATCTTCTCAGCACAATGTCTCCTGGTAAATCCGCCTAAATGTGGAAGAAGGGCTCGACGCTAAACCACGGTGGTGCTGAGACATGCGTGCCTCATTCAATAAAAATAGTGCAGTGTTTCACTTTCTTTAAAGCTGCTTTGAACCAAATTGATGACACATTTTCTGGCCTGACCGCGAGACTGCTCTGTTAGTATTCACAGCGCTGACCTGCTGTCTGTGTGTGGGCTGTGTGGTCTCCACCATCATAACCAGAACCAGGTGCTCTCACTGTTTGATCTGCGAGTCTCGCTGTGGTTGGTCCAGAGGGAATGCTGGTGAGAAGCATCTGTAGGTCGTGGTCGTGGTAGTACTGCGGTCAGTCTAGTCTAGTCCAGTCTAAGGCATGTGAAGGCATTGGTGGGTTGTGGCTGTGGTCTTGTTGCTGTCTCTGTGTGATGGCTGGACACACCTCCTCAGCGCCATATGAAAAGACAAAATGGGTGAGGAAGGTGGAGTCAGTGACCAGAGACTGCCAATCAACAACATGGTCTGAGTTCCTTCCTGGCTCAGGAAGGAGTTTCGCATGCTTAGAGTTTTAGATGCTAAATGAAAGCAATGGAAATGCAAAAACCTGACCCATAATATCTTGTGTGTGTGTTTCGCTGTGTGAGTGTGTGACTGTGTGTGTGTGTGTGTGTGTGTATGTGTGTATGTGAGACTGTGTGTAAGACTGTGTGTGTGTGAGACTGTGTGTGTTGAAGGGGGATGGTACATATTCAGCAGGCCTACAGTTAAGGCAGGAATGCTGCTTATAGCACGCCTGACTAATTGGCCATGTTCTAGCAAAGGCGCAGTTAGTGTGCAGACCGTGCGGACGCTGTCGCACCGGCAGCATGTGACTCCATGGGCAGAGCCTGTCCGCCCGACCCTGATCTGCCTGCCGGCTTATGGGAGGCAAATGATGTCCTTGAGTAACCCATTATGCAAATGAGCCAGGCCCACATAGGCTGGATGCATATGGCCGTGTGCTGGCTTCTGTCGGTTATGCGTGTGTCTGGAACGCTGTTTGGTCTGGGTTTCATATGAGACCAGCCTGTGTCATTGTGGGTGCGATACACAGGGCACATATGCTCCATTTCCTTGTGTGTATTTTTATCCCATACAGCTGGTAGGTTCTTAACATATCCAGTAAATATACAACTGTGTAGATCAAAAAAGCTTCTTTTTCAAAACAGATACCTAGTTTGGACTCCCCACTCTACGCACTTCTTAACTTCTCCAGTGATTTATTGATGAGGTATGGATCACCATTCAGCCTGGTTGTGAAGGGAGAGGACTTCCATGCCAGGTGATTGGTTAAAGACTTTCTTTACTGGCTACTGTAAATGAGGGGAAGGTGAAATAAGCCAGGGGTAGTCTTTTTTTGCTAATCCCCACTGCCTTTCTTACCAGACTTGGCAGAGTTTAAATGATCTAATTCTTTTGATATCTGTTTTGTTACACTCATAATTTGTTTAGCCATAAAATAAGAAATAGATCATATTTGAATAACAAATCTCTGTTGTTGGCTTGATATATCTGCCAAACAAAACAGGGGTAATGACCTATGGAAGCACAGCGCGCACATGCAACTGGGAGAAGCGCCGATAAATGGGATCATGTAGCTATTTGCCAAGGAAATGAAGTTACATTGTGACAAAATGCAAAACAAGGCTGGAGGGGAAGGTCTTCCAAAACACAAGTCATGTGAAAGAGCCAACCAATCACAGTCAGAGAGGACTCTAATCCAAAGCTTAATGCTTCTTTCAGGGAGTCAGGTGAAGTGCCCAAGGGAGGAGCAACAGTGGTCCATCCAAGAGCTGCACCTGTGAAGCTGCAGGCCACCAGTCAAAACCTGGTTAACCCTGGCCGTAATGCAGTCTTAAGTATACATGCATACCTGCCTCGTAAGGGCTGTATAAGGCTATACAATAGAACTCTTAGACAAGTACAGAAAAATCACAGCAGTTTTTAGCAGTAACGGATATTGTTACTGTAAAATATATAACTATATAAATGTTACAGACATGGCTGATGACCATGGCAGGGTGTGTTGATATGACACACTGTGCACTCAGTGATATTTGACATCAGTGCCATTTTTAGCTGAGAATGAGTGGCAATGATTAGAAATATTAAATGTTCTTAGTGCTGTCCTGTGGAGCACTTATAAAGACCCTGAGCGTGTGACCATGGCAGCCACTGCTTCTGTTAGTTGAGAATCACGTGTAAGTCCCCCCAAATAATAGCAGGGCAGCAGACAGTCCCTGACGCACCCCCACTGCCCCTCACAGGCCGGGAATGCACACTGACAGCAGCGTTCTGCTACGCTAATGGCGCCTAGTGGTCTCGTCGCATCATGGCGTTAAATCACTATCCAGGACTTTCTCCGCCGTTGTCCCCTGGTGGTGGAATGAACTTCCACACCCCATCCATTCTGCTGAGTCCCTCTCTGTCTTCAAGAAACATCTGAAGGCACAGCTCTTCCGCTCTCACCTGAGCACCTGAAACAATTCCCCCCTGTCTCCTATTTAACTATATTATGAAAAAAATGTAATGGTTTGGCTGTAGTGGTTTATCGTAATGGTTTGGTGTATTGGTTTGGTTGTAATGGTTTAAACGTAATGGTTTGGTTGTAATGGCTCAACGCACTCGCTAGCTTTACCTGCTAGTTGATACTTCGCCTGGCCAACCTTTGGGACTTTGTCATGCAATGTTTCTAATATTGTTGACTCTGTATGCTTTTTAACTTGTGTTGCATTGTATCTCACTTGTAAGCCGCTTTGGATAAAAGTGTCTGCCAGATGAATAAATGCAAATGTAAATGCATTCTGCGTGCTCCTCATTCACATACCACCCCCTCATGGCTGGAGGGGCACATGTACAGACAGTGCAGGCTTTGAGGGGGGCGCATTTGGCCCTGAGTGTAGGACACCCTGATATTAATACACAGTGAGCTTGAATGAAACTGGCCCTGAAAGATGAGTGTTATGCAGAAGAGAGGAGGCTTTCAGCCTGGTAAGGCTGGTCCCTTTTCCAGACAGCAGGTGTATCTTGGGGCAGTAGTGTAGTATAGTGGCAAGGAACAGGACTTGTAACCAAAAGGTTGCTGGTTTGATTCCTCGCTGGGGCACTGCCACTGTACCCTTGGGCAAAGTATTTAACCCAGAATTGCCTCAGTAAATACCCAGCTGTATAAATGGACAACATGTAAAATCAGATATCCTGGCCAATGGTGGGCAGCAATGACATATGACCTCACAGGAGGAGTGGTGGAGGATCCTGAGAACCCTTGGATGAATACGCGTCTTTAAATACACAGACAGACAATGAAAAGAACTGAAATGAAACTACACAGCACACAAGCCTTCACAGTACTGTGGATCAATGATCATATATTCACCACATTCTTTAATATCATACATCTTTATCTCAATATGACCTTCCCAGGTTAAGGTTAAAGGTTAAATAAAAATAAAGTGAAAGTAAATCTATTCATCAAATAAATGGGGCAGAGATATAATGACCTTACTGGGTCAGGTGTTGTAGGAATTTAGACATAGACATGAGGATAGGGGTAGTAACTAATTGGTTGACAAAGCTATTAATTTCAGAATGGTTCATCTGTGCGGAGGCTGAGTCCCCAGCAGGGGTTTCTGCATTGGAGAGAGAGATGCATAGTGAGGAGGTGGCCAGGAAGCTGTAGGGATATCAGGCTAAATGTCATCATTGATTGCTGTTGACCGCTCTGTGATGCCCTTACAGCCAGGGCACTGTAGCAATTCCATATGGTGACAGTGGTGACTGGGACCGTAAGCAGGGGACTGTGACCCCACAGGATGGAGACTGTGACCACAGGCTAGTGACTGTGACTGAAGGCTGGGGACCGTGACCACAGGGTGGTGACTGCAGAGCTGTGCCCATTAGAGGTTGAGCTGTGATGCTCACGCTGTGCAAGCTCACCCTTTAAGATCCAGGCTCAGTTCCTAAGCAGAGCTCTGAGTTAAATGCCCAGCTGCCATTGGACCCTTCAGTTAGATACTCATCTGCCATTGGACCCTTCAGTTAGATACTGTCATCGCATCAGTGAATATCCAGCTGTGTAAATGCATGACATGCAACATATGAGCTGTGTAAGTCACCAAGCAACCAAAAACATATAAATAAAAGGAGTAACAATGTTTTGTCCCAGTGCCAATAAGTACACTCTTTGTATATACACCACAGATATATCAAGTGAAATGTTTCTGAAAAGCAGCAGAATTTTACAGAAGCATGAGGCAGGCACTTTGAGGTGCTTTGATAGTAAACAGCGGTCTGTGAGTGAATGATTCCAGCACCCCACCAAGCCCTCACCCCCCAACCCCCAACCCCACCACTCGCCCTCAACAGCACTGTGTTCACCATCTGTCCCCGACCCCCCCTACAGAAACAGCTCTCAGGAGCACAGGTCACAACCTTTGACCTTGCTGCATCATGCTGCCAGTGCAATTCACTTCCTGCGTCTTCCTGGCCACAGAGCTCGGTAGATTCCCTCCTCATACAATGTGTCTGCATTCATCTTTTTCTACGTTTGACCGAACACACATTCAAAAGATGGACACTCACAGAGTCACAACAAATTACCATGACAAAGCTGTAGTTTTTAGTGCATTCATTGCTGTATTGTTTATTGATCTGTTTATTCATTTATGTTTAATAGTACATGTAATCAAACACAGTACATGGTTACTGTTCAACAGTACATTTCAATGATGAATTTACAAATAAATGCAGCTTTCAGCAGCTATGTTAGAAGTGCTGACAATCAATCATGATTTAAACAGAACACGTTCATTCCAATAATTAGCAGTTATACACTGTTAAAGACAGGCATCATAACATCCTGCAGAGAATTACATATGCAAATGACGGAGAGAAATAAAAACATTGCACACTCCGTGTAAAAGAGACATGCACAGTGAATACAGAGCGATAGAATGCACAGCACTTTTCTCAAGGACAATTTTTTCATTAAGACTCATTTAATAGACATGAAATTTCTGCTATCTTGAATGATAAAAAGAGCATTACCATAAGAATAAAAACAAGATTTTTCAAAGACATCCATCGGGCGAAAGTGGTTTCTCGAAACACGTTCAGAAGTTTTAAAATGCTCGTCGTATAAACCACGGACTAATATGGGAAAGATTGGCGTATGTCTCTTTAAGGATTACGGCGTCAACCACGTTACTTTGATTGACAGTAGAGGATTGTCACTCTCCGGTAGCCGGACCTTCTCGTTCTTCATTCCAATCTCAGTACTACAGCGGCTGCAATTGGTTGGTGACTGCGTAGCTCAGCGTGATTGACAAGCATGAACTCACATGAACGCACCCTATTGGCGAGCCTCACGCAAAACGTCTGATGCCCACGTGGGTACATAAACTCAATTGGTTGATTTCAGTTTTCGGAGGTGGTCCTAGGTCTGGTTAGCTCTGGGAGTGTGAAACCGCGTGTGAAAGTATCTAGTGTGAGACAGTCGGATAGGGGGCTGCGTTGTAATTGCTATTATAGAGATTATTATTATCAGTACTACTATTTTTTTGGTAGGAGAACATTTTCTCCACCGGTTATTTTCTTGGACAGCTATCATCGTGGACTTTTTGTGTTACTGCGTGCTTTTTATCGTTCAAAAACAACTTCGAATCGTTAATTGGCGTCACTTTTTTGTCGCAATTAACTTCTGAGGATTTGCTTGTGTAGATTCTTTTTCTTTTTGTATCGCTTTTGGACTTTTAGTGAAAACGCTTTGCTTTCTGTCTTTTGTTTTGCTCCATTTGGATATCCCGTGGAGACAGAACATCGTTACACTGCGAGGAGAAAATTCACTTCTGCACGGGGCTTGGCTGGGAGCTTTTTTCTCCACCTGTTTTGTTTTCCCGATGGTTCGTGTTGTATTTTTTTGCGATTGATTTTTCTGTTTCTTCATTGGAGTATTGTAAGAGATCAAGGAAGAGCGCGCAATCGGACTCAAGTTTGTTGATTAGAGAGCCGCGGTGGTGGGAGCGTTTGTTTTGTTCCACGGAAGAGACACCAACAGGACGGGGGGTCGAGGATTGGTGTTTTCAAGGGCCCCTTTTCTTCGGGGACGATCCAGGATGAATTTATTGTAGTCCACAGTTTCCCGTTACTGCTTCTCCGTGTTTTCTGAAACAGGTTAAAACATAAACACCGAGACCATCCAATTCCTGGAGGAGAGCTAGCTAGCCATGTTTCCTCAAAGCAGACACCCGGTAGGTCCAACACTCTCCGTCCAGGAAGCGCTCTTGTTTACTAGCTTAGTTCCTTAACGATCACGAGTAACATTTGCTGCATTTATTGTTTGTTGGTGTGCAAATGTAAACTCTACGGACGTTAGCTGTATCCTGCTATTAGCTCCAGTGAGCCCGCGGCAGCGCAGCGATGTTCGCATGAAGTCGGCTCGTTCTCACAAGCATCTCCTTTGTTTCTCATTTGATTAAGTACAACAGGCGACCAGGCTCTCGGCAGCGCGCCTTTGACACGAGATTCATGTGATGTGTTCTAGTTAAATTGGGATGTACAAATGGGTTGCACTGATATTCATTATGTTAGTGTTGTTTTGAAATGTTGTTAATGTCTGTAGCTGTTTGTTTGTTGTGTTTACACTGGATTGAAAAGTTTTCGTATCTGTTCCATATTCTGTATTTTAAGAAATGGAAAATCTCTTTTGCAGAACATGTAACACCGAATATATGTTCAGATGTTTCCGATTTTGTCTACCCTGACAGACGCCGCACCAAGCTCCCGGTCAGCCGTTTAAATTTACGATTCCGGAGTCTTTGGACCGAATAAAGGAAGAATTTCAGTTTCTACAGGCCCAGTATCACAGGTTAGTGCGGTATTTGATTTGCACGGGAGCAGTCGACGCTAAAATATCTCTATTGCGCGTGCGGTATTTCCATGCGGGCTCTTTGTGTGGGGTCTGCGGTAGGTAAGGCTGCGGTTTGGGCCGGGAACCAGAGGGGGGCGTTTCGAGTCAGTGCAAGAAACGGCTATTTCCGCCTGTCCACGAGCTGCTTGTCTAAATATACGTGATGAAAGTGTGTATGTGTGTTGTGTAAATATACACGGCAGTCCAAAAGTTTAGAAACGAACGGGTGGGTGGCCGAGGACGTAACCAGCGGAAGAGCGTTTTCGCTTCCTGCCGTGCCTTAGTTTAAAGTCCACGATGAGTGACATTTATCAGCAGATGTGTTGTAGAGAGGATGTGATTTAAGGGATGTGACTCTGCAGGACTTGCATCCTCGTCTTCTGCAGCCAGTTCCCACGTGCATTTATAGGTGACCATTTTGTGGACTAGTTGCTTTAAATTTTCCTCGCCTATATTTAATACAGAGAACGAAGGCTTCTTGCACTGGAGTAACATTGACTGATAAGCATTTACACTCCCAGGAGAATTTTTCTAAGGGGATCAGTTCACTAGCCATAAAGTAAGGGATTGAAAACTGCTTAATTAAAACTAATTGTTAATCGCGAACGAGCCCAGTCACTACTTTCCGTAGTTGCTCTCCACAGATGTGGTAGTAGGGTGTTGTGGCTCTGTGTTTGTCAGTAACCTCCCTGTTGCAGAAGTTCTCTGAGGTGGTGTGTGTTAATGTTGGGGAGGGAGAAGTTGACTGTGTCCCAGTACTGTCTGTCTTTTCCCTCAGCCTGAAGCTGGAATGTGAGAAGCTGGCCAGTGAGAAGACGGAGATGCAGCGGCACTACGTGATGGTGAGAGCCCGCCCTGTCGCACGGTCCCACAGGGCGATGCCGTGCCCTTACAGCCACAGCGTGGCTTCCCGACTCTCACCAAAATGCCATGTCAAAATGCTTTTGGTGGCACATGAAGTGTTGCCATGCCAACCATTATAGTTATTTTTTTATGCACATGGACACTGTAGATGCTAAGCTGAAATGTCATTCGTGGCACTGACTGACTGCATCTCTTTGGCCCTGCAGTACTATGAGATGTCCTATGGACTCAACATTGAAATGCACAAACAGGTATGTCCAGCTTCGTTTGAAATATCGTGACATTTGCTTTTTACATTATCCGTTTATACAGCTGGATATTTACTGATGCAAAGTGGGTTCAGTACCTTCCCCAGGGGTACAACAGCAGCTGAACCTGGGGGCTGGACTGGCAGCGTTTGGGTTACAAGCTCTGTTTTCTAGCACCACAACCCACAGCTCCCAGTGCATGTCCCTGGTGTATTAGGTTATGAGGGAGTGACAGTGTGAAGTCTGACTCCTCTGAGCCCAAGAAACAGACAGAGGGTGAGTTAGTGTGTTCTAAGATTTTGGGTGGAACTTTGACATCTTCTGCACTGGCGAGCCTTAGGCTGATGGGATCCCTGGTGCTGTTATGATTTGAAGGCCCATGCCGTGTGTGTGTGTGTGTGTGTGTGTGTGTTTGTGTGTGTGTGAGAGAGAGAGAGAGAGAGAGAGAGAGTGTGTGGACAAATGTATTCCTGGCTTTGGCTTGTGCTTTGTGAAGCGGGGGTGCAGGTGCACTGTGGTACCATGGCCTGGTTCGGGAGCTGAGCAGAGCTGTCATTCTTGGAGAGGAGGAGGTGTAGCTCTTCTGTTTATGTGTCGAGGGCAGCTGCTTCATCACTGACCTGGCAGCCGCGAGTCTTTAAGGAATCGATCGCCGGGTTTCGGAGGATTATGGCTGGATGAGGTTGCCTGCATTCAGACGCAGAATGAAATTCTCGCTTGATGAATTAGCACTGTCTCTGAGAGTCCCTGCGTTTCATTACATTAGAGTCTGGCACGGCGGTCAGAGGAGAGCGCAAATCGATTAGTGAAGTCTTCTCTTTGGCTGCGCTGCGAGACTTTTATTAAGCAGATGCGCAGGGAATCTCAAAGAACATTTCTCATCTTCCGCCCGTATTCATTTCGCCCCCGAAGGTTTGAGCGCGCTCCGTTGTCTCTACTGCTGGAGGATTAGCCGCACTGGAGGAGGGGCTGAATTCATTTTCTCATAATTGCTTCTAAAATGCAGTGGTGAAGGAAATCGATAGCTCAGGACTGTTTGAAGTGCCACGTGTTTGACCTGAAAACTCGAGGGTTTTGGCTGCAAAACCCTCCACACATCTCCGCTGGTGAAGTGGGAGTTTTGGACGTGGGAACAGGTTCTCCTGTAACTGAACACTGAGGCGATTACAGAGCTGAACGTTTGACTGTGTGCAGAGGAACCTGAATGCGTTGTACTGGCGGTGTGGTCATGTGATGGTTATGTGAAACTGCAAACCACGGTAATCCTTACCATGCTCTAAATGCGTTTCGTTGTGCCGGTTCCAGCTAGTTGCTGGGTCTGGCTCAGTTCTGTGTAATGGTCCTAATTCAGAGCAATACAGTCTGGGTTCATGTTTGTCACAGCCATTCTCATTACCTCTGACAGCAGCTCCCTCTGAGTTGGGGGATGGGGGGATCGAGCCCCTCCTCCAGTTGCTTTGCTCTTTCAGTTGTTTTTAAGGAAATGTCAGCTCCCATTGTGAGGCAGAATGGCACTTTGACAATGTCTTTGTTAGCAGGGGAGAGGGGCAGTGCCGTGGAGTCTCCCCCAGCCTCGCTTCACTGCAGGCCTGTCGCTGCAGCTCACCGTGGGCCCAGGCTCTGCCGAGGCCTCCTGCTGCTTCCTCCTTTTCTTTTCCTCCCTTTTAGGAAAGCTTTAATTCAGCCTCTCATTTTCCCCCATTCAAGGTGCTGTCGAGAGGCGAAGGCAGAGAAACCCCCGCACCCCTCTGTCTCTGCTAGGGAACAGGATTTTAAGTTCCCTGCTTTCCTACAGAAATGACTCCTTTGACACTGGCAGCTGTAAAAGGCTTTGAAATCAACTGATGAGAGCTGGACACAGTAGAGGGTTTTTTTGTCTATAAGAGAGAGGCTGATGGTTGGCTGATGAGAGCTGGATGTTGTAGGTGTTTAGAGAAACTGATGTTGGGCTCTCTGATGCCCTGAGAGCTGGTGATATGAAGGTCCCTGTGCCTCCCTGTTATTGACATGCGTAGCAGATGGCTGTGTCCCAGGTGACGTGTGTATGTTGCATTTGAGGAATCATATGTAATGGTTGGACATTTGAAACAGTGGGATTCCAACCTCTGACCTTGTGGTGACAAAGCCAGCTCATTACCCATACTCCTTATAGGCAGTATCCCATGATGCTGGAGCTTTCAGTCATTACATACTTTAGTTGACGCACTGATTTTTAGAACAGTGTTTACAGACTTTTCTATGCCTGAAATCATGGTACTTTGCTGCACTGTTACAAGAACCCCCCCCCCCCCCCCCCCCCCCCCAAAAAAAAACAAAAAAACAAAACAGTGCAGAGGCAGTGATTCTTCTATGTGGGATTGGGGGACTTGGGGGTTGGGAGTGATTCAGGGTTTCCCATGGGGGGAGGGGTCAGTGCACAGTGGGGTGTGTTTGGGGGTCCTCAGATATGCCCTCTCCGTATCCCCTCACTGTAGAGTGCTTACTCAGCCTGTGTTAATGAGGTGTAGAAGGGCCATGCTGGTGGAGAGGAACTCAGTCAATCAGATCATTTGGGGGAAACAAAAGGCCCTGTAAAGGTTTTCTGTGGCTCCACCCTCCTCTGCCCTTATGATTCTCAGCCTGCAGGTGGACACAACCTCTCTCTTCCAGTTGTGTCCATGGATTCCCTGCTGTTCATGAACATTGTAAGACCTGGATTCACAGTTTAATGCCACATTAAAATGCATTTGTTATGCGGGTTTGTGACAGTGCAGAGTTTGAAATCTGGTTTTGTATTCAATCGCAGGCGGTTTGGCAGATTGACTTGGATTCAGTGAATGTGTCCCCACCTTCCCCACAGTCATTTCCCTGTCAACTGTGCTGAAAACAGGCCCGTCCGTGTTACAGGGCGCCCTCTGCAGTCTGTGTGAGGAAAGGCTGTGAGGGGGCAGCAGATTGCTCTTTGCAGGGCTGCTCGCCCTCTCAGCCTGCTCCCCATGAAGGGTCAGAGGTCAGAGCTGCATACTGAGAAAGAAACGCTGTGGTGGAGAGTGTGTGGAACCTGTGGTGCAGGTGATTCTGGGAACAGCACAGGTCATCCTCAGGCAGAGATTGGCAGCTTTATGAGAAAAGGGCATGACATGACAGTGGCATTTTTTTGTCTGCAAGAGCTCTCAGACGTGTCCCAGGGAACGTTCACAGCAGGATTTTGCCCTGTTTCTGTTTCTATTCTCTGTAATGGTGTATCCTCAGCTTCCCTTTGGCTCCTTCTTGAGCCCCTGATCCTGGGTCAGTGATCTGTCGCAACAGCACTTTGCCAATTCCTCATGGACTGAATAAGGGCAGACCTCAGTCAAGGGGTTCACAAACACTTACTTACGGTAGCACAGCGCAGAGACCTCTGGGCGCCCTGACCCCGCCAGCGGGGATTCCCAGCTCGTTCTCTGAGTGACACCTCCGTCCTCACCAAAGCGCCTCACTGCACATGCATGTTTAATGCCTCCATGCAGCATTAATGGGACCAATCACAGGAAGTGTCGGGGCCTCTTGTTTTGAAATGTGACTCTGTTTTCTTAGATTTCCTTGTTCCACTTCTCAAAGCATTATGACGGAGGGCCACTTAAGGATGTAGTCCATGTATAATGTATGGATTTCAGGAAGAGCGGGATGTTGGTTTCAGTATTTCACAGCAGGACTGTGAACCGGGGGATTTGGTGACACAGTTGCTGGGGTTTGACCCACGGTAACAGCAAGGCTGCATTTCTGAAACATTTTTTAAGTTTGAAACACTGGTCTAAAGGAGGGTTTCCCACAGCTCCTCCTAAGACTCATGTCAAGGCAAGGCATTCAGGAATTCTCTCTTAAGGCCTCGCTCTTGTCTAAAACAGTGACTCTGCAGGACAGTGTTTGGTGTTTAATTGGAACATTCAATCGGCTGCAAACCCATAGGCTAATGTGTTCCTTTATATAAAGTGTGTTTTTATTTAAAGGCACTGCTATAGTCTGCTCTAACAGTACTGTGGGCAGTAAAAGTCAAAAAGGCAATTCTTAAACAGTTTTTTACTACATTTGCATGATGCAATCTATGATTTTTGGGCTTCATATTCACTGATTTTTTTTAAATCTCTGTGCAATTAATGTATTTTAAATGATATGTTCAATTTTAGCTTTAGCATTATAGATGGCTGTATGGGCACCATTCACCAGGCCTGTAGTGGTGGTGTTCTCCTTCCTTTGCACGCTTTTGCTCTCCGAGTTAAGTTCTTTTCAGTACTAGCTTGGGCAGTCTTGGAGAGCCCCATGCTCAGCGAGAGCTATGATGATGTCCGGGAGGGTCCGAGAGCCATTATGATGTTAATGGACCTCCAGTGATATCCCGTGGTCCCCTGGGAGGCTGTAAACCCCAACCCATGGCCCCGCCCTGCCTCTGGTGCTCATCACCTGCTCCTGAGTGCGCCTGGAAAACCAAGATGGATGCGGCTGCTCTCAGACCACTCTTACTCAGGAGGCCGGCAAAATTTGATTGGCTGCTGCAATTTGAGCAGAATCATTCGATTTGAGAGCAACAGAGAGATAAGATATCCAATTATCTCAATAATTTGCAGGGTAGACTCGTGTTGCCATGGAGACATGAGTCGGAACAAATTAAATTTTAAGCAATGAAATAATCTTAAAGTGCGCATGGGAATAGGGGAATTTGTCAGTGGCACTCGGCTAAATTGAATCTAAGCTTGACATGGGATTGTGTGACATTAATGCAGTGCGCAGTGGTGGTGGGGGGGGGGGGGGGGTGCGCTCGTGGTGATTATGCTCCAACTGCATTTAGGGGCTCCTGTCTCTGTGTCTTCCGAGACTGACCCTTAATGGCAAAGCGCTTACAGGACAGCTGGACATCCTTTTATTAATCCTAAAATGAAAGCGTTTGCGCTACCTGCAGTGTACCTGAGTGTGCAGGGAGTGGCTATGAATCAGCTGGTCATCTTCTGGGCATGCTGTGTGTGTGTGAGCCAGCTGTCCAAGCTGTTTGGTGTCCTGTATCAAAAGACACAGTAAAATGCAGAGAGTATTTGTCTGAATAACACAGAACCAGCTGTACCTGCCCGGGTGTATGTATGTGGGGTTGACTGTGACACTCAATGAGCTGGGATGGGTGTGGTGGGGGTGGGTTGCGTCACTGATTTGAGCAGCCTCTCAGCTCCAGTTGGATTTGTTTTTTTTCACCAGCAGACAGAGGACTGAGGTGGCTGCCATTGCTCAGTTTTTCTGACCTCCTGTCTGTCGCTACACACCTGTGGATATGCAGGTTGACTATCAGAGATCAGGCATCAGTGTGTGAACAGGACACTCTTGTCATGTTGTGGTCCTGTCTGTGCGTCTCCGTGCAGGAAATCACCATGTCGCTCTGAGAAGCACCAGTGGTGCTTGCAGTGCAAATTGGTGGATAGTAGGTGTGTTTTTAAAGAGGGTGGTCTTCACAGCAAGCCGATGTGTCTCCCATAAGCAGAGAAGGATGGGATAAAGTTTAAATGAACGCTTAGGGTGGATTTTGACCACCCAGAACATCTAATGGATCATTAACATGCGAGTCCCCTGTGTTGTCACTGTTAGGAGATCAGAGTTCAGACCTTTTCTCACCCTGTGGAATCTATGTGTGTGAGAGACTGCTGTCTCCTGGTCCCAGAGTTAGCAGTGAATATTCCTGCTCTGGGTACAGTGAGCAGAACATTTTAAAGATAACACAGTGGACATTTTATTGAAAATTGTTAAATTTCATGTAACATCTTATTGTTAAACAACCTTCCTGTTCATTTCTTCATTGGAAAGAAAGGTGGGAAGTTTTGTAAAAACTAAGCGATACAGAGACAGATGCCTTAGGTGGAGGTGGAGGTGTCCATATTAATGTTAATTGTGTGCCAGAGGGGAAGGTAGATTTCGACATGGGGATGCTCTCATTGGCTGTCACTCTGTGATGGACACGCCCCCTCCTGCCTGTGCAAAGAGGAACTGACACTGTAGAGACCCTGCAAGAGGAGTGTTTACAATCCCCTTGTCCTTCTCTTTTCTGCTCTCTCCATCTTTCTCGTTATTACCAGAGAGCTTAAGAGCGATCCTAATTAGAGGGCCAGGTCTATTGGAGTGTCTCCTCCATCTTTCATTGTTGCAAAGGCAGAACACTTGAGCTCCATAAATCGGAAGCCATGCAGTCTGTTAGTGCAAAGAGACTCTGCTTAAGGTCTCA
The DNA here is from genome assembly GCF_013368585.1 of Megalops cyprinoides. Taxonomy (NCBI): domain Eukaryota; kingdom Metazoa; phylum Chordata; class Actinopteri; order Elopiformes; family Megalopidae; genus Megalops; species Megalops cyprinoides. The sequence goes on from NC_050586.1 coordinate 25,501,368, forward strand.
GGCATTAAGGCTTTGCTCTTTAAGCATTTAGAACAAAGCACAGCAGTAACTGCACTGTGTCTGTCTGTCTGTGTGTGCATATGTGTGTGTGTGTGTGTGTGTGTGTGTGTGTGTGTGTGTGTGGGGGGGGGGGGGGGGGGGAATCTGTTCCCAGCTGTTGTACCCTTTATTCAAGGTCCTGAACCTCCTTCAGTAAGAGCCAGGTATATGAGGGTATAGTGTGTATCCCAGGTGACTGCTTTTATAGCATGTCACCAGTGCACAGCCCAGAAGGCCACGGCACGTGTGTGCTTTTTTTTTAACAGACACCTCTCCGTTCCTACCATACAGCATTCAACCTGGTGTGGAATTCTTCCTAAACATAACTACAGAATCCTGCAGTAAAGCTAAAAGTGTCCTTTGACCCTAAATGCTAATTATGAACCTGCCTGTGAGCATTAGCAGGCTGCTGTTTGGACTGACCCTCCAACCTTTGATCTGGTAGAACCTTTTAAATCTAATCAGGCACATTAAAATGTTTAGGCGCTAACTCTGTTTACTTATCTGTTTTCCTTTTACAGTATGGTTATCGTTTTTGATAATGTTTTTGTGAAGGTGTGCAGTTGTTAATGACGTTTTCGTTTTTCAAACAGACTGAGATTGCAAAGAGGCTGAACACAATCTGCGCTCAAGTCATCCCCTTTCTGTCTCAGGAAGTAAGTGGGTGTCCTCACCGTGTATGTGTGTGGGTGGGGCTATATATAGGTGTGTTACAGTTATGTTGTTTAACTACTACTGTTGTGGGTGTGTGCTGTGTTGTTCTGTGTTTCCAGTACAAATCAGCTTTAAACATTTATTCACAGCAGCAACTTCAAGCAATACAACCACAGAAAGTGGAAGAAGTCCGCTGTCGGTCCTCTCTATCTGTCCCTGCTCTGTAACAGCCCTCTTTGTCTGTCTGTCTGTCCATTCAGCACCAGCAGCAGGTGGCTCAGGCTGTGGAGCGGGCCAAACAGGTGACTATGGCCGAGCTCAATGCCATCATCGGGGTACGTGGACTTCCTGGTCTGCCTCCTACAGTGTGTATACCTTTCTATTACTTCCTGAAGGGGGAGGGGGTGGTTGTGGGTAAGGTGTATATGTGGTAATGTCATGGGCCTTTGCTTTGCCAGTGTGCGAGGTCATTGGGCCAGAACACAGAGCCATGTTTCTGAGTCATTTTCTCTGTTTGTTTAGCATTGTTTTCCATCTGTTGTAAAGTTTTGATGGGGTTGAATGTCTGTCTCTTAATTGGTTGGTTCCCTTCCTTTAAGAAGAGTTGTTTTTTTGGGGGGGGGGTTTACGATGTGCTCCGCTGAGTGGGCCTCTATGCACCCAGCAAGCGGCCAATCGGAGCGGGTTTGTGGCCCATTGGAGTTTAATGAAGCGGCCTCTCGCTGTTTACCTTTCAGCTCGGGAGGAAAAGTCCCAGCGCTGTTGGGGTGGGGTCGCGGTGGATCAACGGGGGGCAAGAAAAGAGTAGGAGGGGGGGCGCTTTGGAATTAGCTACGGTATTGGCAGTTGAAATAGACCTTTTGGGATGGGGAGGTGGGGGGGGGTGGGTGGGTACAAAGAAGAAACCCTCCAGCATTATCAGGTTGAGAAGATTCAAATGACTCATTTATCAGTTTGTGTTAATTGCTTGTGAGAAGATGCCCCTGCTGGTCTCACTGGGTCTCCCAGACATTTTGTGATGATAATTAGACATGAGGCGGCCTGCTGAAGACCCAACAATGCGAGCGGTTAATCCATCTGTGCGTGGAGCGGCAGGCCCGCGGGGGCTGGCGTTATTATTTCACTCTGGGTACAGCTGGGGGGGTGGTGGGGGGGTAAGTGCGGGGATTACGGCTGATAAAGGGATAAGTCTGTGCCTGAAAACTCCCCTTTCATCAGCAGCTCAGTGGCCTCCCTCGGCGGGGCGGCGCCGGTGAGCTATTGGCAGTCAATTAGGGGAAATAAAGTGGGGGCTGACCTTCTCCTCCGTCTGACTCCGCCCCCGTGCTGGAAACCTCTGAGCTGCAGGGGATTTGCGGCTTAAATTTTATTCATGTGGCTTTATATTACCTGACAGCTTAGCCTCGCATAAACATATCACCCCCACCCCCATCCCCCCCCATCCCTCGTCCCCCTCCTGTCAGTCAGCTGTGGGCCAGGACTCTGGGGAGATTGATTTTTTTTTTTTTTTTTTTTTTGAGTAAATGTTGTTTGATCGTGGTGATTGAATCTCGACCACGCAGTACCAGGAGAGACCAGACTGAGGACCGTGTGAAAGGGCGTTTAGGTTTAGAGAGCTGAGAGGACGCCCTCTGCTTTAACTCCACTTTATCAAAGTCACACCTCAAGGTCACACGGAAGTCACCGCTGTGTCTCAGCACCGTATCTGCGCCTCTCATTTGGGCTGCTATAACGCATGCAAGCCTGGCCATACATCACACTAAATGGGTAATTATGGATTATGGATGTGGGCAGATCATGTGATCTGCTTACTGGATTAAAAGTGTGCACCAGTAAAAGGGGATGAAATCATACGTCCTACAAAAATCATGTCGTATATAAATAACCAAGAATATCTTGAGTCCTGTTTCTGTAACCAGAAACGCACATTTAGAGTTCACTGTGCAAAGTCGTGTCCTCGTAGCGCTCCATAAATCTGACTTAATGCGCAGTTTGGTATAAATGTTCAGCATTGTTTGTGCTGCTGCCCCTCCCCTGTGCAATCATGCGCAGTCATGCGCAGTCCTCAGTGCCCTGTAATGATGTTTGGAGACACAATGCGCTTTCATGCTCCGCCGCACTCCTGATTCAGAGTGAAAGAGCTGTGTGCATCCTGACAGTTAAACGCTCTACAATCGGCCTGACAATTCACTAGACCTTTAGCCCCCCAACCCCCCGCTGCCTGTGTGAAGTGTCAACCCCCCCAACACCACCTCCAGGAGCCAGCTGGGCCCGGCGCAGCCCCCCTGCCGCAGCTGCCAGCATTGTTCACGGTTCGACCCCAGCGTGCAGACACAAAGGGGGGAGACTGTGCCTGGGGCAGGTTACGGTGGCAGCGCAGGGCCTGGCCTGCTGCTGGCGGTTAATAGCAGCTGAAAGATCTGCTAAGTACTTACACGGAGGACAGAAAGCCTGAGAGGGAGACAATGGGAAGATTAGTGGGTGCGGCGGGACCCCGCTTCGGGGGAGCGTGATTGGGCCTCCCGGCCTCCGCTGCAGAGATGAGCTCCTCTTGCGTGAACGCAAAGTGAAAGGATTATTTTTATAGGCCCTCGGACAGAGGGGGTGTGTCCGCGAGCATGTGTCTTGAGTTTGATTTGATCATAGTGTGGTGACGGCTCAGACCTGCTCTCTGCAGCGTGTGTACACTTCAGGGACAGGATGGGCTCTGTTCTCTAATGACCTGTAGATTAGCTGAGTTTGCACAGATGACATTATAACACTGCTTCTGACATACAATATTCTGATTCTTCAGCACTAACCCCTCACTAATATTACTGTTGAGTGGTGGTGACTGGCTGAGAGGAGATGAGCCAACTGGATGGTTTTGAGATAACTGAACTCCACAGTGAGGAGGATTGGCATCTTGGGATGTGTAACTTTTCAGGTGATTGTTTGTGGTAGTAAACTACCAGCCCAGAGTGTGTTGGGAAATGAAGGCTGTTGCAAAGCACTCTGGGAGAGATGAATTCGTGCAGCTTACACTGAGGTCTCTGTTGTGCATATCATTAAATAATCTGGATAGGTAGGACTGAGCCCTCTATAGGTAGGACAGCCCCATACTGATATCCTTATTTGGAATGTTACTCCATATAACTGAATTGGATATTTGCTTGATGTAATTGTTGACTTGGTTGGCTGATAGTTTGACCGGTTGGCTGGTTGACTGACTGGTTGCTCATTGGTTGCTGGGCTCTTTATTGCAGCAGCAGCATCTGTCCCATAGTCACGGCCCCCCGGTTCCGCTGACGCCCCACCCGGCAGGGCTGCACCCACCTGGACTGCCTCACCTGGGCGGCAGCGCCAGCCTGCTCGCCCTCTCCAGCGCCCTCGGAGCACCGCCGCACCTGCCCAAGGACGACAAAAAGAGCGGCCACGATTCGGAACACCACAGAGGTGAGCGGCCAGGCAAGATCGATTAGCGCGGTGCGAGCCCGGAGATTTAGCGCAACCAGGACTGCTCTAGCACTAGGCTGCTGCTGTTTTTAGTCCTTTTCCTTTCATTTCCTGAAGGAGATGATGGACTCCATGCTGCTGCTTGGGGCCTTGCTTTTCATGGGATGTCTTTTTTTCAGTTGCTTCATTTATTTTGTTTTTTTTTTTTCTTTTTTTTATTCACACCACCCTGTTAAATGTTTTTGTTTGTTGTTTTCCTCAGCAGCTGTAACTCCAGAAGGTGTCCCTTAGTTTTAGCCTGTGAGCAGATGATCCACAGGGTTGGTCTATGACGTTTGTGTCATGGGGGGACGGTTTCTTGCACAGCGCTCTGCAGAGATTGGATTTGTTTTTGCTTGTTTGTTTTTCCAAAGCTCCTCTCAAATTCAGGGGTAACTGAGAAAACAGGAAGCTCATCCCGAGTATGACTAATGTCATTGTGCTATTTATCAATTTGACAAGAAGTGTGGCATATCAATACACATTTTAAAATGACCTGAAGGGAAACTTTGTGACCATTAGACAGCAGGCAGGTCTGTCCTGTACTGATAACTGAACAAGTGTGAAACCGCACAGTCTGCTTAGGCCAGAGGCAGCAGTGTAGACATGTAAGCAAAGTATGGTCATGTTCTTGATTGGGTACTCTTCTATTTTGATTAAAGAGTAGAACTGCTCCCGTGTCTGACTCTGTGGGGAAAGAGCACCTCTGTGACCACGCAGGACAGCAGCAGCAGGGTTTCAGGTGGTCAGAGGAATGTCCTGTTTTGTAGTTAATAAATGACAAGAAATTGCACTCGTGTCAATTTAAAGAAACTGAATTGACCAGTAATTTGTTCATTTTACTGTCACAAATTTTTGAAGGGGGTGGGCAAGAGTGGAAATAATCTGTTACTGTTAACTTAAGGAAAAACGTGTTTTAAAAAAAAAAAAAAAGTCCAGGAAAGTGTGCTGTATTAGGAAATGTGCAATGGTTGTTTAAATAAAGTCAGCTGAAAAACATGAATTGGCCTGTGTTTCTAATTTATTTTTTTCCTTTGTTTTTTCATTTCTGCTTTTGCACCTTGTATCTGAACGGCCATGTTTGTGCGTTTCTCGGTAACCATGGAAACAGAACGAGAGCCAAGTACGGTGAGTAGCCGCTTCTACTCTCTTCCAGCTTCTGTTCTGCTCTTGCCTCTATTCCTTCTCCTGCTACTACTCCTGCTTCTGCTCTCCTCCTCCTCCTATTCCTTCTGCTTCTACTCTCCTCCTACTCCTCCTTCTAATCGTCCTCTGCCTGTTCCTCCTGTTTCGACTCTCCTCCTCCTGCTACTCCTCCTACTTTTGCTGTCCTCCTGCCTCTGCTCTCCTGGTCTGGCCTAGTCAGTGTCAGCAGGGGCAGTGCTGTTGAGTGTATGCATGTGTGTGGGAGCTTTGATTGTAGTGCATATTGTAGAGATGTATGTTAGGATATGCTTTTTAACACCAGTGTTGGCTGTTGACTGCGTGTAGAACTTTACCACACCTGGATCGTCAGGTAATGACCCCCAACAATGGTGTTTCTGGAGGGTAGGCTCCTAGGTGTTTGGGACTGAATCGTGTTGATGACCAGAGCTGCTGTCTTTTAGCCACTGACACAGAGCTCACTGTGTATGTGTATGTGTGGGAATAAGCTCTGCCTCTCCTCTGATGTCAGTCATGTGGCATGTGGCTCTTTTAAAGGGAACTTCCTAGCCTCGCATAAACATATCCTTCCTTTTAAAGGCTTGTTTATGTATAGAGAATTTTTACCGCCGCCCCCTGCTGGCGGAGCTGCAAGTGACAGATACAGTGTGATTGAGGGTGCAATGTGCACTCTGCTTTTCAAGGATGCTCTATACAAGTGCACTCTGGAACCTCTGCTATGGAGAATGACCCATGGAGATCCTTTCTGTGGCCTTTTTGGAGAACAGGCAGTTCATTCTCAGTTCAGTCCAAGGTAGCGGAGTGTCAGAGTGATTGGGGGGGTGTGACTGAGAGACGAGTGAAAGAAAGCAAAATCTCATATTTATGCAGCAGCGGATCGCCGTGCATAGTTGGGTTTGCCTCTTTCGGGAAGCCCTGGGGATGTGCGGAAAATGAGGTGGCAGGCATACTTGAGCAGAGAGTGTCAGAGATGAATCCCCCGAGGTGCAGCTAAAACACCTTCACGTGAGCTTTGATGAACGTCTGTCTGTAGGACCCCTCAAGCCCTCCCTGCTGTTAGGCAGCACAGGGATGAAAGGGTTACATAGATCTTCATGCTGGCCTCAGCACAGGAGCTGCCTTCAGGAGATGTAAAGCCTCTGTGAACCTTTCTGTGCTGAATCTGAGTGTCCTGTGGAAGATCCCACACAGCACAGTACTGTATTCAGACTTATGCTCCAGGAAAAATGCTTACTAGAGCTGCGCCATAAATGTTAACATTGGCAGCTATGTTAATGTCTGCAGATGTCATCTGGACTTTATTGAAGGTGTTGACATCCTTCTGCACAGTCACTGTCAATGTGGCCAACACAATACGCACTTGCAGTTTTTGACACCGACTGTTATCACTACATCGGCAGCAGCCACAGCATCTCTGATCCCCTTACATTTTAGAGACCTTATTACTGTGGCGTAGTGTTGCAGCTAAAGAAGCAGCCCATCACTTCACACTCTGATGTGTTAGTGTGCAGTCATTAATAGAGCCGAGTGGCTCTTGGCTGGTTAGCCAGTGATGCTGCTGTAGGCAGCACCCCCCCCCCCCCCCCCCCCCCCCAGCAGGTAGAACTTGGGGTTCTGGCAAGGAGGGTTTTTGCTTTTGGTTCGTTACTATCGTTCACTGAAACATGCCCCCCTCCATTTGACAACTCACTGCTCTCCTGGCGTTCTCTTTCAAAGGGTTCCCGCCTGTGTTTTTGCATTTTGTCAGGTTCTTTCATAAAGATGTCTGTATGATTGAAGTCTGCCCTTGTGCTTTTGTGCCTTTGTAGTGAACAGAGAGGATTCTGGGATTCACCCAGTTCAGCAATGTGCATCTCAAGAATGAAAAACAGTGGAGAAAAATCTGAGCTTGAGAAATCAGTTTACGGAGGCTCTGTAACTCTTATTGTGCCAGCACTTTTAAAAAATGGTGAAATGGTAAATAATGACACAAGGGCCTCTCTCCAAGGCAGCCAGACTATCAAGGCCAGGTTCCACATCTCCTGGCCTCAAAGCCTTCCCTGAGGCAGGCTGTCTGCCTCTGAGTGAAGTGCTATTGATGGTAGATGTATAGCCTCCAGCCAATGATTTAGTTTTGTCTTTTGTGTGAGCATGTGTGTGTGCACATGTGTGTATGCATGTTACATTTGTGTGTGCATGTGTGTGCATGCAGCTATTTGGCTGTTTTTTCACCAGACAATATATGATGGTTGCAACATCATATATTATTAACAGAACTCATAGCTAGCAAGATAACGTTACAGCTAAAACTGACAGCTAAACCACAGTTTCCTGGTCACTAAATGTTATTAGCATTACCACATTTTGAAATTGATAGTGGATTCAGCTATCAAAATATGCAATGTGACAGACCAGAGAGGTAAAGAGTAACTAACCCTAAAGCTAGTGAATTAGTTGTCAAATCAAGCCAAATCTTCCCATGGTAGAAGAACTTGCATCACGCGGTCATATGTAGTTTCTGAGCAGATAAGAGACTTCACAACTAACAGAGGCGTCTGGCTGTTGACTTCCACAAAAAAAATAAGAATCAGACTGAAAGGGGTGTGTATTTGGGCATCTTGAATTTAACAATGGTTCTTTGAGTAACACAGTAGCCTATCCATGTTTGGGGGTTGCCGGGTGTTAATTTTGGACCCTGTGTGTGCGCAGCCACATCTGTGGGTGCGAGTGTGTAGGTGTGACTCGTGTGGTAAGATTGTGAACGCAGCTATACCTGAGACGAGGAGTGAATGCCTTTCAAAGGAGCAATCGGAAGCCCCGCCCTCTGCGGCTCTGTACTCCGTCTGTTCCGGCTCACACATGCGCTGCCACATTGTGCCGCACCTGCAGGTTCACACCTGTGAAATTCAGCAGTCGTGCCTCACGGGGAACATGCACAACTGTAGTAGCACTGCCTGCTCCGCTCTCTGCGGTGGCTGTTTAACAGGAAGTGGGGATGGAACCAAAGGACTGGCAGGAGGTCAGTGGCAAACTCTGTTTGCGCAGCGGACATCTGGACATGTGTCTGCGCATCTGCACAGAGCATGGCAGCACAGGGTTCTGCAGGAGGTCGGTTATGTCACAATGAAGTGTGGGGTAGTTGACTTGCATGTACTCCAACTGTCTGACTGCACCTTCTAACAACATAGCGTCTCATTCAGAGCATTGAGAAGAGGGACAACTCTTGTCTCGCTAATTTCCTGAGGAGATTGTTTTGATGTGGCTGTGTCTGTTTCTGCTGGAAGCATCCTATTGTGTGGGACTCGGATCGGGGCCTGTACGTGAGGCTGAGAGAGAGAGAGATTTCTGCCAGCAGTCTACCTCCCCGATTTGGATTTTGATTTGAGCCGTTTTCTCCTCCAAATGAGGCTTTAGCTGGGCCTCATGAAAAGATCCCTGCATTGTTCCCAGCGTTTAACACATCACTGAACAAACCGCCCTGGCTATGCTAATGCCGTGCTCAAAAGGACTCATTGTAACGCCTTTTAATACTTCAGCCAGAGGAGAGAGGGGAGAAGCTGGCAGAAACCCTCATGTGACCTGAAAAAGCTGCAGAAAGGCTTGCGTTTCGTGGGTCAGTGGTTTATTTTTCAAGGCCTTTTAAATAATTTAGCCCTGTGTGGCTTGACGTGAATGCGTTTCTCGCAAACACCCTTTTAGCTCCCTCCCCCCCCTTCCCCCGCTGGCTTGTGTGTTAATGTGTCTCTGGCTGCTGATGCCCATTTCATTGTCAGACATTTTAAAATGTATTTTACATAATTATTTGATGGTAATCCCGGTGGAAGGGTTTCACGCCACGGCCATGAACACTAAATCTGGGCCTGCTCTCCCCAGTGCTGCTCTTAGCCCTGACGAGGCATTGTTCCCCAGGGATTAGCGCAGTTTATTCGCGGAATTAAAGCGATTTACACCGAAGAAAGATCTGTTGTTTTCACTGGGGAGCACACAGGCAGCAGTACACCCCCCCCCCCCCCCCCCCAAATCGGTTGCAACTTTTTTTCTGTGTTTTCAAATGAATATTGAAGAAAGTTGCTTGGCACGTCTGGCATTAAGGGTGGTCTTCAGGAATGTTTCTGGATGTCATAAAATGCAGAAGGCCTGAATGTGGAAGAAGACAGCCCTGTTTGTGCTTTTGTGCATATGCTTCTTGCATGCTTCTGCGTGCATGTTTGCGTGCATATGTCTGTGTGTGTGTGTATGTGCGTCTGTGTGAGGGAAGAGCTGGTACTGTCCAATCGGCGAGTAGTGCGTGAGTAGTCCATAGATATTTTTACACCGCAATGCATGGCCTTCACTGGTAAAGGGAACTTTGTGCCAAGTGTCTTTGGTCCATTTCTTTACAGTTTTGCAGAGAATAGGTTTTGATTGGTCCATTTCCTTTCATTTAGACAGAGGGCAGGCTTTGATTGGCCAGGTCTCCTCATCTATGGCCTCCTTGCTTTCAGCCCTTTGGCTCACTGTAGTGTTTGGAAGCTCAGATGGGTATCCCACTTTCCCTGAGAAGTCATGGAAACTGTCCCAAATCTAGAGAAAATAAACTTCATTCTAACTTTTCTTTCACTGCTATGAATACGTCCTTCTCTCTCCTAATTCACCAGCTGGAGATCTTTCCTACCAGTGTTCTCATATTGCTCCCAAATAGACTCACTGGCTGGCACATTCAGACCTCCACAAGTTACTGGTGACTGGAATCACTACATGCGTTTAAATGAGTCTGTCTGTCAGACACACAGTGTGATCTCAAAGTACTCACCATTTCATGTTCAAAAGACCCTAATTTCATAGAATTGAAAATAACCTTTGAAAAATTTAAATTAGCAAAATGTCATTGAAAAGACATGGAAAATGGATTTGTGTAGAAACCTAAGATACTGTATGGTGAATGTATGGTATGGTGAACATTCTGTTTCTGCCATTGTTGAAGGTGAAAGTGTTCTGATGGTTATTACAGCAGTGTGGTCACAACTGGAGTCTGGAGTGAGAACCACCTAGACACTGAACAATGCCGGACAGATGGGGACACATCTGTACTTCTGTTTGGGAAATGGAATATCTGTAATCAGGGATGAGGCCAGGGGAAACGACATCACAATGACCATAGCTAGTGGAATGTATATCGGGTGTTTTCATACCATACTGACAGTTTTTTTTTTTCTGCCCCCTTCAGAGTAACTCCCTGCTGATGGCTGAGAGTATGCGAGCAGCAGACAAACGCAGAAACCCTCCGGAGTTCTCCAGCGATACCAAGAAGCGGAAAGCTGAGGACAAGGACTCTAGCCATTACGTGAGTGAAACAGATTACATGGCAATGAATGATTGTCAACAAATGTTATGGATGATACAGATTATACACATTCCCTCTATAATAGTCACACAATGAAAGAAGAGGCCAAAGAGTTCTCTTTAATAAATGCAAAAATCCTTTTTTTATAATTTATGTGTACAAAATGAACCTTTTTTGTTGTTGCTCTCAGAAGTGTTTAGAATGCAGTATGAACAAGCAGGTTGTAAATGCTGCTGCCTTTCTTTACAGGACAGTGATGGAGAGAAGAGTGACGACAACTTGGTAGTCGATGTTTCCAATGAGGTTTGTGTCTCAGTCCATCAAGGATTTGTCTGTACTCTGTTCTCACTAGTTCACACAGTTCTTCCATATGTGTGTGCTTGGATTTGTGTGCCTGCTTGTATGTGTTCATTTTTCATATGTGTGTGTGCATGTTGCGCACGTGCCTGTGTGTGGGTCCAATAAATTTTCTGTGCATGCTTTGTGTACATGTATTTGTATGTATTTGAGCATACATGCAAGTAGGTGCGTGCGTGCGTGTGTGTGTGCACATGTGTGTGTTGTAACTGGATCCCTCTGTTCCTAGGACCCCGCCTCTCCTCGAGGTACGCCCATCCCCTCGCCCAGGGAGAATGGTCTGGACAAGACACGCCTCTTAAAGAAGGATGCCTCTAGTAGCCCCGCCTCCACTGCCTCCTCTGCTAGCTCCTCCTCCCTCAAGTCCAAAGAGATGAGCCTGGTGGGTGGAGCCATAAGTGGCAGGGGCAGGGGTTGGGGCAGTGCTTTTTTCCCCGAGAAGAGACACGCTCATGGACAGATCTTATTCAGGAAGCGGGCAGGCAGCCTAAGTCCAGAGTGGGTCTCAGGGGTGTTAGAGACCAGGACCAGGGTATTATGTTATTCTGAGGTTGATGCTGTGAGGTGTGATTATAGATGAATGGCTGATGTGGGTGAAGGCATGAGGTCTGTGGATGTTTCGAGTGCATAATCAGCTCTCTTACTGTGTTAACAGCAGCATGAGAAGGCCAGCACGCCCGTGCTGAAGTCCAACACACCGACTCCGCGAGGGGACGCCACCCCTGGGACCAGTGCCACGCCCGGGCTGCGGCCAGGCCTCGCAAAACCACCCTCCATGGAAATGCCACACCCACCCAGTAAGAAACGCCCATATAGGCACACATACTTAGACCTGAACAAACAAATCAAAACACGGATGGATTAGTTTGTTGATTGATTAGCACACATGCAGACACACACTGGCAGAGGGAGGACGTTCCTGATTCGCCTTTTCTCACTGTCCTGTGGGACACTCACACTTTACAAAGAAGCAGAAGCTTCTCTGGATTTGGGTGGCCCTGTGGCATGCCTCATATGAAAGAAGTGCTTCAGCATTGAGCATTCAGCATTTTATATCTTCCTATTTGGCTCCTGTTTCGTAGCCCACAGCTTTCTGAGTTAGTGTAAAGACCCTTAAAGACACATTTGAAAAGAAGTGTAGCATTTATTTAACACTCTACATTCACGTGCATACATACTAGTGTAGTCAGACTGTAACTAAACAAGTGTGTAAGCATTACATGTTAGACTGTTACTGCTTTTTAAGGAATTCAGGAAGTCAGTATTGTAAATATTTATGTAATATTTAGTGTAACTACATGGCTGTCGACACTGTAATTGTTAGTGGCTTTGTAACTCCACTGGTGTATAGCAGTTGAGTATAAAATGTTCCTTTATTTGTGTTTCTTCAGCCTCTTCCATTCAGATGGTGTTATTTTTTGTACTTGATTTCCAGCTGCAGGCCTGAGGACCCCCCTGGCGGTTCCAGGCCCGTACCCTGGCCCATTTGGGATGGTGCCCCCCCACGCTGGCATGAACGGGGACCTCACCAGCCCGGGTGCCGCCTACGCCGGTCTCCACAGCATCTCCCCTCAGATGAGCGCTGCTGCTGCTGCCGCTGCCGCTGCCGCCGCCTATGGACGCTCCCCCATGGTGGGTGCTTCCTACAATCCGCCTGCCAGACTCCGCTCTCCACGCTCCTCCCCCTCTGCGGGGCGTTAGTGTGCACCTTGAACACAAGAACATCCTCTTCCGCATGCCCGTGACACCTGCACAACACATATCTGGGTTGCGAAAGGCAGTCTGCTGGTTGAGGATTATCACTGAAACCTCACTGCCATGGCCGTCCACATTAGCTGGCACCTCACGGCTGATCGGCTACCTGTGTTTGTTGCATTCATTTGGGAAGTGTGGGATGACACTGTGTCAGACTCTTACACAGGTAATGGCACTTCCCTCTGGCTGTCTTACTATATCACTATATCAAGACCAAACCCTGCCAGATTGGCAGCTGATCCCCTCCCTCAGTGGAATTCTGTGCTCTGCTGAGGGTGGCGTGCCGTCCTCTTGACTCTGCAGTTCTGTGCTGCAGAGCGTAGTTCAGTGAGAGCAGGTCTGTCTCTCTGTGATTATTAGGCCTGATGGTGCCTTGCATCAGGCTGAGACCAGAGGGAGAGTCAGGGAGGGTCTGTGCCTCACGAGTCAGTGTGGACTGGGTCTCTGGCCCTACTGCTCGCTGGCTTTCTTTGCATCTTTGCAGCGTTTGCGTGGCTGAGTGTCTGCTGGAAACTTTTGGCAATGAGATGAAAAAAGGGATTGTGTGCCTCATATTACACATTCATTGCTTCAACTCAATTTCAGGTACATTGTACATTTTTACATTAAATGTTTGCTTTTAAAAAGTAACTTGCCTAAGCAGTTTGTAGGTCATATTTTAAATTCCACATTATGTGAAATTAGTTTTGCCCGTAGCTCTGCTTCCATTAGAGCACATGTATTATTCAGCAATAAATGTAGACCCATTTGCCTGTGCAGTAAAGACCCCCATGTTCTGTGTGTGTGTGTGTGTGTGTGTGTGTGTGTGTGTGTGTGTGTGTGTGTGTGCGCGCGCGTGCGCGCATGCACTTGTTCACCTGTTGATCGGTATGTGTGTCTGTGCGCGTGCACATGTGGGCTCTCATTTTGACTGGTGCATGCGCGTGTGTGTGTGGCCTCTCTTGTTGACTGGTGTGTGTTTTGTTTTTTTGCTGTAGGTCGGCTTTGACCCACATCCTCACATGAGAGTGCCTGGCATGCCTCCCAACCTGCCCGGGATCCCTGGAGGAAAGCCGTGAGTAAAGCCCGTCCCTCATCCCCTCTGTGTGTTTCTACAGGCCTGGGTGTATGTTGGGGGTGTGGCCCTCCTCAGATGAGCATTGACCCCACCCAGTGTACAGGGCCAATAGGAAGTGGGTCCTTGTGAATGGTGGATGTTTACTTCTGACTGTAGGTGGTCTTCCTCAGTCCTGCTCATGAGGTTAGTCAGAGCTGCACAGCCTTGCTGGTGCGCGTGGTTAAACCATCGTGTAACGGCATGTGGATTTATCTGGCAGGCATGTGAGTGTGTTACTTTGCCTGGTCTGTCCTGAACACTGGGCAATTTCACACCGAGCACTTTAAAATCCCTTCAACATTTGCAAATATTTGGCACATTTCTCCTCAGAAATAAAGATGAGTGTTTTAGTCATTATGAGGTGTAAATTTCTGAAGAATCTGCAAAAGAATTTCATTTCTTCAAATAACTGCAGAGAGAGATGCAGTATTTTTAAACGTAGTTATAAAAATGTTTGTAATTCTCTGGTATTAACTGGTATGGCTCCTCCTCCTCCTCCCCCTTCTCCTTCTCCCAGTGCGTACTCCTTCCACGTGAGTGCAGACGGACAGATGCAGCCCGTCCCCTTCCCTCCGGACGCTCTGATTGGCCCAGGGATCCCGCGCCACGCCCGCCAGATCAACACGCTGAGTCACGGAGAGGTGGTTTGTGCCGTCACCATCAGCAACCCCACCCGCCATGTCTACACCGGGGGCAAGGGCTGCGTCAAGGTGTGGGACATCAGTCACCCCGGCAACAAGAGTCCCGTCTCCCAGCTGGACTGCCTGGTGAGCTTCCCCTTCTCTGTCTTTCTACCTCTCCTTCCCCCTCTCCCTATCGCAGTCAGCACATAGGGTCAGTACGTAGACCGTGCTACAGTCAACTCCATCATCGTGACGGCAGTCTGTATTGGAACATGTGTTGGACCATTTGTGTGTACGTGTCGAGAATGCATACATGAGTTTCCTGTGTACTTCTTCATATGTCATATCAGCTTGTGGACTGAGGATGAGCACATGGAAGACTACATTTACACCTATATAAACACATTTACATTGTGTTTATAATGTCAGACTGGGAGTGAGTGGACTGCAGTGATTTGCAGGGGAGAGCAGTGGTGGCTTGTGGAAGGGTCCAGAGAGGAGCATACAGATTGTTTATTTGTGGAGCCTTATTAAGTCCTGCATTTTATTCTGCAAGTGTTTTAGCGTAGCGCTTCCTGTGAGTGCTGGGGGAGGCAGGTATATAGTGATGAAATGTATATACATGTGTTGCTTCCATTCTAAACGCTGCTCCACCTCCCTTTCTTCTGTTTGAACACTCAGAACCGGGATAACTACATCCGCTCCTGCAAGCTCCTGCCAGATGGGTGCACCCTCATCGTGGGCGGGGAGGCCAGCACGCTGTCCATCTGGGACCTGGCCGCTCCCACCCCCCGCATCAAGGCGGAGCTGACCTCCTCCGCCCCCGCCTGCTACGCCCTCGCCATCAGCCCCGACTCCAAGGTGTGCTTCTCCTGCTGCAGCGATGGAAACATCGCCGTGTGGGACCTGCACAACCAGACCCTCGTCAGGTGAGGCCCACCGCCCTCCACACCCGTGGCACGCTATGTGCGTGCATGCGCCTGTGTGTATACGTGTGCGAGTGCTCTAGTCTTCCTGTCCCCTGGAGACGTGAGGATGATATTTTTAGAGCTCTTCCTGTGCGGGTCACTCGGGTGATTGTTTAGAGACTGTCTGGAATCTGACCCCCTCCCTGGCTTTCTGCAGCGTTCCTGGGCCCCACGCGTTAGCCGGGGCTCCCTGACCAGGACGGGTTTGTTTTACCAGCTGCATCCTGGTGTGTTTTCCCTCCACCTGGGAAGAGTTTACATAACATAAGCACACTTCATGTAATACCCAGCTCTGTGTATCCAAACGCTTAGCCAGACATTGCAGCACAGAACAAAGACGGAGCCCTTTATGCAGCGTCCAACACTAACAACGCAACTGCATTTACTTCCAGCTCACTCAGGAAATCTTTATTCAGGCCCTGTTTATTTTCCCAGGCAGTTCCAGGGGCACACGGACGGGGCCAGCTGTATTGATATTTCCAATGACGGCACCAAGCTGTGGACAGGAGGCCTGGACAACACCGTCAGGTCCTGGGACCTGAGGGAGGGCCGGCAGCTCCAGCAGCACGACTTCACCTCACAGGTAGAGCTCCTCGCCCACTACCCACACACTAGTGCCACCCACAGTAACACGCTGCACATGCTTAAACATGCCCACTCCTCACACCCAGCACTTACTCAGCACACCTTCCTGTCCTCTACACATGCTGATACACACCCAGAAGAAAGCAGCCATCTTTCTTCCAGCATAAAATGTAACCTCTTCCAGCATGAAATGCCCTGTAACCTGACCTGGTGCTGGTGCTCTGTGGGTAATATCATTAGTGTGATGGGAGACACTTTGTGACCTCCATTATGATATCACAGGCAGAAGAAGCTGAATGATGTCATCTCTGTGGCACAGTAATGATTGTTGTCGTGATGGACCAATGATTTGGAATGGTCGAATTTTTTCCTCTCAGTGGTCTAACCCTTTTGTTTGTTGTTCTGTTGGAATATGATATGCAGTAAATTGATGCTGACGTGCACTCCATGGTGGAATGGTTGTGATCAGAGGGGCAGGATATCTGAATGAAGCTCTCCTCCCTGTTTCAGATCTTCTCTCTGGGTTACTGTCCCACTGGAGAGTGGCTGGCGGTTGGCATGGAGAGCAGTAATGTGGAGGTGCTACATGTCACCAAACCGGACAAATACCAGCTGCATCTTCACGAGAGCTGTGTGCTGTCTCTGCAGTTTGCATACTGTGGTAAGAGCCAGTTGTAGCTTCCCTTCACAGTTCAGGCCTGTACATTCCTCCCCAATCGGTACAGTTTGCCATAGGAATTGTGTCCTATACTGGATTTCCAATGGTGTATACAGCCCAGCTAATATAGACCTGCTTACAGCTATATACAAGCCCAGTAAACAAAGTGATGTTTCTTTTAATTCTGCAGGTAAATGGTTTGTGAGCACAGGGAAGGACAACTTGCTGAATGCCTGGAGAACACCTTATGGAGCCAGCATATTCCAGGTAAGATGCAGGATTCTATGTTAAGATTTTTTAGGATGTTTTTAAAATGACACTGCAATTCACATGCATATTAGCAATAACAGGTAAATTCAGGTTCAGGTAAATATTGCAGGTGTTTTTCATCCATTTCCTCTCTGTCTTCCAGTCAAAGGAGTCGTCCTCCGTGCTGAGCTGTGACATCTCCGTGGATGATAAGTACATTGTCACCGGCTCTGGGGACAAGAAGGCCACTGTCTATGAAGTTATCTACTGAATACCAAAGTCTTTTTTCCAGATCTATTTTTGTTACACATCTGAACTGACATGAAGTCAGAAAACTCAAAACTCACCTGTCCTCTGTCAGGTGATCCAGTCACACCAGTCCGCTCTGACAGGTGATCCAGTTGCACCTGTCCATTCTGTCAGGTGATTTGAATTCTCAGATCTGTTCCAGTTCCGGGGGGGGCAGGTGGATGGATGTCTTGGAGAGATTGTGAAAAGAAGCGGGTTTGTAATGTTTTTAGACCAAGAATGCATTGCGTCTCAGTGACCTCAGTCCTTACTGTCACATTTTGACCCCTGACCTCTGACCTCTTGTGATGTGTCCCTATCTACATGCTTTTGCCACCTTGTGACATTACCTTTTTTGATGTTCAAGCAAATGTACAAATTGTATATATTTGGTTATTACAGTAAATGCTTTAGCAACATTTGGTATGTCTTTTAAAATAACATAGCAAGGGTAACATTTGGTCCTAAATACTGTCTAATATAATTTGATGGATTCGTCTACACAATAAATGTTTTTTTTTCTAACAAAATGTTCTTGATGTCAGATTTCGATTACGATTGTGGTTGTAATATACATAACACTGCACTACAAACACAGAACTGCTATATCAGTAAGCCTGTGTTGTAAGCCATTATACCGTCCATTTTACAGGGGATGGATTATAGTATGCCCCCCAATAATGGACCAGACAACATTGTTTTAGCATGGAAGTGATGCACCTGTTTGTGACACAGCAACACGAGTGTGTGTGGGGGGTAGGAGAGCATGGTCCCTGTTCCAGAGTGCAATGTTGGAAGACTGGGAACAAATCTACTATTCCTCTGCCTGCCAGCTTTGGTTAGGCAGCCCCTGTTCCTCAGTGTTCAGATTTAATTGGAACTCAGGGCATTTTGGGGATGTTTGGACAGCAGCGGTTGTACACTCAGGCGGTCGAGCTGGTTAATTACTAGGACCCCGCCAATGCTCTGTGCTGCCCACTGCAGAATGATGGAGGAATGGACATGACATTGTGACTACGTGACCCTCACATGCAGCAATTGAGGGGGACCCCTGTCCCTAAGTGTCATTTTGATGTTGATTTCACTGTGATGAAAGTGTGTAGAATGGGTAAGGACGGCTTCATTACACTTCATGGTCTTTAAAAACTCCTGAGATGTTTCTTTGACATATCAACATATTAGTGCAAGGAGAAATTTCCTCACCCAACAAAATGTAACCTAAATGGCTTAATTCTCTGCTTCATAATTTTCTGAAACGGCGCATACAGTGTGGTTAGTTTGGGGAATGGTGAAAACAAGGATATTTCCTAATGGAAACGTTGCCATGCCAGCCTGCCCTTTTCAGTTGTCAGAGAGCACTTTTGTCCTCTTTGAAGTCTGTCATTTTGCATTTATTCACTTCTTAAATTTCCTGTCATAACCATGTCTAGGCTACACACTAAAAAAGATTGTTCGAAGAGTGTCCAATCAGGAGATGACTGAAAATGTTTTCATGGCTGATTGGGACACTGTAACTGCGGGCTGCTGTGATTCCAGAACAATGGATGACCTCCATGAGCTCCGGTCATGTAGAATGGAAATTTTTGATAAGTCATTAGGAAATGGTCTGTGGTTGGCCAAGCCTTCCTCTGCTTGATGAAGCTATGATGCCAGTACAGGTGGTAAAGGTTAAGATCCCCACTGATCTGCAGTGAAGAGGTGGCTGAAAACTACAGGTATTCTCCCACAGACAATCATCCAACTTGCACCTCTCTGAAAATAACACTACCATGCTACCCAACAGCACTCTGCAAGTTATTGATATTAAGTCCACACCATTCATACAGGATATAATGAATTTTATTGTTTCATCAAAACAAATAGGTTACAATGTCAGGACCAGTAATTCTGGGTAAATTACTGTGATCACAAAATTTTCTTGTGCACTTCAAAAGGATTGTTTCAGGAGCAAAATTCCAATTTCATTTTCCAGTTAGCCATTTCAGAGAGAAAAGGTGTGAAGGCTTCACTGAGGGAGTGTAATGCGTTCTGTATCCATCCAATAGATCAGACTCAGGCGGGTCCTCAGATGTCTCCATTTTGGTGTCGTAACCACCGGTTTAAAGATGACTTAAAGATGGACTCCCAGGCAAGCGGAAAGAAAAGATTTCATGGCAGAATTTTCAGGCAGTTGTTGCAATTAATTAAAATTGTTGCAGGGTGCAGTCATGCATCACCTGTCCTCCCCATCCTCCAACCACATGCAGCTCCTGCCACACGCTAGCTTCCTGAGAGAACTGCAGGGCAAGAGAAGACAGACTGCAAGAAATTACATCAATATACACTGTGAGGGAAAACACTACGGGCTCAGGGGAAAGGGAGAATAGCAGAGGGAGAGAGAACAAGAGAATGTTTAAGAAATGGGATGATGAAGAAAAATGAAAGAATTCTTCTAGGAGAGGGAAATGTGGCAACTTTGGAGGTGTGGTATGTGTCAGAGAGCCACAGCATGAGGGACAGTGGGTAGGAAGCATCCCATAAATGGACTTTATTTATGCGTGTGTTTTGAATGTTTTTATGTATATATTTGCATATCTGTTTGTTTATACTTTTTGATGTTTAATAGTTTAAGTATGTATATTTAGCTAAGGCACATTTTTACACCTGTGTGGCCATGCTAAGAATGCATTTTTTATTTGAATTTCAGTCAGCAATTCTCGACAGTTTCTCGATGAATGAGCACACATTACAGTCAATCCACACATTTCTCTGTGTTTGACTTTGATCAAAGTACTTTCAGGAAACACTGTTTGACAAGTTGTGTATGTATTCTTACTACATGCTTACCAGTTTCAGGCTTCTGTAACTGCACCACAGCACAGTTGGATACAGGTTTGGCCTCAATGTTTTGCAGCTTTTTTGATTGATATTATAATTTTTTGATTATAATAAAACACTGTAGTATTATTCCATTAATTCATATTTAGGCAGACTACAGAGAGAAAAAATATTTCCTTGTAATATCCACAGATTTAGTAAATTCATTCTAGATCATAAAAAGTGAAAGTTTGTTTCACAGAAGGAAACCTCTCTGTGGTGAAATGTATGGCTGGATCAGCTGCCGGCCCATCCCTCTGTCGCTCACAGGAGATAACTCCGCGCCATATGAGCCAAGTTGATTTTTTTCCCTCTTTTCCAAATCCCTAAGCTGCAAGTCAAGCTGAAAATTAGTCCGCTATACATTCCTGGCTCTGAATGGCAGCAAAATCAATCCCTCTGGCTTAATCTTTCAACATATATTTACTCAGTGGATCAACAGATTATGTAAACCACATGACGTCGCGGTTAAAAAACGCCCGCCTCCCTGTTTGGCTTTAGCTGAACCGCTGATCAGTTTGTTTGTGGACCCATCAGAGATGATCTATGAGCAGTGCCTAGATGAGAGAGAGGGAGAGCGAGGGAGGGAGGGGGGAGGGAGAGAGAGTGACATTTCTTCGCTCTGCAGGGAGAAGGTTTGAATTTGTCTGTCACATGCACTGCGCTAAGTGGCCTGTTTTCAAATATTCTGTGCTTCAGATCCTTCAGCAAATTAAATGTCATTGTCACAAAGTCATACGATGTTATGAAGAAAATGAAGAACAACAAGAAGTTGACACAGAAAAAAGGAAACGGTGAAAGAAATGATGAAGTGTCTGACCTCTCACAGCCCAGGAAGCAGATTAACCGTCCGTCACTGATGTGGGCAATTCCAGAGGAAATGGAGACAGAGATGATGGCCTACACGCAGTCAGGGACACGCCAGGCTCCTCCTCTCCCCCCAGCTTGAATATATCACTACCCTGTACATAAAACGACGCTATTTATTCAATTTATCTATGATATTTTATTTTATATCTTTTATATTTAATTAAAGAGCAAAACCCAAAGACATTTTATAAAACAAAACTCCATCACTGTAACTCTTCACCTTCAACAGTTTAAACTGAAAGCATTACAGACAGCACATCCTCCTTTCTGACAGACATTCTGTCATAACAAAACAAAACAAAAAAACGAAAAGTAGTTCCCTAATCAGGAATTTCATAGAAAACCTCTGTTGGATGCAGTCAAACTCTGCATATGCTCCATATTGTTGTGATATTATAGACTTCACCAGAGTATATGCTTAGAAGCAGTGAGAAAGGTCAGTGAGAGATAGTGCTGTTTGGTTTTGCATACGTCTGTTGGGTTAATTCAAGGGTCCCGATGAGATATCAATACATCCACTAGGCTCACCAAAAAGTGCCAATTGGATATAAATAACTACCAGCCTATTAAGAGAGTACTGATTGGTTTTAGGGTCCCATTTTTTCTGGCACAGAAAGCACAAAGAGCGCATGGGAAAGTGAAGCAACACATTGGCATGCATTATACATCATCATTAGATATTCCGCTTGAGCTGGTAATGGAAACGCTGCTTAATGGAGCACAGCTCTATTTCAGACAAAAGGAAAAAAAATCAGCCAATGACACAAAGCACAAAATAGTCAGGAGAGCAATAAAGATAGCCATGCATATCCATCAGCCTCACCATTCGGCTCTGACACTTACACACTCACCTTATTCTCAGTGTGCAGTGAGGACACATACACACACAGGCCTGATTCTCACATTGTGTTGTTTCAGCTTACTTCTGATGCTATTTTGCTCTTGAAGGCTCTGACACAGGCTCTGACAGAAGTCTCTGTTACTACTACTACTACTACTACTACTACTACTAATAATAATAATAATAATAATAATAATAATTTGTAACACGCTTATCTTAGAAATCTTAAAGTGAAAATTGCAGTTATGCACTTTTAATTAATTATAGCTAGTTATTACCTGAGGAAAGGGTATAGCAGAGTTTGTCTTGGGATTTGACCCCATGACCCTCTGGCACAAGGGCCAATACTCCAATGCTGCCCTCCAAATTCTGTCTCAATCATTAGCATATACGATATATACTGACACACGCAGTGCCTGCATACACACATGCTCTCTCCCTGATTTACACACACACACACAAACACACACACACACAGGAAAACATCACCACCAACCATTGCAATAGAAACAGTTTATATGGATTATATGGCTGCATTATACATCATTAAAATGCAACGCTGATATTTTCTCCTACTTAAATGTTAGTACCTATGTTACAGAGGGGTTCAATATTTCCAGACTGAGAAAAATCTAAGCAAGGTTATAATATGTTCTATTGCTATGCTGTACAGATTCCAAACTCAGCGGTACACAATATAATCTTGCGTCTTATTGATGTTGATGAAATATCAGCAGAGTATTTATTAATGATCCATAATTGCATAATTGTTTGCTTTATTAAGCATTTACAATTATTTGTTCCTGTTTTCAGTATGGACCTGAAGACTGTTTGAATTAACAGAATCAGATGCAACACTTCTCTTCTGTGCCTGTGTGTGTAAACTGTGTCCTGACATGATCCCAAAGGTGTGAGCTCTTCTCCCAGCCCGAGCTCTCAGTGTTTAAATACCACATCCAAGAAAATAACCCCATCAAAACAGCTCACCAAATCCACACACAATAACTAGCTCTAATGATGTACAGAAGACATGGAGGATTATCCAGAAAGATTAGTAAAGATTTCCAAAAAAAAAAGTCACCCAGATTTGATTTTAAAGAGCACACAAACAGAACAGCAAATACAACACAATGCCAGACGGTAACAAACAAACAGCAGGACTCCTTAAAGGAGCGTAAATACTGTAATGGTATTAATGGCATTTGAGCCCACCTGCGGGGGATACGCCATGAGGTGATTATTGATGTCCATGTGGAAGGTATCTAACAGGAACACCTGCTACAGCTCTACTCCCAACATGGGCTGCAGCCCACAGATATGAATATTCCTGTCATGTAAACACTAAAAATAATCAGCTTCTGGCATTCTGTAAGCTTTATTAATCCACAGATTGTGCATTAAATATTTAAAGCGTGGGAGGGTTATTTGCGTCGATGGTGATAAAAGGCTTTGAGGCCCACGGTGGCCTCACTAAGCTCTGTTTTGTGGGAGAGT
Organism: Megalops cyprinoides; assembly: GCF_013368585.1. Lineage (NCBI taxonomy): Eukaryota > Metazoa > Chordata > Actinopteri > Elopiformes > Megalopidae > Megalops > Megalops cyprinoides. Next base: position 25,524,641 of record NC_050586.1, read on the forward strand.
TTATGAAAGGATCTCCTCTGTTTTAAGATTTACAGCAGGTCCTGCTTTGTTATGAAAAGACTGCCATATACCCACGGTTTCAGCATCCACACACAGATCCCCACTCCTTTAGTTTCACTTAAGAGAGGGGGAGGGGAAATAGTGAGAAGGAGAGAATTATACTGACTCCACACTCCAACTCACTCACACACACACACACACACACACACAGAAATATGCCTGCACAATCTCTTTCCTGGAGTGGTGGTCAGATGGTTGTACTCTTTTCTGGGCTGGAAGTCAGATACTTGTTCTGTCCACTTGTACAGAAGAGAAGCAGGAGGTTGGGGGATTCAGGGGCCTGCTGGGTGAGGTGGAGGCTGACAGCCACATATAGGGGGACACAGTGGGCTGGGGACCATCCTGATGGCACCTGGAGGACAGGGACGTCTCATAATTTCTGCATATGGCCGCATCCTCACTGCTGCCGAGGTAAGGCAGGTTGAGCTGATGAACCGACTCTGCTGTTTCCGGAGGAAAGTTAGGTGCGAGGTAGCCTGCGATCAGAGAGCAGCAATGGCACAGCGGGAGGGCAGGGCCGATGGAGGAGGGAAGCAGAAGACACTGATACACTCTCAGCACAGGGAGACATCCCGCTATTGTCGACCTATACAAACACGCCTGTGAATCTGTGTTTGTTAAAAAACTTGTTGATTAGATTAGAGAGGAGTGTTAACAGACCAACAACTAAATATTATCTAGTGGAGTTATCCTCATATGTATTTAGATATATTTACATAAGTTAAACCATGTCTGCAGCTGGTAGCGGAGGCCCCAAGATGTAGCGGCTGCACCATCTGCTGTTTCCTCCTTTTCCCTCTCCTTTCTTGACTCAATGATCTCCTCTCAACCTGGCTGTTTATTCCAGCTGCAACCCCCCCAGGAGCAACCTCCCTCAATCAGACAGCCAGTCATTAGTAAAGCAGCAGGTTACAAATTAGCAAATAAAAACAGGATTGTTCCCTGCACTGGGAATTGGTGGCTGTGTGTCTCATCTTGGCTCCTACAAGAGCACAAAGCACGCCATTGACAATTATGATAAACTGGCAGCTCCCTGCTTTCAAATGTCAAAAAGAGTCATTGTGTAGATCACTGGGGAAGAAGGGGGGGGGGGGGGGGTACAGAAAAAAAGAGCTTAATTCAAGATTTTCATTAATTTGTATAATGTTATTCTTTTCTTCTTCCCCCTCGTTAGAATAGTGCATGTATAATTAAACTAATCAAGGTTGCCAGTGAGAATTATGTCGTTATTAATGGTTCTAAAACTCCACCGCGCCGTCACTGGATCTGGGCAGCAGCCGGCGCGTTTAGCCTCATTTCAGATAAGCAGCTAATCGCGCTTTTCAAAGTCTCTAAAAAGAGGAGTGAAGCAATTCAGTTTTAATCCGTATCTCTGCAGAGCAGAATGCGTGCTCCCCGCCAGCGCGACGAGGCCTCGCAGGAATGCGTCATTACGGAACAGGTGGGATGGAGGAACACGCTCGATAAACAATAACGCGATCTGCGCGGCGGATGACGTCACGATTTTTATCGTCGGGCGCTCGTGGTGGGAACCGGCGTCTCTAATCCCGGGTTTCGCCGTGCGGAAGTGGCGGGAAAGAAACTGCCTGTGGCTTAGTTTTAAACCCAACTTTAAGTTAAAGAAAAAAAGGAAATCATTCAGTTTGAAAAAAAAAAAAACACATCAAAGCCTTCTTGTCGAGGTTTAGTCTGACACACATGCAATTTAGTGATTAAACTGTAAACCGCCTGAGGGACCATAAACTCATTATCAGCGTGCTATATATTGCATATGTAAATAAGACGCATCCTAATCTTGGAAATGGGGGGGGGGGGGGTATTAGTCACACATCTTATAATATGATGTGGCTTTTAACCTAACAATTACTAATTATTTCAATCCTCATACATATTTGCAGTTTGTTTTCATAACTTGTAAATGTGTGCTGGAATTTATTAGACGCAAACACAGCTGGTAGCACGGAATTTCCCATGGGAGGAAAGATGAGGTTTGAAATGTATTCACAGTCAAAATAAATCAGGTTTTGAATCCCCTGAAAAGACAGCTGCATCCTGTATGTTTTTGCACCTGTCTGCCTCAGCTCTGCCTCCACTCGGTAACGACGAGCATCGCTGGCTCCATGCAAGCCCCTGCCTGTCCCCAAACCTGTGTGTGTGTGTGTGTGTGTGTGTGTGTGTGTGTGTGTGTTTTGATAGTAAGATACGTGCACATTTTGGATATGCGACTCAGACTCAGTGCAAAACCATAAATTATCTTTCACTGGAAATATAAATATATCAGATTGACTGATCGGTATGGTATCAGGATGTTATACTATATAATTATTATTGCAACAGAAAACAGGAAAAAAAATACATTTATAAAACTCCCCATGTGAATAACTAAGTTTAACCAAGGAGGACTAACATGGTGAATTATGATCAAACTGAAACTCATGAAGACTGGCTACTCCTGATCTGTGGCTGCAGGGGACATTTCTCCTATTCCACAGTCACTGCAAGTGCCCCCCATTGGGAAATACACACAATTTGGGGAGGAGGATAAATTGTCAGAGTAGCCTACACCAGAGAATAATAGGGCAATCATTCCCTCCAATCAGCTGAAAGAATTAATTCTCCAGGCCTGCCAAGGTAATGCTCTGATTGGCCCTTGGGGAAGAATAAGTCATGATTGGTCTGACGGTATGAGCACTATGTGCAGTACTTACATCTACCTCCTGGTCAGAGTTCTTATGGCCTAGGGGCCTGCATGCCTGAGGGCTTTCTGGGGTACACAGAACATGACAGTGTGATGGGAGAGAGATAATGAGAGATCCAGTCCTAATCATAACCCTAAACCACAACTTTAACCCTAACCCTAAAATTAATCATGGCCCTAACCATAAGTATGGTCAGCCCTATCCCTAACTCATGCCCTAACCCCTAATCTTAACTCTGAACCCTAACCCTAAACATCTCCACTGAGTTAAAATCCTCTACACCATCATACACCAGATACAATAACATCCTTCCATACTCCACTAGATACCAAACACCAGACACAAGCATCACCATACACTATATATTACAATATTCAATCACATAACACAATACATACCACACAAAGAGATGGCACAATACACTACACACACTAACACACAATAAAAACAACACACCCCATAACATTGCACAAGATATACAAAATCCACTGTCACACACCACTCTATTCAGCCTCATGCACCACCATAACACTGCACACAGTATTCATACTATCACACACCTCCATCCATCAGAACCCACATTACACCATATAACAGCATGATTACACAAATACACCTTCATTCACCACCTCACAGCGTATACACAAATTGCATTAATTATTAACACGCACACACAGGCACACACACACACACCAACAGCATGGCCTCACAAATACATACACACACACACACACACACACACACACACGCACACACGCACACACACAAACACACACACACACACACACATAAACCCCCCTACAGAGAACCCTCACATATACACACCCACATAAACACCCCTCAGCCAGGCCATATAAACCAACTGTATCTCCTGTGAGAAGGGAAAGGTGTTGGCCATAGCTGTAGAGGATGCCTGAGAAGCCCTTTAAAAGCCCTCATTAATCTGAGTGATGATCATCTCATGGACTCTCCTACGACATAAAGCTCAACTCATGTCCTCATTCCTCGTGCACTACACAGCTAACTTATCATTATATTCCTGTGAGGTAATGCATTTATTTACATGGCTGTGTTTTTATTTCAGGTTTGGGGGATCCTGCAGTGTGACCCCATGTCTCTCGGGGGCATCTCCTGGTCACTCAGAGGGAGAATTACCTGTGCTGAAGTCACAGGTCATAATCAGCCGTGGATTTAACAGCATTTAAATCATTAATGATTTTCTGTCATGAATAATGAATAAGAGGGATCAGCTGCGAGGTCACCTGAGGCTCTGAGGTATCCACACACACACACACACACGCACGCATGCACACGCACACACACACACACACACACACACACACACGGTCACATGCATGCATGCATACACATTTGCTTGAGCAAGGCCCTTTTCAGAAATGCTTCAATAATTATCTAGCTGAATATGTATGGATAATCCGCCAAACTGTAAGATAACCTGATCTAAAAACAGATATCTGCTTAATAAAGATATAATAATGATATCTGCCGTGACACAAGCGGCAGGAAAAACACTGAAGCACAAAATTTAGCCATTTCCCCCACAGCTTTCCTCCCTTCCCGCTAAACGTGAGCATTCCAAATGCACGTGCAAATGTACGCTTATCACTATGATGAATCCTACAAATAACGGTGGTTACTCCGACTACAATCATGATGCATAACCGTTTTTTACATTTCAGAATTTAAATACGTGCATGAGTTTGCTTTTATGGGATCGCATACTATGGACGTACCTGTCCTGCACGAGGACACCTTCCACCAGCAGCTCGGGTCTTCGCATCGCTCTTGCAATCATAGATGTGGCTGTGCGTGGGAGGATTTCTCTGCTAGGGGTGACCTCTAGTGTAAAACAATGGCATTTAACTGCTCGATCAGGCCAGGAAGTCAGAGAAACCCGAGCAGGAATGCTTTTACCAGATGCAAACAATTGCAAGCACAGGAGAACGCTAGTTTAGGCAGCACAGCATGATTCATGAATCTAATCACCTTGAAGAGACAGTAAATCTAATTTAATTTTCAAACAAATAGTTGATACACTGTGTTGAACGAGTCAATTGAGAAATAATACATTTTTGGCAAAGGATTATAATTTCAGACAGGAAATAGAACTGGGAGGAAGGAATTATTATTCAAGCAATATAAATATAGTATGTGTGCCTCTGTGATTGCATGAAGGTTTTGTTTGCATCCACACAAACGCACGCTAATGTGTAAACACCAGTATCGCATCTGCTCCACCACTGTCACGGTAAACAGTGCCCCTGGTGACAGACCTCTGAACACCTGAGCGCCAATACCTGTCAGAACGGATCTTTCTGCGGAGCCAATAAAGGATCCGAGTAGCCCGGCAGTCTGGACGACCGCACACGTGTCCAAATAGACTTCGTTAGATTTTACATATGAACAGAAATCCTAAACGAAATTATTTTAGGGAGCAAACTAACTCGAAACTCAACGTATGAATCTTAGTTATAACAACACTTAAGTAGCAAACAGGGGGTGCATAAGGTAATGTCAGACGATGTCAAAAAAACACTACCCTATTAAAAAAACCCCAATAAAGTCCGTGCTATCATGACAGCGTAAACCTGATGCGTTAATCCGTGTCCCCACAGTTCATTTCGTCCCTGAATCCGATGTCTTTTTTTTCTTTTTTGCACCTGCTTAAACAGGCGCGAGTTATTAAGATTCAGTGGCTGTTCGCGTGCCCCGGCTCAATATTGATGCTGCCCGTTTCTCGCTTCATTAAAATGCTGCGCGCGTGTTGTGTTCCTCCTATATCCTCTCAAATTAAACTTTCATGGCCTCTCTAGTTTTTCACATTTTTCGCTTAACAAGCCTCGAGAAATTCATTTCGCGGCGCCGGCGTGCGGAGAAATCCGCTGATAAGCCGCAGAAAGCAGCAGGTAAATTAATAGGCGGCGAGACGCGCCCTGGGAGCACGCCCCACTGCCTTCCCAATCCCCGCGAGGACCCGCTGATTTGTGTTAAGATGGGGGCAGCTCTCGGGCCGTCAGGAGTCAGCGCTTTGTAACAGCTGCCAATACTCTTTTTTATACCTGAGAGAGCAACTTCATTCTTTATTATTGCTGGAGAATCAATACTGCCTTTGCCCTCACAAAATGCTATACAAGCGTTATTGGCATTTCACTTGGCAGCGAAGGGTATCAGCATCAATCTGGCTCCGTGCACCGCTCTGTGCTTTCTCTCTCTCTCCCACCCTCTCCCCCGCCCACACGCTCTCTCCCTCCCTCCACTGTCTCTTCCTCTCTCTCTTCCTCCGCTTTGTCTCTCCCTCTAACCTCACCTCCTCTCTCTCTCTCTCTCTCTCTCTCTCTCTGCGGTCTAATATCTGCATTCTGTCCTTGCATTTCTTGTGGTTCTGAGAGATTCCCCCCCACATTAAATACACTTCATGTCTTATTTTCCTCCAGTCCCTCTCAATCACCTCAATCACCCACAGTGTAGTGAAACTAAATACAAGCTCCATCTAAATTATTAAATTGCTAATAGCCATACATTTGGCACACAGCAGCATTTAAATCCAGTTTGTTGTGGGTTTGGAAGGAACAGCCTGGCTGCTCAAAGCAGCAGGTTCATTACCTCTTAGCTCCATCTCACTCTGTCAGAAATCTGTCAACGAAGGCTTATTCTGGAAAGTTTACATTTTGCTGCAGGATAAAATTAATGATTTCTCTGAACACAACATCATGGCGAAGCTTATAAGCATCTTAAATACATTTTTCTGGGGCTTATAAGCAAAGCCATCATGTGATTGACTGAAAATCTCCAGGTCACACAGTTTATACAAAGTAGTAAAGACATTGGTGTTCTATTGATATTGATGTTGTAAGAGAAGTATCTGATCATCCTGATCATACAATCTTGATGAAGCTTTCATGGAAGTATATTTAAATTAACATCTATTTTATAAAATTTTTCCAGTCACATGGTATAGTAGCTTATAAATTTAATGGGTCAAATTAAATAAAATGACAGGAGACGTGAATGACATCATGGTTGGTGATTGTGTTGCTGAGAATGGACAGATGATTATAGAGATGAATATGAAATTGCTTATGCTAAATAACCACACTATGCTGTGACCTTGACAGAGAAAATTATGTCACTGTGATGGCTATGAGGGAACCAATCACAATTTCTCTTTTTCCACAGGCTAGAGAGCTTGAGGCCATAAAACCACATGGTCTCCTACATGCATTTTGGACACATTGGGGATTCCAATGGGCTATGCCTCCCTTAAAGCCAAAAGAGCCAATCACACTCCAGGTCTCATGAATTCTTGTACTTCATTAAACACTGAAAATACAGCCTGTTCTGACCTTGCAGGGCAGCCTCAGTTCGCTTACAGAAGAATAATGGCTGTGATTAAAGGAAAGGTCAGAGGTCAGGCCAGGCTTGAGTCAGGTCTCCTTATGTCATCTGCTCCCACAGTAAAATTCAGAAAAGCTCACCAGTGGGACTGGCTCATCAATTGCATCATTACACAGAGCCCAGGGGTACACAACATGTAGCATGATGCCCAAAGGCAGGCAGTTCTCTCCCTTTGGATGCACATACAGACACACTCGCACAACCACAAGCACACACATGCTCGTGGACACACACATTGTTGAGTACTATATTTGGATGTTTTTTTTATTTTTGATTTTGATAGATTTTTATTTTTATTTAAATGTTATGCACAGTATGGTGACCAGCCCGTAAGTGCCTATAATACACTTACACAGAAGTACATTCATCTGCACTATGTGTTTATATACATCAAATTTGAATTGACAATGACCCATACAATATAATATAATTAGAGATTCTTCAGACAGCGTACACAGCACCGCCGTGTCTCCTGTGAGGCCCAACATTGCAGAGGCATGCTCCTGCTGGACCTGGAGCCCTTATTTACATGGGAGGGGAGTATGTGGAGGGGGGGGGGGGGATCATTGATCTGAGAGCCATGGCTGTGTGATTCACTGTGAGGGAGACACAGGGGCCGTGGGGATTTGGTGTCCCCAGGTCTCACTGCATGAATGTGATTATCGAGCGGAGCAGAGAATGACATGCTACACTAATCAGAAAAACCATCATGGGATGTTTAGAGCTGTGATTAAAGATGGCTTGGAAATACAGCACTGCCTTTAATCCTCCACCCATTAGTTAACTCTGGAAATGTCAGCGTTGATGGGTATTTTAAAAGAAGAAAAAAAATTCAGTCATTATGCAGTAATGAAAAACCTTCATACACATTCATCTTTTATCAAATCATATTCAGCTGTCAAATCATACGTCAAAACAGAACAAAGTGAAGGAGAGGAATAAGAGAATAAGGTCATGGACAGAAGCAGCAGACAGGCAGGCAGACAAACAGGCTTCCGCTGCTCTCGCTCTCAGGCTCTTTTATCCCATCAGTCTTTTTCTCTCTGTTTCCCTTACTCTCTGTCTGCATACTGATCCGAAATCATTGAACCCAGCTCAAACTGTAACTGCACTGATTTTGAGAGAGATAAGCAGTCACTGACCCAGGATCAGTGGGGGCCATGCCACTAGCAGGGACAAGTCTTTACATCCTGCACCACTTCAAGACTCCTGCAGGTTACTGTAAGTAGAGCAAAGAGCAAGATAGGGCAATCTCTTCAAAGTTTCATCCAATCACCCAATTCCCGTCTACATTCTGTCCAATCACACAACGTGCGCTTCTTCAACACGGAGAACCATTCCGCGGCGACTGAGGCAGAAGAAGTTGATTGGTTGGTATAGACTATGTGCTGATGAACAAGGTTCCTATACACAGACCCCTATCTGCTGCACGACGGGGGACACAATAATGTTGCATGTGACCACATAATTTTTAAAAATTTTTTAAATTATTTTTTATGAGTGTCATTGTGGACCAGCCATGTGCCAGTGACAGCAGATGTAAATGGCTGAACTCCAAAGCATGAGAGAAGGGAAAGAAAACAAAACCAAACGATTAGCTTTCCTCTAAGAATCTGCCTTGTTTACCAAACCAACACAGTGCAGCAAAAACACAAACAGTGGGACTAAACATGAGGCCTCGTGGAACTCTCCACACACAACCCGGTTAGCGCGAGGCCCACACAAGCCCTGCCCTGGCAAACTGATCAATCGGTTGATTGATTCATCAACTAATTGATTGATTGTGAGCACAGTCACACCGGTGGGTTAGTGGGAGGAGTAACTAGATAGGGGTAAGGACCCTGTGTTGTGGAAGGGGTTGTTTCTGCAACCCCCATGCTTATCACAACCTCTCACACTCAAAATAGCAACATTGCTAACCTAAGTGTGCTTATTGCCCTGGTGAGAGTGCCATGGCTCTCTAGCACATGTAGGATGGGGTGAAAGAGCAGAAACTACTCATGGTAGACCTGCATTCTGACAATCAGGATGCTCAGATTTGGCCTCATGAACATCCCTGGCCTTAGAGACAGTCTATGTAGGCTTCCTAATTTAACACACAACTCCCTGCAACTGTAAAACACCAATAGCATCCTGCTCATTCATATGCAAGTGCGGCTAAGAGCTCTGATCATCTCAGACCAGCAAAACAAACAAAAACACTTAAAATAGTTGTAGCTTTTATCTAAACGTCTCGACCAACGTGACTAAAAAAAAAAAAAAAACGCGTCTGTGATTTATCAGCTGAAAAAAAGCTAATTGTTGTCCCCTCTTAATCTTTTTGTGTGCTTTTTCCCCAGCTCTCAAGCAGAGTGATTACAGCTCGTTAAAATCTGAATAAAACATCGTTATCCTGGATCATTAGGGCCACTCTGCCTCTCCTGCTCCGTAATTTGTACTTGGGCTGACTAAATGAATGGCCTTTGAGAAATGTTATTCTAATTCCAATTAGGTCTCAAACCTTGGAGATCCGCCAAGTCACAAAACAAAATAGCTGCTAATGTTGCAGCTCCTCTTCCAGCCAGCTGAAAAGCAATTAGGAATTCCTTTTAAATTCCACATCATAAATCGCTCCCTTATTAGCAATTTTAGGCGCAGTAATCCAACCACTGTTTATTTGGAGCCACTAAAGATTTAATGCCAGCTAAAGCCCTCTATTTGACAGTCTTTTGCCAGTCGTAGGCTGAGAGAATTGAATAGCAGATACATTTAAGCTGCACTGGCAATTAATACATTCAAACAATACACACAACAGGGTCATATATTCATCGACATGGTTATAAATTTTTATCTGTGTTACTGGACCAACAAAATGCTCCCACATACTGTAAACAACCTGCACTGCACACTGTACTGAATAGAATGTGATGCGATGTGATCAAAACATCCACTGATGACAGGCAGGATCTTTCCAGACCGGTGAAGAACAGGTTAAGTGAGTGTGCATGTAGGTGTGCGAGTGGTGTGTGAGTACGTGTGTGAGGTGTGTGATGTGAGTATGTGTTCATGTGCATAAACAGCTCAGCAGTTTTATCTGAAGTCATACTGTGATGTTTGAAGGTCCCATGTGGCTCTAATATCTCTCTCTGTGTCAGCCATGTTGACTGTGAGTTTCTATATAAAAGCAACTTTACCTGAACATCCCCACTCTACCTGAGTGAGTACTTTTCTGGTTTGGTACAATAATTCTGATGAAACTTTTCAGCTCAGACTTGCTCTGTCACACACAGCCTCCAGCAAGGAGCAGATTACAGACAGAGGTGCCTGTAGTGAGCAGGTTACAGAGGCTCCTGTATTGAGCAGGTTACAGACAGGCCCCTGTATTGAGTAGGTGGCAGACAGAGGTTCCTGTATGGAGCAGGTTACAGACAGAGGCTCCTGTAATGAGCAGATTGCAGACAGAGGCTCCTATATTGAGCAGGTTACAAACAGAGGCCCCAGGAGCAAGCATGCTGCAGGCAGATGCAGATGGGTGGGGCCAGAGTAAAATATGCGCATTTTAGATGAGTCTCAGTGGCTCGGTAGAGATGTTAGATTGGTGGCAGCCCTCTGACAGTTTGTTATCAGGCCATGTTTGTATGGCAGTGGCAGCCCAGGCAGGAAACATTAAAGTCCTGTGACTTCAGAGACAGAATCAATCAAGCATGTGGCGCAGCTTCTGAAAACTAATTTCCACCTTCAAAGGGTCTGGTTATCACCGCGACAGACACACGTTTCTGTCATCCTCGCTGTCGCAGGTCTGACCAGGCTCCACTGCAACAGCTGAATTTCAATCAGAGCGAGCTGGCTGACATTTAAAGGAAATTCTGATCACAAGCTTACATCACTTGTAATTTAGGAATCTAAATGGATACGCTGGCTTAAGTATTGCGTAATACATAACAAATACAAATGTAATACATATTACATTTCAAATATTGTACAGCAAATATGAATATATGCATCGTAGCCTTCAAAAATCACTCAAACTAGTGTTTGTTTCCTAAAACAAAAGACACAAATTAGTATGAATGTTTAGGGAGAGATATTTATGGGGTTGTAGCTGAGGGTGACAAGAGTCCAAAAATGTGTATGAAAATCCACAAAATAATTCAAACTTCATCTGAGAAAAAATTAACAGTAAAAGACACATTTGTAACACAGACAGGCAGGGAAAAGAAGTTAAGACATTACTTGATAATGTTAATTTAATCATGTTAGCAATATCACATTCATTTCATGTTAACATACCAACAGGTCATATCAATTACATAATATAAATCATTTCCATTTGTGCCTTTAATCTGTACAGAGAGACATTAGATCTCAGACTGACTGTCAGCCTAATGCTTTCCTCTTCGTATAACAATATAAATCTTAATAACTCACCGTAACACAGCTGGAATATGATAATCTGCCACATTCAAAATGCCAGGGAGCCATTATGCAGTGCGACCTTTAGAGCACTATTCAGTCCTCTGGTATATGAAAGTCTATTTGCTCTGACTGATTGGGTATTCTGTCAATCTTAATAGTTTCACTGTGGCTGGAAGCAAACAAATGAAACATTTTATTTGATTCAGAATTCTCCTTAATCCACACAGGAAACATTCGCGCAGTGTTCAGGAGCCAAGTGGTTGGGGGGGGGGGGGGGGGGTAGAGGGGAAATGTGGTAGAGGGGAAACGCCAGCATGGTATTCAGCGAGCTGTATCATAGATAAGACTCAGTAAGGATGAATGAAAATGCAACCTAGACAACTCTACAGGCTCAACCAATCAACAAAGTGATCAACAGAGAAATGAAATAACATTTGATTTGACTTTTAGACAAAGAGACACAGCATGTTTGAGTGCATGTGAAAGAGAAAGAGTGTTGTACGGTGTGCGTTTAACAGTCAGAAGGGAGAAAGCTGTCACAGACACATTGGATACAATGCATAACACCTGTTGTAATAGTTCACAGTTGTCATGATTTAATTGTACAGAATCATAATGTATAGGGAGTGAGGCCCATGTCAGACATTGGGGGCGGGGTAATCAGTAGTAATAAAATGGCAATGCATTTCTATGGTAATCAAAGCATTTTTTGTTTTCAATGTCAATGTCACAGTCACTTGAAAAACTCCCAGTAAATGCTTTACGCATCAAAACACGAAGCTCTGTGTTTTCACCTACCTTTGCGTGAACTTTTACACATACACACACACACACACACACACACAGACACACCGAGGTCTGATGGACAGAAGTAGTAATTTCCAGGGGAAGCACTTTATTCTTCCTTCCCTGGAAGCACATTTGGCCGGCCTTTCACTCCCCTCTCCCCCCAAAGCGCCAACCTGCACACCGACATCATCTCAGGCCGCCTGGCACTGGCAGACAGCTCTGCATTGTCTGAAGTGTGGGGCATGCCCCCCTTTAAATGCTTCCTCACACATGACAGGTGATGAACGGTTTCCGAGTACAGCCCTTCTACGACATTACACTCGGCACAAGAGCAGGAAGTGACGAGCATTAACAGGACAGACACATGCGCACACACACATGCTCACTCTCTCTCTCTCACACACACAAACAGAAGCATGTGGATGTCATTGAAGCAATCCTCCTGTGAAATCTGTTTAACAGATGCATGTTGGTCTCGCTCTAGTAAATCTCCTTTCAAGTGCAGGCTTTTCACCTGAATGCAAGTGCAAAAACAATGTTGGTTTATGTTCTTCTGCCTGTGAGTATGAACATATGTGCCAGTTAAACTGACTGTTCTAAAGAGCAGTTTTGAGGGAGGGGGGGTGGGGGCACAAGGGATATATAACTTCCATGGTTTCTACATGTAACCTGTGCGGTGTCAGAGCCCCATTGTGGATCCCTCTCAAACACACAAGCGAATAATCTCAATAAAAAAGAATCCCCTGGTCTGATGTCGACCACTACTTCAAAAACAAGCTATAAGTCCTTCAAGGCCTTAAGTCAGACCCCATATAGAGACAATAATGAATATTAAAATGAATACATATATTATCAAACATGTACAGTTATTAAAGATAAGAATTAAATAATCACTTTGGTGGAAGAGGCATACTACTTTTGGCTGAATCTTGATATACCAATCCTGGGCTTTTTTACAGCACATAAATCCTCACACACATCAATGTAAAAGGTTGGATGTCACACACAATTGCAACCCATTAGTGATCAGATGGCTTTAGTCTGACAAAATTGCCAAAATGACAAATCTACAATACTGAGGGGAGAGAGAGAGAGAGAGAGAGAGAGAAAGAGGAGAGAGATTGATGTAATTTGAACAAAGACACAGCTCTTGCAGGCATTTAGCCCTAACGCTAGTAAAATCAGCCTGCTAACACGCATGAAATAATATCCATCGTTTCCTGAAGCACACAGAGGTATAACACAAGCAATTAAGCGGTGTGAATATTTAAAAATGTGAAACGCATTTGCAGTAATAATCCCATAACCCAGTTCCGTTGCCACCTGCATTTGAATGTATAAAGAAGTATAATATCTAATTAACTAGAAACACGGCTTTGTCTTTTAATTTGAAAGGCCTTAAACAATCAGCGGTGACACCGTCATTATCACTTACCTCTTTCAGCTCGCGATTGCGGGGAAGAGCCCATCTACTTTCACACTGAAGAGCTGTTAAGGCCACTCCACTCCCAGCCGCTGCAGGAAAATGCAGAAGCATGAAATTATAAGTCAAGGACATGTTGTTTTAAAAAAGTGTGACAAAGATTCAAGACTGAATAGCCACACTTAGCATTCCTGTCTATAAACTTCACAATGGAAGAGGAGGATGGATGAGGAATACTCAACAGGGTAAAATGTTGTACAAGTATAAGCTAAACACAGGGTCATCAATCAGGAGTTTGCTGTGAAACAGAGAATGTGTCAGGGGTGTGTGGGTGTGTGTATATTTTATATTGTCCCTTATGGTGTAAATGAACACTTTTCACAGAATCTATGGTCATGTTGGCTGAAGTAGCATTTTTTGATTTTTGACCCCTGAGTGACTATGAGCCAGTGACTGTTACCAGAGACTCTGGGGCTTAAACCAATTAGTATCATTTTACACCTTGTTTAATGAACATTAAAATATTGTGAAAACACAAAATGCATGATAAATTACTTAATTTAGATATTTAGATAATTTAGAAACAACCCATCTGATTGTTTCAATTTGTTACTATTTACTTTAGCAGTTTTACAACAGGGTTACAACGTAGCATTACAGTACTGTTACAGTGGCTTTAAGGTAGTGTTACAGTAAATTAAAAGCAGCATTACAGCAAATTCATGTCTTTAAAGTGGTGTTGTAGCAGTGTTACAGTTGTGTTAAAACTATGATAATGCAAAAACAAGCTCCATAAACTAGCAGGCATGTTTGTCCTCAGTGAGTTAAACCCACAGCAGTATGGCAGATTCAGAAATGAGGTATTACAGTTTATGACAAAAGATGTTTTGCAACTCCTTTGTCAGGTGGGTGTGGAGTGATCTTTAAGCGGTAAAATAGCACAGTGATTCCCCCTGCTTTCAGTAGAGGGAGGTGTTGGGGGGGGTGGCCTGTGATTGGCTGGGCTGCACATGGCCTGCCTCGGCGGCAGACCCAGTTACCGTGGTGATGGATGGCGCCTATGCCACGAGGAGGGCAGTAATCTGGTAATGGTGCCATGGTGATATACGACGGCCAAGACCGCACTCATTGGCTGGCTCAGCAAAAACCCACAGAGAGACTAGAGGGGGATCTATCCATCGGTGCACATTTTTCTAGGGGGATAAATCACACTGCAACACGCAGGGGAAGAGTCAGCTCCCCCGCCCCCCATCCACCCCCCACCCCTGCTCCACCCAGCGCCAATACTAACATTTATTCTACAGCCAGAAGCGCACAGAAACTAGGGCGGGTCAAATTCATATTTTAAAATTAATCTTACCTTAGGGAGCGCTGCTGGTTGCCACAGGGACAGCAGGGAATTATTAATAAATAGATTTTCCATGTTTTTGTTGGCACTGCTCTGACTGTCACGGGAGCCAGCGGGTCACTTTGGCATCCTCTTCCTGTGACCCATCCTCCTCATTATCCCTCCAGTGAAGAGATGATGCATCTGCAGGTAAAAAACACATTCGGATGTTTTTGTGTGCTTAACCTTCAGTCCTTTATATTCAATATATAGTTTCTGGGGTTAATGACCCCAGTCACTGTTGCTTTAAAAATGTTGAGTAAACGAATTGGTTATGTTTAATTATTCCTCTGTGAAGTGGCCTTTGTGAAGTATTAAAACAATGCTCAATGAGCTGCTTAATGAGTTGTGTTTTTATGAGGTGCTAAACTAATGCAGGTCTTATTAGGACAGCAGCTGCCATCCATTAATCATTTATCACTACTTAAAGGCAACATACTACAGTGCCATTTAGATAAATGTAGACAAAAATATATTTTATAAACACAAATCACTAATTCCTGTGGAACGTAAATGCAGCCGTTCTTCAGTGGAGTATTCATGGTGACTGCTATGAGCCTCTAAATTCAATTCCTGTAAAACAGGGTGTTCCTTAAATTCACTCAGTGAGAGAATGAGTGAATTTATGAAAACACACCAAATGCATCGTGCAATAATTATGCCTCTAGACCCTTTGATCGGTGCACTTCTCAGCGTAAAACATATTCCCTTTCACAAAATGCCCTTGATTGAAGGTCTCAGCAAATTAATGCCAAACATCAGTTTATATATAGTGATCTGACATGCCCTATAGTACCCTAAGACAGGGACACGGTGGGCCTACGCCAGAGGGTTAAGGACCGGTTTGTTTTTGATGCAGCAAGACTGAATATCCTGAGCTGCAATAAAGAGCCCTCATTTAATTCCAGGCCTGTGAAGCTGGCAAATCCTCCAACGCTGAGAGAAGCATTACTGTAGCAGGAGGAGATGTACTGCACTGTGTCAGCCAGAGTCTTTTTGATGATCTCACAGACAAACAATTTCAGGGTGAAATAAATGATCTGAGTGAAGCTGGCAGCACGTGTATTATTTAAACCCAGATACACGAGGAGAGGAGTACAGAACTGAGCCACACATTTATCTTGTCTTACAATAACAGTGTCTAATTCCTTTGCCTCTCTTCCGCAGTCCTGTAGGGTTTCCGTGACATGCAGCATGTTCTGATTACTCTTCATCTACCAGGCTGTCTGCTTCAAGGTACAGGGAGGGAATTTAGGCAAAGTTAAATGAAATTAGCGATGAAGCCGTGTACGGCACATATAGAGGTCAGTGAGACTGTGTCAAGGAGCGAGAGCGTGTGGAGCTAGGAGCTGTGTTCTCCAGTCAGAATTCAGGAGCATCGGCGTTTTATGCACACATGAAGCTATCACTGAGTCACTGGATAACATCCACAGTAAAGCAGAGTACTGAATGGCCTTTTTGTACCCACCCTCCAGGACTGCATGCATTTTCCCTGCACGAAAGCTCACGTTTAGGTATAAAATGAGGTTGGACAAAACCATTAATCAATCCAATTTTATTTGGAGTAGAATTGTCTGAGTGACTCACATTTCATATTCCTGCTGTAACAGACTATAACACAAAGGAAAGAGACATGGTGTACTTTACAGTTGCACATATGGAGATAATGTAATAACATAGTAATGTTACCTTATTAAGATGAATATACAGCATAAACAAATTGCACTTGACAGGATAAAAGCCTCAAACTGTAAAAAGCTTCCCCCTCAGTCTTGTTTATGAGCAAACCTCTTTCCTCCAACTCTGGCAGGTAAAACGAGGAAATGAAGCCACACGCAGTTCACGGTTTTCTCAGGTGTTTATGACTGCAGCAGAGGCGAGCAGGAGTCATTTAGCAGAGTAAAACTTTCTGGCTGCCATCCACCGGAGCAGCAAGGCTTTCCCGCTCTGAGCAGGCAGAAATCACAGGCACAGGGGTGGGGGGCTCTCTGGTGGCGGGACCCAGTCCTCAGGCCCCTGAATAATGCAAACGACCCCCCATCTGGGTGAAAATTGCGGCCCAGCGAGGGACGCAGAGCACCGTGTTTTAGAGAGAGGAGTCACAGGTGTGCGCGCTCGTCAGGCCCGGCGCTTTTTCCATTACTGAGAGAGAACGCCTACTGCCTGTGTCGGCGCCTGAGGGCCCAGCAGCAGACACAGAGTCACACCTAAACCAGAACTTTCACAGAGACTTCATATGCTCTGTTGCCCTTCTGACCCAACAGAAGTTTGGGCGGGTCACCATATTACACCATCCCTGCATACTTTTACCAATGCTATTCAGGTTAGGCAGGTTCAGTTTTAACCTGCATCCTATTATAAATCCATTTCCCTCACCACACTGCCCAACATGTTCATGCAGACACGTGCTCAGACTGCTGAGAGCAATTCCTCTTAAAAGGGAATATCTCTTACTGGTGCATCAAAGGTTGCCATCTTCACCTGTAAACCAGGGTTCCAGTGTCCTAGAGTTTGATATACCACTACTACTGACAAAAGAAAAACAGTGTTTCTGCTTTCTGTCATCCTCTTGCCTGCAAAACAATTCAAAACCATGAAAAAAAATCCAATTTTTGCTTTTGTTTCCACTATGGAAGGCAGACACTGTTGAGCCATCCCACGTGTGCTTGTCGGTTTGTTCACACAAAGAGCTGGACTAAAACATTTCAATCAGCATGCCTCTTAATTTGCTGGGACAGGTGACCCTGGCCGTGTGTTGCAGCCCTGAACGTGCTTTGAAAGAGGAGCAGGCCAGTGTGTGAATGCTACAAACCCACGGTGTGATAAGGTCACTGAGAACTTAGATGCATAAAGTTCTGCATGATAGAATGCAGTATTTCAGCATTAAAAGAGTGAAATCTGTTGGGAAAATGGTGTGATCGTTCCCTCCCTCTGCCTGCATGGCTCTGCTCTGGTAGGGAGCATTGCTGACCCTTTGGTGGTGGTGGTGGGGGGGGGGGGGGGGGTTGAGGCTGCAGCCGCCTGTCTCTCACTGAAAGCTGATGAAAATGAGAGGAGCACCTCACAGCACTCGGTCACAGGCACGCCCTGAGAAAGGTGGTGGATGGCACGCAGAGCTGCCCGGGACTCAGGGGGGCAGCACAGATGGACTTCCCAACAACTGCAGCTCCTTTGAAAGAGATAATGAGCATTTACTGGCCTTACATCCCTCTGTCCCCAGCTCCCTCAGCTTGACAAACTCCACAAAGACTTCCTGCTCCAGAGAGACAGTTAGCTAGCAGACATGCTGAAGTGGAGATTACATCAAAGAGCATGCTGTATTTGTGATCAGACAAAGATATTGGGATCAGATTTTTTTCCCCTTTCTTTTTAGGTTTCATTAGATGTGTGGCAGTTTAGTGCACATTACTCATTTATCAAGCTTGTTATTTTGTAGCCATGAGCAAACATGGCATCATGCTGATTGGAGCTTCAGGTCCAGAATCAAATCCCATAATGAGTCCAAACACAGCCATCAGTGATGGGGTGATTATCTTCAGAGAGGAGTAGAAAAGTAGTCATTAGTAAAGAGGGGTTCCCAGAACAGGCCCCTGGGGTACCCCAACATGGCACACAGGGCCTTCCACATGTTCCCCCTACTAAAATAATGAGCTCTATCCAGCGCAGCATCTCAAAAACACAAATTATGACCCAGTGAGCTGTGGTATTGAACTACACAGACCATTTTAATTGCAGAACACAGTGCATCTTCACTTTCAAACATATTTTTCAGGCTTTTAGCTCTCATGATTTTGCAAGGTTGTTGTCTGGGCACTCAATGATTCATAATTAAAAATAGCATTTGTCAGGTAAAAAGTACACAGCTCATTCAGTAAAGAGAAGACTCTTCCAGGAACAAACATAGTTGAGATACTAGCTCACTGGTAACATCAGCTATGTATCTGCCATCCATCACAGTACTCTTTCACATTAGCCTTGTGTTTTTAATATAATTTCCAGTGCATCTCAACATGGACAGATACTCCTGGCTGAAGGAAAACCACTGCAGACATGCTGTCAGGAAACCTTCATCATATAACTACTTCAGACACCTTTAACAAGTGCATAAAAAAATAATTAACTCAGGGGGAAGGAGGGACTCGTGAGAGACAGGGATAATTGCGAACAGGAAGTAGAATACATTAGCCAGATAAACTATCTCCGGCGGCAGGACAGGATTACAAGACAGCGATCTGATTCGCTCTGAGGCAGAGAGGCGCACTAACTCAGTATGGCTGATGCTATGTCATTTGACAACCAACAAATTAAAAGTTAAAGAGAAAGCCTCCCCTAGCACAAAGCACAATTAAACAGCTGGTGTGCATCTCAGGTGGCAAGCACTGCTTCCTCTCAGATTAGACTTTCTTTTAAATGAGCTGCACTCATGCAAGAATACAACAGCCTTTTAGGATCAAACTTCAAAAATACAGCAACTCGGCTGGTACAGGACACTTAAGGCATGTCATGAATATACTGTCTTCTGACCAGCAATGATGATTCTAAATAAGATTATGAATATGGCTGTGGAAAGAATAGATTGTGTAACTGGTAGTGTAGGTATGTGTTGTGCGAAAAACATCCAACCAACAAACCCAAAGTGGCAAGGGGCACACCTCCCTGTTCTAAGACAGCAAAGGTGAACTTACCGACAATGGGGATCTCCTCATGGGCCAGCTGATGCTGGGCTCCACAGCCACTGGAGTCACTGGTTAAGTTTATTTTTATTTTCAAAAACAACAGCACAAAGCCAGCTCCGGCTTCAAAGAACTGGCGGCAAAGAGGTGAATTCGCTCAGCTATACCAAACAGTACAACAAATGACCAGCACTTTGATCATGGTGGGCCCCCCAAAAATACTGTATACTGGCGTCTGTGCTAAAACAGAGCTTGCTAACGATGGAAAATCATTGTAAACAAGCTTCTGACTACTAGTCTCCTCATCCAGAATGCATTAAAACTATAGTCATCAATGTCTCCTGCGAGTTAAAGGTTGCCTCCATGGAACTGCATTTTTCTCTCCTCTTCCGGTCAGCAGTTCACCTTTTAGCTGTGCCTGGAGGGAGGTTGTCTCTAGCTGCATAGTGACACCAGCAACAAGCGCCAAATAAATACCAAACCAAAACGTGCGCCTGCACGAGGAGTGTGTGCATACCTAATCTTTGGATGTATGCATGAATTGCAAATTTGTTTTTGAAAAAAAAGGATATTGGTAGGCTAATGAATACACAAATTCATCAGGCAGCAGTCTTCCAAATTCCAAATATCATGATTACTCCCAGAACCATGGATTTCAAAACAAAAAAATAAGGTCATGGCAGGGGCATTAGTTTTTTGTCATGGATGGCTGTTTTTCTGTTGCACTGGCGATAAAAAGGATTTAGTGTAAAAATGAATAACATTAGTACTGTAGTCAATATATGAAAAAAAAATACAGTGAGGGCAACAAGAAAGAGTAAATGTTCAAAGCACTTTCGTCTTAACAGATACTCAGGCCTCCAGCCCTGTTTCAAGGCCATTGTAGTCTCTCATCCACTGTGTGAGAGTGAATTACAGTGAATTTTCAAGAAATGTTTTTTGACAGGAGAGCTCAGTCAGGCTCTCAAACAATTCTGTGTTGTCCTATTGGGGATTCTGTGGATTTTTGGGTTTTGAATAAAGGAAGCAAGAATAATCAAACCTAAACTAAAGGTGGAAGTAGGATCTGCATTAGCATTTCCTGTGTAGAAATAGCGTGACCATCACTGACAAAATATCACGGTAATCACCGCTCATAATGTGGCATGTAGAGCCGTATACTGAAGCATGACTGAGCTGCCTGTGGGGTGAAAAGTAAACAAACAGCATCCAATTTGCAGACGGCGGGGGGGGGACCGGCCCTCATTGGCAGGACATAAGGAGGGTGTTAAGACGAAGACTCTGCTGGGGGCCAGGGGCATCACAGTACACCACACTTTTACCGGGACCAAGGCTTTTATTTTGAGAGGGGGGTAGAAGTGGGGGTGGGGCACTGATAGAGTCCCCATGCATCACGCTCCCATGAAGGTGAAAATGAAGAGTGCCCCCCCCCGACACCCGCCACCCCTGGGGGCCACATTAGCCAGCAGAGCATGAAGAGCCAGCACCTGAAGCGTTGGGGGTGGGGGGAGGGGGGGTGGTGATAGCAACTGACACGCCAAACAACAAGTCCAGCTCGTTTGCTGGGTGAGGATAACTGCCCCTGATAGCTGTCAGCCTGATGAAGCCAGTAGATTTATAACCCCTTGTTCCGCTGTGCTAACGTGCTAATGGTCGATAGCAACTGATGTCACACAGGCTGCTCTGTCACGGCCACATGCAAAAAGCAGACAGTGACACACATTGTCTGGAAACAAAATCCTGACTGGTTAATAATAGGTTCATATTGAAGGTTAGTAAAAGGGTAGTAGTAAGTTAATACTAAATACAATTTAAGACCTCTAATACTAAAGGTCTACAGATAATATTTAAAAAAACACAAGCAAGAATTTCCTATGTATCCATTGAAATGAATTCATTTCCAATGTTTGCATTTAAATGTATTAATTTCAGTTTTCACTGAAGTGTGTTTCAGTTTTCATTTTGAATTGTAGAGCTCATCCCATGAAAAGGCCTCCGTCACATAAATGCAATGGTGTGTTCAGCATTAGGGTACTCGCCATGCTTGGCTGGATATTCCTGCTGGCAGGGGAGAAGGCTTATTTAGACCTGCAGCACAATCTGTTGTCTGGAGATTCAAATGTTTAAATTTCCTGAATGCAAATCCCAGCTTTGGTGTTCCGAGTGTTAACAGTGGCACACAGGAATCAGAGGTCACATGACCGTCAAATGAGCTGGATTTGGATGACTACAGCACACTACCTGAATGTTTCGGAAAAACAACCCCACCCAAACACCTCTGAAACACGACCCTGTCCGAACACATCAGAAACATAATCCTGCCCAAACATGTAAGAAGCGGGACCCAGGCACTAAACCCAGGGATAAACCTGACACCTATCCCAGTGTTGACTTGTCAGTACTGTGGAGCAGGCTGACCAAACACAGAGTTTAATCTGTTGTCCAACCAGGCGTGAAACACCAAGGGATAACAGGCAGCAACCGCAAGCATTCATCTCCCAGGCAGCGACCGTGAGCGTTCCTCTCCCAGGCGGCGACCGTGAGCGTTCCTCTCCCAGGCGGCGACCGTGAGCGTTCCTCTCCCAGGCGGCGACCGTGATCGTTCCTCTCCCAGGCGGCGACCGTGATCGTTCCTCTCCCAGGCGGCGACCGTGAGCGTTCCTCTCCCAGGCGGCGACCGTGATCGTTCCTCTCCCAGGCGGCGACCGTGAGCGTTCCTCTCCCAGGCGGCGACCGTGAGCGTTCCTCTCCCAGGCGGCGACCGTGAGCGTTCCTCTCCCAGGCAGTGACTGTGAGTGTCCATCAGCTCATCCATGTCCAGCTGTGGCCTGTGATGCATGTGGAAGGATCAAGCATCAAGCTGGCCAGTCCACAATATCAGCATCAGAGTGGAAAAATGTGAAAAAAATAAACACTGGGATTCTTGGGGGAATACATCCCATGATTCCTCTGTTTAACACAGATTTAGGGGGGGCTGCTAAAGCCATTTCATGCTGCGAGGTGTCAGGCATGCTCGTAAATCCAGCACACGAATGCGCGCGACGCGCCATATGAGCTGCACGCGGTCGCGCTGAACCCATCGTCTCCACGCCTTCCAGAACATTCTGTTTCTTTTACGAGAGAACAAGTCTGATGTGGTGCGGTGCGGTTTTGGAGTTCGGGGCTTGCAGCTGTTTGGCAGCGGAGGCCGAGCGGCCATAATGCAGCTCAGCGGGATTGGCGGAGAGCGGCGCGTGAGCCGGTGTGCTCTGGCGTTCAGTGCTGCGCAAATCAGAAACACATTATCCCGATCCCACTCAGCCCGCCGCTAAAACAAGACAGATGGAGAGCCATAAACCGCGTATCATTAATAAATAAATTCCTACATTAGAGGCTTTACAAAGTATGACAACACCACCCCGTCAATTTCTGCAGTCATTATGATTCTGGGATTTGCCACAGTTTGTGTGCGTGCGTGCATGTGTGGGCCTGTCTGTGTGTGTGTGTGTGTGTGTGTGTGTTTGTGTGTGTGTGTGTGTGTGTGTGTATGTGTGTATGTGTGCCCATGGTGACGGAGGGTTATTGGAATCATGATGCTTCCTGCTCATTCTGGTTCTTCACCTTGGGGTTGCATTGGGATGAAAAGACTCCACAGAGTTGAACCCCAGCTCCACCCCCAAAGCAGGTCCATGCTGGCATACCGGACAGGAGCAGTCTGGAAACATCCTGGCTGTCATAGGCAGAGAGACACAGCTGAGCTGTACAATAAAACAAAACCAATGTAAAGAATTACTTTACTTACTTGGAGACTGGTTAGATTTTGCCTTTTGGGGAGGGGTTATTTCCCATGATTCTCTGAGAGGATAAACACATTGATATGACCGGCTGAGAGGCCTCATGCATTGCGTCAGTCAACCCCTTCTGAAGTGGGAGGTTCAGATAACCCACCACAGTCCACACACTCACACAGAAATACACACACACACACACACAAACTAAAATTCAGAGCACTGTCATAAAATTTCAAAAGATCCAGAGTAACCAGAACAGTGATTGTTGCTTTGCATAATAAAAGATAATAGACATGTTTGATGTAGGAGCCATTTACTCATTTTGTACAGTTAATCTGCTCATGAATATTTCTTTTGGAATAATACAGTAGGAAATGTTCTTCCCATGGCACGAATCAGTCACACAATTTTGAGATATTGTTATTTTTACACCATCCCACGTGGCAGGTCTCTCCTTGACTGTTGTATCTGGCATGGCTTCGAGGAGCATATTTTGTTGTGGTGTTGTTTTCTAAGTTGTATTCAAATCATTAGCAAATGTTCAGACTTGGCAGGCAATTTGATAAGCTGCTCAGGATCACCTTTTCCGGCTGTTTCTCTGTGTTTTTCCACGCATGCGTGTAAGACACAGCAATTCCAACATGGTTTTTAAGAAACAATGAAAGTCACTGAGATGCAGCAGAAATGATTTTTTTTCAAACTGATTAAAAACGTTTATGCAACATATATACATATACACATACATATACATATACATATACGTGCACTTATAGAGTGAGGAATTTCTCTCCAGACCTGCTCTGGGGCTGCCCTGGGAGGAGGTGATCACAGTGCTCTCTGGCAAGCATGCTGAATTCCTGCCAGATTAAAGAAAAACACTCCACCAAAGTCCATTAACATGTCATAACAGTCCAATGATCCCTCGTTTCCTTGGATAAATAGACTGTATTCTTTCATTTCATCCAACTCTATAGAGTCACAGCAGGCAGTGCAGGGGAGTGGCAGATAAGTGGGAGGAGTCCTGGCAGGGGGGCAGGGTTTAAGCACACCAGAATAATAAAACATGTAGGTGAATATGATAACCCCATAACCCCATGATCTCATTGCTCTTGGGGGCAGCCAGACAGGGCTCCACCACAGTATTTCCTGCTCTCCTTTGGAGTGGAGGTATGTTGCAAGACCAGCTCATCCACAAGAGGTAAAAAACATGCATTTGGAAACATCCGAGAATGGATTTCTGATTACTTGTATCGTCTCTGAGGTCACCTTACTGTCACGCAGCCTTTAGACAAACAGAGTTCTGCTCCTCAAGTTGTTGTCAATGAAATGCAGACATTAGCTGAATGGGAGCTTAGACATCAAAAAGGCTTGTCTGAAGCCGTCCCATAGCAGAGTACTCACCATGTGCTATATAACCATGCACTGTCTGAGTGAACATGCAGATGCATTCACTCATTTTAATTCCTCATTGGTCACAGCTACTCGAGAGGTCAGGAGTATTGGGACTTACATTTGAGGCTGTTATCTTTAAGTATCTGAATCATTGTTGTCTTAAATGAGGGTGGGATTCTTCCAGCTCTGCCATCCAGCAGTGGAGCATCCCCCAGCTCTAGGCTTGGATGAAGTACACCTGAGCGTGTAATTTGACTCACATAGATGCAATATTTGCCGGATTCAGCAATGCATCTGTAATATCCTCTCGCTCCTCTGATCAGTGATGTACCTGTAACATCCTCTCTCCTCTGATCTGCAATGCCCCTCTAATGTCTCTTGCGCCTCTAATCAGTGCCATACCTGTAATGTCCTCTCATTCAGCTGATCAGTGCCATACCTGTAATGTCCTCTCATTCAGCTGATCAGTGCCATACCTGTAAGATCCTCTCACTCCTTTGATCACCAATGCCTCTGTCTTGTCACACCGCGGGAGCAATGCAAGCCTTCGGTTAAGTGAGTCACAATAAACCATACCTTTCTAATTCATGGTATGTTTCACACATCAAATTTTACGCACATTGCATTTTAGATTCCTCATTTGAGCCTGGAATAATGTATTTGTGTCTTAAAGGCTGCTGTCTGCTGGAGAGCAGAGAGAAACTGCAGTGCTGGTCCCACATTCCCACTCTGACATCAAGGGTGTCTGCCAGTAATGATGCTGTGGTGTGGGGGGTACAGGGCATGCCCTAGAAGGAAGCAGGTACCAGCCCCGGTCTGGCCTACACTGTTGTACACCTGAGCGATATAACCTTCTTAACCTGAGTTTCTTCTGTGAAACGTCTGTATAAATGTATAATATGCAAAAATATAAGCACTGATAGTCACCATAAATAAGGGTGCGTGCTTCCTCTCGCTCCCTGGGGAAAGTGTAAGTGCAGTCAGGGAGAGCATGTTTGATGGCATGTAGACACCTGCAAAGGGAATGAGTAATTCAGCATTGTTATTGAACATGGGGGAATATTGTGTGCTTATTTGGGCAATGAACGCTGTGTATATTGTGTCTGACAGAAGACAAACGGACCCCCACAGAGACGATAAAGAATTGCATTCTGCTTGGCTCTGCTGTGTTTATTTGGTAGTGTTCTCCAGGATGTCCTGGTGTTGTGGCCCCTCCCCTCTCCCAGCAACAGGAGCAGTCGGGGGGAGGGGAGGGGGGGGGGGGGGGGCTTGGGGGATAGACAGCCAAGGAAAAAATATGGGAGAGATCCTGCCGACCCTTATTATTTAAATACTAATTTAAAAATGCATCGGTAGTTAGACACATTTGTTGTTACAGTGGATGGAATAGCACACTGGCCCTCCCCGAGCTGTGCCAGAGAGAGGTGCTGCCTGTTCAGGTGCTCTACAGAAACACACAGGTGTGCTGCATTCGCCTGTGCAGCTGGGGGCTAAGTGTCTGTCTGCAGAGCAATTTATCTGAACCAACCAGCTGCATCTGAGAGGCTCCAGACATCCTAACCCAACATAATGCACAACTGCACAGCACCCTCTGGTGGTGCAGGAGGACACTAGCGCTCTCAGTTTGTTTCCTCCACAGCTGCAGACCATCTCCCAGTCTTTCAACAGCAGTGTGTGTGTGTGTGTGTGTGTGCGCGCGTGTGTTTATATATGAGTATGTCTATGTATGTGTGTGTGTGTGTGTGTGTGTGTGTGTGTGAGTGCGTGCATATGTGGGTGTGTGTATGTGTTTATATATGAGTATGTCTACGTATGTGTGTGTGTGTGTGCGTGTACGTGCATATGTGGGTGTGTGTATGTGTGTGTGTGTGTGATTCATCTCAGTATAAGCCTGTATTCAGTAATTTCATGGTGAGTGCTTCCTGTGATTAACAGTGCAGATGATCCAAATGGAATCTTTGAACATCTTTATTTTCTTCCCCTTCCTATTGTTTGCAGAGATGGCGACACACTGCGTATGACGGCAGCCAGAAACGCGCTTTCATCTTGAGATGCTGCCGCGTTCCAGTGGTGAGGGGAATGCAGGAGAGGGCATGTATTCAAATGGACAAATTATGGGGTGCATAGTTTTTCCTCTCTCTCTCCATGGCAACTCTGAATTACAGCCGGAAAAGTTGCATTTTTTCCAGGACCTTGATAGCTGCTCTGTTGGCTTCAGCACTGGGGAAAAGGCCAGACAGGACTGCAGTGAGAGTGCAGTGTTTCCTCAGACAGGTGCTTCAGCATGGTGCAGACGTAGCTGCTGTCCAGATGTCACAGGTAGGGCTGCTGTGAGGTCAGCTGATCAGACACCTGATGCTGAGCCTCCTCCTTTTAAGAAAGCACCTGCACATCCATCCAGGTGATAGACTGTGATGCATTGTTCATTTCACTTCTGGTACAAAGTCAGATTAAAATATAGCTGTATATACCTCTGAGACAAAAACAGTATAACGAAATCTAATTTAATTAAATGTTACCATCTATTCTCAAGAACCACACATTTTCAGTCTACAGCTCATGTTACAAATGTTACATGATATGTCTACAAACCCGCACATACGCAAACCTACGTATGTGTGCATGCACACTCTCAAACGCAGACACACACATGCGCAAAGATAGACACACACATTCGTAGAGTTAACACAAACCAGCTCTCAAAGACAGACACATACACGCACATTCATATAATTAACACACACGCACACACACCCACACACACAAACACACACACGCACGCACACACACACACAGAGGGAGAGCAACATGTACAAACAGGCATGCTTTGATGTTGGGCTCTTTACAGGAAACAATGCAAATGACATTTACTGGAGAGTTATTTTTTCATTAATGAACAGTACTTCAGGGAGAGGAAAGGCAAGAGGCATATAATTTCTGAACTATTTGAATTGCTAATTAGAATCTGTACAGGAGGTGTATTCCTAATGCAGACAATTACAGCGCCTCCTAAGCGTTTGCCTTGCAGTTGCTAATTACTGCTGGAGCCAATTAATTGCCGTCGACTTTTTGTATTCTTTTTGCTTATCGGCGGTTAATATTTACATTTATAATGAAGACAGAATTGGCAAACAGTGTGTCATTTTGTAATGAACAATTTCAGTGTCTAAACAATGAGCACATTATCCGCGTGCTGCCTGAAGAGAGAGACTGATTAGCATATGTTCCGCGCAGCTCTCCCACCGCTCTTCTCTACCCTCGTGGGTGTGTTTACCCGCTGTTCGGGGGAGCGCTGCTGTCACACGCTGGATTGCGAGGGCAGATACGGCGTTTTTACGCCTCGGCGAAGCGCGGCACGACGATCTTCTTAAGGCTCAGCGCAGGGAAGCAGCTCATTCCCCGCTATGAACACTGCCTGTTTTTCTGTGGTGTTAAACTGACAGCTATGATCCGCGCTTCCTGTCCGTTTCAAACTCAGCGGGAGTCCAGGACTAAACGCTTGTAATGTTCAGAACAAATGATCCATTCATTCGTTCATTCTTGCATGCATCCAGTTGTGCATGTCTTTTTTATGTGCATTACTGTATCCTATGCTGGAAGTGACTCTTCATTAGAATGTCTGGCAAATGAGTAAATGTAAATGTAACTGTAACCGCTCTTTGTCTTTTAGGTGATATTCACATTTATGACCTTACTGTTGTTATTCCCAGGAAATGACATGTAAATGTTTAATTTTCTTTATATTTAAAAAAATGCATTTTATTTTATTTTTTTACACAGGTAAGACCTGTGGCACAGGGTGTGTTGGGGGTGGTGTCATGGTTTAGCTCCTTGAGATACTCCTATAACTCTCATGGTGGTACAGTCCATGGTCCCCTGTGAAAAACAGGAGTGCCTTGGGACTGCAGCACAGTAATTCTCCTGTCCCTCACCTCTGACTAAAACTAATCAAGAACAGAACATTATGTCACCTTTAACCCCTTTGAATGACACTCAGCCTTCACCAGCTTCAGCAATTCAGCAATGAGGTCCGTGAGTGGGCTTCACTGCTGTGTCTCCTCATGTTCATATAGCTCTCCTTCCTACAAGCAACTTAACAGAGAACAACAAAGAGAGCTACAAAGGCTGCAGGCAGAAACCGAGCCGCCCGTGTCCTCTCAGGCCTCTTGCTCTGTGCCAAGGTTCTGTTTATTCCTCAACAAAGGCACTGCTGTGATGTTTTCACTTAGCCTATATAATATCTCCTTTTTTTCTCTGTGTTTTTCAATCATAACATAATGCAGAGACATTGGAAAGTGGGCTCTTGAATATGGACACAATTAGAACTGTATTGCTCACAGTTTTTGGTGGCAGCTTTTGAAATGATCAAGTAATGAAAGCTGTAAAAGTAACCCTTCAGATCATTCAGTGAAATGGTCAGTTTACTTCAGCATACATTCAAGATATCAACAATCTTGGGTAGATGTATATCACTGCTGAACTTCTCTGACAGATCTTTAGGGCAGAGCTGAGAATGTAATTACAGCAAAAGTAATTGCCTAATTTGAAGAATCTGGAAGTTTCCTTAAAAATAACATATAATATTATAATAATATTACAAACGACAACAATATACCTACTGATACTGACTGATACTTGGTTCTGTCTGATTGCTTCACTCTCTCATATACACATACACCTACCAGTCCCAGAGCAGTTTTACAGAGAGCAATCTCAGAGAATCTCTGCATTAATAATCCATCAAGTGCCCTGGTAACACTGGACACTCTCAAACTCTTGAGCTCCGTGGTATAGACAGCGTTTATGGTCATCCCTACAGTGCTGTCCTCTGTGTTGGGCCTTTTCCTCTTGTTTTTGGAAAAATCTGTTTGAGGAATGAAAGTCTGAATTAGCTCAGCGGAATTGCTGTGGATTTAGGAGATTTGGAGTATTTACAAAGCACATTGCCTGTATCAGCTAGCAGTTGCTAGGTCACTCACTGAGAGAATGCGTGGCATTAATTACTCTCTGATCTGAGAGGGTGACAGCGGCGGGAACGTCTCGTGAAAATAGCCCAACCTTTCTGGTGACTGCAGATAGGGTGACCTCATGTGACCTCAACAGGAGGACAGCATCTGTGTACAGCATGTGTGCGCCTTTAAACGGCACACAACACAAATGCAACCTGGAGAGACACATGAAACCCTTTGAATAGGATGAGCCCAAAGCTGCTTATGCGAGATATGATTATTACATAAAAGATTACTGCCTATAAATACAGTGGTGTGTGTGTGTGTTTGTGTGTGTGTGCGTGTGTGTGGAGGGGGAGGGGTGTTCTGAATGCAGAATTATAAATAGATGAGGTTTTATGTTGGAGAGACCCCTGTTGTTAAATTACTTCTCTTTAAAGGTCTATAAGTGGCCACTCGTCGCTTGCTCTTCAGTGGGTAATCACAGCGCCGATTCTCACTACAATAACAGAATCACCCCTTAGAGTGCTCCAGCACTGTGCTCCTAGCCTCTCATGTGGCCCGGTTCAGCTCTCCAAAGTTCACATTCATTTAGCTGACACTCTAGCTCACCATCCACACTCCCTCTTTACTCTGCTTCTCTAATTCAGCCCTCAGGACCACAATGCGTTTCACCTGCTGCACAGGAAGTTGAATATGAGGCACTTCCTGCTTGCAGGATTTCTGATACAGCCTCATTGAAAGTCAAATATAATTGTTACTCCATGTCAAAAAATAACTGGTGACAAGATTATATATTAATATCAAAACAGTGAACACTATTGCAGCCACAACACTGCAGAGATATCAGTGTGGGCCCAGCGTTTGATACCCATGTTTAATATCAGACTTTTAATTAAATACTTGATATTTTGATATCAGTGTATGCTCTGTGTTAGATATCTGTTTTTAATGTCTGTAAACACCTTCAGTTTGATATCAGTGCAGGCCCTGTGTTTGATATCAGTGCAGGCCCTGTGTTTGATATCAGTGCTTGCCTTCAGTTTGATGTCAGTGCAGGCCCTGTGTTTGATATCAGTGCTTGCCTTCAGTTTGATGTCAGTGCAGGCCCTGTGTTTGATATCAGTGCAGGCCCTGTGTTTGATATAAGCGGCCTGAGAAAGCAGAAGCTCCACTGTAGTTCTCACTCTGGTTTTTATTACTGCTTTACAGCTGGAGGCCCCCGGATGCCGTTCCGCAGGACAGATATCCCTTTAGCATCTGTTAGATCCTCCTCTCTTGCTTGTTTAGTTATTCTGTCTGAGCGATGAGCCTTCAGGTGCCGTGGATCCCCTCTCTGTGGAGCAGTTTCTGCATGTTAATTCATCTCCTGCTGTTCAGCAGGAATAACACAAGCTGGCTGGTGTGGAAGTAAAACCATCCAGCTGTACCGCTGACACACTGGAGCTGATATAATATCAATGAGTTCTTTAAAATCAGGCAGTTTCTCCCACCCGCAAAAGCCACCACTCTCCAGCAATGTCACAGTGACGTCATGACAGCGATGCAATGGGTGAAGTGGTCCCACCTGAGCAATCGTGCTAAAGTCAGTGCTGTGCAGAATGAAAGCCCATGGTAACTGCCACTTATGATCTGACCGAATTATCATGCCTAAGCTGCAATAGAAAAACATAAAGATGCCAGCAGTTATCTTCATATCCTATCAACAGTCTTTTATTAAGCAGTTGTATATTAGGAGCAGACCCTGGTGCAGGTGAGCAGGCTGGTGGTACTGGAAAGGACCCCAGTGGAGTTTGTTAAATTATCTCTGAAACATTTTTGAGAGAATTGTGTATGTGAGAATTGTGTAACATTTCATTATAGTCATTACACAGTATATAGCCCATATGCTATGCTCTGCAGCGACCCCTGGCCCCTGCCCTCACCACATATTGTGTAGCTTGGTGAATTCTACACCACTAAGGTATGAATCTATCTGCAGGCTCATTGGCACTGCCGTAGACACACTCGTGTCTTCATGGGTACCCAGGCAAATTCTGCCCTCACCCCTAACAAGACCGCACCCCTAGACCTGTCACCAGAAGACGATGTGGGAACCACCATAAAATTTTTCAAATGCTGAAAAAAATTCACAATATCTCAGGAAAAACACTTTAAATTGGCAGCAATAACCAGGTACTCACACATGCATACACTCACAAGAGGCACTCTCTCACACACACACAAACACACATACACACACACACACACACACACACATATGCACACACACACACACACACGCACACACACACATATGCACACACACACACACACACACACACACACACACACACACACACACACACACACATATGCACGCACACACACACACACACGCACACACACACACGCACACACACACACACACGCACACACACACTCTGCCTCACACGTACATGCACAGAGCAGACGCGTGCACTCGTCGGCAGCGTATGAGCTGCATCAGTGTGCCATCTCCTCTCTGCCTCTTTTCCAGACGTGTCACATTGTCATGTCTTATCTTGTTATGAGCTGGAATTAAGCCTGACTCGGATTAAGAAGTTTTGGGAAGCATTCCCCATGGGCGTCTGATTAGGAGTTTGACCTTTTGAGATTCGCTGTATTTCGCACTTAATCAGAACGGGAATGAGGCCCCGGTCGAGGGGGCCGGTGCCATCCCGACGGGAAAAGCCAAGTCATCTAAAAAATAATGAGTTTCGCCTCTCTGCGCGGAATCATCAGCTCCTGATAAGCGGGCAGATCTCAGCGGCGCAGCGATAATACGCCCTGCAATCCCTGCTTTATGCACAAATAGGAGCACAGGATTTTCCCCCGAGCAGACGGGGATGTAAATTGAGACCTGGCACGGACAAAACGCTTCACTTGGCCTTTTCTGAAGCGGCAGCCCGCATGCTGGAGATGAGGCCCGGCGAGACTTTCTGATGCCTTCTAGTCTGCGTGATAATTGGTTCCCTTGTTGCCTGGGCGATGAGAGAAGGCGAGGATCATCCCCTCTTTCTCTCGTTAAAGTGACATGCCCATTGGTTTGGAGATAATCGAGCTAAGCGCCCCCTGTTTGGTCATCACTCACTATCCTAATAGAGGAGGAGGGTTTTTTTTTCTCGTATACCCCCCTCCCCCCAGTCCCTCATCTTTCTGCTCAAGCTCTTTTAGAGGCACCGAGGCCAACCAGAAACTGGCTAATGGATCTAATTTGATCCAAATGGAGAGAGAGAGAGAGAGCAGGGGAGAGAGCAGGAGAAAAAGAGAAAGAGTGCCATAGACAAAGCTCAGGTCACATGATTTTGTGGGAGTGCTGGGGGAGTTGAGAATATGGAAGAGATATGTGTTGACTTTGAGCTCAGAGAATCAGAAATACACGCTGACTGTGGGGTCAAAGAATCAGAAATACACGCTGACTGTGGGATCAGAGATACGCGCTGACTGTGGGGTCAGAGATACGCGCTGACTGTGGGGTCAGAGATACGCACTTACTGTGGGGTCAGAGATACGCGCTGACTGTGGGGTCAGAGATACGCGCTGACTGTGGGGTCAGAGATACGCGCTGACTGTGGGGTCAGAGATACGCGCTGACTATGGGGTCAGAGATACGCGCTGACTGTGGGGTCA
Organism: Megalops cyprinoides; assembly: GCF_013368585.1. Classification (NCBI taxonomy): domain Eukaryota; kingdom Metazoa; phylum Chordata; class Actinopteri; order Elopiformes; family Megalopidae; genus Megalops; species Megalops cyprinoides. Next base: position 25,558,245 of record NC_050586.1, read on the forward strand.
GAGATACGCGCTGACTGTGGGGTCAGAGATACGCGCTGACTGTGGGGTCAGAGATACGCGCTGACTGTGGGGTCAGAGATACACGCTGACTGTGGGGTCAGAGATACGCGCTGACTGTGGGGTCAGAGATACACGCTGACTGTGGGGTCAGAGATACGCGCTGAGTGTGGGGTCAGAGATACACGCTGACTGTGGGGTCAGAGAATCAGAGATACGCGCTGAGTGTGGGGTCAGAGAATCAGAAATACACGCTGACTGTGGGGTCAGAGAATCAGAGATACGCGCTGACTGTGGGGTCAGAGATACGCGCTTACTGTGGGGTCAGAGATACGCGCTGACTGTGGGGTCAGAGACACGCGCTGACTGTGGGGTCAGAGATACGCGCTGACTGTGGGGTCAGAGACACGCACTGACTGTGGGGTCAGAGATACGCGCTGACTGTGGGGTCAGAGATACGCGCTGACTGTGGGGTCAGAGATACGCACTGACTGTGGGGTCAGAGATACGCGCTGACTGTGGGGTCAGAGATACATGCTGACTGTGGGGTCAGAGATACGCACTGACTGTGGGGTCAGAGATACGCACTGACTGTGGGGTCAGAGATACGCACTGACTATGGGATCAGAGAATCAGAAATACACGCTGACTGTGGGGTCAGAGATACGCACTGACTGTGGGGTCAGAGATACGCACTTACTGTGGGGTCAGAGATACGCGCTGACTGTGGGGTCAGAGATACGCGCTGACTGTGGGGTCAGAGATACGCGCTGAGTGTGGGGTCAGAGATACGCGCTGAGTGTGGGGTCAGAGATACGCGCTGAGTGTGGGGTCAGAGATACGCGCTGACTGTGGGGTCAGAGATACGCGCTGACTGTGGGGTCAGAGATACGCGCTGACTGTGGGGTCAGAGATACGCACTGACTGTGGGGTCAGAGATACGCGCTGACTGTGGGGTCAGAGAATCAGAGATACACAATGTCTGTTTCTCTTTATTTCTACTCATACATACAGCATGCAATCCAATGATGCCTCATAGTGAGGGAAACAGGGTCAGAGAAATCCACACCTGCAACACCATCACCTTAATCTGGTGAGAACACCGGAGGCCAAGCTCACCATGAGACTGAGTCTTTGATGTCACTGTTCTGATGGGTTTTCATTGGATCGCATGCCAGTGATTAAGTCATAAGACCAATATTATACACAAAAATGGCCATATTGCCAAAGTCCTCCATGTTTATGTCTGTGGTAATTGAAGAAAAATGGTAATCCATATCATGGCTGCACACACACACACACATATGTGCACATACACACTCAATTCACAGTGTGGCTGTCTTCAGCCCTTGGGAAGAAAAATTATTTAAGTAATAAGCAGCCTGTTAAGTATTGAAGTTGTTAACATTGTCTTTGCACATATTAATTTAGCTTTGATTAATTTAGATATTAATAAGCTTTCAATCTTAGTCAAAGTAAAATAGTAGTCATTGTATTCATTCAGTGTGGAAGTTGAAAAAAGATAAAAAAATGAAAAGGTACACAGAGTAATGTTTAGTCAAACAGAAAGCTCATCACGCTCAGTTTTATTAGCAAACATAGACATCTGCAAGGCTAAAAGGAATCACTCGACAATTCATTTATTTTTCCAATTCACGCATGAATCCTAAGAATTTAATTATAATCAGAAAAGCCCTCATCCCCGAAGGGTTAACATGGAGGAGCCGGTTGCCCTCAGCTACAGCAATCAAATTGCATCACCTTCAGCAGAAATAATTTATGGTTTAATCTTACAAGCAGGCATATTAAATTAGTATTACTCACCCGCACCAGCTTAGCAATAAAACAAGCTGAATTAGCCGCTGGAGAATCGCGCTCAGAAATTCAATGACAATTCTGCATTTTTAATGAGGAAGTGGCGTGTTATTGCTGCACACGCGGGGCAGCCAGAGATGTTGTCAAATTTGACATTCATTAATATTTGATGAGGAGAACGTGACGGAGCCGAAAATTGATCTTCGTTTTCCCCTAATATTTGGAGAAGTTTTGAAAGGTAAATAAAAAGAGCTAACAAGACATATGGAGTCAGACCTGAATCTCTGATCATTTCCATTATTCTGAATAATTCAACACACCAAGTCTCTCACCACTGCAATTCATTATAAGGCAGACCCAAGCAGGGACTCAGCCACGTTGCACCAGGGGAGAATTCTCTATGAAGGATTATTTACAACCAAAAGTATTCAGCTGCCCTCCCCACCCAAATATATCCTTGACAAAAATGCTGGAGGAAATGTCAACGTTGCTGAGAATTGAAAATTATGTTTTTCCTCTGTGCTGTCGACGCGCGTTAACTGTATCAATATTAATCATTCTCTCTATTTGATTTCACAGCCGACGTTTTGCCATTTTAAGTCCATTTTACTTCTGCTTTATCAAAATGTATGTATTCTGAACCGGAGCTTTGTGTGTGTTTCCACATTCCCACTCATATTTGGACAGAACTCAATTAGACAGAGCAAACTGGCTCTGAACACAGATCCATGCTGAACGCAGAAGTGGGCCCCAGCTCAAAGACCCAGGATTAAATCATAATATTGACCAATATGTAAAATCACAAATTGCACATGGATGTGGACTCTGTCTCCTTCCAAACTTGAAACCAGGTGCAATTTCCTATGGGTGATAAAGGTGGGAATTAGCAGTGCTGCTGAACAATCAGAGCATTTGTTTGGCCCCGGTAACTTGCCCCTATGACAAAGTCCCAAACGCCTTCCTTTGCACCTTCATGTGTTCACTCATTCAGAGTCCCACATTCAACCATTCGCTCAGATAAATCTGCTTTAGTCTGGGGTACTTTGGGATTGCGGTCAAAGCCTTTTTATTTTGTTATAGAGGGTTTTTTTGTCTGTGCTACTATTTACTTATTAATTGCACTAGTCTGTAAATGGCTTTAAATTACTAAATGTAAATATATATGCTGTTATGATGTTCTCATGTCCTTCTTATATTAACTATATGACTACATTCTGCATCTTTATGAAGGTACACTGAGTATGAAATCTAACTGTACATATATTATTTGCCAAGTATACAACGTGTATGTCATAAAGAAGGTGGTTGTTGTTTTAAAATGTGGGATTACATGTAACATTCCACAAAAAATTATATTTTGCATTTGGGGGTGGATATCAGATAGCAGACAGCAGTGGATAGAGTAAATGCATCTTTTAATCTCAAAATAATATTTTGTTTTGTTACTACCTACTGTGTGTCTTAAAAAGAAAAGCGAAAGCAAACATAAATGGTGCCATGTTATTTGTGCTGCTATTCAGCACATGCCTTTGACCTGTGGGTGAATTAATGCCGTAATTCTGCCTCCTCCACACAGCCGTCACTCTTGCACTCACTTCCCCCGTCCTCAGAGCCGCAGTCGACCAGAGCTCAAAGCTTCCGCACAAATAGAGAATAATGGAACTTGGCTAGCAGACAACAAAGGCTCACTTTACTTCAAAAGAGTACAAGGGGAATAAGAGATGTCAGTCTCCATTATTCTGAGGTTCAGAGACTCTGTCTTTTTCTCTGAAGTGTTCCAAGTCTGTGCACCGCAGCCCTGTCAAAAAAAAAGACGCAGACTGATATATCTGTATATTCTGCTGAAAAAAGCAAGCGTTTCATAGTAGGTCTTTAACCATTTGTTGATGATGTTATCAAGTAAAGATTCACAAGCATTTAGCCTAAGTCTCTCACCGTGAGCTGATATACATTTGTGTAAAGTGTGTTTTCAGAACCTATGGCCGTAGAGAGGGCCTGAAGGCGCTACATGATTAAATGTATTTGAATTGCTTTACTAGAGCTCTTTAGCGGTAGTGGCTAACAGACGCCCTAGCACACAGTGAATATTCACAGAATAAAATGAAGTGTTGCATTATCCCTCTTTATTCCGAGTGGTGCTCGGCACTCTGGGACCAGAGAAAGTGTTCTGTTAATTATCCCGGCACTTGTGAAATTTTCGGAGTGTTACCTTTGCGTTGCGCAGTTTTACCTGTGACACGATGATCTCCTCTCTGTGTAAGAGCGCTCGCACTCAGAGGCAAACTTTCAGCTCATCAATATGTATGAGCCCAAAGTTCCCTCCTCATCACCATTAGTGTTCAGCGCAGCTCAAGTGCAAAACATTTCATGATTTTAATGACAAAGTGGTCTTAAAGCAAAACTATCTGATATCATGCATCTATTGTTTATCAGTCATGGATTTTTTCTGTGTGTGTGTGTGTGTGTGTGTGTGTGTGTGCGCACGAGTTGATGCATGTATATGTTTATATGTTTGTGTGTGCATGTGCATATTAAACCACAGTACAGCCCGTATAGCTCCTGGAGAGTGACTGATTTAGGAAAGTATTGGAAACAACTGAAATACATTCCACTATGCTTTGTATGCCTGTGCTGTGCAGTGGACACTGGGAGCTGTGTGATGAATGTGGCAAATGAAGCAGGAGGTATCTCCTGTTTCGGGGCTGTGGAGTGGATGTGGGGAGTGCAGCTGGAGGTATCTCCTGTTTCGGGGCTGTGGAGTGGATGTGGACAGTGCAGCTGGAGGTATCTCCTGTTTCGGGGCTGTGGAGTGGATGTGGACAGCGCAGATGGAGTGGACAGCGCAGATGGAGGTATCTCCTGTTTTGGGGCTGTGGAGTGGATGTGGACAGTGCAGCTGGAGGTATCTCCTGTTTCGGGGCTGTGGAGTGGATGTGGACAGTGCAGATGGAGGTATCTCCTGTTTCGGGGCTGTGGAGTGGATGTGGACAGCGCAGATGGAGGTATCTCCTGTTTCGGGGCTGTGGAGTGGATGTGGACAGCGCAGATGGAGTGGACAGCGCAGATGGAGGTATCTCCTGTTTCGGGGCTGTGGAGTGGATGTGGACAGTGCAGCTGGAGGTATCTCCTGTTTCGGGGCTGTGGAGTGGATGTGGACAGTGCAGATGGAGGTATCTCCTGTTTCGGGGCTGTGGAGTGGATGTGGACAGTGCAGATGGAGTGGACAGCGCAGATGGAGGTATCTCCTGTTTCGGGGCTGTGGAGTGGATGTGGACAGTGCAGCTGGAGGTATCTCCTGTTTCGGGGCTGTGGAGTGGATGTGGACAGTGCAGATGGAGGTATCTCCTGTTTCGGGGCTGTGGAGTGGATGTGGACAGTGCAGATGGAGGTATCTCCTGTTTCGGGGCTGTGGAGTGGATGTGGACAGCGCAGATGGAGGTATCTCCTGTTTCGGGGCTGTGGAGTGGATGTGGACAGCGCAGATGGAGGTATCTCCTGTTGTTTTCATTGATGTTGTGCAGACGGATGTCTGTTACTACTTGTCTTTATTTCGCTTCTGTTGGCTCATGACTGCACAGCTGCAATGCATCACTGACCTATAGATGTCTGAGTTAACCAACAGCCAGCACAAAATCCCCAACACAACTCTCAATTTATCCCAGATTTACCACACAGTGTAACATGTTGTAACAGACTGCAGTGTCCTGTAACACTCTAGAACACACAGCAGCGCACTGCACTCCAACTAACTGCAGAGAAACCAAAACAGGTAAAGAAATGAAAGCCCTTTACCTGAAAACAAACAAAGCACTATAACAATATAACTTTGGACTGGAGTCCACATATATATACGTATAGATATGGATATAAATATAGATACAGATATAGACCAGGCATTTAAAAGGATTCCATTCTCTCACATGGAGAGTGGTGTATTTGAGCTCTCTAGGAAGAAGAAAAGAAAAAAGTGTCTTAGCTGCTTCTTTGTGAGAGTAATATGCAAACACTCTCTACAAATCTCACAACCCTCACCTGAGCTGCACTGGACTTGGTCACTCACCATGGCAACAAAATGGATAGAATTTGGATCTGGACCCAAACTAAAACACAAAGCAGTACTTGTCAGGAGGAAAGCCTAGACAAAAGCAAAAACAGAGGGTTCTGACCAAGCTGAATGGATCCAATCCAGGCGCACGCTGTGGCCATGAGAAACTACCTCCTGCCATGGCAACAAAACACTCAAGTGCCATCAGTACCTCAGCAGTCAGCTTGGCATGTCTGGCACCATTATAAAGCCCAAGACCCCGACCTATTCCGCACACTTATCATTCAAAGGTATGACATGTTTGAACATACAGCACATTGTAACATACAGCATACTTTCAGGCATAGTTCATACAGAGATGTAGCATATTTAAAGACACAGTATAATTAAAGTAAGAATATATTTACAGTTCACAGTTTAACCCTAGATGTTTGGTGTTTTCCTGAAGGGATACTATGACCACTGCTGTTACTGACTGGATGACTTTGGGATGACAAAGAAGACACACATCATTCATTCAGTATTACAGAATACCCAGGATGCAATGTTGCTTCATGATGGCCCAACCACTAAAGGATGTCCCTGGGGACTCAAAGCCCAAAAGTTAACAAGAAAGTCCGTGGCCCACATATTCACACCCTACTCGGTTAAAGTCCCCAGGGAGAACGCAGAGGTATGCTGGTTGGGGAGGGGGCACTTTGATGCAGCAAGCCATGTTTGGACTGAATCTTCTACATCACCAGCAGCCAACATCTTACATTGATCTTTCATTTCACTTTCAGCTCCAGCTCTCACTCCTGGGGGTCTACGAGTCTAATCCTCCCCCTGCAGCTTACTGACCCCCCCACCCCACACCACACACAAACACACACACACACACACATACTCCCAGATGAACCCCCAGTCAGCTAGCAGAAGGGAGGAGAGGCATTGCCCTTGGATCAGAGTTGGGTGCTGAGATGTGTCAAACACATTCAAAATAATCAGGGATTTCACTGCACACATCCCAAAGTCATTAAGTACGAAAACACACGTCCACTCATAATTTGTGTCAGTTATTAAAAAGTGTCTCTGCAGAGCTCTTCTCCTTGCCTCTCAGTCAGAGACGGGGAGGTGTGAGGTCACTGAGGACATGTGCCCCCCTACAGTGTCCCCTGCAGCAGCCATGGCTGTCTTTAAATAACCTGATCATCATTATCATAAGGTTATCATTACGCATAATCCTAACACACCCTCTCCCACAGGGTAAATTACTATCTTGCTGGCTCTGCGTATGAATACACTTACGGCTGAATGTCAGCAAACTTCTGGAATATTCAGACGCAGAGAAATTGTGGGCAGTTATCTGTGCAACTGGGGGGAGACGTGAGCTGACTTCCTGTGAGCCTCTCTTTGGAAGCGGCCATGGAAACGTTGCATTTGAAGTGCGTGATTGGCAGGCTGACACGGATGGGGCTGTGGGTGGAACCAATCCTGTTCTTTGATCACTACATGCAATTACCTGTTAACTGCTACAGGTAGACATGCCCCACATTCGCAGCGTCCCAGCCGCCCCTCCACAATCAAGGCAACATCAGAGGCTGCATTGATTCAAAGGGACAGCGCTGTTTGTGCATCTCATTCTCTGGGTTTGTTTACTCTCTCTTTCCATTTGTTTCCATTTATTCTGGGATTTACATGAGACTGTCTATCAGCAGGGGCAAAAGCACTTTATATCACTCTTTAGAGAGCAAGCAGAAACAAATAACAGAGACAAAACAAACATACACACATGCAACACATACACACACACATACACACACGCATGCAAACACTCATATTTAATGAATAAAACAAATATAACAGCATGCTATCAGGATGTTGTACTGCAGTGATGATTTTTCATATGCAACCTGTAAAAGGACATGGCATACTGTTTCAGTGCAAGTGTTAAGACTTAGTTTTGAGACTGAAGCACTCCACAAACCTCAGAGATTCATGTGAAGCCTAAGGTTTTTTTTTTTACAAAACTGTCAACTCAAATGAATCATCAGCTATGTGTATATTTGTGGACAGATTTTGTAAACCGTGTGTTTATGTAGTTTATACTCCACAGTATCAGCTTTATAATATCTTAGTTTTAGATCTACATCCAAAGTATTATACATTGAAGAGGAACATTTCAGAATTTTTCTTTTTCAGAACTTTTTCCTATTTCCATGTGAGATTGTATAGCCTTTTACTTTTGATTTATATTGTTTATAGCTGGAAGAACTGCACTGCCACTTGTAAAACACACCAGTAGTATATTGTAGTATTAGTTCACAGTGTTAGCATTAGCACTGAGTGTGGTGTCCCTCTCATTGTGTTTGTATTAGCGCTGAGTGTAGTGACTCTCTAATAGCATTAGTATTAGCGCTGAGTGTAGTGTCTCTCTCATAGCATTAGTATTAGTGCTGAGTGTGGTGTCCCTCTGATGGCGTCAGTATTAGCAGTCTGGGTTTTCTGCTGTTTGCAGCACTGCAGACTGTGCTGGTGTATTTGTATTTTTCAGAGAGTAACCCAAACTGAGGAAGGGGGCATCCCGTGGGGGTTCATTTGAGTAGACTTTGATACAGCACGTTGTGTCCAGCCTTAATATTTTACAGCAGAAACCCCCACACAATCTTTCATCTTTTATTTATGGCTGTCCTCATATTCATTTCTCAGCAGCAGTGGGCAGATTGGGGTGGGGGGGGGCATTGATCTTCTGATTTCTGACCCCTCCCCCTCCCCCCAGAGATGGATGGGGCCTTGGCAACAGGGTGCCATGCACATGGCAACAGGCCTGCTCCCTCCGCACTCTCCACGCCTGAAATCTACAACAGGAAACTGAAAACTGACAACTGGAAGCCATATCAATCATCTCTCTAATAAATATAACAGGATGCTCTTCAATAATTTAAAATGTTTGCTGTTGCTTTGCAAATTCTGTAATGAATCATAAAAAATACCATTTCCTATTTTCCGCCTTCCTCCTAAATGTAAACAGAAGAAGCTTCTCACCCTGCTGGGATCTGCAGAGCATCTCGCCTTATGGTATGGCACAGTCATAATTCATAACAAAAACTGCCAGCGCCTCCCTTTGCAGCTCTGATGGCGCCTGATGTCAGTGTGATTGTCACTTTGCTCTTTGATTCTGAGTGACGAGCCTCACTCTCGGGTAGAAGTGGCTGAAAATATAATATTTTCACGTATTCAACCTTACCAATTTTATTCATCAAATTAGCATCATTTATTCATAATATCATCAAAGTCATGTTATAGCAGCCTCTCTATGAATTACAGCAAAGACAGAGAGTGGTTGTAGTAAATCTGGCTTATCTGAAAGGTAATTGTGCTGGAAATAACTAAATGCATGCAATGTAATGTAATGTAAGGAAAAAGGTGTCTTGACATTAGGTTAATACAGATTGGTTTTGACATCATTTTCATTGGTTTAGAGGGAAAGGCTGCTGGCACCTATGTTGCAAATGGGTCCTGTGATTGTAGAACAGTTATTGCTGTTATTAGTGTGGCTGTTATTAATAATAATTATAAGAAGAAGAATATGAGGAAGTGTCCACCACATGGAAAAAGAAGCCCACGATGAGGGCAGGGATTTGCCTTACAGACAGGAGCCATTGGATTCATTTAAACTGGATGTTTATGGCACTGGATTCATTTGAACTGGATGTTTATGACCCTGGATTCATCTGAACTGTGAGTGTGTGTTTAATTTTTAAAAAGCTATTTGTAAAAACAGAAATAATTTCACATAATCAGGAGTAAAGTAGAATTGGGTGTATTTTTCAGATGTATAGCAGAATATTCATGTTCATTAAGGAAGGAGGAACACAGTTATCCTTCATGCACACTGATAAATGACTCCACCGGACATCCATCAGTCAGCCTAAACTGCTAGAGGTACTCATGTACAATTATGATTATGTCTTCTATGTAACTAATTGGCATTTATCTCTACACAGAGAATTCTTATAACAGCAGAATATATACAACTCCCACATTAAAGAGCCAAGAATTCATATTGCTGTGGAATATGTACCACTCCAACATTAAAGAGCCAAGAATTCATATCACAGTGGGGTATGTATACAGCATTAAAGAATAAGACATAACTACATCATGTACATTTGTATTGTGTGTTAAACAGGTCCTACAGGTTTCACACTGATTTCTGATTGCTTGTGTAAATGTGAAATTACTTCATCAGATCAGTTACCCTTATGTAATGACCGAGGTAGTCTTTGATGTTGGTATATAAACAGAAAACATGCTGTTCATCACTTCTGCAAATGGCATCTCCATTATAATGTGAATGGCGTTTCCAATATTGGTCTCAGTGTCTGGCCTTTTCTCCCATTAGTCAACTGTGCAACTGCAAGGGCTTGGTGATGGCACAGTCAACCTGGATCACCCGGAGTCACCTGAAGCTTGGACACCTCTATAAAGATGCAGGCAGCTCTTTCACAGTGTCCTTGTTTCCCTGAATTTCGGATTTAAAACATGAATAAAAGCAAAGGTAACCACGGATGATGAGAGCAGCAATTTGAGTGTGTATAGAAGTCATACATTTGAAATATAAACTTAACTGCAGTCTGCATATTTAATTCTTTCCTCCCCGCAGCCTTTGATTCTCATCACAATTTCCTCCTGTAATAATTTACCCACCTCCTGTGGACGTGCGCGTGTGATGTGTGATGAAGATTAAGGAGGATTTTTTATAATGGATGTTAAAAGAAAGATAGCGCAGAAGCAAGCTAATAAAGAAGAACTTGGCAAACCAGGAGATATAGACTACTTTACATTTAAATATATTCTGGCATTAATAATAATGTGACTTTGAAAAATATATCAGAAATGCTTTAAACTCCTTTCTGCAGTACATAAAACCTTTCGGTTTATCTCCGAATGGCTCAATTGGTCATGGTGTTTAACCTGAAACGGTACTTTGCCAAAGCAGGGAGATTTTTATTGGTGTGCATGCAATAACCTTGCTATAATTACAAAATAAAATTAGACCAAACTCCCATGTATAAAGAATATAAAAATAAGACAGAAATGGAGTAAGTGCTGTTCGCCCACTCCACCAAAAGACACAGGTCCCCCTGCATGAGACACTAATCAAGTATCTCTGCCAACAGCAGGGCACTCCTTACAGAACTCACTGATACCAATATACCAAAGGACCCTACCACTAATATTATGATATACAAACGGACCCTATCACTGGTATACCAAAGCCTCTTCCACCATTATTACGCCCTACCACTGATGTACCAGAGGGTAATACACTATTATTACACACTATCACCAATATACCAAAGGCTATTACACCATTCTTACACCCCATTACTGATATACCATGGCTGAAATATTTCTGGTGAAGGTACACTGTCACAATAATTTGACATTCCTCATAAGAGGTCTGTAGGGCTGGGAGGACTGTGTTTATATGTACCACAGAGAGTTTATAACATCCATGTACCCAACAGACTGTCTATAACAACTGTTACAACAGACTGTTCATAAAAACATGTTCCCAAGAAACTGAAGGGCATGCCCAGTTTGTCACCTCTATGCATTTCAGACAGACAGACAGACAGACATTATATTAGACAGGCAGAAAGACAGAGGGGGGTCACTATAATATTTCTATAGTGTTTATCTGCAGAGCTTTGTTTCGCAAAGATGATTTAGGGGAGAGAACATTGGGTTTAAACCCCAGGACCTGTGGATTCAAATTCCAGAGCTCCACCCTCTTATTAGCCTAAATGCACTGCAGCTGTAGGTCGGTGGCCCCTCCAGACTGGTTTGGTCATGAGAAACAGAGACACCAGCCGACCAACAGCTCTCTGGTATGACCCTCCTCACAGGGCCAGGAGAGATCACAGGTGTTTTTACCTGCCATCCCCCCAATCCCCCCCACCCCAACTCCAGCCCCACCTCTTGCAGAGATTCTCTAATTAAAGGTTTGCTCAGAACTGCATGCAACATCATCTTTAATTATGTCAGTGGTTTGAGTAGCTGAACTGGACATTCACATATGATGCAATCTCTACATCTGCATGCATATATGCACATTTACACACATGCACACAGAGAAATGCATGATAACACACACACACACACACACACACACACGCACAGTTGCTCTGTGTGCCAGCTATGGAGAGGAAGCAGAACAAATTGGTGGGTAATGCCCTCTTATTAGCATGTATATCAGCAGGTGTCTCCATGGCAGGTTTGGTGGGTTAAGCAGTCAGAAGACGCTGATTCGAACTGACAGGCTGGCTGCGGAAGAATTACCCAGTCTGCGCCGCCTCTGATTGGGGGAGTCTCGCAGGAGCGGTGGCCAAACTCTCCAATCCCCAGGGTGCTAATTATAATTTACTGGGTAGTATTTGCAAAACTCAATGGGCTACTTACAGCAATTATCAGTTACTAAATGTTAGAGCCAGCCAGGATTCTTAATGATCTGCTCATTTGCATGATTCCCTTTCCCCCCTTTTTTCTCTCTTTTCCTCTCTTTCTTCTCTTCGCTTTGTTCTTCTTCCTCTCAACACCCTTACTGTTCGCTCTTTCTTTCTCTCTTCCTCTCCTAACACCCCTCCCTCTCCCTCCCTCTCTCCCAGCACCCTCTCAATCTCCCTCACTTACTAAACAGCACTCTTTTTTTCAGATCAGTGGGATCACTGGTATCTCCAATGGTTTTATTAAAAAAAAATCACACTTTGGTTGCCATCCAGATAACAGCTCTGGCTTGCCAAAGCTGAAAGCCCCCACACCCTCCCTTCCTTTTGTAGCAGACCAGACACCCACATTCATCTTTCTGGCTGATGGTCCTCTCCCAGAATGCACTGCCCCATGCCAGCAGTGTGTTCAGAAGGGGGCCGATATAATCATGTTCTGTTTTCTTTCACATTTTGCTTTTCCTCAACAGAGAGGTGTAATCTGCATCCTTGAGTCTCCTCTCTTCCTCATTCCCTCGTTTCCGCAATGCCAAACGTAAACAGGCCACTCACACACATGCATGCATGCACATGTACACACACACGCACACGTCAAAGACACAGTCACGCAGACTTCACAGTGACATTAAATTCAGACAGCCGGGAGCTCCTTAGTCTTACTGTTCAAAACCATCCTTGAACATATTCATTTTACAGAGACAAGAACAAAAGCAGTAAATTCTATAAATACCTTCCCTCAATCACACCCCCACTGCTGGAAACAACTTTCATATTTTCAAATGTTTTCCAACAGTTTTTGCTATCTAATTATGTAATAAAACCTTAGCAAGCACCTTAGGAATATGATTTAGGAGTTAAAACATAATCCAAAAATTACTCTAAGACTATCAAAGAATTTGTCAAAGCGAGCTGCAGATTGGACGCAGCCAATTAGAGGGATGTAAAAAGTATGAATTAATCATAAGATCCACTCATTAGAGCGAGCTCCTCTTATTCCCCAGCTTTGCTTATTAGGAAATATTCGCACTTAATCATGCATTCAAAGGCTTTAACCCCACTGTAAATCCTGACTTTAATTGCATGATCAGTCTTGAGAGGCAATTTGAATTTTTACTGAGATAAGGTTACGGTTTTAATGTGGGCAGAGGACAGGGGGACGAGGGGACAGAGGACAAGGCAGGAAACACCCCTTCACTCAGTTCCTTTTAAACACCGCAAACCGAGGGCACACAGACAAACCCTGGGTAAGTCAAGCGGGCAAAGCTTTTTCACACGTGGATGTTAGAAGGTCGGCAGGGCACCATAGGTCTTTTGCTTAATTAGTATTCATAACAGATTAAAAGAAATCTTAATTTTGTATAACACAATACAAAACAGTGATTTCAAAGCACACCACAAGAGAATTTCATATCGTATGTTACAGTTGTCAAGTCTATGAGCTGAACATGAGACAAGCCGATGATGGTAAATTACATTACTGGCCTTTGAGCAGTAACAGATACAACATGAAGTAATTCTGGATATTTAAAGCTGTAACAAACAGCATTCACATCACTGTGACCCTGACTGGTCCTGTAAGGTCATTCCAAAAGGCTGATCCTCCCCCATGAATCATGATACCCTCCTTCCTTTGGGGCCCGACAGGTCCTGAGCCCCCTGTCCCCATCCCCGTGTATGAAAATGGGCCTGATCCAATCCAGAGAGGAGAACTGAGGGAACTCCAGGGAGCTGGATGAAAGTCTTCCTGTACAGACTGCACAGTTTCAAAAGCAGCAAGAGAGGTTCTCTGAAGATGATCAATACTGCCCCTTATCATGATCAATATTGTCCCTGGCCATCAAACACAGTCAGAACATAAAACATTTCACAATGAGAATGTTAGTAGCCCATTTTATTAATTCCTTTTAAATGTAAAAACCTCATCTAAAGGCCTTCCTACTTCTTTTACAGAGACTAAAGAAAGGAAGGGACTTGAATAGCTCTTCATAACTTAAAGGTGTGATAAATGGAACTCTTGCCCTTCACCATACTTTTTCCAGAGCTTAAAGGCCCTTTGTATAGTCATCTTGATGTCTGACTGGGGCTTGAAATGAATTGGCATTGAAATGTAACTTTCATGGTGTAAGGTTCATGGTGGTGTTCAGTGCTCTGACTGGGTGTAATAGTGACCTCTTGGGGGGCTTCCTTCAGCATCAGCATCACTGCATGGTGGCATGGGGCCAGCATGGCTCCTGCAGTGAGGAGTTTCTGTACAGAACTTTGTATTCACAGAGATTGCTGAATTCATTAACACACTAATTAGCTAACCATAGCTTTTCTATACCAATAGTTTACCATACCACGATACTCCTTCTTATGCAATGGCTCCTGCATAACCTTCATCCCATTCGATTTATTTTTGAATAGCCCCTTCTTTTTGGTCATAAATACCCAACATCTTTAATTGTCAGGGTTGGAGAAAGTTACAGTTTTAAGAGAGGAATAATTAATCCGCACAGGTCACATGGCACTATAGCAAAACTGTGGCCCGCTAGGATTAGAGTGAAAGAACTGTAATCTTTCCCTGAGTAACCGCTATGGTTTGAGCTGACACCCTGTGGTTACTTTGGCAAGCCATGTTTTATTGATAGCCAAATTGGTATTCCTCGTCTCCCAAAGGAATTGCTGTCTGACCATTATTGCTGAGAAATCCTCCATAAATGATATTGAATCATTGAGCAGCTATAGAACAGAGAACTTGCTTCTGCAAAATATATTTGCGCATTAATTATTTAAATGTTTGACATCTGACTATGAAAGAGGCTACAGCACATAACACTCCATTTGTCTTCCACCAGACTAATACCTATCACAGAATTCCTCCACTACACTGATACATATCCCAGAGTCCCCCACCAGTCGGATACCTATCCCAGAATTCCTCCATTACTCTGATACATATCCCAGAGTCCTCCACCAGACTGATACCTATCCTGGAATCCTCCACTACACTGACAACTACCCCATAATTCCTCCTCACCTCTGGTACCTATCCCACAATCTGGTGTGTGTGTGTTTGTGAGTGTGTGTGTGTGTGTGTGTGTGTGTGTGTGTGTGTGTGTGTGAGAAAGAGAGCTCTGTAGAGGCAGGCAGGGGGTGGAGGGTGAGCTGGTGCCAGTCAGTTCCCCGCCTCCCCGCGTCCTGTCTGGGGATGTGCCAAGCTGCCTGATGTGTTTAGTGCCAGGGCCTGTTCTTCATAGCGAATCAGTCGCCTGGCACTGTGGCTGCCGTTTATCTCCCTCCCCTTTAACACAGTGAGAGAATCAAGCTCCAACACCCAGACATGCATATTCACACACCCTCCCACACAGCCCAAACCTTCCGCCTACACTGCGACTCCACGCCAGAGATGCGCTAACACTAGCGTTCGCGAGCATCACAGCACGGCCTCCTGCCACCGCAAACAGTGGTGTCTTTCTCCCGTGCGCCTCTGCTCCATTCAGGCCCACAAAGTGCCACACGCTAAACGCAGCTAAGCCCCAGCTCCGCGGAAATCGCGCTCGAGCTGGTTTAAGAAATTAGGAGGAAAAAAAGAGATGGGAGAAAACTAGGACAAGGTAAAAAAAAAAACGAAAAAAGGCGAATCACCCAAAACTCAGGGAAAATGTGTTTTTAATTCCCTGCCTATCACGGCTTGAGGCTGCTGAACAGGGCTGGAGATAAGATTAGCCGCTGTGGCGCTATCAGCACCTCCACGTTCCCCCACAGGGACTCCCTCTGACAGCACGCAGCCGCGGGGCTGTCTGAGGATTAACACCGGCTAATGATTATACACCACATCTTTGGAGCTGTCCGACTAATAGGATTAAGCTATACCAGATGCAGGTCCCTCGCTCAGGTTAAAAATGCACTTTTTACATTACAAAGTCAGGCAGATCCCTTTGAACATGCAATGAATATGGATGTTTTCAATTATCACGGACTTCCAGGGCACCACCATCCAGCAAATTAATCCCTTTAGAGCAGGGGAAGGGGGGTGCTGATCCTGGGATGGGTGGGATTTATGGGGGGGGCTCTTTTTTATCATTCTACGTAAGTGTGTTGCAATTCACTCTATAACACCAATCCCACCCTGTGTGTGTGTGTGTGTGTGTGTGTGTGTGTGTGTGTGTGTGTGTGTGTGTGTGTGTGTGTGTGTGTGTGAATGTGTGTATCAGTGGATGCATGTGTGTATGTGGGTGTGCATGCATGAATGTGTATATGAGTGGGTGTGTGTGTGTGTGTGTCCGTTGATGATTAAGGTAATCGTTGTTGTGAATATGCGCAGCTGTTTTTAAGTCGTGCTAAGGATTGCCACTAAATTGTTTGTAGAATATTTATGTACAAATGAAATGTGTGGCGACCAGTTCCCACAGACTAGATTAGCCCCCCTTTCAGATCCATTGCTCACGTGTGATTGGTGTGTGTCTGTTTCAAATCCTTCACTTATGTGCGATTGGTGTGTGCTGTGATTCCCTGACTCATTTAAACACATGGCTGGCTTAAGCACTCAATGATTGCATCCTCTGGGTCTCTGTTGAAACCCAAACATTTTTATCTTCACTATTTACCGGATCAAAACAAATATAATCTGTTCGCTAAAAACACAAGTGCACACGACTGTAGCGATCAGTAAATATTTGTGGAAGACAGGCATAATTAGGATTAGTATCGCATTCTTCTCGCAGTTCCAGTTGAAGCTCAGGTTATGGGCTTATTACATGGAGAATGTGGCAGAGATTTCAAACCTGTCCAGTGGCTGTCTGCCGCAATGTCCTCAACAATAATAACCCCAATATGAACAGAATACGGCTCAGAGGGAGGGGGGAAATTCCTCCTGTCCGTTTCACCCCTCAACAGGGGAGGACAGGAGTGAAGCACAGGGTCAGCCACAGTGTAGCACCTCTGGAGCAGGTTTTGGGGTACAGTGTCTGCCTCAGGGGTGCCCTGCTGATTGTCACAGCATGGATGTGGGCCTAAAACCCTGCGGTTGCTAGGCAAGTGCCCTGAGCACTGGACCCCCGCCATCACTGAGCACATGAGAGTCCTGTTATTACGAAGCTCTTAAGCCGGAATTCCACTGCCGCAGTGACCTCTGACCTTTTGATGCTTTTGATGTAGGACACAGAATAGAACTCTAACGGAACTCTGGCCAAAACAGGACGAATCACATCTTTAGTTTTTTAGAGTATTTTTTTATGGGAACTCAAGTCTCTTAAAGACTTCATGCCTCTTGTCTGAAACTAAACTCAGAAAACACCCCATGTATTCAGTGTTTCCACTGAGTTCAGAACCACAGTAATCTTTGATAAATTTAGCCCTTACATTTAACAGAACCAGAGAGAACACACTGTAATTAAATACAGGTGAGGATCAAACATGCCAATTGCAAATTTACACTGTCTGTTCCTGTCCCTAAATTTCTCAATAAAATAACTGACGCTTTACACATTCGGCCATGATGCAGATCCAGCTCTCCTCATCTTTAATGCACTAATTAGTTTGGAATTAAAAAATTCAACTTGTGTAAGTCCAAATTTCTTTCACATAAAAATAAAAATAAAAACAGCTAGTACAGCAGCAGTTAGAGTAGAACCATTTGAAGATGAATATTAATTTACATCATTTACACACACTAATCTTCAGCTCTCCATTGAAGTGGCTCTGTGTGGATTTTGCACAAACATATCAAGGAGGAACATGCTTGGGCACGACATCACAAACAGCTCGGTTTCTGCTGTCTCTTCGTTGTTTCTAAAAAAAAAATAATAAACATAACTGAAAAAACACAATGCTTTCATAAAACAGGTCTTATTTTGGGCACCTTTGTAACGGAGTCCCCAGGGATTAAGCTTGAAGTTATCGAGTTATTTTCCTCGGCAGACTTATGAAATTTCCCTCTAAGTACGCCATGTAAATAATATTTCATCTGGTGTGCGTGGTGTACTCTTGTGTTGCGTTGATCCTCTCCGTATTAAAGGCTATACATACAGCTACACGCCCGATACAGAGCGCAGTGTGCGGTAGCAGGAGAGCCAGCAGAGATGCAGCTCACAGCATTAATTGAGAAGAAGAAACCAGTGTTTTCATTTTAAAGGGTTTATGTAGGTTTGCCTGGCTCCTGCGCCGCCTGTCGAACCCCCGTTCCCTCAGGGCACCTGCCCTTCACCTGTAATGCAGGACACAGGCAGTTCACTCTGTTTCGCAGAGATGGAGATGCAGTGGGAACTTTGTAAGTCTATACTGATGCTAGTAAACTACTCATTATCTTTTCTAAATTATGTGATTAAAACAGTTTGTATACTTCATAGTTTGCACAGGCACAAAATCACGACATCACGTCGTTAATTTTAACATTGCACTTTATCTTTAAGTGAATGGCTTGTTTTTATTCACAGTGACATTACAGTACATTAATAAGGAAAGACACCATCTTTACTGTCAAACTCCATCAGATCAGTATTTGTTACACAAACGTTAATTACAATCGTTTGGGACTATATCTGGGGGGGCATGTCCACAGGTAACCTTTCCGGCTGAATGCCACGCCTCCTTCCACAGGCAGCCGGGTCACAGCACAAGGAACAGCCGAAAGAAGACGAGCAAGCATTGCAGAGTGAAACCAGCAGAGCAGAAATAGGTCAGATAATTACTAGAGCATTATTCTGACATTTCCTACAGCCACATAGCTCTCTCCCTCACTCCCTCTTTTCTTTCTCTCCCTGCCTCTTTTTCTCCCTCCCTCTCTCCCCCTCCCTCACTCCCTCTTTCTCTCTCTCCCTCTCTCTCCCCCTCCCTCCTTCTTTTTCCCCCTCCCTCTCTCTCTCCCCCCTCTCTCCCTCTCTCCCTCCCTCTCTCTCTCCTCAGTGCTCTCTTGCTGGTGGAGCATTCTAATTCAATGTGACAAACTGCTCACACACCTCTCTGTCCTCTAATTATAGCGCAGGACACTCCGGGGAGATGACAGCGCCCAGCGATTCACTCTTCAAGCACTTAATTATCTCCTCTCTCAGGTCGGCTTCCTCAGCGCTGTCAGCATTGTGCCTGTGTACATCCTCCACCATCAGCCGGGGACAATTAGCCCAGCCGAAAGGACCGAGAGCGGAAACCAGCCAATTGTGATTAAACAGGACCGTGTGGGCGTGTCGCTGCAAACGGAATACACATCATACTGCTCTCTCTCTCCCTGTACCTTCCCCCTGGCCAGCCCCCATCAAGAAATAAAAGACACAAAGTGTTTTAGTGATCAAATGAATAATTTAAACCAACGTCCACCTCCATTCTGCTTCTCGGAAAACACTCCCTCTTCCTCCTGTCCCAATGATAACTTTGTGACACTCTCTTACAAAGAAACGCATGATTAAAAACTGTCATCCCCTGACATGTAAAGCCATGCAACTCACGCTGCTGGTTTGCATTGAGAGACTCTTCCTGCAGAATGCATAGCTTTCTCACATTCCTGTGATATTGTGGCAACGTTGTGGAAATGCTGTGTTAACATACATTGACGCTAACTACGGCTAGGCATGTGTCAGTAGGGGGCACTCTTCAGCCTGGTCCCAAGATGCAGCGGCACACTAGAGCAGTAATGGGAAAACTAATGGATATTTTACCAATTGCATCCCGTCCATATGTTACTTAGGTTCAGGTACACACATACAAACATACACACACTCACACGCACACACACACACTTGCACAAAAAGGGAGACGCAACATACATAAACACACAGGCAGCTCAACCACACCTTCACAGAATTTTGAATCACTGCAGAATGAGGACTGTAGATGCACTGTATCATGTTGAATTGTACAATTCAGTCACAGGCTCAATCACATGGTTCTCTCAGTCTGTGAAGCGCCAGCTGCTCAGATATCAACCCAAACCAAAATAACCCACAGTATCAATACCAAGGCCACCTTTTCTGTGAAAACCCAAATGGCCTTTTCCACTGTATGACACAGAGGGGAAGTGAGAGGACAGCTGCTGTTTGTCTCTGGGGAGAGTGACCTCACAGAGAGGACGGGGAGAGACGCATCACGGTATGGCGGAGGCGCCACTAAACTAATCGAGCGCTGACTCTGAAATGGCAGCTGCTGATGAGGAAGCAGGAAGCAGTTTATAAGACAGCTAATGGGGCTGAACCCTGGGGGTGGTGCGTCGGACGTGGCCACGCGTGGCTGCGGAGCTGAGGAGAGGAGGAACAAACTAGGGAGAGAAACCCTGACAACTGGAACAGCGCTACCTCCTCCCTGCCGTATCCACGGGAGACAAAAACAAAAAAAAAAACACAACACAATGTAAAGGTGTGAAAGATGCTCGGTGGGACAGAAAAATGAGAATCTGACTGTGTCCATAATAAGAGTCCATGTTAAAACACTATGGGGGTGTCTGAGATCGTCGAAAATACAGAGAGATATGTTGGGATGTGATATGGATACACTTATGTTTTCTACATGTGCATTGCTTTATATGCACAGGCTGTGACAAAATGAATGATCGTGTGTAATGTTAACAAAAAAAAACTAACTGAAGTTGAAAGGGATAAAGAAAGAGAGGGAGGCAGAGAAAGAACAAGAAAGAGATGGAGGGAGGGAGGAAGGGGGAGAGATGGACAGAGAGGGAGAGAGAAGGAGGGAGGGAAAGGCAGTTGAAGAGACAGAGACTGCTTCAAAGCTCTCTCTCTTACCCATCAAACCTCTAACACCCCCACCACATACACACACACACTCTGTCTCTCTCTCCTTCCAATTTCTGACAGACATGATTCCTGGTAACGTCAGTCAGATGGAGCTGCACATCAAAGCAGCAGACAGAGACAGAATGTGTGTGTGTGTGTGTGTGTGTGTGAGAGAGAGAGAGAGAGAGAGAGAGAGAGAGGATCTCATATTGAAGGTGCTCATGGCTGCTGTGCTGCAGGAACAGAAGCCTAATAGAAACTGTACATTCTGGCCGCTGTCGTCGGCTTCCTCAATTTATTTCCTTAAACGACGGGGCTGACAGAGACTGACCCGCCCCCTTCACCGCGCCCCCATGCCTCGTAGCTATGGAAACAGGTGTTAAAGCGCAATGAATTTTAGGTCATGCTGATCACAGCGTTCCCCACTGATGATACCTTATTTTACAGGCTGACCACTGCAGCATCAGGACCACTGATTTACTTCCCAACACTCCACAGCAGAGGCGCACACACACACACACACACACACACACACACACACACACACACACACACACGCACACACACGCACGCACACACACACTGACACACACACACACACACTGACACACAGACACACACACACATACACACACAGACACACACACACACACACACACCCAGATCTCACACATGAACACAAATACACTGCTCACTGTCAGTACAGCTTCCCCGCAGGACAAGAAATACCTTTTGCCAAATGCATCTGGGAGACAGAGTAAGATCCTACTTTTTCTTTTTATCTTTTAAGCTTGACAGCAGTTGATTGGAGTGATATGCTGTATGAAATGTATATTCCATATAGTATAGTCAGAGTCTAGGGAGAAGATGTGAGCTCAAAAATGTTAGATCTAAGGCATACCACAGCTTTACTGCTCACTGAAATATAATTAAGGGAGAAAAAAAATGAACAGCCTTCCCAGAAAAAAATTAATCTTACAGTAGGTCGGCACAGCAATGTTACCATAACCTTGAATTTAAGTATTCAGCATATCAAAGTAAACAGTTTAACAGAAGTTTAATGACTGCTGGAGGCAGACCTGGGGGCCACTTCACACACACACACACACACACACACACACACACACACTACTCAGCCACTCACACATTTGCACACACTCATGTATGCAGACGCACACAGACACACAGACACAGACACACAAACACACACGCGCGTGCATGCGCACTCACGCACACACACACACACACACACACACACACACACACACACTACTCACTTGCTTATACATTTGCACACACTCATGTATGCACACGCACACAGACACACAGACACACACACAGACACAGACACACACGCGTTCACACACACATACTGCTGGAACATAAAACATTCCATGTGGTAAACAGATTTTTTTGTGTTAAATGTGATACGTAAGCCAAGCTCTGGGAATCGGAACCCAGGCATTTTATTGGGTGCAGGAGTTTCTCAGCACTGGGAGTCACTGTGTCCTGCTTGGAGACGTTCCAACATTCTCACCTTGTGGATGGCTCCTTTAAATAACTGGATTTATTTACAGTGCGCGTAGCGTTAATCTCGGTGTCCTTCAGCACCTCTGTTTTCAAGGATGGAAAAGCAGTTGCTAAGCAGTTCTAAATGACAGCCCTAGGGTTCATTAAAAATATGGCAAACATTTGCTAAGCTCATTAGGTGCCATGTCTCTGTGTGTATCAGATTTCCCCTTGCTAGGCTGTGCGTGACCAAACATGCATTAACCCTAATCCCATTCAACGGGCTGACTCTGCCACCAAGGCCAGACAAAACAAAAGGGAGCTTTACTGAGGGAAATAAGCACGCTTTCTTAACCTGCCCTGTAGACTCCTGTAGCACAGCTCGCCTCCCTTCATGTCTGTGCAGCTTTAAACAAGTTCTTCATCATCATCACCTTCATCCTAGATATCTGCACTCTGCTCCTCAGAGATGTATGCTGTTTAAAAAAGTATATTTCGAAAAGTATAACTCAGTGTGCAGTTGTTTCAGTGTGCAGGAGTATTTCAGTGTGCAGGTATATTTCAGCATGAAAGTGTTTCAGTGTACAGGTGTATTTCAGTGTGCAGGTACATTGCAGCATGCGGGTGTATCAATGTGCAGGTGTTACGGTATACAGGTATATTTCAATGTGCGGGTGTGTCAGTGTGCAGGTAGATATCAGTATGTAAGGCCTGTTCTAAAACTCCTGTAGGTGTACATGGTGCTTTCCCAGATGGATATCTGCCGTAGAGTTATGGCCATGAAACCAGCACCGTGGTATCACTGATGTCCATGTTTACAGCTGTGGTTTTTTTGACGCTTATCAGCAGTAGAGAAGATTATGACTGAAGTGTATGTGGTGATAGTCTGTCCTGCTCTGATTCCAGGTGGTTACATCACACAGGAAGTGTTCTGTTTTGCTCTGCCTTTTAATCCAAAATTGCTAATGGGTCACGTCCTTATTCCTGGGCCTAAAATGGCTGACAATGCGCTTCCGCTAATCATGGGTGCACAATTGCTGCTGGTTAGTGTGCAGAGCAGGGGCAAGTTACTGACTTTGCACCAAATAGTCCTGCCCCCACCAAACCCTTATTCTGTTTTCCATTTAGTTGTCCGTGGGACCAAGCACAGACTGCCTTAATGTTTTCCACTATGGTTACAAACCAAGACATTCAGAGGAACACTCTCCTCTTTCAGCATTATGACCCTGGCTTGCATATACAACTAATAAGGCATGATGTATCCATCCAGCTCAGATCAATTTATAAAATATGAAAACAGAGAAGAGCGGAGGCAATTACTCTGTGGAGATTTCACTCTGCCAGCGGGAGCTGTCCATGATGACATTTTTAAAATGGCTGTTAGCTCGCTAAAGTGACCAATCAATTAACATGATCACACAGAGCTACGGTCCAAGTTGTGGACAGGCAACTCATCTTATGCATTTTTTTTTATGATCTGGTTTTGAGACATTCATTTTGCTGTTTATTGCTCATTGCTATACTGGCCACCTAATAAAAAACACTGTCTTCCATAAAAATTATGCCATTCTTAAATGCTCCATGAAGGTGGTGTACTGAGGGTTGATCATTTGCTGATTTGACGAAATGAAGCCTGTAGGCTCCCATACGCACACACACACACACACACACACACACACACACACACACACACACACACACACACACACCTCGCAGAGCACACAGCACACAGAACTACCTGAAGGGCTCATTTTCAAACTCCGGCAATTAACGTCAGAACAGCTCTAAAGAAGGTTGATGAGATTCCCCGGGCAGCCGCGAGGGCGAGGCGGACGTGACGCTGAGAGGTTCCACCGGAGCGGAACGCCGGGGACCACGGAGCAGCCTGGGTCTCTTCCGCCGGCAGCCAGATCAGTCCCTCCGTGATTGTGAGCTCTTTCTCCCCTTTAATACCCAGCGCTGATTAGCTCCTTCTCAGCACCTCCATGAATGTCATTACTGCTTTCTTCAGATGCAGGGTTTGTACATCGGCTAATAACCCTTAGGCACAGAAATCATAATTGTGCCCCATTCCTTTTACAAAGGCACACGGAGGAAGAAAAAAAAAAAGCAATTTCTCCCTCTGATCAAAAACCTACATTTACAGCATATTGTCCTCATTACAAAAAGAGCAAGAGAGAGATGGATTAACAAAATAGCTTCAAATCATGAGCAGGCTAGATAGGTGCTAATTAGATAAGTGGTTAGAATGAGGTGCCTGTAATTAGAATGCTATTGGAGGAATTTCTGATGGAGTATTAGAGGTCACAAAAACTGAATTTGAAGGCAAGACTTAAGTTTAATCCTGTAGACTGTAAGCATTTTGAGGGATGGGTAGGATATTAAAATAATATGCTTATTTACATAATCAGTTCCTCAACATGGAATAGCATGGGAATTAATGACTTACTACAGCTGTAGTAAGCCTTTTCTATCCACAAAGCTGACACCAAAACAACAGATACCCTACTTGGTCAAGATCAGAGTGGTGCAGAAGAAGGAGATAAAAGGGACTGGTGAGGGATCTGAAGCTGTCAGTCCCTGACAGACCACTCTTTTGGATGCCCGTACAGTCATTACAGGGGAACCCTAACAATCCTTGAAAACAGCGGTGTCTGGTGCTTCGAAATGGCCGACTTGGCCAAGCGCGACCCCAGTCCCACCTGAGGCCTCTGGTTCCAAGAGAATGGGGGATTAAGCCATCGCTTCCGTACGCTCCACATTCTCAGAAAACCAGAACTTCTGATAGGACAGGAAATCCCTTTAATGGAATAATCCCACCGCAGTTTAATTCCGTGCTACACAAATAAACACGGCTGCCGCTGAATGCTAACGAAGCGCCAGCTCTTCCCCTCTCCCAGAGAGATCATTACTGCAGCCAAGGGTCTCTCCATCTTAATTACCAGCATTATGTCTGTGCAGCTGATTAGTCGTGCTGTCGTGGTTTTAATGAGCACCCTAATCAGCCTTAAGGTACCTCGCATTTTGAGTGTTCCTCTGAGGTTTTTTTTTTTCTTACAATGATACAGTCCAGGTCTCTTGTGGAACTGTAAGACATCAAGAGGAGAATGGGTGAACTTTGCCTGCGGTAACTCAGAGTGATAGTGGGGAGACTATATACTTCCTGATCCACACCAATGCAGAAGAAATGCACTGTGGGTACACAAGTATGCATAAAATATTTGGACACTTGCTCTTATGCTTGCTATGTCAAAAAATATTGGGTTAATGTTTAAACAACATATTGTTTATGGCCTAACACTGTTCAAAACGTTTCACCCAGATAATGGTATTAGCACAAACTGTCATTACTGAAATATGACTAAAACATTTAAAAATATTTCAAGTTTGGCTGTCTCATAGCAGCTGAACATATTCAGACCCACTGGCTGTGAAATAACTGAGACTGAATAATATTTTTCTGTTTTTAAATGTTTTTTGTTTAAATTCACACTGTTAATGAGAGAGTGAGACTGTGTCAATGAGACAGTAATCTAAATAAAGTCTATTCTATTCTATTCTATTCTATTCTATTCTATTCTATTCTAACATCATGACAACACAAACAACATCTGAAACACAAACAAAGAGGAAGTTATTTTATGAAACCAGATTAGTACACCTCTCCAGCCAGGAGTCAAATACACAATACACCAGTCAGAAAACGTTGTTTCAGTTTAACCTTCTTTAAAACGGTTTGAAAATTTCTGTAATGTATTTCTTCATCAACACTTAACAATAAGATTTAGGTAAAAGACAATAATGAATTATATATATATATATATATATATATATTTATTTATTTATTTATTTATTTATACATACATAAATATATATATATATATATATATATTTTTTGCAACATGTTCATTTTAGCACACTACATTTATTGGCCACTTCTGACTCAGAAGTGTGGAAATTAATTTATGTAACAATTACTGCAATTCACAAGTACATTAGCTGATATTAGCTCCCTAAAACCCTCAAAACGTCCTTGCCACTCTAAATATAAAAATCTGAAGTACCTTCAACTACAGTGAGCTACTCAGCGAAGCAATGCACACACTTCATAAGAATAACATTTGTGTTCTCTCTTTTCCACAGTGCAGTGATGTAGATTACACAAAGCCATTAGGTTAATAGAGGTCTATTATGGCTTGGAGATCACATACGTCATTCACATTAGCCGTCAGTGAGGTCCATTTCATCAGCATGCAACCTGTCTGTCAGTCAAATGGTTCCAATTTGGCATGGAATATAACCTCCTGCAGATATTCTATATATTATGACCAGATATTCAGCTTCAGCCTTCCTTCTGTCCTCTGTATAAGAGGCTCCAGTTGGTGAGGGGAATTTCTGCGTTTTTTGGTGTTCTGTTTTAGACCATGCCCCTTCAAGAATTTTCACAACAAGCCAGCAAATGGGTACACTTATAGCTTCAGCCATGGCAGAAAGAGCTTTCAGTGTGAAGTACACTGGGTTACACACCAGGTCATAATAAACAGAATGAGTTTGGTTTAACCGGTCCTTTTATTCATCCAAGTGAGGTGTCCAGTGACTGCCATTCCACAACATCATGGGGACACATCCTCCCACAGCGCCACTCATGGTTTCAAAAGAGGGGTTCTGCAGCTACACCACAGGAAAACAATCAGGGAGTAGGCCAGGGAGGCCTTTTATCTGGGGAGTAATGTCTCTGCTGCTGTGCTTGGCTCAGAGAGGTTCACAGAACGGAAAGACGCACGATGCGGCATTCCGGCTCCCTCACCAAACAACGGCCGTTCCATCCCCAAAAGCCCTGAGTGCACTCTCTCAAGGAGCTCCTCAATCAGGCTCTGTTTCCCCACGCAGTGTAATCAGCCTGATCCTCCGTTAGACGGGGGGATCGATCTGGTTGTGCTCCGGTAATGGCAAACACTTCATTCTGGCCTGCTTTTTCTCCTCTACCCCCCTCCCACCCCCCCCCCCCCCCCACCCAGGAGGAGGCTATTGAGCTGAACTCTCTGGGCTGTTTAGCAAGGATGAGGGCAGAGTCATTCAGTGCGACAGGAGGACCAGCACACGTGCAGAACCTGCGTCGTAAAATGCATCTTTATCTCAGTGAAAGCTTCTCAGGGTGGAGCACACAAGATCATTCCATCTAAAAGTCATCGATCGTCAATGTCTGACTGAAAGTGAGAACACATGCAGAGCTGTGTGATGCTGGCAGGGGAAAACTCTTTGGGTTTTGGTTGTAATACCTGTACTTTTTCCTCCAGCTGGTGCACTGACATACTGTGGTTTAATTAGAGGCACGGACATTCTTCAGATCCACCTAACATACACATAAGGATTCCGCACTGATTCCACAACAGACCACAGCACAGTGAAAGTGAACATGTCTTCTTAAATGTTCCTGTCAGTATTGCAGCTGACACACCAATCAGAAGCAGGTGTATTCTAATGGCCCCACAGTTCTCTCCCAGCTGGACATCTTCACCGAGAGCAAGTCATTCCACTCTGAATCCTGAAGGAAACGCAACAACACTGAGATGCTGCTTATCCTGCTGTTCTGTGACACTCTGGCACACTGCCAAGGTTAATAACGTCTAAGGCAGGCCAGAACAAAGAGGAAGTACGGGAACTACTGAAAAGTGGAACTACAGAATTATAACTGTAGTAGCTTTGTCACACACAACAGCTCTGCCCTGTAAATAATTAGCAGGTCCTTATGCCCACATGTGTAGTAAGCTCATACATATATGTGTAGTACATGAACAGCAGATCCTCACGTTAACTTGCTTTGTTTTCTCATTGGCTAGGCTCCCCAATCAAACTTAGTGGGCAGACAGAAAAGATATCATTGGTCATTCAGACCAATTTCACCGTAAAAGGTCTACAGCTATGGCCACTGTTTCATCCTCTTGGCTCCACCCTGTCTCTGGTGGGTGGAGTCAGGAACTTTTCAGTGCTGCACAGCACCCCCTGGTGGTAGCCAATCTCAAAATTCCATGAGTCTGAGATCACTTGTCACAATGAATTTTTTATTACCTGTGAACCAGCACACAGCTGCACTGAAATTTACCTGAATAAGTTTTAAATCTCAAAAGTGTGCAGAGACAAATAGAAAGATTTTGCTATTTGAATCCTTCAAGTCCCTTGACAAATAGAAGACCTAATTACAACCCCCTTTACAGCTGTTAAATTATCTGCCTTTCTCTCAGATGATAATCAGACTCAAATTTAAACCACTTAAGACAGGAAAAGAAACCCACATGTCAGACCTGCACTTAATTGCCGGCTTTCAGAAAAACCTGTGCATCTGGGAGAAGAACATGTTCATCATAGCGCACTCTGACCTTTCCTCTAAATCCCAAATTACACTGAGTGCAGATACACACTGCTGTGTGTGTGTGTGTGTAGTTTAAATGATTGTGAGTGAATGAGTGTGTAAATGCATGCAAATTTCTTTGTGCGTGCATGTTTGTGTTCCTGCTTGTGTTTGCATGTACATGCAATTGTGTATATGTAGGCATGTATATGTGTGTGTGTACCTGCCTTTCTGTCTTTCTGTCTGCATGTCTCTCTGTATGAGTATGTGTGTGTATGTGTACAGTTTAAATGATCAAGAATGATTGAGTGTGTAAATGCGTGCAAATGTCTTTGTGTGTTCATGTGTACTCATGTGTATATGTGTGCATGCATGTGAGTGTGTGTGTGTGTCTACCTTCATCTGTGCACATGCATGTCTTTGTGCGTTCCTGCCTATGTCTTCCTGTGTGAGTATGTGTACGTGTATGTGTGTATATGTGTGTGTGCTTGCGAATCCTGGTCACTCAGGATCATCAGTGTGTCAGAACATTGCAGGGTAAAAAAAAAAAATAAAAAAGGAATTTCCTGAGGAAAGTGTCCTTGACCCAGCTCTTTAATGGAGTGAAATTTCATCACTTTATCTAATATCATGCTTCACGCTCGCGGCGCACGGCGCACTCTCTCTCTCTGTGCTCTAATGGGCAGCTGACACCTCCAGTCAGCGGTGTGCTGGGTAATACGTGCTGACACACAGGGACAGAGCACCCTGTCGAGTGCTGTTTATCTGCTCCTGATGGGAGGGGGGTGGGGGGGGCTCTGCCAGCAACCCCCCCCCCCCCCCGACCCGCCCCATCCCGCCTGTGAGTCCAGCTGCTGGGCTTTTAGGGGTTGAGGGGGTGGGAATGCTCCAGTTGGGGAGGGGGGGGGGCAGGTGGAGCTGCCCTGGTGGATGGTGCGAAGCGCATCGCCTCGCAGGCATGTTATCAAACACGTCAGCCTGACTGACTCTGGATCAGCGCCCCCGGCCACAACCATAAATTTCACTTTTAGTTTAGTGTCCCTCATGAGGCGCAGCATTTGCAGAGAGGTAAAAAAAAAGGAAAGACAGAAAAAAACAGGCAACCTCCAGAAATATCTCATTCCGGAAAGCAGACAGGCAATCTCTTTGAAAATGGCCCGATTTTCAGGCCGCCTGCAGATGTGCCTCGTTCAGGCCATGTGTCTGTGGGGAGGGAGGTGGCAGAACCACACCACCGCAGCAATCCGGCCCTCTGTGTTTGAATGCAGACAGCTCTGTGGAACACAGTGTCCAGGAAGTCTTTTACACCATCAGGGCTTGCTATTCTGACTTGCACACGGGACCCCAGGCACCTGGTGGGAGCTGAGTAACTATTAAGATATATTTCAGATATATTTCAAAGGTATTGCATATATTGTTGACACTATGTATGAGAGTGAAAGATTTTCCTTTAGTATTACAGTGAAAAAAGTCCCCCCTAGTGTGACAGTGAAAGAGATCCCCCTGGTGTCATAGGGAAAATGACCCCCTGGCATTACAGTGAAAGAGATCAACCCAAGGTCACAGTGTTGGAGATCCCCCTGGTGTCACAGTGAAGGAGATGCCCCTGGTGTCACAATGGCAGAGATCACTCTGGCGTTACAGTGAAAATGACCCCCCCAGTGTCACACTGATGGAGATTTCTCTGGTGTTACAGTGATGGAACATTGAGAAAGGTAAAAGCTACTTGTAAGCAGAGATAAATAGTGGGAGTGAATATGAGGGAACTCATTCTAACAGCTCATACAGGAAATACACTACTATGTATATTCAAGTCACTGAAATAACACATTCTGAGCTTACAAAGGAAAATATTCTGTATATATTTTATGTTCAGATAACTGAAATAACACATTCTACAGCTCACAAAAGGGAAATAATCTATGTCTACTGTATACTGTATATTCAACTCACTGAAATAATATGGAACAGGAAAATACTGGTCATCAATTACTGTTATTGTCAAGAAAAAAGTGTTACCCAAAAACTATGCTCTGAGGGGCTTTCTCCAAATTAGAGCTGCAGTAAACCTATCTTGTTTTATAAGATAGCTCTCTATTAATAACTAAATGACAAGTTTATGGCTTTTACTGTAAATCTTAATTATGACCATGTTTACAGGGACGATATGTTGTCACAGACTAGATGCCATAAAGCTGGCGAGTTGCAAATCTGCCTTAAATGCATGAGTGTATTAAAATGAAAATCTATGAAACAGGATGGAGTGTGGCAGAGTGGGGGTGTGAGAGAGGCCCTTCAGGGTTTACGGCACAGGGAAACAGCGCAGAACCTGGACTGAGACTGAGCCTCAGGCTTGCACCAGTCAAATACCTGCTTGTTTCACAATTTCACTTTCAGAAACATTTTGACAAGTTCTTTACAGGAACATAAAGCAATAACTAAATACATAAATCATTTCAGCGCGATTGGAGACCTTCAACAAGTTGGGTGTGGGTGGAGGCGATCAGAGTGGAAACTCTGAGGTGTTCTTGCACGCCCTACCTGTCAGTCCAGCACACTGTGACAAAGCCCTCAGCAGAGAGGAAAACGACAGCAGATAAAGAGCACAATAACGTCAGGATGAAAGGGCTACAAGCATACACATGAGGGGCACTGTCACAGACAGAACTCTCTTACCTAATACAATTCACTGCAGAGATGGATATTTATTTGTTTATTTGTCTGTTTATTCACTATCCTCCTGTATTTTACACAGATGCATACAATACAGTATATTGGCGTTTTAATTTCTGCAGTCAGAAACTTAACACAGCAGCAGAGTAACACTGTACTTCAGTACATACTTAAACAAGAATGGACACTCATTGATGGGAATGAAATGCTCCAGGTCAAGACATTGTTATTTTATAACAACCCCAGCATCCGCTTATTCTAACACCGAACACCCCCTTATTCTAACACCCCAGCAGTTAATCTCACTCAAACACTCAGCACCCACCTCACTCCAACATCCCTCACACACCCAGTCTCACCCAGCCTCTCACCACACCCACCTGGTTCTCACGCTGAACTGAGGCCAAGGCTTTGTGTAGTCTGATGGCTGACCTCCAGCGCCTGACAAACTCATTACATTTCAGTGTGTGCTGGCCACAGATTGCATTAAGGTGATGACAGCTACATGACGGCCAAACGAGGAATATGGGCATTCCAGCAACAGGTGGCCTTTCACTTACAGCACAAAATCTAATCTAGTTTATCATCAAAGTATATTACATTCAAGGGAATGTCAAAATTTGAGAGCTCAGTGACAGATCAGATAGAGGAAGTCTGTTCCCCTGTGGAATGTGAGTTTTTTTTTTTCCATCGGCAGCTTTCAAGTTGCCGTCATTGTTTGTGTTTGATATTTTATGCACGTTCATATATTGCTGCTGAAGGAAAAGCTTGAGACATCAGCTACTACTTTGAAATATAATAGGACAGAGCCCAAAGCACAGAAAGATGAATCACTATGAAATATTAATATATTCCAAAGTATATATACAAAGACCTTACCAACACTTACATTGTACAAATAATTCCCTACTGATCTGTTTTGTCAATACACGGCACATCTATCAAACAGTAACAGGCTACAGTAACATCATGAGCAAGCATAAGATCATTAAACCCATGAAGCTGACATTTTTGCAGTACGTATCAGTTGCATATTCACTCACTGGCAATGCACTAAAGTTCTGTTGCAGAATTGGCACCGATTTAAAGACAGGGTGACCAATCCAACATGTGTGCATTCAAGCACAATCACACTTGCTGCTTTGGGGTTAGGATGTTAATCCACTGAGGGGGTGCAATAGTTCTTCAGTATCATCAATACCTCCTTTTGAATTCTTACTCTGCATTTTGCTTGGATTGCAGACATGAACAACTGTTATGCATCTCATTTCTTCTATAAGTTAATATTCACAATACCAATAGGTACATTGCTTTTTTAGAGGGTGCTCCTACAATATTAAATTGCTTTCTAAGATGGAGACAACAGTGTGGTGTCACAGCTGTGTAGCTGCAAAAAGTTCTTCTCCAGAATTTGGCAGCCTTGTTTATCATTAGTCATCAACATGAGCAAACTCCGCCCTCACTTACAGGAAAACGAAACTGTCTGTATCAGAGCTCTGGCACTGGCCAGGAGAGCAGTGGACATGCAGGGGCTTAAGCTTATCATCCTAATGAAACTTGTGCTTATTCCAGTCTGTGCAGGTAAGGATTGCTTGATAAGACTCACCTAAAGCCTCTGTAAGCCCTTCAGTCTCTGTATATTTCTGGCATCCAGTCAATGTGATGTGCGAAGTCCACAGTGTATCTCTCTCTCTCTGTCTGCTCTAACACGCTATAGCGCGCTGTCAAGGAAGTTTTTTTATTTCTTTGCCACATACCACATATTTTCACACTTGATCACACATTCCTTAATCCACACGATGCTGGCCAGTTCACTGGAAGAGTCTGAAAAGAGGGTGTATTTTTATAAACAGTTTTGAAACGTTTTTAAGAAGTGGTTTATAATTAGGCTGTGATGCAGAGTGCATGGCATTACGAAGCAGTGCGTTGCTGCTGACGCACTGTGTCTGTTTGAGTTTTAAGAGATAACAGCCTGCAACCCAGGGAGCAGCTTACAGATCTGAAACAACAAGCATAAACAATATTCTACAGTCATAATACACAAGAATCATAACATTTGCTGGACTCATCATGTTGGAAACTGCCTTTCCAAAAGTTGTTTGAATGCTCTTAGTGATGCACATTACTTAAAGACCAGGATTCTCTCTGTCTGTTTTTGGAAGTGTACTGTGGCATCAGTGTGAAGTAACTGGTTCAGAAGTTTACTTAGAGAAGGAGGCAGGGCAAGTTGCTTTGTTATAAAATGTGGTTTGCAATTGAACCACAAAGCCCTAACTCTCTCTAACATCCATACAAAGGATTAGGAGCCCGTGTTTGCCCCACAAATCAAGTGGGAATGTGAGCTCTGTGTTGTACTGTGACCAATGTACATGAAGGAATAACACCAATTCTGTGTTGCTGTTTCATATTGGGCTACATGATACACTGTCCAAAGCTTTAATTAAAGCATAAATGAGTGGTCACTCATTACAGCAGTCCAGTTCTCAGTTCACCTCTTGTTCCTTGCTGCTTTGCTCCTGTTAACATTCTAGAGTCTGCACAGACTTCAGGAGTTTGCATGCCACAGCATGTCAAAACTGTGCAAGGATGACTCATCGCGGACATAAACGGTGGTGTTTCCTCCACATGAAAGCACACGTACATGCTGCTGCAGAGTCTGAGTATCACATGAACATGCCCTTATTGGAACTGTTACTCCCTCCTCCCAGAGATTCAGTCAGAGATACAGTGCACAGAGGATGTGCAGATTGCGGGGGGGCACGTGGAGTTTCCTGGGGAGCGCAAGGTGGGCAGCGTGCTGCGGTACATCTGTCACAACCGGACCAGAGCAACCCCTGTGTCGTGGAGGGTGTGTGGGACAGATGGGAAGTGGAGTCCAATAAGACAGCCAGCGGCCTGCGTCAGTGAGTACTCCCTCAGTTCTCTGCATCAGTTTAGCATTTCAGCGGTGAGCTCACAGCTATAGGGCATTACACTGAGCTCATAAGAATAAAGCTTGCATGGGTATGTATCTATGCAAATGTGAGGTATCATGTCTGAGGACAAGATAAATTCTCCCCCATCACAACAGCATGTCTTAGGAAAATAGCTCTGAGCCCTCACTCTATGAAACAGGACAGCACACATTAAAATAAAAAATGAAAAACAACAATAAAAAATTAAACAGAAGAGGGGCAATATAACTTTCCTCTTTTTCAGAGTTTTTAACAAATAAAACAAAGAAACAAACAAAACTACAACACAGAGCATTACTCTATGCTTTCTCTCTGTCTCAGAGTATCACTGCAGTGGTCCCGTAACCTTGGAGAAAGGCTGGGTGTCACCCCGTCTGGCTTCATACCCAGTTGGGCTCAGTATCCACTTCCAGTGCTGGCCAGGCCACTCGCTCTACGGGGTTTCCAACATCACCTGCCTCCCCACAGGGAAGTGGAGTGCACCCCCTGCTGTCTGTGACACTGGTGGTAAGAGACACTACCTGCTGTGCCACACCTGTTTTGGCCACTGGCCAGGCCTCTTTCTTGATTCTTCTAGAGAGGTTCAGTCTGACCTGAGATCAGCACAATGCTGTACCGAAGCATTTTAAAAAAGACATTTTTAAAAATATTGGTATTTCTCAAAATTTTAGTTGAGTGCAGTCCTTCCAGCTCCTTTCCTATTTGCCCGATAACATGCAGTGGGAGCTAGTTGGGCTGTGGCTGCCTCTTAGGTGATCAAGAACAGGAAGAACAGCACAACCTACAGACCAGTGTATTCTGCACTCTATATATATAACCCTTTGTTTCCCTCTTTCTCTTCCTCCCGCGCTCCCTCTCTCCAGGCTCTCTGTGTGGAAACCCTGGGGTGCCAGCAGGGGGTCAGAGAATGGGCCAGCGCTTTGAGAGAGGTTCGCGTGTCAGGTACACCTGCTACAGAGGCCTGCAACTAATGGGCCCCAGCGTTCGCATCTGCCTGGAGGATGGGAGCTGGTCTGGAGTGCAGCCGCAATGTGAAGGTACCCCCCATTTCACAGTAGAGTCCTACCCCAACTCTATCCCATCCCAGAGTAAATAGCCTTCCCCAAACTCCACTCCCTCTTACAGTGGTACAGTCTACCCCAAACTCCATCTCATGTCAAAGTGGTACACTCTACCCAAAACTCCACTCCACCTCACAGTGGTACAGCCTGCCCCAAACTCAACTCCATCTAACAGTGGTACAGTCTACCCTCCATCTCACAGTGGTAAAGTGAAAAATATCTTTCTCTTCTCTCCTCTATAAAGTACCTTTCTCCTCTCTATCTCTCCTCTCTATCTCTCCTGTTTTTCCAGGACAGCACTCCTATGATGATCCACGGAAGATAGCGGAGCACTTCGCCATGACCGAACATGCCCTGCTCAGCCCCCATCAAGGTCTGTTTTTTTTGTTTAGATCAGTAAGAAGGAGATTCTCCTGCCCTTTGGCATACCAGCACCAATAACACCTGGAATCAAGAACCACAGCAATCAGGTCAAACACGCGACCAGTTTAGTGGCGTGAAAACAGTGTTCACCCTATGGCCTTGGAGCTTAGTAACTCAGGACAGGAAAGACAGTGAGAGACATCGATTCCAGCAGCCCTGAGCTAATGCCAGGCAGTTTCAGGCTGCTGAGCTGTCCATATCCGCAGCCAAACAATCTCAAGATTGAAGCCCCACTGTTTGCTTTCAGTCAGAAGCAAACAGTCAGGACCCCGCGCTGCTGCTGCCGGGGCAGAGGGCCAGGTGATTAATGACCTGTGCTGTTATCTTCAGCGTGTGACTGTGCCCCACAGAGCTTCACCTGTACTTCATTATCAAGGCCTCCAGGAGCGTCGGAGCCGAAAACGTGCAGACAGCTCTTCAGTTTGTGTA
This sequence comes from Megalops cyprinoides, assembly GCF_013368585.1. Classification (NCBI taxonomy): domain Eukaryota; kingdom Metazoa; phylum Chordata; class Actinopteri; order Elopiformes; family Megalopidae; genus Megalops; species Megalops cyprinoides. The sequence goes on from NC_050586.1 coordinate 25,594,690, forward strand.
CCGGACGGCCAATGAGGTGAGAGAGGGAGGTGGGGGGAGAGACAGTGAGAGAAAGAGAGAGATAGGGCTAGAGAGGAGATTCTCTAACCTATAAACTGACAGTAAATACACATTTAAAGTATTAATTCATTATTATGGGAAGCGGTAGTAGTGGGAAAGTAGAGTGACATGTCCTGGCTCTGTGCAGGTGATGGACTTCACTAACAGAAGGAGGGTGGATGTAATCATTTTTGGGGCTTTTGCCAAGGACATGGGATTCAGTTGGCTGGAGGGCCTGCAACTAACGGACTATGAAGGTAGTATCTCTGGAAGATTGGGAGCGGGGGCTGGGTCTGAGGGTTGGGATACAACTGCTCTTAAAAATTAGTTGTAAAAGTGGAAATTCCCCCTTGGTACCAGATTTGTAGAACAGTGACTCTTGTTAACTGAATGCATCAACCTGCATTAAATCAGACAGGATGTGAAGGTAGAAAAAAGCATGTAATGATAAAAATGAAAAAGAGCAGGTCCACTTGAAATGAAAAAAAATTCATGTAAGTTCTATAATCAAATAATAACCATTTAATAAAAACTTACAGTGTGTTCCCATGGTTACTCTGAGCAGGTTACCAGTATGTAAAAAATTTGAAGTAATGCCATGACACCTCATCATCGAGTTTTAGGGCTGATGGAGGCAAGAACTTTTCAGATCCAATATTTCTGGATCTGTGGGTTGATTCTCAGTCTCAGTGTGAGATAATATATCCCCCTTTGCTTTCAAACACTCTGAAACTTGGAACCATCAATTACAGAGACAATATCGACCAGCATTAGCACACAGCCTCACAACAGCCAGACAACCAAAGACATCGCAACCACAAACCAACACCAACACTGCATTACCATCAGACTACAACCACACTAATAAAATGAATACTAATAAAATAATAATAAATACTTCTTGTGGCACAGAGTTCCTGAATGGGACAGGGGTGAACACAGGAGATGCCCTGAAGCTGGTGCTGAGGATGATCCAGGACAGGCTGCCGACCAACGGCAACAAGCTGCCAGCCAAAAACCTAATCATCCTCATCACTGATGGTACGGCAACATCGACCCAACACACTCCTCTAGTCAATGTGTTCTGTAAGGAAAACCATCTGTAAAAATGCTACATTTATAAAACACTGGTGAAACACATGTGAAACCGTGTGCAGATAGAGTACCTCACAATACCTAGTGCTCTAACCACGATTATTCCACCTCTGACTGCCAGGAAGACACAACATGGGGCCCAGTCCTGACTCCGTCATCAGCAACATGACCAACATCATTCCCAATCCTGACGCCAACCTGGGTGAGCCTGTGTCCAATTACAACGCATGTACCACTCACACCAATCAGGACAGTGAGACTGCTGCTGAGATTTAACTTTAACACACTGATTTGAATGCACTGAGTGCAGCAATGACAGTGGAGCTAAACAATGCTCTCCCACCTTTTAACAGAACGCAGTGTGGCACGCTGTGACACCATGCATGGAGTAATGTCTACGTGGGGGAATTATTGTCAAGGATGAGGTTTTGGGACATGAGAGAAAGCTAGGAAAAGTACAGTCAGAGTACTGCAGCATTTGAATGACCTTTGTGGGTATTCACAGAAATCTTTGTGATTGGAGTTGGTGGTGGCAGCAGGAGGCATGGTCTGGAGAAGATTGCCTCTGAGAGGGCAGAGCCCAGAGCCTTCTACCTGCCTGACTATGGTTCGCTGGCACAGCTCAGGCCAGAGGGTAACACACCACGCTTGTATGGATCAAATTTCTACACCGTGGCACCCAAATTAATTCATAAACAATAACAAAAAGATGATTTAACAGCACAGATGTGCCATCAGTACAGTTTGCATCAATAAATAGTGGCAGGATTACAATTACAGGATTGTTAGATAATTATGAGGTGTGAATGAATCTGATCATGTTTTTAAAAATGGTACATATTTCAGTTTATTTGTACAAACACTGACTGTAAAACTGCATTTCTTTTGTTCCTAAATCATCTTCATGTTATTGTTTATCAAAAGTTGCAAAGACTTGGGGGAGGGTAAGTAGGTTTCACCACTTAGTGGTGTTAGAAGGAAATTATTTTCTTGTCTTTTATACTCATATCTCAATCAAAAAAAAGAGGCAAGAAAAAAAAAGTTGAATGCATTTGTAGGCCACTGTACTGCAGTGTACATGCAAAATACTTAAACAAAGCAGTATTGCTTTTGGTCATACTGAGAAATGTGTAAATATGAACAAAAAAAATACAGCGACTGAAGAACAGAAAATAAATGTGTGTCACATCAGTGTGGACGGGGATGGTGTTGAAACCACAGCACCTGTGCCTGTGTTGTGTCTGCAGAGTCAGCAGCACCTTGCGGATTCAGGGGCAGTCTGGGAGATTTCGGTCGGGTGTTCGGAGGGAGGAAGTCTGTGGAACACCAGTGGCCATGGCAGGTCATGGTGATGTGCGATGTGAGTGATGCCTAACTCTGTCACATGGAACGTACCCCAACTGCAGCGTGAAACAGTGAGACTGAGTTCGGTGAAATGCATCATGGGTTTGATCCCTGAGAGACAACGCTCTGGTTAAATTTAGTAAAAAGGCAAACAAGAGGAGCAACCTGTGTGGAGACAATTGCCATGGGAGAAGCAGCTGCTAGGTGTGATCTCAAACAGAAACAGGAAACAGAAACTGCCCCCATCACCCAGCATTTGAGTGCCCTACCTGCTTCTGTCACCCAACATTTCCAACATTTCCATCATTACTTTCCTGATTCCTGGCTGTTTAAGGCAGGGTTGTGAGCTACGTGAGTCCATGATCCTCTGGGGGGATGACCCAGCTATCTCATGATCCACTGAGGGATGACACAGCCATCCCATGATCCTCTAGGGGGATTAAAGAGCTGGCCACTGCTCTGCGCTGTTCTAATTCTGTTATAAAAATGAGAGTTCACCCATGGCTAGTATCATCAGGTCTCCCCTCAACCAGTTTCCCAGGATTCACAGCATCCCCAGGGTGAACCACACATGGGACCATCAAATGTCTAATGAAACTGTTTTAATTCTACAAGTGCATTTGCACAGTAAGACTTATGCACTCATGTGTCTGAAGCTGTTATCCAAAGCATTTTTCGAATCAGTTGTACAAAGTGCAGGCAATGAAGTCCGATGAGCAGTGTATACAGAAAACGACCAGACCACATCTGAACACGTTATCCTACCAAACAGTACAATAATGTCCAATGTTACCCTGAATACAGAAGTGCTACAGTAGGTAAAAATCCAGTGAGGCCAACATGGACCCTTTTGCTGCATATCCCCTCAACACACTGCAAGGAAATCCAGTATTCCTGCACCCCGAAATTCATTGATTCACCTCTTTGTCTGTGTCTTAAATAAGAAGAACAAGTGAATGCAAGCAGCCATGAGCACACAGACGGGTTCCTCAGGTACCCTCTTGGGGTCCAGATGTACAGACAGAACCAAGGATGCTTTCTCCCTGCCCTTGTGGCACTGTTCTCATAAGAGCCATTAATGCTGAGAGCATCAATGACCCAGTTCAAGTCTGACAGCATCAAAAGGCACACTTCATGATATATTCTGTTGGGGCAAAAACTTCCCGCTTCGAGAGGGCTGGATTTGTGTCACTGAAATCGGCCTTCAGCCAGTTTGAAGGGTAAGGGTGAGTGCATTTGACACTCACCCCAAAATAGTTGGTGGTCCTTCACGTCAGTGGCCCTTTACACGAGGGGAGGCTGAGACACACTGCACGTTGTACATGAGGAAACTCAGAGGAGAAGCTCAGCACAAACTGCATTCATCTGTCAGTTCTGTGAGGGTCCTTTTCCCAATGTCAGCTTAGCATCTGTGGGTTTCATTTCCAAACACCGGACATATCCACCTAAAGCACCTGATGATACAGGAGAAGCACCTGCCTCAGACAGAAGAACAAACTCCATGAAAGTGAATTAAAACAAACAGAGGATGCCAGACTGAAACCAGCCCAACGGCAGCTGCTTTAGTCACTTCTTAAGTCTCACAGCTAAAAACACCAGCACAGCTGCTCCACGTTTCAGTACGTGTCTTTGGCAGGAACTGAATCTTGTAACACACCCACAGCTTTAGCTAGCCACATGTGATCAATGATAAAACATGTCAAAGCTTTGCGGGCGGTGGGTCCCGGGTGTCTTGTAACAGCAGCCACCTGTTCCGCACAGGGTATATTCACGGGCGGGGGGACCATCATCGCCCCTCGATGGGTTCTGACGGCTGCACACGTACTGCACGATGATGACGGGAAGTTTGATGTCCCTCAGAGTATCACCGTTATCGCAGGTACCCCCCAACGTCGTATATAATCTACTGTTATCTACGATATCATCTATCATATAATCTACTGTTAGTCATTTGATGATGTAACATCCAAACCAGGATTATGCTTTTGGTTATGATTGTTGTGTGAGTGTCATGCGGTTGTTTATTGTAATGGCTGTGACAGGGGAGTTTGGTATTTTCAGCGGTCATAGTGACAATTGTGCCATTTTCTCTGGGTGTGATGGCTGAGCTGGTATGAACACAGTGTTGCAGTGCATTGTTATAGAGGTGATTAGTTGTTACGGTGTTGAGAGTAATGTTGTCATTTTGTGGCGGGTGGTCATGTTGATGCTGTTGGAGGGTAAAAGAAAGGTTAGAGAAAAATACATCAACCTAGGGTATCTAAAAAAAAAAGAAAAAAGTGATTCCTTAAGTAAGGAGGCAGTGAAATAAATCTGTTTTACAACTACTCAGTGTTATTAGTGGGTTTGAGTACTCTTTTAGAAATTCTTGCATGGAGCTGGATATCCATGACTATTCACAGTTCAAAGACTTAATAATAAAGTCTTAATAATCTTGTATTGACACATGACATGCCACTTATTTTGCTTTGAGAGACTTCACAGCAATGAGCTTAAGAGCTGTGTGAATTCAAACACCTGAGTTCAGCAGACGATGATTCCAAGCAGTTTGCTTTGATTGGTCTGAGACGGATGAGGCCACTGCCTGACAATGTGACATGGGAGTAGATCAGAAGTGCAGTGGAAACTCTGCAGAGAGTCAGAACTGAGGGAAATGTGAGACCAGAGGGCTGTTACTCTGTCATTGCTACTCTCCCTTTTTGACTTCCAACCAATCAGATACCTCATCGACTTTTTGTTCAGACACATTTTCGTAATCTTTAAATAAAATTCCATGTATTTGCCTGGTGATCTTGATAAGCTGTCCTTCAGATGAGCCTCTTTCATTAATTACTGTAAAGCAACTGCCTGCTGTAGAGCTTAGTCTGTCTGATAAACACTCAGCTAATGTGTCAAGCAAGTTTTGATGAGTAAAATTTGAGAAAAAAAATCATATTTGAGTTTTACCTGTATAAGCAGATCAGCCCTTCATAATGAAATTCTTGCAGTATGAGTTTCACAGACTTTGTTCGGTTTACGACCTTGTCAGTTTCAGACAAGGTCATAAGGTTTACTGCCAGTCCAATTCTGATGCTGATGACATGCCTCTCGATGTGTGACCAGTGAACTGGAGCTGTGTTGGTTGTGTTTGGTGCCTGCAGCTGTGGAAGCTGCAGAGTGTGCAATGCTGTGTGTTCTGGTACCAGTGCAGCTGAGTAATATTGCTGAAAATGCATGCCGTGCATATTAATCTTTTGCAGGAGCAATAAAGAATCCTTCAAGAAGAGGTGGCCCTTCGCTCCCGACCCTGAAAGTAGAAGATATCATCGTTCACCCAGATTATGAACCTAAAGAATACCGCTATGACATCGCTCTGCTGAAGATGGAGAAGGACATACAGTTTGATGACAAAAAGAGGTGCACATGCATGTTCTCTCTTATTTATAAATATAGAAATACATACACACACGCGCACACACACACATACATATACATATACATATATACACATATTCATGCATCTGTATAGTGTGGATGTCACGTGTGTATGAAATATGTATGTGTGTGTGCTTCCATAGGCCTGTGTGTCTTCCTTGTACGGCTGGTCTCTCTCAGGTCCTCTCCCTCCCATCTCAGAACTGGACCATGCGCTGCCATCACCAAGGTAATGGACAGGGTGGGACAGGTGAGACTGCCTCTGACCAATGACATCACAGACCTCAGTGACACAGCGTTCTGTTTGCAGACCTCATTTTCACCGGCCATGGTGGTGCAGACCACAGGACAGTCAACGGGTTCGTCACAGGATGGGGCTACACAGAAAAGGGTGACATCAAAAGTGAGGATCTCAACTATGGAAGCATTTCTATCAGGGTGAGTGGTACATAGGCTGCACTCATGCAGGACACTTGGATAATTGTGTTGCATCAGCGCTAAAATGTCAACTGAAGTTCATTATCAAAATACAGGAAATAACTGATGTCCTCAAAGTTATCTGTGCAGTCCCAGCACCCTGACTGCTTTAGTTCTAGCCTGGGAAACATGCAACCTGCTGGTGTGAAAAAGGAGGCCAGGAGGTCATTTATGAAGCTGAGGCTGTTAAGACTGGTGTAGACACAAGAAAAATATTAATAACTAAATGACAGCACTGACTTTGATATTCTAAATGCACTGATTTTACATTATCCATTAACATTCATGAATAACAAAAATCATGATAGAACCTACCTAAAACTAAAAGAAAGTCAGCAACCAAATGCTCATGATACATTAGACTTTGCAGAAGTTGAAAATTAGCTGTTGATTTTGTGCACAGGAACGTGAGCAATGTGAAAAAACGTCCAAGACTGAATTCAAGGTCAGCCTCACCGAGGAGAAGTTCTGTGCCAACGGAGATGGAGTGGACGCATGCAAAGGTGACAGCCTCTCCATATATCCTCAATGTTTCCACACCATGCAAGCAATAGTAGTTATATGACATGGATGGAAGAGGGTGGTAGATAACATATGTAACAGTGTGCAGCACCAATCTGGGTGGGGTTAGCAGAGACACAAAATGTAGCACTCAAACACCCAACTAATGGTTCAATTCATCAGTAAATTTTGGGCCAGCATTATCAGGAATCACTTTGTCTGTGTCTGCCACCAGAATGACATGGACACAAATACTCCCTGGCATCAGGCTGATCCATTTCTCTCCCTACAGGTGATTCTGGGGGTCCTTTCGTCATTAAGAAGAGTGGCCGTTGGATTCAGGTACGTTGGTTGTTGAAGTGAGGTTCAGTTTCAGTCAAAGGTCCTGCTGCTCTATGGTGTAGTAGATTTGGCCTCAGAGCCATGAGTCTAAATGAGATCGAGTGTTGTGTCTTTGAGCAAGGTACATTACTACAACCGTACCGGTGCTACAAAGTGAGCAGGGAAATGCAGTGGATTATCCAAGTGTTCAGAGACAGTCTGCAAAGAACTATGGAAAGGAGACAGAGAAGCATGACTGTCAAGGCGCCAGTGAGACAGGTTGTAAGCTCTATGGCTTTGCAGGCACTGTGGGAAAGAAATGTGAACACAATATGAACTCTTGTGTTTTTCTGTGCCGCAGATTGGCATTGTGAGCTATGGAACACGGAGAAGGTGTGTGGCGGGTAGCATGGGATTCTACACTAGCGTGCCCACACTGATGCCCTGGATCAGGGAGAATGTGGGGGCAGATCTACTGTATGCCTGAGACCAATCGCTCAGCAGACTCCTGCCCACGCTCCAGTTGATATGATTTCCACTCCCTCCATTCCACACTCTCTACATTCCTCTCCATTCAACCTGCTCTACATTTGTGTCTATTCTGTACTCTTTACATTCCTTTCCTTCCACAAGTTCTCCATTCCTTTTTATTCCTCATGCTCTTTATTCTATTGCAGTGTTTCTCAGTCCTACTCCTGGAGGCCCACTGTCCTGCATATCTTCTATCTATCCTTGCTCCAAACACACCTGATTGAAATTAGTGTGCATGCTCTTGATTAAATCAGCTGTGCTCAGCTAATCAAAAGTGCTACTGATGAGTTCAGTCGGGTAGGTAGAGCAGGGAAAGTGTTCTATAGGGAAGAATATGGTGCATAACCAATTTCTTGGGAGCACAATGATGAGAAAACCCACAATAAAAAAATGACCGATCTATTTTACTTTAAAATACACTAGACTTGACACAGTCATAGATACACTCCAGACTACAGATTGGATGATAATTCTTGCTGGGCCGAATAGCCTGTTCTCCTCATTAAATTTCTTGTGTTCTTCTTAAAATTATACTATGGCTAAAGCTCAAACTGAAACTCATATTTTTCAATTGAAGATTTTTTTATTTTAGAATGTTCAAAATAATCTCATGTCATGAATGTCAAGCCTTCTCACACATTTTGATTTTATCCACAATATTTTTTATTAAGATTGCATTGATTCTGTTAGGCAGTCAGTTCTCCAACACAACTGAATCACCATACAGGTACCAGAGTCTATGCACTAGGAATGTTGTAAACTAAAATAAAAGCTAAATTAAAATACATCTTTTTGGATCATTACTTTGGGTGTGGGATATAGGAGGTGGGGGCAGAGAGTTTGTTTAAGAGAGCTGGTTTCACAGCCCAGCCAAAGTATACACAGATCCCTCACATTCTAGTTCCTCACTGTAAGAGTGGGGAAGATGACCGGAATGATGATCTTACTACAGCAGACTCCTTGGGGTGATTCTGAGAGGTGAGAGGAATTGGAATGTCAGCTGTGGAGATGCCTCCGGAACGATGCAGGAGATTTGGGGGAGTCAGTCGAGGGGGAGAATTGATACCCCTGTGTGTTTTCAGATGATAACTGGAGAAGCTGATATTTTTCGGGTGGGATTGATGTCAGGATGGGTAGCTGAACTGAATCTTGGGGGGGACAACCATAACCTCTGAGAGCAGGGAGTGGTGATGGAGTGAGTGATCGCATGAACCTGACTGACCTGCGGGGGCGTTCCTGGGAGTCTCGGTGTTCATTTACACGCAGGGCAGAGGTGCTGACACTCGTCAGGCTGTCAGGCCAGCCCCTGCACCCTTACGTGGCACATTAGTTTCACAGCCGCTGCATCCGATCCCTGTTTCAACATGCTGTGTCAAGTTTCAGGCCCCAGAGCAAGCCTGGGCCCGGAGTCTCGGCCACGACCGCAGCGTGAGGGGAGGGAGCCACGGTGGGTGGCGGCCTGGAACCATTTCAGATGTTCACAAAGTCAACATGCATCTGGTCTGGTGTCAGAAAGCAGCAGGGAGAACTCAGCTGTGCGGAGAGTGAAGACATAGCTCTGAGGTCAAAGGTCATTTAAAAGCTGTCACACTGCAAGGAGGTGTCATTGAGCAGCTCTGTACCCACGCAAATACTGTACACACACAGAAACAGCCCTACGTATACACACACCACCATGTGCACACTGAAACAGCCAGCCACACACACACACACACACAAACACTGAAATAGGCATACACAGACACATCCATACACACACTGAAACACACGCAGAGAGGATGTTCCTCGTCTCGGCCCTCATGCGACACTAGTGCAGTTTAATAAACTGAAGAGGCCGAAAGGTCTACAGGGTGCTAGTGGTTCTCTGTGAGTGGTGAGACAGGAAAGAGGAGGAGTCAACGGGGAATGGGCAACTTTATACAGTCAGAGGCCCTGTGCTTCTCATTCAGCTGATGTGATCATTCACTCAGAGACTATCAGAAAGTTTTCACAAGGTGTGAAAACTTTACAGGGTGTTGTACTATTTTGTTTCTCAGATTTTTTTTAAGAGAAAGGGTCTTTTAAAATGTTTCGAGACCAATGAAAATGTCAAGAAACAAAAGCTTTATGAAAAGACTCAAGACGTGCTGAAAGAGGAGAGACTATTCTTCTGGAGCTTTGTGGTTTACAATGATCCTGCTCATTTCCCACAAGGCCACACGCACACTGTATGTCTGCTTGCAGCTGCTCCAAGGTGAAGGAGAGGAGTCAGCAAACATTCAAAAATGCAGCTGAGAAGGTGTGCTTGAAAAGAACTGAGAAAATTTTCACTTGTGCCCATTGTTCATTCACATGGAGCCAGGCCCACGCTGGGGTATAAAGGTACATGCTATACTAAAGAAACAGGAAATACAGGCAGGAAACACATTTCAATATTTCTTTATTAATACTGAATCTTACAAGATCTTAGGTCTGAGATCTGAGAATAATTCTTTAGCTGTGGTTCTGTGAGCATAGAATAACCCACACCCTGGATCCAGCATAGCCATAGTGGCCCAATGTGTGAAATGCATATCCGATGTGCGGGACAGATGACCGAGTACAGCCTCATGGATGTACGGCTGACTGATGGTTGGGCTATGAAGATTGTGCTATAATCTTACCCACCCCGGGAAGGGCTGATTTCCCAGGACATCTCCTCAGTGCACTACCACAGATTTAAGGAATTTATATTTTTTAATTCCTATTTACATTTTAGATTTATGCCATCTTATCCTATTGTATTGTGAAAGAGAACGGGAGGGACGGCTGGTCCTAAAATGCTTGGTTAACACTGGATATGTCCTGTCGATCTTGAAAACTTTGGGAGAGAAAGAAAGAAGAAGGGGAGAGAGAGATAGACAGAAAGGGTAAGAAAGAGAGGAGGGAGAGATGGGATAAAAAAAGAGAGTGGAGGGAGAGAGTGAAGGTTGGGGGGTAGAGGGGGTTGAGGTGAGAGGGGTACAGACAATACAGCATGAGAACATTCTGAAGAGAGGAGAAGACATTACAAAATGGGTCATTTGGCAGTGGGACACTCAAAATGCCCCCCCCCCAGCGAACTGTCCAGCACAGACACACCCCCAGTAGGGAACTAAACATGACTCAGTGTCGCCGCCCTGGAGGTAATCTGCTACAACCATGGGTTAAGTGGAGTTCATGACCCCAACTGGGATAATAAATTGAAAAACAAGCGGAAACACCACTAATACTCCTCCCAAGCTCCCAGAGGGGTCCCCAAGTGCTAGGAAATTACACGTGTACACAGACCATGAGGGCCATCGCACGCACGCCAATCCAATACTCATAAATCTGCCTTTACTGCACAGAAATGGCCCTCTGTCACTGGAAATGAGTTACTGCCGGCCCTTGGGTTCCACTCTGTGCGCGGAAGGAGGGAAGGACGACGGCTTAGCAAGATGGAGTGGATCGGAGCAACAATTAGCCAGCAATTTTTGTGAGCTCCATCAATACTGAGAGAGCACTGAGGCAGAGCACAGCCTCCGCCATATCCGCACACATGCAAAAACACACATGCACACTCACGTGCACACAGTCACAGGACTAATCACATACATTGATCATTACGTGTATACAATATTGTGTTAATTACAGTATCAATCATGTGACTGAGCTCATACTTTAGGATACAGTTGTGACAAAATGTTTGTGAATCCTTTGGAATTACCTGCATTCCTGCCTTAATTGCTCCTATCATGTGCTCTGATCTTCATCTAAGTCATAAGAATAGGTCAGCACCATCTTATTAAACAAATAACACAAAAATTGAACTTTTTCATGTCTTCATTGAACACATGGTTTAAAATGAATGCAAACTGTCAGATTTAGTAACTGGTACCCTTTAGCAGACCCTTCCATTTTACAGAACTGCTCAGTTCATTGATATTTTCAGGATGTCTTAGACAGAAGGCTCACTTCAGGTCATGTCACAGCATTTCAATAGGGTTAAGGTCAGGACTCTGACTTGGCCATTTTAAAATGTGAATTTCTCTCTCTTCAAGCCTTTCTGATATAGGTCTGCTTCTGTGTTTAGGGTCATTGTCAGACTGCTTGACCAAACTTCTATTAAGCTTCATATCATGGACAATTACTCTGAAGTTCTTCTGATTCCTAACTGCTGATACAATTTGGAATTAATTGTTCCCTTAATGACTGCAAGCTGTCCAGGACCTGAGGTGGCAAAACAGCCCCAAACCATGACATCCCCTCTACCATGCTTCACAGCTGGCTGCTGGCCAAAAATAGCATTGTGCCCTTTTGCCAGAAAGTCAACTTTTGTCTCATCTGTCCATGGAACATTGTCCCAGTGGTGTTGTGGAACATGCAGGTGGTCTGTGGCAAACTTGAGACAAACAGCAATGTTTTTTTTTGGCAAGCAGTGGTTTTTTCCATGGTGTCCTCCAATGAACACCACTCGTGTTCAGTGTTTTTCTTATTGTAGACACATGAACACGTGAACAAGTTCAAGAGATGTCTGCAGATCCTTAGCTGTTACCGTAAGGTTCCTTATTACCTGCTTGAGCATTGTACAGCGCACTCTTGCAGTGATCTTTGCAGGACGCCCACTTCTAAGGAGAGTAACAATGATACTGAATTTCTTCGATTGGTGCACTATCTGTCTGGCTGTGGATTGATGGAGGCCTAACTCTTTAGAAATGCTTTTGTAGCCCTTTCTAGCCTTACGAGGCTCAATAACTCTTCTGAAATCTCTTTTGATCAGGGCATGTTTCACTTCAACAGATCTCTGTTGTGAAGACTCTATTGGTAACCAAACTTTGTGGGATATTAATTATAGGGCAGGGAACTTCTAACCCATGCCTGAATGTCATCTCATTGATTGGATGAACTGACTATCAGCCCGTTGCACAGAAGTCGTTATACAATTATATTTCAGCCCCGACTGTGATTGGTTAAACCATGTGATGAAGTACAATATTTGTGAAGAAATTTATTCTGTTTTTTTTAGATATTTTTTTCTGATATATGTCCTTTTAAGATAAGCAAATGAGCTGAAGATTATGCACTTACAAAACTTACTGCTCCCCTAGATTAATGGGCACTCCGTCACTGCAGAGCTGACTGAATGTCACAATGCAGAGACCACAGGTGGATTCTGGGAGAACAGAGGTCACACAGAACACAGCACACAGGGGACAGCAGGTGCAGCAGGAGGTGGAGTCAAAATGCACGGCGCCTTTGACCTGCTCATTTGCATAGTAAGCAAACAGGGATGCTTGTGTGGGCATGCTGCTCTGGAGCACCCCTCAGACTCACATGTAGACCATGCATGACACACAGACGGTGAGATCAGAGCTTACTGATCCCAGAAGGCTTTTCTGACATGTCTGTCTGCCAGGCAGTGTCAGAGAAGCTAAAATGGGGACACGATAACAAGACACCAGACGCGGGGGTGTGCACCTGTGGGGGAGGCCATGACCTCTGACCCCATTGCGTTATCTCTGAGGACAGTGTTATTGCTCTGGGGTAACGTGCCAAAGCATATTTGTTTCTATTTAATCTTATTTCTACTCACCCACTTTTAAGCAGGTGGCCCTTGTGAGATTAACACCCTATTTTTCATATTTATTATTCTGAAAAATTACTACATTTTATTACATACCAATATTACACAACAGGAGGGATGATTATGGAAATCATAATATGTGCAATCATGTATGAAATCATATAACAAGCTTTTGAATTATTCCAGAGATAGTTAACAGTGTGTTCCACAAACATGGAGACCTACCAGTGGAGTCATTCAGTGTGGAGACACAAAACACAACTTAGGGGTTACGTCAAAATGCATCCCGTTGCCTCAAATTTTCCTGAAACATCCAGTTTGGGGGTGCTGCCTATGAGATTCTGATGAAGCTTTTCTGTGTGTGGAGAGACAGCGGGGGATTGGCCAGCTGCCATTCGATCTACATGACTGCTTTTCAATTAACAGTGTGTATCATGAAATGTGTGAGTAGGGCTGACTTTTCCATAAATAAGACGTGGAATGTCATCTTAAATTTAACAGATTGGCAATTAGATGCATGGGTTTGCACTTTAAAACAATTACAATTGCAACATCATTCTGTTCACGGAACAGGGAAATCTCAAAACCTAAAATCATCATCGCGATCAATGGCAATCATGAATCCACCAAATTCAAATAATACGTTATATATGATCTGTCCACATGGTAAATTATTTTGCTCCTGCCATTTCTGTGGGTCTGAATGTGAAAGCACAACCCAAATTATTTCCCTAAGTACACACTGGTCACCGTTTTCATTGTCACAAAACTACACCACACACATTTCTATCAACCATCACGCAAGCCTGACTGAAAGAGAAACAGCTTTTAGATGGCATCTCTTTCACGTGCACACACACACACACTCACTCACTCACTCACATTAAGTGCATTACTGCCATGTCTCTGTGCTTTGTGTGTTGAATAAAATGCGCCCCACTAAGCGCCGCTCTGCTGTAGAGCTTTCCTCGACCCCTGAGCTGGCAGCCTGGCAGGTCGGCTTCGCCTCGCTAAGACAGAGTGCCGCATTTCACCTGCCAGGAGCTGCCAAGTCACCATTAGCATTCGGAGCCCACAAAAGAACCGTTAACAGCAGCAATTATTTGCTGAACTTGAATTTTAATGGCACTTGGAAAAAAAAGAGCCTGTGAGTTATAAAGTGTTGGCCGACGCTGAAGCGGGATTGAATAGTAAGACATCACTTGAGCTTTGCATAATTCATTTTTATGTAGCTTAATTCTGTGCTTATCCTTGAGCTCTGCAAATTCCACATTAAATATGGAGTCAGGGAGCGCCTGCACTGTGTGGCCCCGCACCTTGGAGAACAGACTGGAAACGCTGGATCTGAGTCCCTGAATGGTCACATCACCCACCTATCTGGGTCTCATGCAGGCTTTTCAAACAGCTTTTAAGCATGGGCACATGGTCACTTGGGGTGTCTTTGACCACAGCCCAAACACATTTTTGAAAGCATGTTTTCAAACTGGCCATGACAGGGTTATAACATGAGCCCTATGGCCCACACACAGCCATATTCCTCAAACTATGGTGAGGGTTAGACAGGGCGGCTTCATTAACCACGTTAATGAAGTATGTGTTCAGTCAACATTTTACTGTCTCCTCAGAAACCACTGCAGTGATTTAATCAGTGATTTACGGTTTACTCTGTGCAATACTCAATTACCTTAGCTACCGTTGACAAATATTGTTAAACCATATCTGTAGTTGATATCGTCATTTAATATGTACTCTTTAAAGGACTACCTATTCATTTGGCTCTCTGCGATAAAAACAGCATAAAATGAATACATGTACAAAACCATATGATTTTTTAACTTATACAATGACTTATGTTTTGGGAACCAGACCCCATAATAATCCCATCTTGGCAAAAGTACTGTGAGATGGCCATGATGTGACACTGAACAGTCTGCTGTTGAAAAAGGAATGATAACCCTATAATACAGTTTTCTTGTAAACGAGACAGAAAATCACTCACCAGAGTCCTACCTCCTGATTGCTTCTGACATGGCGTTTCCTGAGTAGAAGTCCAAATATACTTCAAACAGCGGAAGAAAGCACACAGTCCCCAGGGCCATGTTGCACTCCTCACGGTTCAAGGGATAGACATTGCAGGTGTATTATTTAAGAGCTTGTCAACACAAGCTGCTGCCCCAAACCCCCCCCCCCCACCCCGCACCTCCTGTGCCCAATCCTGCCTGCACAGAGGAGCTGTGCCACTGGCCCCTGCAGAGCAGATTGTATAAGCAATCAAATCCTCACCCACAGGCAGCCATGATGCAGGCTAAACACAGACTGCAGAATTGCAGCCGGCCATTGTGTCTGCTCTAGCGCAGGCCTACGTTTCTTAACTACTAATCTTTAACGACTACCAGATACACACTGATGGAAAAAAAAAGGATTTTCAATAAAATGCAAGTTAGCTACAATCCAGGTTCCTGTCAGAAAGATGTTGCTATCTTAACCCAGAATTTCTGGATTTTGCTATTTTGCAAAAACATCTAACTCATTTGAAAAAATTTGGGGATTGTATGTCCAAAGCAAAATGAAACAATTTAAACTGGACCATGACTTTATAAACCAAAAACAAAACAAGTGCAACCTGCTGTTTAATGCAGCCAGGGTAGACTGAGTAGGCTATAAATTTCACATTCAACATGTAATAATTAACCAATAACTCCTACAGAGCCTACAAAACAGTAGCTAGCAGACGTGTTTATGGTACATGCAAGATTTTATATATTTCATATATTACATATTATATATATATTACATATACATTTTTCCTAGGGAAAAGGCTGCCCATATCAACATCAACAACCAATGAATCAAATAATAAGCATTAAATATGTTACTTTACTTCCAAGGCTGCCCCCATATCAACATCAACAACCAATGAATCAAATAATAAGTATTAAATATGTTACTTTACTTCCATATCATGTGTGGTAGAAGCCCTCTACGGCTAAAGCCCGTCTTATTTTGGCATGTTAATGACTCTGGAATCTTGACAAGTTGTGTGTGAGGCGGTGGACCTCTACCATAACTGTATGAATGCTTCAAATTATGGCATGTATTCCTGCTCTTACTGGCTAAATCTAATAAAGAGCAAAACACAGAGATTGAAAGTAACGCTGTAGAGGATTTTAATAAATTCAGACACAGACTAGAAAAACAGACAAAATGCATTTTGTATTAAAGTAACAGTAACAACTAGCAACAGGTAGTTTCTTTCATTTTTAAGCGTACATGTTTTTTTTATTTATAAAATAGTGTCTTAACGATCTATTCAATACCAAAGCAGAGACAGGCGCTCTTACTCAATGAGGGTTTTAAGAGTTCTTACCATACAGTAGAAAACCATGTCTAAACATGTCTCAAGGTAACATCATTTTTATGACTCATGTCCTGTTCTATGCAGTGGATGGTTTGATACAGGGCTTTAGACAATACGCACGTTCTGAGTACATTTTGTTGTGATTACATATTCTTACGTAAACAATTACGCAAAAGAAAAATTGCTTATGTACACCAGCTCAGCATGTTCACCTCATTTATTCTAAATGCCAGAGAAGGGGGTGTCGTCATGTCCTTTTCTGTTTATTTTACTACCCAGCTTAGTGTGCAGTGTAATTTACTGCAGTCCTGTCTGTCGGGTAAGAAAAACAGGGTGAACTGAGATTTGAGTGTGATCTGAGTGAGATTTGACAGATCGGAGCGAGATCTGAGTGAGATCTGAGATTATACTGAAATTTGAGTGAGATCTGAATGAGATCTGGCTGGGAACTGATGGGAGACTTTAGTGCAGGAACAACAGCAGATATCTTATTTCACTATGTGCACCTTCTCATTTGAAGCCAGCAGATAACACACATTCTGTGATTCTCTAGAAATCATCCAACTGATACTATTTGATGTTGAACCGGACAAGTCCATCCTCTGAGTTTTATTTAGAGAGGGTGGAGTCATGTAGAAGGTGGAGCTATAAAGAGACCAATGAAATTCATTCAGTATTGCGGGTGGAGCCTGTGATAGGTTTCTCCTGTATAAATGTAGACTTTCTGAACCTCAAATCCTCTGGAGGTCAAGCAGCTTTGCTTCGTTTTTAATCGTTCAGGTAGCGATCATTCCCAAGACCCCATTAAGAAATCAAACAGTGGTTACTTACCCATTTCTGCTCTTCATATAAAGAAATTAAACATTTGCTTCATAAACTTTCATAAAACTGTTTCAGTAAATTGAGCACTGTATCACATGTATGGACACATATACAGTACATACATATGCATGTGTATCAGTACACACGCACATACACACACACACACGTGCACATATACATTTATATATGCTGTCCCAGAAGAAGCAAAAGGAGGCTGAGGTTTTCGTTAGAACTATATACATGTTTTAGTACAAAAGTCCTTCAAAGTCCCAGAGTGACCGTTTCCATTACCACATAAACACTGAGTCAGAGACAGAGCTGGAGCCAGCAGAGAGAGCCTGCGTGAATAGCACTCGACCAATGGACCGGACTGTTGGTAGCGTACGTTACTGGACCACATCATTGGTTTGTAGAGCTCTGTAGCTCAGGCTAACTGACCACACCATTGTTTGGTCTGTTGGTTTGTAACGTTCATTAGCATACTCTACTGGACCGGTCTGTTGGTATTTAGTGCACTGTAGCACCCTGTACCAGTGCATGGGTGTGGCGCTGAGGTGATGTCAGTGTGTTCAGCCTCTATTACTAGTGTGTTCAGTAGCAGTTAGCAATGTGTTTAGTCTATGTTAGCAGTGTCTGCTCAGTATCCATTAACAGTGTGTGTTCAGTACCTGTTTCTGGTGTGTTCAGTATCTGTGTATGGTGTGTTCAGTAGCTGTAAGCAGCATGTTCAGTATCAGTTAGCAATTTGTTCAGTGACCTTGAGCGGTGTATTCTGTCTCTGTTAGAAGTGTGTTCAGTATCAGTTAGCAATGTGTTCAGTCTCCATTAGCAGTATGTTCAGATATCCATATGCCACAAGCGTCATTACTGACACACAAGTGACGTTACTCAAAACAAGATGACCCTACGTACCAAAGCACTATGGCAACAGGCCCTGCCCACTGACCCCAGACTGTCCCTCTGCTCCAGGTGTACAGGTGTGTGAGTGTAAGCCGGCCAGCACACTCTAGAATCTACCATCAAACGGACAGAACACCTACACCGGCACAATAACACAGTGTTACCCATATGAACAACTTCATCTACAGCAGCAGAAGGCACTGGACATGAGCAGATTCACACACTGGCTTTCAATGCACAGACTGTTCCAGAAAAAAAGGATGTTATTTACATACGCCTGGGGAGGAATACTGTGTCTTTTGGAAAGATTTTCAAAGGACGTCCAGCGCAGACCACCTGCAGCTCTCTGCTGATGATGAGGTGGGGAGAGAGGGACCAGGTAATCCTGTCTGTCTGTCTTCCTCTCCGCGGGGAGGCCAATCGATCCCCGTTTCCCCTCCACAGGCGGATCAATCGATCCCCGCTCACGCTGCTCCAGCAAGCCTCCTCCCTGTCCGCTCTCCCAGGAAACAGGCTGAAACCCGAGCAGGCGGTGCTGTCTAAATATTAGGCTTTGAGAGGGATCAGCGCTTCCTGCCTGAGTCTGGAGATAAACAGCCCCGAAGACCTGAAACACACACAGCAACAGAGAGAGAGAGAGACGGGTGACCACTGATCCATCACACAAATCACAACTACTAAACAACCCTACAGCAAGCTTCAGCCCATAAGACACCTCTTTCCACAATACACAAATACTGCCTGTCTCACTTTGATCCATAGCACGCCATGACTACATATTTATTGCTGTGCATTACATGTAAATATAACATACACTACAACTGGTAATACACTATAGTGCTGCTTCATAATCCCATAACAAACCACTTTCACTGTACTACACTGTACTGTGTATTACTGACAGCAAAATCAGCGGGACTGTCTCAACACCACTTCTTGACACTCACAGGCATGGAAGTGCTGATTACTAGTCTGCTAATTGCGCTAGCTTGGGAGCTGTGATGCAACAGATACCTGTGGTGTTGTAGCGCGCCACGCCAACAAAAACACTGCTAATTACCTCCTCCGCATCCTCCTACCACGTGAGCAGCCAGGCCTCTACCCTTTCCAGTTTTCTGTTCACAACTCCATCCACGTGCAAAAGCAGCATTGTGTTGCAGGGCCTTAACAGTTGCCCTTAAATTAAATATGAGTGTGCCTAGTGTTCCGACAGTATTATTACAGTGTTACTACAGTGTTGCGACAGTGTGATTACAACATTGCTATTATTGTTCAGAAATAGACACAGGGTATCAGGCAACAGACCCCACCTTTCCTGCACACCGACGCGTGAAGCACTGGTCTCGTTCCACCCAAACGTTGGTTAGAATATCCTCCTTTACAAATAAATAGCGCAAAGCTGCTGTACACAAGTCTGAGTGTCGGTTCCGTCTGGCCGGGTCAGGTTGCGTCGGGTCAGTCAAACTCTGCTCAGCAGATTTGGTATTAGGCCCAGATAAGCACTCCTCCTCAGTGTGGTGGGAAAACGGGGTCAAGGGTCACGGAGAGGGCAGCGCAGTGTCTTTTTACAAATCCGTGCGTCAGAAAAAAGTCAAGTCTTACAGAACAAACATCACAAAGTGCTTCAGCATGGAGTCCCCTCGGCCACTGTGGCTTCCGGCTAATAAATCACTTCGTAGACAGTGGCCTTCTTGTCCCCAGAGCCGGTGACGATGTACTTATCATCCACGGAGATGTCACAGCTCAGCACGGAGGACGACTCCTTCGACTGGAAGACAGAGAGGAAATTCATCAGATACAAATGTCTCCTGTGAAATAGAGGAGGAAAATAAGACCATGAACAGAAATACGGAGTCTGCTTTTCGCTTCCCGTCCGTTTCAAAGCCCCTAACGAGGAGCAGATGTTCCTGGGGCCGCGCCTCAAACTCGTCTTTCTGCCAGAAAGAAACCATTTAATAGATTATTTTCTCAGCGGTCGCTGGCAGCGGTGGGCCCCTCAGATTCGGGGAGTTCCAAATATCATCTGTGGCTCTTGGCACAGGAGCTGCCCTATAAGTGGTTTCCAGCACATGAGAAATCATAACAGGTTTTTTTTTCCCCATATTTTTTCTTCAAATGGCACCGCTGGAAGCTGCCTTGACTATAAGCAAGGGTGCGAACATGCTCACGGACTTTATAGGCCTCATTCACTCACTCACACATTCATTCACTCACTCATTTACTTACCCACTTGCTCTCTCTCACTCACTCACTCAATCATTCAATTCATTCATGCACTGTATGCTTTAAGTGCCACCGCTTATGAAAATATTCTCTGCAATAATACTGAGGGAAGGTGAGCTACAAGAGGGAGAAAGTGCAGCTGCTGCCATTGGTCCTCGCTGAGTGACTGACAGGAGACCAGAACCTCAGGGCTTTGTACGATCTTTCTGATGTCTGATCCCAGCTCGAACCCGGGGAGGGCTGCCCATACCAGTCACACCAGCATTCATTATTTACAGAGGTCACTTCCAAAGACAGCGCTGTCATCCATTATTAATCTTTCCCACATTAACGACTCGCAGACATAAATGTGTGTGTGTGCGTGTGTGCCACGTGCTGGACGGTCGAAGACTCTCGGAGTTAGGAAGACACACAGGATAAACACAGTCACACGAAGCCCTACCTCCAACAGATTCTGCCACTGATGTCCTCTGACCTGAATGTATTGTCACATGAGTGATAGTGCCCCTCTGATAATTTGATGAAGTGGCCCAGTTTCTCCTGATTGGACAGTTGTGATGTCACAGTAAACCAAGGCCTGCTTCCTACCTGGAATATGCTGGCTCTGTAGAATCCTGCATTTTACCTGGAATATGCTGGCTCTGTAGAATCCTGCATCTTACCTGGAATATGCTGGCTCCATAAGGTGTTCTCCAGGCATTCAGCAGGTTGTCCTTCCCTGTGCTCACAAACCATTTACCTGCAGAATTAAAAGGAATAAACACATCACTTAATTTACCTGTGGAATTAAACATAACAAAGCCAGTAGTACACACATAGTGAGTGCATGCCTTAGGTCCTTAGCCCCTCCAGCCGGCGCTCTGTGTGGCATTGCTGCGGCAGGGGACACCAGCACTTCTACAAGCCCACAGTATGAATTATTAACCTCACCCCTGACATTCATGTCTTTCATTTATGCACTGCGGCAACAAGGCACTTTTAATTGAGTTTCGGTTTCTGCTGCGAATGAAAGAACAAATCCAGAGAAACGCTTCAGTCCCACGTTAGCCACAATGTGCCGCAGATTTAGAGGCCAGCCTCGCGGTGCAGTGCATGTTGGGATATTTCAAAATAACTCTGCAGATTATGTGGAATTACCCTTATCTCTCTGGGTAAAAGTGTCAGGACTAAGCCGTCTCTCGTGGGAGGAATGTACAGCCCTTGGTTGCCATGGTGCCCTTCCCCAAAACTCCGCTTCCACCTCGTCTTTGATCAGCGGAAATCGGGAACTCCTCATGGCAGTAAACATCCAGCCTGCACTCCAACTAATTTGCTGAAGATAACCAGGTAATCCAGTGCATTAGAGAAATCCACGTAGCAGTCCTGC
Source organism: Megalops cyprinoides (assembly GCF_013368585.1). NCBI lineage: Eukaryota > Metazoa > Chordata > Actinopteri > Elopiformes > Megalopidae > Megalops > Megalops cyprinoides. The sequence goes on from NC_050586.1 coordinate 25,616,644, forward strand.
TGGCTCTTCAGTTATCATCACTGCCCACGCTGCCATCGCCGTGACGACCTGCTGGTGTGAGTCACACCCGGGCCCCACCCCCTGGGGGCCCCCCTGAGCCAATCACATCACAGCTGAGACATGCTTACAGCGACTTTAACTGATAGGTTAATAGCGTGGGCGTGATGTGAACACTGGCAGAGCCTTCACTATGTCTCTACCGTAAGAAATGAAATTAGCCCCTCAAAAAGGAAAACACAAAATCCATGATCCCCACCATCTTCTTAAGCAGAGCAGTCATAATAGTTTTTGGGTGAATGGTTTAACATCGATGAGCATGTTGGCATGATTGCTGGGTGTGAAACAGGGACTAAAAGAGTCATCTGCCTCTTCCTAAATCCATGGCTCTTATCGCTGTGGGTAACAGTAAGGGGCAAGGCCAACAGACACCAGCTGCAGTGGGTGACTGCCATGAGTGCGTCTAACACTTACCGCAGTGGGCAAACTTGAGCGACAGCACACAGCTCTCGTGAAGATGCAGCTGGTATTTGTCCGGTTTGGTGACATGCAGCACCTCCACATTGCTGTTCTCCATGCCAACCGCCAGCCACTCTCCAGTGGGACAGTAGCCCAGAGAGAAGATCTGAAACAGGGAGAAGAGCTTCATTTAGATATCCTTCCCCTCTGATCACAACCATTACACCCCAAGCCTGTCCCACATGCACATGTGCAAGACCTCACCGCCAAGCTCACACACACACAGGGGACAAATGTTTCACCTATGTACGACAAGATCAGATCACACCTCCATACTCACACCCGCCTCGTTTTGAGAATCAGAGAGAAGACATGGCAAGGATGTGGAATTTGGTGTGTGTCTTCATCAGGTCACTTGGCAAAGGTATTACCATGGCAGTGAGGAGATGTGAGGTGTGCTGTTGTGCTGTGGGAGGGTGTGGGGAGTGGGCATGGCTGGGTGTTTCTGTGGGTGTGACTGAATGTGGGTAGCCGGCGTGGAGCTCTACCTGTGAGGTGAAGTCGTGCTGCTGGAGCTGCCGGCCCTCCCTCAGGTCCCAGGACCTGACGGTGTTGTCCAGGCCTCCTGTCCACAGCTTGGTGCCGTCATTGGAAATATCAATACAGCTGGCCCCGTCCGTGTGCCCCTGGAACTGCCTGAAATGCACAGGAACACTTAACATGTGGACTTACAACAGGATCTCCACTGTTTTTTTTTCCATTTGCCTTACACACATGAACACACAGGTGTGAAGGGGGGTGGGGGGGGGTGGGCCTCACCTGACGAGGGTCTGGTTGTGCAGGTCCCACACAGCGATGTTTCCATCACTGCAGCAGGAGAAGCACACCTTGGAGTCGGGGCTGATGGCGAGGGCGTAGCAGGCAGGGGCGGAGGAGGTCAGCTCCGCCTTGATGCGGGGGGTGGGAGCAGCCAGGTCCCAGATGGACAGCGTGCTGGCCTCCCCGCCCACGATGAGGGTGCGGCCATCGGGCAGCAGGCGGCAGGACCGGATGTAGTTATCTCTGTTCTGTGGAACAAAAATCATGAGTGCATCAGAGAGGCACAGAGCTAATGCAGAAGGAGATAGCCACTAGCACATTAGAAAACCACAGAGCTAACACATGAGGAAATAACCATTACTAACATAACTATTGCCGCATCAGAGAAGAAGAACAGGGGAGCTAACACAGGGGGGCTTAAGAGCGGAGAGGCTGAGGAGAGGTGAGTCTGGCCAGGCTGCAGGTGGCGTGTGAATTGGGCTGCTCTGGAAACTGCATGCTGAACAGCATGCTTACTTGAGGAAAACCTTTTTTCCAATTTTACTCTTCAGTAACTTGGCTGTACAAACACAGGAGGCCTGCTGGTGAGGGGTCTGCATGCCCTTGGAGTGTCCCTCCCTGACAAACACTGCCTGCATGTTAAGCAGACAAGAGCACTTTGAACTGTCACTCACTTTCATCTGCTGTTTCAACTTTCCTAAGGTTGTCTCTGCCATCTCTTTGTGGTGGTGGAACAGATCACAACAGAGGAAGACAGTAAGAGACAGAGACAGAGAAAGACAGAGAGAAACAGAGTAACAGAGAAGGAAAGAGAGAGAAACACTGGGAGAGGCACAGTGAGAGAGTCCTCTCCTAATCTCTTCTTACATGTAACACTCTTATTCTCCTCTGTTTTCCCTCTTTGTCTTTCTTTGTTTCTCTCTCTCTTCATCCCTCTTTCTCTCTGTCCTTCTCTGAGTCTGTGTATTTATTCTTCTTTACCGGTTCATTTCAGTTCAAGTCAGCATGCACTTACGTTGCCAATGCCAAAGCACATATGCACTTCTTAAACAGAACTAATAAATAAATTAATATTTTCCCTCTCTTGTCATCTCTGCCTCTCTCTGGCTGTAAATTCCGATTCAAATGTCTGATTCTCTCTGTATCAAATTCAGAGTCAGTGTCTGCATCCTTCTCATGCTTCCCCCTTATGGGATAACTCTGCCTCCTGCCCACCTTTGTCTTGCTTCCTGTAACAGGCCAGTCTTTAGGGAGGGGGCATGTCTTTGAGAAAGGGGCAGTCTCAGAGTAAAGGAAGGGTCTGTCTGGAAGGAGCTGGACTTTCAGCCAGGCGTGAGGAAGAGAGGCGGCTGTCATAGTGCTGCCGTAAAGTGGAATCTCCACAGTGTCACTCACCAGGCAGTCCAGCTGGGAGACGGGACTCTTGTTGCCGGGGTGACTGATGTCCCACACCTTGACGCAGCCCTTGCCCCCGGTGTAGACATGGCGGGTGGGGTTGCTGATGGTGACGGCACACACCACCTCTCCGTGACTCAGCGTGTTGATCTGGCGGGCGTGGCGCGGGATCCCTGGACCAATCAGAGCGTCCGGAGGGAAGGGGACGGGCTGCATCTGTCCGTCTGCGCTCACGTGGAAGGAGTACGCACTGAGAAGGAGAAGGGGGAGGAGGAGGAGGAGGAGGAGGAGGGGGAGGAGGGGGAGAAGGGGGAGGAGGAGAGAGAAGCTAATTATAGAACAGTTTTTTGGGTTATGAGCACTAAAACACAACACTACTGTCATCAAAACACAAGATTTACCACTAAAAACCCCACATCACCTCAGCCATCACAGCTGGAAAGGCTAATGTGTGTGTGATGATGATAATGTGTGATGATGACGATAATAATAATAATAATAATAACAATAATAACTCCTAAGCATGGAAAATATTTTTTGAAAGATAGCTACTGTCGGGTTGCTGTGTAGCATAGTGGTTAAGGAACAGGACTCGTAACAGAAAGGTTGGCAGTTCAATTCCCTGCTGGGTCACTGCTGCTGTACCCTTGGGCAAGGTACTTAACCCACAACTGCCTCAGTAAATATCCAGCTGTATAAATGGACAACATTGGACAACACTGTAAAAAAACTGTAACCGATGTAAGTCGCTCTGGATAGCGTCTACTGAATGCCAATAATGTAAGGTAACGTGCTGTCCTCTACATTTCGACATGGCTGACCCAGCCTGAGATCAGTCAGGCTAGGACAGGGGCCCCAGCATGACCGGCCATTTCCCCTCTGGGCTACGTACGGTTTTCCGCCTGGTATCCCTGACAGGTTTGGCGGGATCCCTGGAACACGCATGTGGTGGTGTGGATCAAACCCCACCTGCAGAACCAGGGAAGAATTCAGACCAAAAAAATCACACTAAGAAAGAGCCTCTAGATCAGATTACAGATCAACATGACATTCTTTGCCAGTGTACACCCCAGTAAACCAGAACTGAAGCAACAACCATCGCAGTGTCTCCATCGTGGGGGCAGGATGAGAGCAACGTACCACCTGAGAGCGTCCGTAGGCAGCGGCGGCGGCGGCGGCCGCAGCAGCAGCACTCATCTGAGGGGAGATGCTGTGGAGACCGGCGTAGGCGGCACCCGGGCTGGTGAGGTCCCCGTTCATGCCAGCGTGGGGCACGATGCCAAAGGGCGTGGGGTACGGGCAGGGTACAGCCATCGGGGTACGGAGCCCAGGAACTAGAGGGAGAGACACAGCATGACGATCACTGATGCCCCCTACAGGACAGACACAGCAGCGCGATCAATGACACCCTCTACAGGAGAGAGAGAGCAGAGCTGGTTTGTGTTTCTTCACTGACAGCAGTGCAGCAGCTCAGTTGTACAACAGCAGTGCACTGCCTGGTATTTGACTCGTCCACCATCTGACTGGGGCTCCTTAATTGCTACGCCACAATAGAAGACCACTGTCAGTGCGTGCATGTGTTTGTGTTTGTGTGTGTATCGCATGACGGGGCCCTGCTGACGCCTGCTTCCGCCTCAGCGCGCACACACTCGCAGGCTTCGCTTCCCTCTGCATTCACGAGGGTTCAGTCGCAGACTTTTTCAGAGGCATTAACATGCTGCTTTGTCCTGTGAAGCCGCAGCCTCAGGCCCGTCTGTGTGATGGCAGGGTGGCAGCCTCCTAATGGCTTGTGCGAAAGTGGAGGCAGAGCCAATCTCCTGTGCCAGCAGGCTGTTCATTTGCAGAGCTAAATCTCTTCCTGTGTCGCGCACAGACTCAGAGCAGACACGCACTCTCCCCTTTTAATTAAACAGCTCTGAGACACTGACGAGGGTCACCGAGCCCAAATCCACAGAGCCTGGAGAGTGTGTGTATGTGTGTGAGAGTGTGTGTGTGTGTGTGTGTGTGTGTGTGAGTGGCTGTGTGTATGTATGTATGTATGTATGTATGTGTGTGTGTGTGTGTGTGTGTGTGTGTGTGTGTGTGTGTGTGTGTGTGTGTGTGTGTGTGTATGTATGTATGTGTGCTTACCCAGTGGCTCCACTCCGGGTGGTTTACCAGGAACTCCCCTAAGGCTGGGGGTGGAGTTGCTGCCAGGGGTGGGAGCGTCGGAGCGGGGCGTGGGAGTGCTTGACTTAGACACCGGAGTGGTCGACTTCTCGTTCTGGAGAAATGAAACAGTTGTGTCTATGGTATATTGTGTACAATACCCAGAGTGCAATGCTGAGCAGTGCTCTGCACACAGAGAGAGCATTACCACAGCACTTCTCAAGAGAGCTCAACAAAATTACTACGCTTCACAATCCTAGCGAGACCAGCAGGCAAGTAAGCAGAGTGAAGGGAAGGAGTGGGAAGAAAGTAGGAACTTATTCTGGGAAGAGTAGGGGAGGTGCAGGGGGTGAGTAGAGACAGAGTAAGTGGAGAGTAGCAGCTCTCCATTGACAGGGTGGAAGGCAATACAGAGGTGTCTTGCTCCCAGAGGCAGAGCTCACCAGGTTGAGCTCTTTGGATTTTGAAGAGGGCGTGCTGCTGGAGGAGGCGATGGAGGCGGGGCTGAGGGGCGGGTCCTTCTTCAGCAACCGGTTCTTATCCAATCCGTTCTCCCGAGGGGAGTGGGCGGGGCTTCCCCTGGGCGAAGCAGGGTCCTGTGGGAAGTGAGATGGAGGTAAGAGGAGACAACTCAAGATCTTTCATCCTATTGCCTTAACCTGCATTTATCCACAGATTTACAGTATGACAATGGACACAAACTACCATAGGACTTACTGTACTCTGATATTCAGGGGCACTCAAGCAAGCCTCTGCTGAGCTCTGAGAGAACTATGTAAATAGGCATCACATTTGTTTCATTTATAGATAATATCTTTGTTGACTGCAGAGATTGCTAAATTCCTGACGACGCGCAGGTATAAAAAAGCTGCAGGACTTTCATAAATTTGTAAACTTATCAGTTAAGAACAAGGCACTGCAGCCATGAGACTGAACGTTCCTCTAAGCAAGCTGTCATAGACAGACATGAATATTTATGAGTGGTTATGCATGTCATAATGTAGCACTCAAGTAGCGGGTGTTATGTGACACACAGTAGGCAGGAATGCTGTAGAGGACACAGATTCCACTATGTATGCGGCCAATCACACCTCCCCACTGACACACACACACACACACACACACACACACACTCTTCTTCACAGCATTCTGTTCCAGTGAATCTGAAATTAGTCACTGCAGACGACTGTGGTATCACTGCAGGTGCCCTGACAGAGGGAGGGGGAGAGAGAGGGAGAGGATGAGGGGGAGAGTCAGCAAGAGAGGAGGGGGGGGTGAGGGGGAGAGAGAGCAAGAAAGAGGTGTCACTTTCACATCTGCGTGTCAGAGGCCTACCTCATTGGAAACATCCACCACCAGGTTGTCATCACTCTTTTCCCCATCACTGTCCTGAAAGCAAAACACAGAGCATTCTCCATGAGCCGTCTGCTCTCAGTCTTAGCACCACAGAAGAAAAAAACAGCCAAGTTTTAGCTGTTATTTTCAGCAACTGCTGCTCCAGAGAGGAAGGCAGTGACATAGAGAGAGAATATGGTATGTCACTCAATAGGACATCTTACTTTCTCTCTCAACTGTAATGGCTGTACTGGCCATTTTGAAATGCCTTACAAGGCCTGCATCTCCTCCTCAGTGGAGGAGATGCAGACCAGTGGAGGGCTGAAAACAGTCCTGACAGGGAAGGTTTAGGTTCAAAGCTACGCACACTACAGGTTGCCAGGTCCGGTCTCAGTGTTGCTAGTATTGTAGGTTGCCAGGGCCCGGTTTCAATGTTACTCACATAGTCGGTTGCCATGTCCAGTCTCACTGTTACTCATATTGCGGGTTGCTATGTCCAGTCTCATGTTACTCACATAGCGGGTTGCCAGGTCCTTCTCATCAGTCTTCTGTTTCTTGCTCTCAGAGGAGTAGTCAGTGGAGTTCCTGTGCTTCTCTGCTGTCCTGAAGCTGGCTGATGGGGACACAGACGAGCTCTGGAGGATGGGAGTAACAGTCATTATTATCTGATTCCCATAGCAAACTTGTGTTTAATTTAACACCTCATTTTCCCCTAGTGTACATTACTGTGTATAAACCTTTACCAGCTGCACACTCTGTCCCAGGCTAACCTAAATAAATCATAAAAAACTCATACTCATGTGTAACATGACACCCTTATCTCTGCCCCCAGAGGGAGGGGTAGTGTTGAGGTACGCAAGAGTCATCTGCTACTGAGGGTCAGATAGAGTAATACACAGTAAGAGACGAGTCTTCATATTCTCACCAACACACACACACTCACGCAAAGCCAGGCATGCATGCACAGAAGCACACACATACGCATACACTGCTACTTCTCCTGCTTCACTCACACTGCTTCTTCATGAAATTATCCAGTCAAATAAAATTGTTGTTGAAGAGCCATTAGATATCAGAGGGAAGAAAAAGACAAAGCCACTTCAGGTGGTACACACACAGGACAGACCCATGTGCTAACTACATGCTGTCGGGAAAGCCACTTCCACAGGGCGTACTTACGTGCTGTCGGGTGAGCTCCCTACGTGGGGCTAACTCACACACTGTCGGGTGAGCTCACCCTGCAGGGATTACTTACACACTGAGATTCCCCAGCTTAATTAAGAGTCTCTCTCTCTCTCTCGTCTCTCCATCTCTCCCACTCCTCAGTCTCCCTGTGTCTCCTCCTCCCTTTACTCGTTCTCTCTCCCCCTCCCATTCCCTCCCCTCTCCTCTCTCTGCTCTCCCCTGTGGGTCTGATGGAGGAGGTAATTATAGTAGAAGCTGACACTGTGTAATTGGGCGAGTGGCCAACACACAGACAGCCTGCATCGCAGCAGCCAGAGGATCTCTACAAACTATCCCAAGCAGTTAGAGACTATCCCAAACACACAGACACTTTCTCAAACAGTTAGAGACTATCCCAAACATGAGACTATCCCAAACACACAGACACTTTCTAAAACAGTTAGAGACTATCCCAAACATGAGACTATCCCAAACACAGACACTATCTCAACCAGTTAGAGACTATCCCAAACACACAGACACTTTCTCAAACAGTTAGAGATTATCCCAAACACTCAGACTATCCCAAACAGTAAGAGGCTATTCCAAACAGAGACTATCCCAAACACGAGCCTATCCCAAACAGAGGCTATGCCCAACACAGTGACACTATCCCACATGCTAAGAAACTATCCAAAATGGAGAGATTACCCTAAATGCTTAGAGACTATTCCAAAAGCAGGAGATTATCCCAAACACTCAGAGACAATCCAAAAAAGAGACTATTCCAAATACAGGTAGACAATCCCAATCACAAATAGACTTAAATTGAGGGAGACTCTCCCAAATACAGAGATTATCCCAAGTGTTGAGAGAATATTCCAAACACAGGTCCACAGGAACACAACTATCCAAAAAGGAGGATGACTATCCTAAACGGTGAGTGACCTTCAGAAACCAGACAGAGTACAACAAAGAGACCCCATGAAACAAGACTTATTCCACAGAGAGAGACACTCCTACATCGTTTGAGTCACTGATGACCCTTATCCACGGGCACAAAAACATGACTGATAATCACTGATATGTATGAATCTTTTGTTACCCAGAGATTTATAGTGTGAACACATTTTTTCCACCTACTTCAGTGCTTTGTTTACAATGTTGTGTACAGAACTTGGAGTATTATGTTTTTCTCATACAATAGTGTTTTGGTTAATTTCAGTGACAGACAAAATCTGTATCTTGGTTAGGTTCAGAAAGAAAGTACCACTTGCTTTAATAATTTACTCAGTGTTAAGAGGAAGTGTGCAACCCCACCCCGACCCCATCTCCCTTTTCATGTTTCATAAAGGAGAGCCGGATGATGTAGGCAGGAAACACACACACACAAACACACACACCGCCCGTCTGAAATCAACATCAAAAACATGTTCCTTTTGGGTCTGTGCCTGTGCTTAAAGACGACCTCGTCAAAATGTGCATTACTGCCGAAAACAAAGCGGCATGCTCCGTAATGGGAGCCCCCCTCTCTCTAAATGGCATTCAGTCCCCACACAGCTCCCATTAGCATGCAGGGACTGTTCCCCTCCTCCAGGACCGTGGTCACCAAAATGACCATGAAAAAAAGCTACAAATAAATGAAGTCTTTGTGAGGCTGACTTCCATGTCAAAAAACAAACGTTCAGACTGTCTTCACAAAAAAAAAAGCAGAATAATAATGCTATTTTCTAATGTTCCTTTTTAACGGGAGGCAGTCGCGCTGCCAGGCTGAACCAAAAAATCGGTACAATCAAATCACTCACAGCCTCCCCATTAACCTTGTGCACAGTAATAAGCCCATAATGAAGGGCTCATGTAAGCAGCTCATTAACATGAATCTAAATTAATTTAATTACAAAATGACAGACTCAGGTGCTCCTTGACTACAGGGCTATGGAATTCTGCCAGCACCAATAACAGAAAACATTCACATCTATATCCCCAATCTTCTGTACCTGTCTCACATCTCTATCCCTCGTCTTCTGTGCCTGTTTCCCATCTATTTCCCCTGTATTCTGTGCCCCTTTCACATCGATATACCCAGTCTTCCCTGCCTGTTTCACACCTATATCCCTCGTCTTCTGTGCCTGTTTCACATCTATATCCCCCCATGTTTTATGTGTATCGGCTGTCTTTTTTGCCAGAATCACAGCTCTTTGGCAACATGAGATGACTCCTCCCCTGCTAATAAAGCCAGTTTGAATCCTTGATTCCTGAAACCACAGCTTGTGTCTTTAGGTCCTGGGTGATTATTCCACACAGCAGCTCCCTTCATGAAAGGCCTCTCAAAGAGTCTGATGGACAGGCTGGGCATTTCAATGAGAGAGAATAGACAGAAACAGCATGAGAGGAGGAGGAAAGAGGGAGGGAGAGGGAGAGAGAGAGGGAGGGAAAGAGAGTGAGACTGGCAGTGAGATGCTGGCTGAGGTACTTGTGACGATGCAGAATTCAGGGACACACAAGGCTTCTTTTGTTCAGTGTGTCTGGATCAAATTTTTGGATTCACGACCTCAATCCTGCACCTAACACCTTGAAATTTGATTAAATTCTCAGCCCCAGCCACCCGACAAATGCCCAAAAGGTTTCAGAACTGCCTCTTGAAAAATCTAGAACTTTCCAGCTCCGCTCCCGTTCCGTTTGACTGGGCGTGCAGTGAAGTGTGCGTTCGCCTGTCGTAAAGCGAAGGGTTTATCGGAGTCTGGCCACGTTCACAGATCCCCGCAGCTGCTCCTTATGATGCACTGATAAGACCTCTGAAGCATTCTGCAGGCACCTGTGCTGGCAGAAGAAACATTCCGGTAACGTGATAGTAACGCTGGCCCTGTGATTGAGTGCGGTTCTCCGCTGTAATAAAACCAGCAGGAGGATCTGGGGGTGCAGCAGGTGGGGCCTCTGGGGACCTGCACTCAGCCTGGAAGCCTCACAGGAGAGGAGTTAATGCCACTCAGTTCAGACACTGTTCTGTGTCTGTTCTGTTCCGCTTAGCACAGGCAACAGGCAAGGAGATTAGAGGTGGGGAGGGCAGTTACAGGAGGGGAGGGCAGATATGGGATCTCGCACATCACCAGGGGAAATGGCTGGTCTGAAAAGTATCTCGCCATCTCTGCCACAATACAGACACATCCCCACTGTCCCCAGCTCTACTACACTGCAGACACAACCCCTTTGTCCCCATCTCTACCACAGACACATCCCCACTATTGCAGACGCATCTCCTCTGTCCCCATCTCCCCTGGGACCCCTAATCTCTCCTCTCTCCTCCTCACACCTCTCCCTCTTCAAGAGAAATGAAGGGGGGGCATATTTGCATGTTTTTGCATGTTTCTGCATATTTCGGCGCTGCTGCAGTTGCGGTTTCCCCTGGGATTCCATACGATCCTTCAAAAAACGTGAATTTCACATGGCTTTGTTTACCTCCTGCCACCTGGGCAGCCGTTTTCCCCGACAGCTGCAGCAGGAAGGTAAATACATCCTGACAGGTAATGTTCAGCGGTGAGCAGGATGATTACGTACAGCCTTTTATTTGTGTTTATATACTGCAAATAAAAAGACCCCTTTGTTTGTCAAACAAGTCACCCGGTGGTAATTACATATGATAGTTCTGTGGCAAGCAGGCGCGGCACACAGTGGCTGTCTGTTATGATTATCAGTTCCCATTAAATATCACTTCCATTCGGTGATTGGGTGATGATACAGAAAACACAAATAATGTGAAATAATGTGCATAGAATGCTGCTGACGTACAGGCAGCTCCTGGTGAATGCATATATTTGAGACTGTTGAGACAGTATCCACTTTCAGTGGGATAAAAATTGGACCAACTGCATATGCGGATGTGGAAAAAGTAGTAAAAAAGAAAACATCAATTAATGTCTTCATCATACTACAGCCACACAAAAAATTAAGGAGAAGATCTGAAAGAACTAAAGACCACCATGGTTTCAATCACTGTGCCACCATTCTCAAAATTTAAATAAGGCAAGGTCACCCTGAGCTGTAAACGGCAGAATAAATTGACTACCAGCGCAGTGCAGTCACATATGGGACACACTGCAGGTGTTAGAATTTGCACAGGGCATTGCACCTAGACAGCCCGGGGTTAATATTCCCGCCATCGGCGCGGTCACTGGACTGCTCTCTATACTGAAATCACGGTTGCGCTGCGGTCAGGCTCTTGTGTTATCTCAGACACTGTTTGTCTCCATTTGTATCTAATGCTTTTGTCAACAGCCCAGAAAAGGGCGAGCAAACACAGCACACAAACAGGGCTTCTGACAGCAGCGGTGCTAAACTCAACGCATTAGCCACCAGCTGCTGCCACACACCCACCCGCCCCCCTCCCCCTCCCCCTCCCACCATTCCCCTGCCGCTGTCAACATCAGCGCCCGAACCACCAGCACCGTAACACCACAAACCTGCAACCAGCACCGGAACTGCTAGCAACTTAACACTACCAACGAGCAACCAGCACTTTAATGCTACAAACCTGCAAACGCCACCTGATCACTACAAACCTCCACTGAACCACCAGCACCTGAACACGGCAGACCTGCAACAAGAGCCAGAAAGCTACAAACTTGCATCCAGAGCCTGAACACTACAACCCTGGCCCTGAACACTGCAGCCCCGGCCCTGAACACTGCAGCCCTGGCCCTGAACACTGCAGCCCTGGCCCTGAACACTGCAGCCCTGCATGGAGCTGAAAGAAGTGAGACGGACACAGTTTTACTCACCACATCAAGCAGCACCAGCCTTCCCCCACGCTCCTCTGACCTGATGATGGGGGGACCGTTTCGCATCTTAGAATGGCCAAACACACACTTCTTCCCTTCCTCTTCAAAGCCAGAATTTGTTAATAATTCCACCTTCTACATAAAACATTTCCCTTTATCTCTTCATTTCTTTTGCTAAAGCAACACGCTGTTTAAATGACACCAGCATGAGTGCCGTGACTCCAGTGTCTGGTCCCCCACACACGTGTTTCCCTGATCAGCCGTTTGTCTGGTTGAAGCACTGTGTGCGGTGTGGTAGCAGGTTCGGTGCTGCGGAAATAGACCTCCCATAACTCACAGGGTAAACAGGGTCTCGTACAGTACGCACAGATACAGCAATATTTACATTTTTACTAGCAAAACAGAAATTACACAACATTCAAGCTACATCGGAGCCTCGGTTTCTAAGAGTTCAGTCAAACACCCCCACACACTCACATGCACACACACACCCACACACACACACACACACACACACACATGCACACACACGCACTGCAGGGTAATGATGGTTACACACACATTTACTCAGTCTAATTCCTTATGCTACAGAAGCCTTTTCCCTGCGTGCTTCACTTCCTGTGTCATTTAACCATCTACCCTTTCACTTATTTATTGGCATTTAATGTATCCCACAATGACCTGCTACATCAAGTCAGCTGTCATGGAGCTCTGTGTTGAACGGCCTCACTCAACCCCTCCACACCCCAGGCACAGTGCTGCCTGCTGCTTCCCAAGTAAAGAAAAAGGGGGAAGAGACAGAGAAAGAGAGAAGGACGGAGAGATAAGGGGGGAGAGGGAGAGAGGGAGGAGGGAGGAGGGAGCGGATGTGTTTCTACACCATTTCAGCCTGCTGAGGACTGTCTCTTACTCCTGGCATGTTTGGAGGACGAGCGAGCAGCATGAGGCTCAGCTCAGCACCTCGTTAATTAGCGCCACGTCAGGGCTCCCCTCGTTACTCCATTAAACGCTGCGTCCCCAGGCCCAGAGGCAGATGTGCACAGCTGCACCAGCACAAACAGCTGCCATCACTCATCTACAGGGACCTAGGAGTGTGTGTGTGTGTGTGCGCGTGTGTGCGCGTCCTAGCTTTAATCCTGTATATCTGAGTAATGAGTGTTTTTTTGTGTTTGCAATCTGTGTCTGTGTGTCTTTCAGGAGAGTCTCACCTTCAGCTCGACCCCTTGCTATGTCTAAATGTGCAGTGCAATTCAATCAGCGTGCTTTTCACACACACACTCACTCACACACATGCATGTACGCACACTTGCACATATGCACACACACACATGCGCACACACACACACACACACAGCACGCACACACACACACACACACACACACACACACACACACACAAAAGCCTGCGTGGGTGGGGAGAGCATGGCCTGGAAGGGAACTCACATAAAAGGACAAAAGCCATTATTCAGCCATTTCTCCTCAGCAGACCAATAAAAGCAGCACTAATGCTCAGATTTAGTAGAAAATGTTCTATTCATTTCCCGTCTGTAGCTGAGAGTAAGCTAATAACATCCCAGGGAGAGCGCTGTCAAGCCAAATCCCTCAGCCAGCGAGAGCACAGTCTGGATAAATCTCACTTCGCCTCCCATTCCGCCTGCCACTTAGGGCAGAGCCCGGGGGAGTCAGCTGGATTACCCTGCGCACGCAACACCTCCGCCCCGGCCCCGGCCGGCCCAATCACAGCCCGGGAAATAGGAGAATAAACTAAAGAGATTAATTCACAGATGTTCACGCCTTTCACATCCGCCGTGCCCTGTGCTCCGTTGCCAGGGCAACAGGGAGACCACCAGCAAGGGCTGTACAGGGCCTTGTGCGGTGGGGGGAGGGGGGGGCGAGTTGGGGGGGGTGGGGATGGGATGGGGGGGGTGGGTGATAAATGCTGGTGGAGAGCGGCACAGCTTTCTCAAGCTCCATGTCCCGGCTTTATCCTCCCAGTTGAGCTGTGAAATTCCTGTCGCCACCAGGAAGTGCTGAAAACACTGCAGCCCGAGGAAGTGGAGGGACAGCAACACGCTTGCCCTTCACACAGCATGTGTGTGTGTGTGTGTGCAAAACAATCCCCCCCCAAAGAAAAGACTGATAGGCAGCTGAGCTCCCGTCGCTCCTGTCTGGGAGAGAAACACTCCCCCTGCATTTGGGGGCCAGGGCTTGGAAATGGGGGTGTCGTTACACAGCGGGAAGAGAGGCATCCGGTGCCGCGGTGACAGTCTGCTCGCATCATCTCCCCGATCCCATACGCGCTCGGCAGCGCGGCCGCATCGGCGGATTAGGAGGAAGAGCAGATCAGCGCAGCTCCCGGCGCGTGACACGCTATTAAAACAATATGTCTACATTAGCGCTGGAGCGCTGCAGCCAGACGCGCCACCCGCGCACGGACTGCGCGCAAACACACTGCCTCCTCCAACACTCCAAAGCTGCTTGTTTTTCTGTGTCGCTTTAATGAAAGACATTCATCATGCTTTCCTTATAGCCGCGTATCTAATCCATTATCAATCTACACATCAGAGAGTCCCCTAAAGCATCAATACAGCATCAGCACAGGAAATTGCTTCTTTGGCAGGAAGGTGTGTGTGTGTGTTTGTGTGTGTGTGTGTGGGGGTGTCTTAAAGAGCCCTCTTAGGACTACGCACTGACAAAACATGGCAGACTGGGAGGTCACTTTATGAACCCCCCCCCTCTATGTGATTTATTTCATGTCCTCAGCAGTGAGTTTGTCCAGGACTGATCTGGTCTCAGCTGGTTCAAACAGGACTGATCTGGTCTCGTTCAGGTTGACCGGGACTGATCTGGTCTCGGTCAGGTTGAACAGGACTGATCTGGTCTCGGCAGGTACTGATGGAGCACGGCATAAACTGTTGACAAGGCAGTGGGGACAGTGACAGAAGAAGGATAAAGGTGTACCTGTGACTCAAAATGAATTCCTCACAGGAGCATAAAGAATGGGAAACAGCGGGAGGGGTTCGGGCTCCGTGACTGACAGCACCCCCCCAACCCACCCACAGATCATGTGTTTATGTTAAGGGGGTCAGAGAGACGACTGCTCTGTTCAGACATCTACATCCAGGCCATTTCGGAGTCTGCCGTCAAGAAAACAGCTTTGTTACCATGGAGACCTGCCTTCCCCCCGCTCCTCCACGTTATTGGATAGTGTGTCGTTTCTCGTTTTGTTTTTTTTTATTCCATTTTTGTTTTTTTTTCCCCTTTCAAAAAGGCCAAGTGTCTGTCAAATGCGACCAATCAACTCCTCTGCCCACTACATTAAAAATCTCATTTGAGGCCTTTCCCAGAGCTGTCAATTAAACAGCCCCCAGCCCCTAGCCCTCGCCACGTTTTTTTTCCCTTCATCGCTTCCGCTGCGATGCGGTGAGAGACATGCAGACGGCCAAGGCCTGTGGGAGCGCAACAGTATGTCACCACGCTCGACAGGGGGACACAAAGCCAAGCCCGGCCCAAACCGCCCCCCTCTCCCCCTTACCTGCACAACCCAAAACCCCCCATGCTGTAACGAGTGCTATTGATCTGCATCTGTTCAATCTGCACGCCCAAGTGCAGAATTCTCCTCCTACCCAGCCTGTCTGCCCGGCAGGGGCGTAAATGCTGCATCCTTACATAAGGTTCTGCGGAGGAGCTACCTCTATAGACCACACTGGCACTGCGTCTGATCCCTGCAGCAAGACACCTGTACATTAATAGGCTTCCCTGCTGATGTCAGATAGACGCATAAGGATGCATGGATGGAATCACTCTGACCTGTGTAGCTAAGCATGCTGGGTATGGAAACACAGGTCAGGGTTCAGTTTGCCAGCAGCATTGCTCACCCCACCCCAGTACTTCCACAGTCCCTCCTGCTGATCCGGGTTCAGCTCCAACATCTCTACTGCCCTCAGCTCTGAGTGCTAAGTCATCTTCTTCTTTGTGATCTACAGATTGCTATTGGCAGACGCTTGTAAGCCATTCCAGTAAAGCACTGCTAAATTACATCAAAACATCTTTAAGAGATGGGCCATTTTCCCCACCAGCCCACTGCATGCTGGGAGAACAGAGTTACTCCACTGAGGCTCAGACGGCCACGCCCAAGCATTACCACTGTGCTGTGCTGCATTTAGCAATAACTGCTCTGAAATTTCTGTTAATTTGGGGAGGAACAGCATCGCGCTCACACTAAAAAAAAATAAAGGAATGCTAATCTGCTCATAAGGCATTAATGAGCCAACCAGAGAGCAAAGCAAATGTTTACAGCTGAAAAAGCCTGCTTAGGGGACTAATTAAGCGTGACACTGTGCATCGCTCTCCCCCTCTCCAGTCTCCTCCACTCCTCCCTCTCCCTCACTCCCTGACCCAGGTGTGCACCTCAGTCCAGGTGAATAAATATGCCATTAATCACCATGACAACAGGAGGACAAAGAGGGAGGGGTGGTCACCATGACAACATTCCCGTGTCCCCTCGTTAAAGCCAGGCAGATTATAGCCTAACAGGTAGACTGACAGGTAAACTCCACAGTGGGGGACCTGCCTAGACACCTTGACTGTCCTTTTAAAGCTGTAGCGGGGCTTCCACACTTCCCACAGCGGGCTCGTCACAGCAGCTGCTGTCACACTGCATGCCACAAACAACCTTTCATTTCTGGCCAGAGTGCACAGGCTAGTACTGATGGATATCTACACTAGCAGGGCAGCAATCACAATGATATCTAAAAGGAGGAGAGCCTGCAGAATGGCTGAGATATGCATTGTAATGTAATGTAAGGTAATGTAATGTAAATCCTGTATATGTCTGAGAAGGAAATATTCGGGAATGATGCATCTTGCTTCGGGTGATGAAATTCCATTCATTTCTGAGCCCTTTTTCTCCCCTGCGTGATACAAGGCATTGTGAAACCAAATCCAAATTCAGAAATCAATATTAATAAAAAAAAACAACCGTCTCCCTGCGGAGAAAAAATGAGATGCATCACTTCCTGCAAAAGGTCACGACCTTCAGCAGTGTCTATGACACAATCAATGCGATTCTATCCTGTCTCCAGGCATGAGACACATGCCCGTGTTCCCATTGGCTGCCCCATACAGCAGGAAGCAGGAAGAGAGCATGGCACAGGTACGCCCTGTAACAGACACATATTCAGCTCCTCATGCTCAACACTGAACATTCTGTCCCTGTCATTGCTCCAGTTTGTTGCTCATTATGAATATTTATGAGGGGTGTGGTTTGAAGCTGAATATCTATAGTTAGTAAAGCACAGAGATGAGGGGCAGGTCAGCGTTTAAAACAGGATCTCACACAGACAGGTGTGCTTCCAGTACTACCACCTGCAACTATCCCACAGCTCTGAATGGCACTTGTCCAATCCAATCACAAGCTACAGACCAGCATGACACGGCTGCGTTTAACCAATTAAAATTTCTTCCACTTCAATGGGCGGCACCTGGCAAATCTCCGGCAGGATCAGGGCTTGGGAACACGCCATTCCACCCGCGATAATTCACCTGGCTTATCAGCACGCCGCCTTGCCTCCTACACACTCCTCCCTGCCGCTGCTAACTGTAAATAACGACTCCCACTCCGACCGCCACTGCGAATCCATCACGCGCTAACGAGACGCAGGCCGCAATCTGCTCTCCTAACTCCGCAGTCTCTGCTGTTGAACTACCATTCCACTATCAGCCATTCCATGGCCGAGCAATTAGCAGAAAATGCCATCCCTCTAACAGAGAGGGTGGAGGCTGGATAATTGAATTATTTATTACTGAGTAATATTAACTGTAAAGGACATCAGACCATAGACATGGCACAAGGAGCATCATTGCAAAGGAATGCAGAGACAGTGCATGATAATCTGTGCATCTGGGGTAAAACTGTGGCATATTTAAATGATTTTTGGAGGGCATCATGTGCCGGCAACAGGTCTGCATATCTGTTGTTCTTTAAGTCGTCTGACTGGCATTCACCATGTCCACTGACTCAGCCAATCCACATGCCATGAAGGTCTGTGGATCAAGCCCAAAGGGTCAATAACAGAGTGGGTTAGACAGTCCAGGCTGGGGGGGGGGGGGGGGTGTGGATCTTCCATCTGACCAGCAGTGAGCAGAACATTTAAAGAACATATGATGAATATTGCAAAGGTTTTCGCTCCATGTGCCAGCGCCGGAGCAATGCTTTCAGAGAGTCTTCACATCAAGGAAGCGACACGGTTTACAGATATTATCTTCAATGATTAGAACAATGCTGAACTAATATGCCTTGCCTTATCACTAATGCACATTATCCACAGCACAGATCTGCACAGCACTGAGGGCCCTGTGAGAGGAAGCCACCGCTCAGCACCACGCCTCCATTAATCCCAGTTTATACTTCACATAGCCGTCATCCCACTGACGCACCGTCAATACAAAAGCAATTGTTTTCATTTTCATTTTCCTGTTGTATAAATATAGTCAGTCGATGAAATGCTAATTCCGTCTAAGCTTCAGAAAGTCCTCCTCCCTCACACACACACACAATGAGGTCACAGACCTAAACCTGCTGGTGGCACCATAACCTGGTCCAGACAGGACACAGCAGTGCCACCCCCTCCTTATGCCAGTGCACAGCCCCCCAACACACACACACACACACACACACACACACACACACACACACACACACACACCCTCCAGGGAGACACCTTTAACCACAAGTTAATTCATGTTCATCTGTTCCTGTATTTGCATATAGTTTTAAAGGGTTATGCCAACTTAAGCTGCAGGTCTAATTATCACTAGCCATTGGAATCTAATGACCTGACACTGCTGCCAAACCCCGGTGCTGCACCCTGGCCAAACAAGCACCTCTGAGAGACAGCGTGAGAGATTTGTGTCACTCACACTCATTTACTCATTACTCACTCACACACACATTCACATACACACATTTGCACTCATTTACTCATTCACTCACTCTATAACACACACTCAGTCACTTACTCACTTATATTCACTCATTCATACACACATACTTTCTCACTCAGACACACACACACACACGCGCACACACACGCGCACACACACACACACACACACACACACGCACACACGATTGCGGTCCTCTGTGAAAGGGTGTGAATGCGGTTCTGCATGTGAACGTGGTTCTGTGTGTGAAAGTGTGTGAATGTGGTTCTGCATGTGAAAGGGTGTGAATGTGGTTCTGTGTGTGAAAGTGTGTGAATGCGGTTCTGTGTGTGAAAGGGTGTGAATGCGGTTCTGCATGTGAAAGTGTGTGAATGCGGTTCTGTGTGTGAAAGGGTGTGAATGCGGTTCTGTGTGTGAAAGTGTGTGAATGCGGTTCTGTGTGTGAAAGTGTGTGAATGCGGTTCTGTGTGTGAAAGGGTGTGAATGCGGTTCTGTGTGTGAAAGGGTGTGAATGCGGTTCTGTGTGAAAGTGTGTGAATGCAGTTCTGTGTGAAAGTGTGTGAATGTGGTTCTTTGTCCTTCAGAAGAGAACGCTAACACTCACCTTTACTGAGTCTCTGTCTGCAGGGAAGCAGGTCACCACATGAGGAGAGAGAAAAATGAAGACGTTAATTCTGTCCAAAAATTAAAGGCGTAATCAGCTCATTCATAGACATTTAATATTCACAGACATTTAATATTCTGTGTGAATATGATGGTGCAGGACAGAAACCACAGTGTGAGACAATTTAGTTTGACAGTCTGAGCAGCAGCAGAGCTTGGCAGAGCAGGCGTCATCAGAACACCGGGGACCGTCAGAGAAAGAGTGACAGCTCCATGTGGACACAGGAAACATAGCATCACATACAAATGTAAGAATATGCACAACCACACACACAGGTACAAGAAAAAACACACCCACACACAACCAAACATACAGGTACAGGCAAACATGTGGACACAGGAAATATAGCATCACATACAAATGCTTGAACATGTGCACACACACACGCGCGCGCGCACACACACACACACACACACACACACACAAATACAAGCAAAAACACACACACACACACACATACAGCTGTATCCATGCACAAGTATGCACACAGACACCGGGTGACACACTGCTAACTTTTCACTTAGTGTCCTGCTATGACACAAACGATTACAGTCAGGATGGGTTTACATGGAGAAATCCTCCTTCCCACTGCAGGAGCCTGCTTTGTTGACAGTGGATGTGGTGCTGTTTTCATGACAATAAACAAGCCCTAAAACTGACATGTTTGTGCAGTAAGCTGTTACTTACAAAGGAAACCCTCTGTAATTAAACGCTTCGCTAATTGGCGGATTTGCATATGCGCAACGTTTCGTTGACTAGAAAGCATTTTTTAAAGTAAATTGTACCATCTGCACTGTGTCCTTAATCAGTGTGTTCTTCGTTATGAGCGGGACGTTACAGCTTCCTTTTGCTCGCTTCTCCATGGCAATTAACCGCTCCAGAGAAACATGCCCCCCATGAGGCCCTCACGCCTCTCTGCACCGCCGTTTGGGGAGGGGTCCACCCTGCGCCCATCCCAGCAGCCCCTCTGTGTCCACCTCTCTGTCCCCTCCTCCAGGTACTGACTGAGATGGGGCATGCAGAAAGGCTGCTGGCGTGGAGGCTGGATGCATGTTTGTGCTCTTGGACAGTTGTGTAAAAGGTGCGGGGGGGCTGGGAGCGCCATTACCTCTTTGGTGTTCGTTGTCATGGTGTTTCTTCTCATCTTTGATTGGCAGCTGGGGGTGTCCTCCGAGGGCACTGGAGAGGGCCAGGAGGCCTGCGCTGCCCCCTACTGGAGTGAGGGTGGATGGCTGCAGGCCGGCAGGGTGGGGGGTCAGGGGCACCGGCAGGGCGTGACCGTGAGACAGGTGCTGAGCCTGGAGCTGCTGCTGCTGTGAGAGAGAGAGGAGATGTTCAACCTGCACATACCCACACCTGTGCACACCTGGACCTACATCCACCTATCCATATATGCCTACACACAACTACACACATGCATGTCTACACACACACAATACTCTATGCACCCATACCTCTGTATATCTTCGCATACCTATACACACCTACACATATCTATATACCTATGCAAACTTACAAAACATATAAACGTAAATACACTAAAATCAAACAAACAATATATCCCGCACACTTTCATTATCCTGTGTGATTGCCTTATATTCTAATAGCCAAAAAATACCACGTCTGTACAGACTTACAGGCTTTTCCACCCTGCAATGCCTCAACAATGTGGTAGGGAAAATGGGTATTTAATGCTATTAAATGTTCAGTTTGCCACAGGTAATACACTGTGACCAACACACTTGCTAAGAGTGCTTTAGAGTAATCCCCCTCTAAATCTCTAGGATTTTTAGAGGGCAAGGGAAAGGCCTACTGGCATGAAACAGTCCCTGAAAGAGACTCGGTTGAGGCGAAAATATAATATTTGAGAGTTAGTGGAAAAACACATTTTCAGCACCATGGAACAGTACACGGGCAAGAGATAATTTCAGAGAGAGAGAGAAAGATGGAGAGAGATAGAGAGAGAGGGAGCGAGAGGACAAGTGGGGGGTAAAGAGTGAGCGAGAGAGAGATTGAACGAGCGAGCGGGAGAGAGAGGAGAAACAGATGAATTAATAGCCCAGAAAGGAAGCGGGCTGCAGTCACCATTTTAGGCCCTTTAAGTGTCCTCAGCGGTACTTGAGCAAATTACCAAAGAAAATCTAATGTAGCGCGTCTGGGGCGCTCCTGCAGGCCGGCTCAATAATGCAGAAATAATTGGGCACTCTGTGCACGTTTAGTGCTGCCTGAACGAAGAGCTGGAGGCTTGCCCCCGTGCTCCTCCGCTCTCCTCTCTGCTCGCCATGCCTGCACGCTGCTCTGACCGCGGCCGCGCCGCTCCACTAGGCCTGCTGACGAGCGTTTAAAGCCTGTTTTACCAGAGAGGGAGAGTGAGAGAGAGAGAGTGAGAGCGAGAGGGAATGGAGAGCTGTGCTAACTACTGTCAGACAGAGAGATGGCAAGGGAGAACGGTATGTGGATGTGTGTGTGCGTGTGTGTGTGTGTGTGTGTGTGTGTGTGTGTGTACGCAGGTGTGTATATGTATTTGTTTGTGCAGGTGTTTGAGTGTGAGGGTGTGTGTGTCACTGTATGGCACAGAGACAGCAGTGTAGTGTGTAATGTGTGTGCAGTGATGGGGGGGATGGTTCTCCCTCTGTTTATTCTGTTGGCTGCAGAGCTACAGTTAAAGCCCTCCAATGGCCCCCCAGGCTGTGCTGGCTGTAGATCTGCAGGAACATCAGTACTGACTCAGATCACATGTGACACATGGATCCAGAGACCCAGGGACCAGAGGCTGACAAGTGGCATCCATCTGCACCACCTCCTGCAGGGCCTCCCTGCCTCTCCGCCATACTCTCTCTCATTTACCCTCTCTCTCTTTCTTTCTCTCTCTCTCTCTCTCTCTCTCTCTCATTCCCCCTCTCTCTTTCTTTCTCTCTCTCTCTCTCATTCCCCCTCTCTCTCTTTCCTTTTTCCTGTAGATAACAGACAGGTGAAGAAGGACAGTGAAGGGAGTCCATCATCTCCAGTGCGGCTTTCACTGCAACAGGAACAGAACCCCGCCTCCTTCGGGCCTGCCTTTCCCCACCCCACAGCCCACAGTCCAATCAAACAAAGCAGTGAGGGTAAAGCTTCTTTGCAGGCCGTCCCCCCTGGGGGTGGGGCTGAGCGCATATTAGTGAGTGTCCTTCACGCCTGCTGGCCTGCCCCTAACCCATTACTCCTCCCAGCGTGTGAGTCATTCCATTAAATAAACTACATCCTCTCTGCACTGCCTAATGGAGGAGAACGCACCAGAGCCTCTGCAAATAAGAGCCACCCCTCAATCTGGGCCTGTCTGTCTACTGGAAATGCAGACTGGATCTGGGCCTGTCTGTTTGACAGAGAGACAACCCTAACCAGGAAGTTAATTCCCCCCAGAATTCAGCATTTATTTATTTTTATCCTGTTCAACAGTTTGTTACCAACTGTGAAAATGAATATTATTTCCTTGCAAGCATTGTTTTACAATACTTCATGGTTCAATCCATACCTAGAAAGCCAGTACAAGTCCATTCAATGTGAAATTCCTGCACATTAAATGCATGTGCTGAAACAAATAAAAAACTGTACTAAAGACAAAAATAATCTCTAGTGTCCCAATCAGTTCCCAGCACATCACTACACCATTCCAAGGGATACTGGGACAGAGCTCATTTTCACTGAAGCATCTCACCTAAAGCGCTGTGCTCACAGAAACAGCAGCTGTGCCCCAACCTGATTTAAACTTGCAACCCCAAAGCTGCATGCCCTGCATCCTTCTTCCTACAACACACTGCTCTTTACTGTTGCTCACCGCCCGAACAGCTCTGTTCATCTAAATGAATGGTCCATGGTCCACGGTCCATCCGTCCGCATGTCCGTGTTTCCGTGGTCCACGTTTTTAAATAACAGGACTGACTCTGGCAGCACCTGCGCACCTAACACCCGGTTACCCCAGTAACCTGAGCACGGTCGATAATCTGGCATATTCGCTGCTTCACTGGCACGCATGGGCTTACTCTTAATGAAGATAAGCGCCCACAGCAATTACAGTAATGACTGGATCATTAACAGCTGAATAGAGGCTGCACTCTGACCCTCCATTCACCTGCACTAGAGCAGACATCTGGCCAGTTTAGGTTTGGCTCCCCTAGAGAGGATCACAGAGGAGCTCACTGCCAGCATCACACTCCAGCCAGATACCAGATACACAGTCTGCTGTGTTTGTGTGTGTGTGTGTGTGTGTGTGTGTGTGTGTGTGTGTGTGTGTGTGTGAGAGTGTGTGTGTGTTAACATTGGACAGGGAGCAGGCACATGCTCCCCCCCCCACCCCCCACGGGTATGTGACACCCAAAAGAGCCTGGCTGGCACAGCTGCAGACACAGCTCTTCATTCAGGGTGCTTCAGATCATCTCCTTGACAGACAGACGGTAGCCATTCCTCCAAGGCCACTGTGATATTCTCCAGCTTCTGTTCTGTACCTCTCTATCCATGTACATCAAGATGGGCTGCATCACAGCAAAAACATTTACAATTTTCAGTCCCACTCATAAAGGGAACCCAGTTTTTATATTGCAATAAACTGACTGAAAGTTTCAAAGGGTAGATTAATCAACTAAACTCTGATCAGGGATTAATTTTGTTCAGAAATAAAATTATTATAAAATTTTTCATTGGAAAAAAAGCAAACAATTCTAATTTGGTTCATTTTGGTTCAGTGGTGTAGTAGTAAGGAGCTGGGCAGCAGTATGGTGTGGTGATGAAGAGCAACATTGTGGTGTAGTTGTGAGGAGCAAATCCTTACAATCCAAAGGATGCTGCATGGATTCCCAGGTGAGCTGCTGCTGTTGTATTCCTGTGCAAGTAATTAACCTGAATTGGCTCATTAAATAAGAATACCAGCTAACCGAATAATGAAAAATAATAAAAGGCATAAACACAAATATTAATAAATGATTTCTGACCATGCCATTTTCTTTCAAAAGCAGAATATGAGGGGTAGCAGAGTACAGTATTGGTCAGAGCTCTGGACCAGTGGGTTCTGGGGCTGGGTCCCACGTGGCAGGTTTGGGTTACAGAGCCCCTGTGCAGGCGGGGCTCCTAGGAGCCAAAGCATCTCCCACACACCGCAGAGCCAGACATTGAGAGCGTCAGCGCTTTTCCGTGCGAGACGCACCCCACCTCCCTCGCCGTTCTGCCTCAAACTGGCACGCTTCCCGCCACTTCCAGAGGACATGCTCCATCCCTCCCGAAGCGCCTCCACGGCGCCGCGGCGCTCTGTGCAAACAGCTCTTCCACCCGCCGCGACAGAAACGCAGGAGAGCAACTCCACGCCGGGACAGCGTAACAATTACGCTCACTTATTTCAGCTTACATAAGTAACATCCACACGCGTTTACTGGGCGCTGCGGTGGACAGAGCTCTGAATTAGGAGCTCAAGCCCATTAAAAGACAGTGTTTTCCTCACTGAGGAAATGTAGAGCCATCGAGTTTTAATATTTCTGCTGGAGCAGCAGGAGGAAGGGAGTAAATGAGCCTCTTTCGCCTTTGCACTCAGGCATGAGTGTTTTAATCACGTTTACCTCCTCACAACTTTCTCTGAGCAATCACTCTGAAAGCTCTCAACACGGCCAGACGCAAGCAAAGGCCAATAAGGGCTGTTACTGCGCATAAAAACTGATGATAATTCTCCCCAACCTGCCACAAAATGCCACCAGCAAGGATTCTCAAGAGAACCACACAGACCGTATGAATGAGGAAAATGTAAAACGCGTATATTCTCCCTGCTGTGTGAAAGAGGGCTGGAGAATGACTTCAGATCACAGCAGTGCCTCTTCCATCTTGCCTCTCACAGTTTTCTCAAATAAAAACACCCCTCTCTGCCTAATAATAGACACAGGAATTCCAGCATCATGGCTTTGTGTCCAGGAAGTTTGATCAATCAGAGAAATGCAGAGAGCTACATTCCAGTACAAACTCAATTCAAAGTGGCCTTCAAGAGGCACAAACACACTAGTTAGAGCAAAAACACCACACATCTGTTCCTGACGTTTTTCTGTCATTTCCCATTTATGAAGGTCCTTTTAGAGAGACCTTGTGGTGGGCCCAAATTGTAGTAAACCACTGCAGGTGATTATACCCAGATGGATCCAGGAACAGGGCTTGTCTCCTCCACACAAACAGACTGAAATCTGGTGATCAAACACACAACTTTGCACAGTAACCAAATAATTGTCATTTCAAATGCTTTGGATATGAACAGAAAAATAATAAGACAAAAAAAATCTGTGTATCAATGTTTGTTCAACTTCCTCAATACAGTTGTATACAGTATTTGACATTAAAGGTTATTAAACTGAACTGAACTGAAAGAGAAGGAAAGTGAGAGAGAGAGACAGTGTGAGAAAGACAGACAGTCGCTGTGAGGATTAGGCTCTCCTGTCCCTCCAGGTAAGTGACAGCTGTCATCACTGTGTCATCAAACAGAAAACCCTGCTCCCTCAGTGTCCGTTCCCACGGCACTGAGAGACGCAGAAGGATGAAGAAAGGACTGAAACCACGCTCGTTGTTTATTCGGCCACAACACCTCGGCCTTACCGGATCCAGAACCAATCCCAGTGGTCCTGAGCCCTTGTGTGATGTCATTCCTATGGACTGGTTTTCACATATGAGCCAGACGCAGAGCTGAATAGTCACAGCAGTGATGGCGCTTAAGCACCACAGCAGCAGGGCCCTGTCCAGAGTTCACACCTGTGCCCGCCCGGTCACGGGTCCACCTCTCTGTCAGTCGTGCACCTGATGCGTTTCCAAGGAAACCCAGCTTCTGCCACCTGTCACTTGCTCTGAGAGTGAACCTTCCAAACACATGTTCAGTATGTGCAGACCCCTCACACATGGCTTTCCAGGGAGATGCACTTCCATTGAAAAACTGAAGCTGTCACTGGAGGCTTCAGGATGGTAGAATTATTTCTGTTAAATAATTACTGCTGTGTGTGTGTGTGTGTGTGTGTATGTTTGAAACTTCCAGCTGCAGTCCCACAAACACTAATGATACTAATGGGCCTGATCCTCTTTGCTCCAAACTCTCCTCAGTTTTAACCACAGGAGAACATCTACACCCCCCCCCCCCCCCCCCGCCACCCCTCCCACCTTGACCACACCACCCCACTCCACTCCCCCACCTCGCTCCAGAAATGGAATGCTCCAATAGAATAAAATAATAATAAATATAGTCCAGGAGAGCTCACGTACCCCGATGATAGCGTTGAGTTCAGCCATGGTCACCTGCTTTGCCCTCTCCACAGCCTGGACGACCTGCTGCTGATGCTGCTTCGAAGGGGGGGGGGTTGGGGGGGGTTAGAGAGGGAGGGAGAGGGGGAGTGAGACAGGGCCAGATAAATAAATTCACATGGAACAAACTGTTTCCCATTAGCCTTTGAGATCCTGTCTCCACCAGCACCAGCGTCTGCATTAATCTCATTTCATTTATTCCAATGTGCGCCACTCCTGCAGAAACCAGCGAGACAAACACTTCTTTCATCTCAGCCAGGGCCTGGGATTATCACCACTCTCTTCCTACAGATCTTATTTCAGGATATTTATTAAGTGCACAATGTATTACCCCAACGGAGGCTTTGTGGATTTAAACCTGGAGCATTAGGGAGAGATAATCTTTTTGCGTCATGTTGTGTCATAATCTATATTCAAAATCAAAAAGCAGCGGCTTTCACCGGGAGAGTGATACACCACTGATCCTTCATCTCACCGCTCTCCTTCCTCATCCCTCCTTCCATCTCCTCTGCTCTTTCACTTTTAAATAGAGCACAGAGTGAGGTGCTCTGACGCAAAGTAATACATAACAAACCCTTTTTATTTGATTATCAATATGTCTTCAGTCATTATATGTATATGAAAATATTCTCTACCAAATGTCCTAATTCCAAAACCCTTTGCCTGTTTTAGTTTCATTCAAAAAACAATTTTTGTAATAATATATTTTCACAGACACTAATTCATACTGTAAAGTATAGAATGTGGAAACCAACCAGTAATCAGACTAAACTTTGGGAGTTTCATAATTCATACAGATGTTTTCAACAGACCTCCCACAGATGTATACAAGCCACAGAATCAAATGAATGAGGAAAAAGTAAGAATATGGTAAGATTAAAGTGCTTCTATGCCCTGCGAGACACTGTACGTCCAACAGCAGCTGACTCTCAGGTTCAAATGATCACAAAGTCACACTCTTATCTAAAATCCAGCCTCTGTCTGGAGCTGTGATGATCACATGATCTGTCCCCACTGCTGGTCTCTTACCTCCTGGGACAGGAACGGAATCACCTGGGCACAGATGGCATTGAGTCTCTTCACAATCTCCGCCTGCAAAGACACAGATACACACACGTCAACTCACACACTGCTGACAGTAGCTAGAGTTGCAGACATCCCACACTAAGGAAACCCCAATAATCAGAGTGCAAACGCTGCCCTCCCTGCTGAGCACCAGAGAAATATACAGGTGTGTTTCACTCTAGGAATGTTTTTGCCTCTCTAATGTTACTAAATGGATTCCTCTTTTACAATCTAGAATAGCATACAGCAGCCTGAACATGGACCTAACACTACCAATACAGAGCACAGAGTTCATCAGTAAGGTAGGGTCAGTTGTAGACACTCAGGAGGAAGGAAACTGACTTTAATTTATATTGAGAAAACCGAGACTTCTGGATATTGATTCTCCTCTTTTTGAATGTAAGGTATTTAAAGGGCAGTAAGCTTTTTATCACGGTTCAAAGGCAAACCATTTTAGGACCCACCAATGTCGGTTTCCCTGGTGTGCTATCAGCTAGCCTATCTCTACCAAGCTATACCAGGCCTGCAACCTGCATTCATTCTTACATCTGGTGAAACACCCTGTAAATACTGACTGAGAGTGTCAATCACCCACTGCTCTTGATTTGCCACTGCGCATACGTTAGTATCAGTTCAGAACACAGTCATCACTGGATGTCTTGACAGGCCAGACCACAGCTAGTGTGTTAGGCTGTCAGCTGTCCTGCAGTAACAGCAGGTCAAATAGGTCTAGGCAGTGCAGGATTCGAACACACAATGTATGTAGACCCGCCTGAGAGTGATTCAACCATCGCTGAAGGGATCTGTCATATGTCGAAATGCATTTTTCTCAGTTTGCTGATCACCTGCTAATCTGAACACCTCAGAAACAAAGTAACCCCTGCTGAATCCGAGCACAGAGGAAGAGAAACACACAACTCAGCAGCTCAACGGGAAATTCCTCCCCTTTAAGTAGATGACCTGTCATGTATTAACTGATTATTAGGGCTGTTGGGTGATTAATTACATCTTTTTAATTGATTAACTTTTTTGCCATTAGTTGCTTAATCTTCCGACTAATTGCCTGTGGTTCACTTTCAATAATGAAGTTCCATGCCGGCAGCTCAGTTCTGATCTGACACAATAACGTGCTACAGACCTCTCTACAACACAGCTGGTCCACACTTGCCCATCTTGCCCATCAGGTTTAGGGCCACCCTCGGGGATCCACAAAAACACATGACCAATAATATTGATCTTTAAATTATTAAAACATTATTATTCTCAAATGTAAAAACTCTTAACAAGCAAAGCTATCAATGGTCTGATTAACCTGTCGATCACTCTGGCCCTAATTACTACCCATTGATAAATATGACTCAGGCCAGTCATCTGAAAGTGTAGTGTTTGCAGAGAGCAAAAGGAAGCATTGTACATCTCAGATCCCAGCCAGCCTTTCGTCTGAGGCTGAATCACTTATGACTGTATGACATATCTGAACGTTCCACCTGAGTCCCCCATCACAACAAAATCGAAGACAGCTACCACATCCGCCCCTTAATCTGAGTGACAGTTACATTCTGTAACGGCAGTGAACACTGCCCAGCAACCGCTCTGGCTGGAGACAGGTCATGACCGGCGTAGGTGCGCCGGTTCCCACACTCACACACCAACCCGCTTCGGTGCAGGGTTTATGTGCTGCAGTACGATTACAGCTGGCTTACGCAAATGCTGCCGAAAGCCGCATGGAAACCCGTGAGGAAAGGCCGGTTTAGCAATAAGAATGATTGGGATAGCTCGGGTTTCCCCAGAAACCAATCCACTGATCCCTCTTCTGCCCTGGAGAAATCACGTCACAAAAGAAAACCCTACATATCATAATGGAAAAAAAAGATCTTTTTTTTTTAGACGTGGCCTAAATAAAACGGCTATGAGCCCCCAACTGTTCCCCCTGCTCCACCGAGCGCGCTGGCGTTACAGGATGGAGGTTATTGCTGTTGTCACTATTGGTATTTGTCATTGTAATGTAATTAGGGGTCTAAAATGATGCATTACCGCCGTGGGCGAAGCTTTTATTAAAATCCTCTCCTCTGTTCAGCGAAGCGCAGCTCCAGCTCTGATGAGAAGCAGACAGACAGCTTCAGGGCGCGCGGCAGATTCATCAGAGATGTTTTTCCCAGCTCTGGAAGATCAGGAAAGGCGAGCTGAAAGGAAGCACCGCACACAGGGGGGAACGGCGACGGAGCGGCTCTGCCACGCGACGCATTTGAATTTCATTCATCCACTTGAAATTCAGGCGGCGTCCCGACGGTTGCCGCTTAGACAATGGATCTCAAACTTGCGCGTCACGTGGTCGGAATAGAGATTTGTAATCCGCGCGTCGGCGGCTCGGCAAACCCCCGCCAGCGTGAGGGCGCGGAGTCAAACGCAGAGCGGAGCAGGGGCAGGAGCACAAGTCACCCCCCCCCTTCACTGTTTTTTCTCTCTTTTTAAATGAGCACACAGTGGGGAGTGGTACGGGGGTGATTAATGTCGCCGTGGCGACTCAAGCCGATTTGCAGGCAGGATAAGAATCGATACTGTTAGCAGCTGCAACAATGAGCCGACATAAAGGGCCTTTTATTCCCTGGGAGACGTGGCCGGTCCAGTGCGGTTAGTGTCGCTTTTGTCATATCATTTCCTGTAAAAGGAGTAAATAACTCCAGCACATAAGAGCATTTTAAAGGGAATCATTTTCCCTGAAACAGCCATTAGGAGTGTGACCTGCTATTGTGTACCCCAGAGTCACAGGACATCCATCTTTCCATCCTGCTGTTTCTCCATCCCTCCTTCTCTCCATCCCACTGTCTCCCTTAGTCACAGGGTTAGCCCCCTCTTACTTCAAACCTCAGTAACTAACACAGAGCCCAGATTAGTAAAATGAGCCACCAACAGAGAACCCACACACACACACACACACACACACACACACACACAACTCGCACCGTATATATACACACATAACACTCGCCTCGTTAAAGGCCTGACTGCAGCCCCAGACCGCCTTCCCTTAAGAGAAGTGAACGCTTCCAAACTCATACATATTGCAGGAGAAACTGTCAAAACTGCACTGGTCCTTTCTGTTGAATGACTGCTTAGCATTCGTTACATTATTTAAAGCCATCCAGAGTGCAGTTAATACACACACAAAGAATTTAGTCATGCAAAGCATAGAGGGCCGTGGCGCAACAATGCACAGATCCCCTGTAACACAGCGTTTTCATCTCACACTTACAAAAGACTGGGATTTGCATTTAAGAAAGAACATGCTTATTTTACCCAGGGGAACATTAACATGCAAGATTGTCTAACTATAGGGGATGTAAATTTAAGCAGAGCAATTATGTTACTGAGGAATGCTGGTGCTCGAAAGCCTTGTTTTTTTCTCTTAACAAGCACACATGCACAGAAACACACACACACACACACATATTGTGTAGACGAAGGCTGCTTTAGCTTGAGAGGGAAGAAATGGCAGCAGAGTTTATCAGCAGTGCACTAACGAGCCTGCTGTAATTAGGCCTTGGCATCCTTAATCGCCCTGCCAGTGCCGAGCCGTTTTTTGCTTGTGAACTCTACGCCACATTATGCTCTGTTTTGTCAAGTGGTGATGTGAACTTCAAATGGAGAATTTCACAGAGGAGACTGAAGCAGGCGTTGGTCCTGTGAGATAATGAGGAGTCCCGTCTGGGAGAACTCTCACACACACACACACACACACGCACACGCACACGCACATGCACACGTACACACACTTTCATGTGTACGCACACACACGCGCGTACACACACTTGCACACACATACACACACGTACGCACACACGCACACAAATGCGGACACACACGCACACAAATGCGGACACACACGCACACACACACACACACACACACACACAAAGACACACACACACACACACACACACAGATGAATCATCTGCTATAATTGCTTAGCCTCAAACGGCCTCTGTTAAATGATGCCTGGTTGAATATCCCCAGTGCTGCGGAATCCCACCCGTCTCATGGAGACTCACAGCACACCTGTACATCTGTTAGAGAGATCCTCCTACACATCTGTACGCCCATCACACAGACACCCACCTGAATGTCTTTCACACAAAATCCCACCTGAACGTCTGTCACATAGACACACCTGTGCCCTAATTTACCTGCTATGATTCTGAGACATGGTGGGAGGAGCATTCATTACTATCATGTGTTCTCCGTTTTCAGAAAAGGACACTCACAGAACACCCCACCCTTCAGAATGACACAAATGCACGTGCACACAAACACACGCAAACGCGTGCATGCGCGCACACACACATATTCATACACACACACGCACACATTCAAATACATGCATAGATAGACGACCACACACACACAGACACACAGACACACACACACTCACACATTCATATACATGCACAGACACACGACCACACACACACAAGTCAAACCTTGCATGGTCTACATACAACAGACATGAATAAGATACAGTTAACAGCTGGCCTTTCCTGACACAATCACTGACGTCTCTTTTCACCACGCTGCAAGCTCAATCAAATGCAGGAACAGACTCCCGGGAGAGAAACCATCTTCCACAGAGCCTGGCTGCCCTAAAAGTGCCAGGAAGGCCCTTTCAGAACCTCCCCTTCCTGAGCCCCACAGCACAATGCAGCCTGGCTCCTTACTCAGCACAGGACCAGCAGGGTAAGCACCCTATCAGCCGTACTCAATCTCCAAATCCTATTGGCTAATCGAGTTAACAGCTCCTGTGTTGCGCCGACAGCCTGGTAAGCCCTGTGTTCTGACCCTGCAGCCAGACCACCGCGCCATTATGAAAGCCTTTTAGACCTGGTCACGCTGCAGTCAATCAAGGTCAAATCTCTGCCTCATATCTCACAACCCCTGCCTGGCCCTGGTCCAAAAAAAAGTAAAAATAAAAATATATATATATATAACAGAAAGTAAAATCCTGTAATCCCTGCATGGAAATGACATGTTTATGTCCATGCCTGCAAGGCCCCCCACCAATATGTGCAGAATCCTGCCACCAAAATCTCATCCTGCCAAAAAGTGTATAAGGCTGAGGATTAAAGAGGCCAACTACACAATTTAGCAATTCTGCTGAGGAAGAGTCCCAGAAATCAAAGTCAGAATATGGTCAAATTACAGATCCGATCACCTTTAAGAGGAACTCACTGATATGACACTAAAAGGCATGTAATCCAGAGGAACAAGAGAGGGAGCTGACAGGGCACCGCCTTGGCACGAAATTCTGGATATTCCATAGTTGTTGAAATAAGACATGGCTCTGTGTGTGTGTGTGTGTGTGCGTGTGCATGTGTGTGTTAGTGTGTGCTACTGTGTGTTAGCATATGTGTATGTGCGGAGGGGATATGTGTACGTGCCGTGTGACTGAGGGCGTTGGAGCTTTTTCGTCCACAGCGACAGCACTCCCGACGGCTCTACGTGCAGAAGCTCAGCGCTCCAAGTAAACACGCCGCAGAAATAAAAACACAGGAAACAGGCCGCCGCTACGCCACCGTTACCTGCTGGCTCCGCCCGCCCCTGGGACTCAATCGGACACAAATTACAGCCATCTGTAAACAGACATCTTCAATTAGCCATTTCCCCCTCCCAGACCCCCGCCTGGGACTCAAGGGGGCAGGAAAACAAACACACGCACAATCAAATAAATAAAAGAAAATAATGCAAAGAGGAAACCAAAGAGGCTGTTTAAGGAAGGAGACAAAATAGATGCAAAGGCATTTCTCTGAGGTAGGGCCTTGTATTACATAGTGCTGGGGGAGAGAGAGCAGGGTTCACAGAAATGCACCCCTCAAAACAGAGCCCTACTCTGCGACCGCTGTTACAACCCACACTGTTTCACACGACCCCAACTCCCCCCCCCGGCACATGAATAATGAATGATTGGCTATCACCGCCACTTTGCCATAATCCCTAAACTAATCCAATCCCACAGCAAAAGCAGGGGAATGCGCGGACGCTCCCTCATTCCACATTCCCGCGCTCAGAGTTGTAAGTCGTAAAAGCGGTTTACAACCCCCCCTCACCCGGTTTGTCTTAAGCTCTCTGTAATAAATAGCTGGAAGTTGCATGCCTGTTTACTGCTGTTTACATAAATAAAGATGACTGCGCATCAGCAGCCCTGGTGATTAGATTTCCGAAATCCAGATTACCCCCCTCCCTCCCAGGCAAGCCCTCCTCCAAATCGCGAAGCTGCTAACATGGAGGCAACGCTGCTGATTGGCTCAAGGAAGTCACATTCACATTTACATTTATTCACCTGGCAGACGCTGTTATCCAGAGCGACTTACAAAACGTGAATTCAATAGGGTTTCATATTAAAGTTATTCCAATGAATAATAATGATTACAACAGCTAAAGACAGAAAAATCCAACACTATAGGACACTGGAACTCTTTATAATGTATATTTGTATAATATATATACATATATAATGTTTATTAATATATGTATAATTATCATATTCATTAACATATATTTATAATTAAATATTTAGATCTAACTAGTTAGATTTCAATCATCATCTTGGAACAGAATTACACACTGAGATGTCTCACTGTTTCACTGTCTCACCGTCTCAATGCTCCTATTTTGCTGACCTGCATACCGATCACATTTTGTTTTAGATGTGAGCAGCTTGTCCAGTAAAAGGGTCAGACGCACTGCCAAACAAGAGCTAAAGCAGATCCATTTTCCACTGCAGCCCTTGCATTCCCTACAGTACGATACGGCCGTCTGTCTGTTTTAATAACATGAACATGTTATTAATAACGTGAACATGAGGACCTTTAAAACTGACTCTCTTTATTCACGTCGCCTTTCCTGTCTGTTGGCGAGCGACTCCTCTGAAACATACGATCAGCGGCGGGCAAGTTATTAAACGGCCCCCCGACACGCTCCCGCGACCGCCGCGTTCCCCCCGTCCCGGCGCTGCGTGCCGTCGCTCCGCTCCGCACGCCCGAGCGCTTGATTTACGAACTGCGGCACCAGCTTCCGTCTGCATTTACTCCGAATCAATCAGCGTCGGGGTCCGCAGCCCGTAGCGGGAAAATTCCTATCAGTCGGTATTAAACTCCGCTACGCGATTAGCATCCCTTCATCGTCCATTAATCAACTTGTTAGAGTCGTTCACCCCTGGAATAAGAAAGGCGTAAATACATAAGGCCCTGCAGCGTAATCAATCACTAGCCCCCCCGGCGGCATTTAGTTTATTACCTCTCACCACTTAATTACTGGCCGCTTCCTCGGGCCGAGCAGCCTCTACTTCACTTATTTACACATTAGCCGAGCCTCCGTTCGGCGGACCAGGGCCTTCCTTTATCTGCCCCGGACAGCGTTTTCTCAAACGGGCGGGGGTGGCGCCCATTGATTTGCTGTCGAGCATGCTAAATTAATAGCAGCAAATTGCTGAGAGCCCCATCTCGCCGCTCCGATACGCTTCGGCGACGCCGCTCTGCTCGCTCCGTGACTGACACCCGTCAGGCCACCTCCAGTCAATTCCTCCTTAACGACCCGCAGTGCGTTTCTATAGTGAGAATAGAGCCCTTCCTTGTAAGTTAAAAAAATCAATGCACCTATTGCCCTTAGAAAATGCTAAACAAGCAGTAGTGGCAATCCACTCGGTACCAGAGGGTATCGGGTCTAATGCTGATCCGCAGAGCTCTCCTCCTCGCCGGTTATTACAGTTTGCTAAAAGGGGCGCTGATGTCATTTATCATCATCTGCCATCGACTGGCGGAGGCAGGCCCTTTCATTTCTATTCAATTAATATTTCAGCGCTCGCACCGCGCCAGGCCCCGCCCCTGCCTGACTCCACCCAGCCCTTCAGAGTAGTGCCTCCTGCAGGCGGAGGGATCCTACAGGGACACCCTTTTTAATCTGATGACCAAAATGGGGGAGCACAGTGTTCTGATTGACATTCAGTATTTTATGGAGGATATTATTTCATTTATGGAAGCTCTCCATTATCATTAGCGCTGCCGAGGTCTTACTTTCCCATAAATCACCTCTCACCAATTCTGACCAAACAAGTGCCACAAAACACTCCCCCTATTCTCCCTGAGCACGTATACGCTTTCTCTCTCTCTCTCTCTCTCTCTCTCTCTCTCTCTCTCTCTCTCTCACACACACACACACACACACACACACACACACATACAACAAATGAATCCTTGAACATGTGATTTGATTAGATTTTTTCTGTTCGTTAGCTGCTTCCTGTCTCCATCGCTGCCATAGGGGCCTGTCCCAGTGGGAGCTCTAATGCTGAGGGAAGGGAGGAGGGGGGCAGTCAACACAAACTAAAGCTTTTATCAGACAAACCAAGATGCACGTCTCAAATATCAGGGTCACCAATTACCAGAGTGTCCCCCTGTGTCCTGTGGGGCTGCCTGCCCCGCACCCCCCTCCCTTACAGGAGTAGATGAAGAGAATAAGACAAACTTGATCTCCACAACTGGGTCCTGCTCTGCCGCAGGCCAATCTCTCTGGATTACTGCCGGCTTCCTGTTACAAGGACAGCCAGAGAGCACAGGAACCAACCCTGCCTGCCTTTGACAACAAACAAGGACAGACAAGATCTGAACGTTTGAGTCTGAGAGAGTGTGCGTGTGTGTGCGTGTGAGATAGACTGAGTGAGGGAATGAGAGACAGAGATTAAACATTTTTTAAAAAAAGATAAACCCCTGTAGGATTTTTTTTAAACCACAATTTCACACTGCAGCTACACCTCATAGGAGACTCCTTCAAAACACGGCAGTGATCGCAAACCATCAGCTGTACATACATTCATACACACACTGACACACAATCGTATATACACACAGAAGCACATTTATACACACACTGAAACAATGATACACACACTGACACAGACTCATATGTACACCTACAGCACTTGGATATCTTTCAGATTGACACAGGTGGTGTGATTTCACACACTCAGAGCTGAGATGCTCCTCACATTTTTATAGCTGCAGCATAACCCCACTTATTGTATGTCTCAAACAGGCCAAGGCGGTCATATCATAACCCACACATCCAGCACTAATGAACACACACACAAATGCTGACATGAGCACCATTACACCAAACACTGTTGCACTTAACATGGTCAAAACATTTACACACAACGGAGAGAAAAATAATCTTTATTTATTTACGGTTACGGAGAAGCAGTCTCACCCTACAGAGAATTCCTGTTGATTCCCAAAACACCAAAGGGATTCTCAGAACACAAACAGCAGGCCCGCTACAATCTCAAACTCACTCATCATCTTTCAGCCCCCCTGAAACGTCAGCCTTGATTTCCTAAATGCACACAAAACCGTACAAATAGTACCTTGAATTTAACAACAACCAGGAAGACCACAAATACTGGCAGCCAGGAATACTGGCAGCACGGTTAAAGGTTGAATGTTATTTGAAGTTATGCCCCAGAGACTGAACTTGAGTGTTTGTGTGTGCGCAAGTATGCGGGTGTGTGTTTGTGTTTGTACATGTGTGAGTGTGTGTGTTTGTGCGTGTGTACATACACTAAATATAATAAATTATTATACATATATGTATATATTAAATTATAAATTATATATATACATATGTGTGTGTATTTGTGTCTGTGTGTGTGTGCATATTTGTGCGTGAGTTTGTGTGTGCATATATTTATGTGTATGTGAGCGTGCATGAGCATATTTGTGCGTGTGTGAGCATATTTGTGTGTGTCTATTTGTGTGCGTGTGTGTATTTGTGCATGTGTATATTTGTGTGTGTGTGTTCTACAGCTGGCCTTATTTCCAGTGCATTGTCAGAGGGCACAGCTAATGATGGAGGGGACGCAGGAGGGAAGCTTCACATGCAGTGACAGAAGCAACAGCCTCAGTGAAAGTCTCACTGTGCTCTCACACAAAAGAGTGACCTCAAAACAGCCGCAAAATTACCGCAAACACGGGCTTTCTTAACATGCCTCATGCTAAAACATCTGTCCATTCTTTCAGAGCAAATAAGAAATCAATCCCTCCGCAGTCACTATAGAGAGAAAAGACAGAAGTATTTACATTATCAGGGCTTCCGATCACATGTTCCCTGTCACCTCTGTGCCACAGAGAAGCTTTCCTCTGCAAGCCATTTACAAAAGCTGCCATAAGCATCCACATGATGGACTGCAACACAGTCTGCCAACGCACACATATAGACACACACACGCAATCCCAAATCATACCTGTTTGTGCATTTCTATGTTGAGTCCGTATGACATCTCGTAGTACTAGAAAAAAAAAGAAACACAGATTTAGACAAAACTGAAACAGCTTCATACATATGTACGAGGAAGCGATGCATTTGGAAGTAAAAAATACAACATTCTAACTTTATCATATAAAACCTTGCTTTAAAATGTACTGTTTCTAGGCTGATGCTTTGCAAAACTGTATTATTTCTGAACACAAAAATTAGATGTTAGTCCGTGTTCTCTTAATTATCATGCTGCCAAGACAGAACAATACCGGGTCCACTACTATTTGGACATTTTTACTCTGCACAGACACAGGGAGTCTTTGTGATCCCCGTAACTCAGCCACCATTTGCGCTTGCCAGCGGAACGTACATTTTAACTCCATTGGATTTTAATACTGTCTACACGAACAGCAGCTAAGCGTGATGCGTTTGTGAGCAGCATGTAGTGCGGTGTCCGACAGAGAGGACACAGGGCAAGCGGGCGTCCATCTCAGCCTACGGCACAGTGCCTGGGAGATCTCTTGGAGCCAGCGCGCGGGCTCTCACCATCACGTAGTGCCGCTGCATCTCCGTCTTCTCACTGGCCAGCTTCTCACATTCCAGCTTCAGGCTGAGGGAAAATAAAAGAAAAAACACCTTTTGTAGGGACACACACATCACGGAGGCAGATGACACATCGCACGTTTTTCAGCAATCGCGGAGAACAATGTTTCAGGTGGGGTTGCAAAAGCATACTGAACTCTGATATGCGTGTGTGTGACACACACACTCACCTGCCAGCAAATCTCCACCTGACACACACCTACACACACAAACATGCATCCAGTAGAGTAGAAAAATTCACACAAGCACAGCCACAGAAAGACATGCTTACAAACACACACCTGAGATAAAAATAAAAAACAACACATAACAAAAATGAACTCAAGAAAAAAGTGTGTATACACACACATACACACAAACACACACACACACACACACACACAAGAGGAGACTGATACTAATCCTGCCTTTTAAACATTATTGCATATTATTATGATGTCAGAAATTTATTCATCATAAAGACAGGTAAATGCACACGTTCTTCATCTCGGTATTCTCCGGAGCTTGCAAAGCGCAGCTAATAAATAAATGAAAAATATTAAAAACTGTCCTTTCCGACTGTCCTGTTGATTACCTGCTGAAACCCCCGGGGGAATGTGGCCAGTGCATGGTGTCATAAATGTCACATTTATATGACAAATTAGCCCAGTGTTTCCCCATCTCATGCAGCCAGGCAGCATTTGGGTGGTAAACTGCATTCATCACAAGAAAGAGGAAGAGAGAGACCCGTGCAGCAGACACCGCGTATGCCTGGGGAACAGGGCTTCAGTTTGCTGTGACTGTATCTGTTTGGATATATGCATTTTTTTTGTTTGTTTCTCTCTTTCCTTCTTTCTTTCTTTTCAAAATGTACATCTAATTCTGAATTTTGTATTTTACTCTGTGAATAGAATGTATACATAAAAAGACAGTCTCATAATTTCCAGGGAAAAACTCTATTTTACTGACAGATTGGTTGACTGATTGGTCGATTTATTGTTTGGATAAAAGCAGATACTGCTGTTAGCGTGAAACTGTCGATCTCTGGGAGGCATTTATGTACATCAGTGCGCTGTGAAATGTCATAAGAGCAATTAAAACACGGCATTAAGCGTATTTAACGCAGTTGGTGAATACATTTAAATGAGAACACAAAGTTTACCTGTGGTACTGAGCCTGCAGGAACTGGAACTCCTCTTTGATGCGGTCGCAGGACTCGGATATGGTGAATTTAAAGGGCTGGGCGGGTTGGTGCGGTGCCTGTAATTTAAAAAGGAGCCCCGAGAACATTTACTGGAATGAGGCATAAAAAATTACTAAAAGAAAAAATAACAATTTTCGTAAGGTTTTTTCTTGTACTTCTAGTGTTCCTGCCGACCGCGGAATCTGTGAGATTATCTTATGGTTTCTCACACGACTGCACAACACAAGAGTGTTTTACTCTGCAAACCACAAACCAAAAGGTCTCAACTCATCTCTTCTTCTTCGCATCGTCATTTCTGAGAAACCAACCTTCTAAGCCACAATGGAGCTAAGTCTGACCCGACATATCACTCAAAGCCATAACACTTACTTATGCATCCCATCGTCTCTTTACAAAATCAAGGCAGTAAAAGAAACCACACGCACGCACGCACGGTGCTAATCGCTTTTGACAACAGACTGCATTGCCTTGACAGTATAAGCGATTGTCCTGCGCGGGTGACAGCACGGAAACTGATACAAACTGATTACGCGTGGGGACCATCAAGCGGAGTGATGTTTGCTTTGTTTTTGAAACACTCACCGGATGCCGTGCCTGTGGATACATCTTGCTCAGGTCTCGAATCATCAAAAACGTATTTTTAATCCTCCAACAATATGCGAAGTAGGGGGAAAAACAATGGCTTATGCGGCGTACATTAATTTGACGGCGCTCGCTTGCACGTCGACACTCTGCTCTCGGCGTTGGCTGGCCAAGTACAATGTCCTCTACACTTCGCCAGCACTCTGTGTCATTCTGTAGAATGTCCTCGCAGATAATGCGCCAACATTCTTTTTCAAAATTCTGATATGCAGTCACTATTGATACAAATCCGACAGGTTTCCCCCTCAATTTTAGCTGGAACTAGCAAGCTATTTCCGAACGTTTCTTAGCAATAGAGTATGCGGTTGTTAAACGGCCATTGATCTGGTTAGTAAGAATCCTGTTTACATCCGACCTTTAGTTACAGCAGTCTTCAGTCGTTTTTTAAAAAGTACTCCTTCTGTCCCTTTTTATTTCTTCTCTACAATGTGTTAATGGCTGTATGTTTTCCAAATTCAGTGTTTTTATTTTCAGTTAATTTTATTTAAGACTTCTTTATCTCGATCAAATTCCTCTTTTAAAAGGCACTGCTAATATTATTTCCATTTTGCAAAATCTGAAAGAGTGAAAGTCTAGATCCCATGGACGTGAGGCTGTGTCCGACGAGTACTCTTGTTCAAGGCTGCTGTAGTGACTTCTTTGACCAAATTTAGAAGCAGCTAGTCATTAAAAATCTGTCATATACTCATAACAACGGCAAGCGAACCCAATGGATACTGGGTAATGTAGTCGCTATTGACGTTATGTTGTAACTTCTTCAATTGAATCGTATTCCTCTAACAACTACAAGTTCCTCGTGTCCCTGCGAAGCCGGAAGGTGAGGCAGTAGACGTCAAGGAGGAGCGAGTATTAGAGACAACCAATGAGCTTAGAAAACAATTCCAGACACGCCTCTTAATAATGCCAATCATTATACTCTGAACCAATGAAACATACAAGGAGGAGTTTTTCTCTCACTCCCCACGTGGGGACATGATGTACTGTCAAAAAGTATCCAATGGTAGCTTGACAGTGTGCTCCGCCCCATGCAGCACGCCCCCTTTGATGACGTTCTCTTTAGCGGGCTAGGGAACAAGAGTAACATTTGTTCAGTTGTCAATCAAAGTAACGTGGGGTCGTTTTGCCTGCTGGCAGTGAAAACGACAAGTGAATCTCCCATTTTGTTTCGTCTGTCCTTCGCCCGACTACTAACACCGTTTGGAATTCTTGTTAATTAGTGTTGAATGTCCTCTTAAAGAGGCAACAACCCTCGATCTACATCATAAAAACATCTCTTTGGAGAGTCCACGTCCTTAATCCTATGGTCGCCAGTAGACATGTTTTTGTTGTTTTTGTGTTGGTTTGTTAGCTGGACAGTTAGCTAATAGGTAAAATCGAAAACGTGCAATGATTGTCGTGGGTCCTGGCGATATGATCTGTGTGACTGAAGCCAAACTGCTGCGGATTTAACTTTTAGCACAGGGGGCATTTTCGTTATCAGGGTAGTTAACTGGCTGTCTTGATTTCTTCAAACTGATACAGCTAAATAGTTGCTCGGTCGGATGTTTGAGACCGTGTTAATCTTTTAAGGTTAAATAATAATAATAATAATAAAAACGAATAATTAAAAAAAAAACATTTTTACCGAACGAGCCGTGGACGTCTGCACGTTTCGACAGCCTTAGCTAGCTAATTGTTAGGTACTTCAATTGCCCCGGAGCTACCTGTCAAACGATTTCGTTCAATCATGTGTGTTAATACAAAGTGCATTCGACCGTAGCTCAACTGATTTTGCTCTCTAGCAGTTGGTCGACTGTAAGGTTGCATTCGTCTTGTGTGCTCTTTGTTTTACTGTTTGCATCATTTTTATAGTTGCTAGCCAGCTAGCGACCTTTCTCTACGGAATTAGCAGTTAGCACAACGGAGACGGGTTTTCTCCTTCGGGAAGCGGGAAAATAAAAATACACTGAAATGAAATCTTGATCTCTCTCCACCCACCACCAATCATCGCTGCCGCGATCTGTGGCAATCTGCAATAATGTGTTGGGTTTGTCCCCTCCCCCGTTTCATCGCCTTGTTCTCATCTGAATGATTTCTACCTCCCGGACAGCGGGCGCACGGGTCACAGTCACCGCGCCGGCCTTGGCAGGATCTTGCATTCCGCTATGAGACATGGACGTAATTGAAAAAATAACGATGCCTTTTTTACTGCGCGGATCTTTCTGCTAACTTTGGCGATCCACCCCTGAAAAATTGTTGATTGCCTCTATGTAAATGTGTATCTCTTGGCTAGTCATATGTAGGTACTTGCGATAGATAATGCTCCTGTAACTGACATATATTTTTAACACTGGAGCTGGCTGGGTTGACCGCTAGAATAGGGACTTAATTTATGGTTAAAAGTGTAGATTAATACTGTGTGATTTAATTGAATGTATCATGTGACCCCCTTTTGGAGAATATGGCAACATAAATGAGTTTACCTGTGTGAGTGAAGTCAAGGAAAACGTAGGGGACAACACTTCACTGGTTATAGGCAGCGGACACTGTCTTGTAATAGACGAATATGTAACATCATTAACCATGTTCGGTACAAGGAGAGACCACGGGGGGAAAGCATGAACGTGAAACGAAAATGCAGTTTTACTTAGGTGCGGAATTGCTAAGTGATATAATCGCTCGCAATTTTCAATCTTTTCCGTGTTGTTTATGCTGATGAGGTCGTAATTACAGCAACAACAAACAGCACAATTAAAAACATCGTTAGTTATGAGAACACTTGACAGTAAAGTAGACGGCATTCCCAGGCTGCGCTGAAGAGAGAGAGAGAGACATGCTTGGGAGAGAGGGTCACAGCCTTGGTGTACACTACACATCTGAGGGTGACATGCCATGCAAAATTCAGTGCAGGTTGACTGATTTATACTGAATGTAAATTGGTTGATGTCATGTGCACGGTGAATGGAATAGCCCATCCGTGTGACATAAATATAAGTAAACCTACACAGAATTTTAGTGCATGTCACCCTCAAACATGACACCCTTAAACCCAAAACACTCCAACATGACACCTTTAAACACCACCAGCATTAGAGTGGTGTTGGGTGGGGCTGTGAAGCCCTGAGCCATTGCAGGTGTGTGTTTGGGAAACAGTGAGGGTGAGGTGGTGTTTGGAGTTTAGTATTGGCCCAGAGAGCTGCTTCATACCAGTATGAACTCAGGACCACGAAAAGTGTAGAATGGAAAGATGATTACGTCATCACGACAAAGAGCATCTTGGTTAACAACAGGCCAACTGCAGCCATAGTGTACAGGTCACATGATAAAGAGATTAGCCAATCATGGGTCTCAGATCATGTGATTATAACTGAAGTGGCTTTGTTGCTGAACTGGTTTGGGGTACTC
This sequence comes from Megalops cyprinoides, assembly GCF_013368585.1. Lineage (NCBI taxonomy): Eukaryota > Metazoa > Chordata > Actinopteri > Elopiformes > Megalopidae > Megalops > Megalops cyprinoides. The sequence goes on from NC_050586.1 coordinate 25,660,814, forward strand.
CCTCCAGCCCTTTAGAATATGGGAATTCAGGTCAATGACATCTCAGTTCCCCACACATCTGCTGGGGTTTTCAGTCAGCTGACTGGAGAGGTCACATTGATGTAGCCCCTGCCCACAGCTGTAACAAAGTGATAATGTGAGAGCGATGCAGCCACAGACAGTGGTACTGTCTGCTGAGATTTTAAAATTTGTATTAAAGGACATTTCACCGAAAACCCTTTTTAAACCTGCTTTGTAACCTTTTTTTCACAGTGCAGGGATGACATTAGTGCTCTTCAGTGAAGATCGTACGTCTGTAAACTCTCTCTGGTAATCGTCTTCTCTGTAGTTCCTATTAATTATTGATAGACCTGTTATTGTTGTCAAGTGTGTATTTTTCCTAGGAGAGCTCTACCACTTCATCCACAAAATCAATCTTTAACCTTGTGTTTTGGAAAGAGTCACATGCTAACATGGGGAGCAGAGCCAGAGGCTGAGGTATGTAAATGATAAGATGGTGATCTGTCTCCCACCTCTTACTGTTCAGCTCTTAGAGGAACATATGGAGTGCCAATCCTCCCATCTGTAAGACTGAATGACTGAGCCAGCCATCACAAGGTCTCTCCATCTTAAAGAGACTACAGAGAGCCTCACATAAAATGTCACATAAAACCAGACTCCTTCAGTGCTTTTGGGACAAACACTCTCACAGAGAAAGGATGAGGAGGCCAAGCCTTTTTTTTTTTTTTTTTGGCTGTGAGGTCTTGTGAGAATGGTCAGTGTTTTACAGTCTGTCCGCGCTGCAGATCAGGTTAGCGCTGTCAGAGAACTGCCATGGTTCGACAGGAGGCTACACAGGCTCACTGGAGTCCCATGTGAGGAGGACTAAACTGTTAAATCTGTCTTAAACAATCACCACTTGCTCCCTGGAGCTCCGAAGGTCAGTGGCTGAGTATCAGTTACGGGACAGAGTGCCAGGACTGGGGCAGGTTGGTAAATAAACCTGCCCAATGCCCCAAAGCGCCTAAAAATACACCCTGTCATATCAAACCGCCAATCAAACACAGGCTGACGATAAGATCGTCTGTGAAACTGTATCCCGCAGCAACAGGCAGAGACTTCCTGCAATCAAAACAGTGTTAACATGGAGCCTGTTCAAATAAACCCCACTGGACTGCAGCCAGACAGGAACCACTCGCACACACAGACACACACACACATACACACACACACACAATGATAATGTGCCTTTCAGGGTCCTCCCATTCTCCGGCCTGTAATATTTGATTTCCCTTTGGGAAGAAAGCTCTTTAGAATTCACTGTGTGCACTTAGGAACAACATGACCTTGCATCCACCCTGTTTATTTATGCTGTGTGAATCACAGCTGATTGTTATACATGCTCAGTCAATTTCTCTCTCTCTCTGTCTCTCCCTCTCCTTCTGTCTCTCTCTCTTTCTGTCTCCCTCGCTCTGTGACTCTCTTTCTGTGTCTCTCCCCATCTCTCTTTCTCTTTCTGAGCACAGGTCATTTGCAGATCTGAAGCTCAGCTAAAGATGGTGGAATAAATTGCGCTCATCAGGGAGGATAATATGTGCTCATGGCCGTGGCTCTAGTTGTGTTCCAAACACAGAACCTTTATTTTCCCCATTGTGCCCATTGTAAGCTGCAGGCATGATTCCCTGACTCTACCCAATAGTTTCTGCTTCAGTCTGCCCCCCTCTGCTGGCTGAAGTTGCAAGTGCAGGCTGTAGAATGAAAGCTCTTCCAGCCCGTGTTTCAGGCTGTGTACAGAACAGGCCACCGCCACACCACACTACCTATTTTCAGATAGCCTGACAACACACCATTCTGAGAAATATATAAATATCATTTACCTTTATGATTTGAAGTGTGTATTATATGGAGCAGTTCAAATATAAAATGGTATCGTAAGGGGATGCTACACAATACGACTATAGCCCTGTGTTACTGCACCTGTCTGTGCCTTCAATTAAACATCAGATTTTTCTGTCATAGTTTATCATTGTCCTCCTTCTCTCTGAATTCTGGAAACTCACATTTCTTTCTGTGACAGAGTAGTACCACAGGAACACAATGCCCACCTTGACAGTAAAGTTCTCTTATGAATGACATGGAGTCACAGGTACCACCCACTCAAACATTGGTTGGTGGTTCCACCCTCTCCTGAAAGTAGCATCACCTGAATCCATCTTTTCCCAGCAGCAGCCTCACCTGAAAACGGCATCACCTGAATCCACCTTCATCTGATTGCACTGTGATCTGAGTGAAGCTGCCCTCAGCTTCTCCTCAGACTGTCTCACAGAGAGACTCTGTGGACATGAAGCAGCGAAATCAGACAGCCAAAATAAAATGGTACCACAGCAAGTGATAGCAGAGTAACCTCAGATGGTGAGATTGGCACTTAGAAGGACCTTGTTGGGGTACTTATGGGAGCACAGGTAAATGGGTGCTTTTAGGGGATATTGAAAAATGTTAAAGAGCCCATAATTTCATATTACTGCCCATATTCATACCTGATGTATTCATTGCGTGGCTCTCAGGGCTGGCTTCACTAGGCTGCTGTCGGTTTCATGTGGAAAGACTACAGGGACAGACCCCCAGCAACCCTCCGTGAGCCATACTTGTGCCTCACCTTCTGCAACAGCACTAATTTCCACTGTAAAAAAATGATAACAGATCTGAAGTGCATCACCGATATGGAGTTATTCCATTAACATATCTTGTGCAGCAGATTCCGAGCTGTAATATGGCTGTAATGTCCCCGCGGGCGCATATAAACACATTTATTTGCTTCCAGGAGTTTATTATGATTTTCCCCGCCTTCACGCCATTCCTTTGTTCCAGACCTTATGAAACCAAAATGTCAAGTGAGGGGGTTTTATGTGGCGAGCTGTCAGTCACGGCGGCCCGGCCGCGGCGTGTGTATGGCAGGATTATTGGCTTTTCAGGAGGGCCGTGTTCCCCAGGACTGCCGCAGCCAAGGAACATCCAGCGGCAGAATTCTCATTTGCGAGCTCCGGGATTCGGAGTTTTTTACAAACTTCATTTTCCGATGGATAGGGCAGAGATTGTGGGCAGATAATTCGGTGCAGAGCGGCTTATCGGAGGGGGGGGCAGGAGGGGGGATTAGGTAAAACAGGAGGGCGCTATTAGCACAGGTATCAGGGCTTTGATCCGGCGCGGCTCAGCCTGTCTATCGGAGCTCTTACACATGTCACTTAATCTTATCTGGATCTGCACAGCCCTCCGACACCAGTCAAGTCCACCTCTCAGACCCCTGCACCTCTGCCCTGCTCTCCACCACTGCCGCCAGCCTCACACCAATCTGTACTCTCATACACGCACACGCATACACACACTCATAAACACACACTAACCTGCACTGTCAACCATGTGCACACACATGTACACATATATATACGCACTCATATACACACATACATATATACCTATGCACACATAAATGCACACGCACATGCTCATACACACTTTTACACACACAAGCACATGGCTTATACCCTCACACATGTGCATGTGTTTACAAAGGTAAGAGTATGTGTGTGTCTGAGAGAGAGAGAGAGAGAGAGAGAGAGAGAAAGAGAAAATCACAGGGGTTCAGGTAGGAGGGGCAAGTCCATCAGACTCCATAATGTCTCCATAAGCACAGTCAGCAGTTTGATGTTTAAATAGAATCAAATCCTGCCTCATTACTGATGCTCTTGAGCTGATCCCATTGTACCCCTCACGCCCTGCTCCAGACATCTTCTTAAACACCCGGAACAGGAGATGATAAGCACAGCCTCAAACACAGAGTACAGTGTCTAACACAGAGCATTGTCTCAGATATAGAGGTCTTCTGAGCAATCAGAGCTAAGGTCCAAATGCAATCTCCTCACAACTGGGGTTAGTGTATATGTGTGTGTGGGAAACGGTGCACGCCTGTGTGTGTACAAGCATGTATGTGTGTATGTGTGTGTGTGCCCGTGTGTGATTTGTGTTGAAAATTCTCTTAAGGAAATTACTCAAGTGTTTGTGAATTACTAGCATCCTGCACCCAGGATGTGCATAACAGAGGTACTGCCCAAATGACGGATTTACCCAGAATCCTTATGGCTCAGCTCCACTGCCAGCTGCACTTAATAAACTTTCTTTGGAAACATCCTCAAGCTTCCCGAATGATTGCCTCTCACATCCTTGATGACATCATCATTTACCTTCTTTTCCTCCTCACAATCATCTTCCTGACGCAGTCAACAACCAGGAGCAAGGAAGAAGTTTAGCAGAGCATTCTCGGATGAATTTCGGCTCTTGCTCCTCCACAGTCTGCATTCTTAAGGGGAAAATCCACTCAGATGAAAAAGTGCACAGGTGCTTCTTTATTTATGACCCAGAATGCACTTCTTCAGCACTCTACTGAGATACAGCTCTGAGGCCATCAGAATAACAAGGGCATTTGTCCTTTTTAATACTGATAGCTGTAAGTAATTTGGCAATGCCAGCAGTTCCGTATGCAGGTGTACGAGTGGACGTGATGTCTTTATTGTATTACCTAAAACAATCTGTGGTGCAACCCTTCCCCCATGTGCAGAATGCTTGGTGAATAAATGATGAGAGTAAAGAGCAGTGATAGCGGCATCCATTCCAGTCCTGAACGTTCTGATATGAATAAGGGGAGCCGGTAATAAGAGCCAGCTATGTAATCAGTACAACATTAAGCAGTTGGAGTAAATCTTCATTTTCTCTCTCTCTCCTGCTCATACTTTTCCTTTCTCCCTATCTCTATATCTTTTCCTATCTCACGCCATCTCTGTCTCACTTTTCTTCCTTATATCCCTTTGTCTTTCTTCTTACCTCTCTCTCCATCTCCCCCTCCATATAACTCCCTCTCCCTCACGCACTGCTGTTTGCACGGTGCTCTAACTCATATACAAAGACACCCACAGCGTTTGGGGTCTGCTCCCAGCCTCAGAGCAATGAAAGCTTTTGCTTCTCCCCAAATTCAAAACCATAGCAATAAAAGACCACATCATAACAAAGCAAAATATTATTTCGGTGTTTCCTAAGCCAGCCTACAGCCCTGGATCAGCAAATGATTTTATTGGTGAAAAATCCAGCCCTTTCACTGGCAACAGCATCAGCAGGAGGTAAGAGATGCAGAAATCCTCCTGACAAGGGAAACTTCGCTCCTGCATCTTCGGCTAGCAAAACTTCCCTCCTACACTCTAACAGCCAAGGTAACTTCAAGAAGAAATGTCTCTGATTTTTTCTTTAAATATATTAATAAAGGGCTTTCAGGGAAATGAAAAAGTCTCATAAAAGGCATTTGTTACAGTTGTTTCAATACTTAACATCACTTCATGAACATAATTAACATCACCTCAAAAACATAATCCTGTCAGATATTGCTTTTATTAATTCCATTTATGGAGGGAATATGATTTGTACTCATTCCCACTCTCAGCGATCAGTGGGATAACAACGAGTCAGAACTGACGTACTACAATGTGTATGCCTCAAGCTTCTGATCAATTCTCTACACTTTTATGGGATAGAGAGACTGAAGATAGTCATTACCATGGTTGCACATAAAAGTGTGTTTGTCTGGTGGTGGTTTTTGGGGGGTGGGGGTGTAAGGGATGCCTGTGATGCCATAACCCCTTCACATACTGGTTTCCAGACCACCAGGTCATAGACATCTCTGCTGTGTTGGGTTCGACTCTGTGTTCATAGGGATGTCTGAGTGCTGTCCACCTGGCTGCTCTCTCTGGTAGCAGCTAAATCTCCAGGTACAGTGAGAGTGGGCCCACCTTCCAACCCCTGAGGGTTTGGGGCTGGCAGATCTGCTAAGTTTACCCATCACCCAACCTATCCTATCACATGCTCTCAGTGTAGGCCACAGGCTACAGTAACCTTACACACAAGCACTGGTTGCCCTGTATTAGCTCTGAAAGCCTGGATGTAGACAGAATGGGTTGTGAGTTTCCCAGAGTGAGGGCACTTGTATTTGGCTTTGTCCTGGCTCTGGCAAGGACAACAGTTTTCAGTATCAATGGTCAGTGGTCGATCACGCTGCCATCTCAAGGCAGAATATGTAAAACATGCTCAGTGAACCTCCAGCACAGAGCTTCCAGAACAGGGAAAACATATGCTGTGAATGAGATGAGGAATTTCATCCAATCAGATGAGTCATTTTAATGGTCTCCCCCACCACACAAGAACTCACCAGCAACCTGTATCTATGACCGTCAAGGTCACCCTGCCCTTTCATCTCTATCTGCAAACAGTATGCTTCACATCAAACATCACACACAAAAATGAGTTATTTTGAAAACTATACTGGCTGTATTTCATGACATAGGTCACAGGTTTAAATAAAGCCTGCTTGAATAAAAATGAAAGCACAGAGCCAAAATGCAAATACATGATGAATGCTTGCTTCTGTCTCATGCTCCCTCAATAATTCTCTCTGTTTATAAATCCAGAGTTTCTCTCCACAGAGAGTCTGAGCTATTAATTAAAAATTCACAGGTAAGTAATGGCTGTAAAATGAACACAAGAAGAGACAGCAAGGTTGTTTTTTTATGTTCATAGAATTCAATTAACAAAATCCAAGAAGCTCACAGGACCATGGGACGCATAATATTAAAACAAACAGTAGCTGACCAGGGATCATGTATTCATCAAGTAGAAAAGTGTTAAAGTGATTTTTAAAAATACCTTTTGTTTCATAATCATACCGCTTTAGTAAAGAGGAAGAACATAGAGACAATAGAGGCAAAATGGTGCACCTGTAAGAGATACCTTGAATGACTTTCTGTGAGCAATCAGACACACCGAAATGCACTAGCTAATTAGGGAGGGACGAGCTAGCCAGCTGGTGACAAAGTCAGGAATACACATCTGTGATTTAATTATGTTAGAATAATATATGATCTGTTTAAGTCCTTTGAGATGTATGAGATGTAGAAAAATGTGCACAAGATTCACAGTGAAATCATGTACAATAAAAACCAAAGGACTGGGTAGTGCATTGCACAGCCCTTTAACATTAGTTAAACATAGTCACGTGATGTTGTCTGCTTAGTGCTGAGTACTCTTTATCAATGCTGGCCATGATGCTCCAGTCTGACAGCACAGTCCACGTCAGGCAGGGGAAATGGATTGATTTTGTGGAAGAAGCCATGTATAACTGAGCTGTGAATACAAAGTGAGCCACACATGGTGCTGACATAGCTGCTTCTCTCAGGGTTTGCAGCACTGGTTACTGTCAGGGTGAAGAAAAGAGGCAGAAAGAGTCCATTGATGAATACACAGAGGAGCCAAGGCAGGCAAGTGTATTTACCGCAGATTGAGCCACCTAGAAGGTGAGAGGGATGATGGGAAATCTCTTCCCTGTAAAGTGACCAAGGCAGTGAACATGTAGTTGTCATGGAGTTCCCAAGAGGCAAGAGATCTTCTCACACACAACTGCATAAACACACACACACACACACACACACACACACACACACTCTCATTCTGTTTTGAATTCACAGCAGAATGCTTGACAAGTCAAATGCAGGCCAGCTGCAGCAGTGTAACACTAATTATGTGAAACCTTCCATGCCTTTTTAGCATGATGTCCCAGCATGCACTTATACCTCCCATAGCCTGATCCCACCACAGCCACTGTATGATCATTCAACACACCGTTTTAAGGCAACAGGTCAAAGGGCATCACTACCCATAAACCTCTCTGTATCTGTGTCAGAATGTCAATGTCAGTTCTCTGAAGATTCACTCTAGAAACCAGAATGAAACTTTGCAAGACACTTCGAAGAATTCTGCCACTTCACATGTGAAACGTGATTCTCTATTTACCAAGTCACACAGGACTTTTCTCGACATACTGGAGGTGTTTATAATTTGAATGAAACATATAGGCATGCCTTTCATTTTTCCTCCAAAACAAAGCCAAAAAAGCAGAGAAGGAGGACAATCTTGTTAGCTGTGTTTTGTTAAAGTCCCTCCCAGTCCTTGATGAGAAGGCGCCCTGGGAGGAAGAGGCTAGGATCCCCCTGTTTAGCATTCTGCCGCCACAGCAGCCCTGGAAAACAAATCAGTTACACAGCCGGGAGCTTCTCGGCTAATTCTCCTCCCTGCAGATACCAAAAGGACGACAGTGTGGAGCCCGTGAAGATTGCCTTTTTAGCATAGTGTTCCTCATCTATTACCAATAAATATATTACTCAAAAGGAGAACAGAAGAATAGGAAGGTTTTTTCCTTTTCTTTTCCTACAGCACATTTCATCAGTGTAGTGGTCACATGACATGAGACGACGTGCTGATTGGCCCATTATCCTCGGAGCCAATGTCATATTAATGAAACTGCATTGTGGCACCTGTTGGCGCAGGAAATCCCAGCACTGCGTGTTCCGAAACACAGGAAGAAATCACATTCTCGTTCTGCAGCTTTCTGCAAAACAGCCCAGCCCTCTCCTCCTCTCACCCTCTCCACCACATGCATCAGATAGACTGTCACCCAGATTGCAAACTAATTAGCGACGGTGGCGTTGTGGTTTGCTGATTGATGACAGAATAATTTCCCCTTGTTTCTCTGCTTCCAGCTGCCAGCGTGCGCCGACACTGGGCTCTAATTAGCGCGGGAGCATCAGTCATGTTCCGTCTGCGTTCTGCAGCACGCAATTAAAAGGCTGCTTAAATGGAACATCATATTGAGAGGGCTGGGAAATGCAAATGCCAACAGCTAGCACTTCCTAGGGGGTAGGGGTGACATATCTCAATGACAAGAGAGAGGATGGTGTGTGTGTGTGTTTCTGAGTATGTCTGAGTGTGTGTGTGTGTGTTTGTGACATTAGTTGTGGAGTAAACTGGCCTATCACAGGCCCAGAGTAAGGTGATTCTCTGCCAGCACCGACTGTAATGCAATGTAACATTGGTGTGACCTCAGAAAACAATAGCTATGGTGAACATACAAATGTCACAGCTGCGGGGAGTTCTTCAGACATACTTATCAGTCATGGTAAAAAAGATAATGTTATTCACTTGCTTTAGGATTAGCAGTACTGTTCATCAAATGACCTCAGGATGGTTGTCACATGACCTTTGATGTCACAATGGAGTTCGTTTATGGAATTGATGTAGCTTTTCAAGTTTCCTCCCAGCCTTTTCAGAAACCACTTTTATGCCCCCCCCCCCCTCCAGATAGGGGTTAATTCATCAGCATGGTTCCCGTGACAACTCAGGTACCGGGCTGGAGCAGTGCTGTTCCTCCTCATTAATTACGCTGGTTCCGTTTGTACAGGTGTGCTGCTGTATCCCCAGTCAAACAGTATTAGACAGTCAATGAGCCGTGCTGTGTGCTCTGTGAGCGGATTCCGCTTGAGAGACTCTCTGCAGCCACTCGTGTGATAGCTAATGCACTAAAACCACCACTTCTAATCACATCACAACAAGCACAATGCAGACAGATGTAAGCCACCATGCGAAAACCTTGTTCATGTTAATTGAACACTTCTAGTATTCTAAAATTCTAAAAATAATTTCAGGGAAACATTTCTTTGTGGAAAATTAATATTTTGTATTATTTATCCAAGTTTAATCTCTGCAGATGTATTGAAATCCAGAGCCTTAGTTTACCATTTTTACTGTATTTTGCTGCCTGATTCCGTGTGTGTGTGTGTCTGCGTGTGTGTGTGTGTGTGTGTGTGTGCAATTGCTATGAGTTTGTACTTTGTTACAATTTCCCTTTTTTTGAGTTTCATGATTTTAGAATGCCAATGTCATGCTTCTCCCCACTGCCTCATTATATTTAAATTTTATGTTTTGAAATTTTTGTTTATTTTTCCAAGTTTCAGTGTCTTTGCTTTTCAAATGAAGATCTATTGATTTAATAATTGCATTGGAATTTGTGGTTTCTGTGGTTTGATTCTGAAGTTCAGTGATTTCAGTGTGGGTGTTCAGTGAGCCTCAGAGCCAGCTGGCCCAAGTAGTCCTTGTCTCAAGAGAACTGGTTGCTTTGTGGTGGGTTCTGGCCTGTTTAAGTGGTACAAGAGCTTGCTGCTCTTTAAAAATTTAAATAAGCTCTCTGCTCTGCTTGGTAATATTTGGTGCATTTCTGTGAACCTGCAGAACGTTTTTTCAAAAAAGATTTCTCTTGGGCCTTTGTCACAATGTTTGCAATCAGAGTTTGGAAGAGGAACCATGTTTCAGTGCTGTACAATAATACAGGAGTTATGAAAAAGTTTGAGCCTTTAAAGGTATTTTAGTTCTGACAAATCCAGCTTTTATTGTGTAGAACGCAGTGCTTTTTTTCAAATCATTTATTACCAGGCTGGAGCCCCTTGCTACACTGTTGATGCCCATAGGGTATATAATATACTGTACAAGATAATTACTACCAAGTTTTAACACAGCGTAATCCAGGGTGGAGTGGTACCAGTTTCCCTGAGATCTGGCTATTATCTGGGACACCATAAACAGTCCTGTCCAGATTGACTGTCAGTGCCCATCTCCGACAGTACTGTACTAAAAGCAACAGAAATCTCTCTCTCTGACCCATTCACTTGTCTGCCTCCCTCCTTCTCATCCTATCCCATCCATCTCATCTTCACCCACTCTCTCCCTGTCTCGTTCTTTGCCCCCCCCCCCCCCCCCCCCCCCCCCCGCCCCGCCTTTCTCTCCTCTCCTTTCTCTCCTTGCCTGTCTCCCCCTGTTCCTCCCTCGCTCTCTCTCTCAGACGTGGCTCATCAGACAGGCCGGGCGCTGATGTTTGAGGGATGAGATGGGAGTTATGCGGTGCATTAGAGGTGGCGCAGTGTGAGCCGGGAGGCTGACGGCGCCGCAGACAGCAGCATTACTCTCTCCGCTTTGTCTTTGTCTCCGCGGCTTAGGGCCCCCGTTGCCGCGCCTGGCGCTCCGTACGCGCCGGGTATTAACGTCACTCTCTCTCCGGCAAAAAAAACGGAAAGGTCACGTCAGATTCACACGCGTCTCCGCGCCGCGGGCGGGACAGACTGACCCCTGCACTCCGACCTCTCATCTTTCCAGAAACGTTCTGCTCCGCTGGGCAGGCCCAGTTGGCTGTAGTCCTTCATTAGAGCTCTTTCAATCACACTGCAAGGGCTTTCAGAGCTAGGCCTCCTAGCCATATGCCTCCACATTTATTTTTTGTTCTGTCTGTGACACAGTCTCTGTGTGTGAAGCGCACACACTTATCATATTCATATACTAATAATACAAAATTTTAACAGAATCTGCTGTTGTCTATGAGTCTGCAGCCAAATAGGGCCAGATATTAATATTCCTGATCCCAGGGAAAGCTATGCCTCTTCCTTCACAATCCCCCCATGTCCACCCAGCTGATGCATCACATCTCTCTAATGACCTTTAATGACTGCAATGACCCTTTTCCCATCATCAAGCAGCTTGCCAATAAATCATTTCACACAATTCTTACTACATGAAAGTTTCATTCCAGTTTCACAGCTAATTTCAGTATCGTAATTCAAAGTTCAGAGGCTTGGACAAAATACTATGCCCAGGGTGAATTCAGTTTTGTAACACAGCATTCAATGAAATTAACAGAAACAACATATGACATAATGGTGATTGTGGAATGAAATATGACCCTATGAACCTATGAACAGGACTGGCGCACTGAGAACACATGATATATCACAAACACAAACAATGCATCTGATACAAAATGGCAACACAATAAAAAACGTAAGCATAACATTCACAAGCTACATCTGAATTCAGATATAAATTTGAATGTTCAGGTTGAGATCCTTGCTGTGGAGCTCCTCCAGTCCAAGGCCTTGATCTGAGCCTTCACTATTTTGTGTGTGTCTCCACTCCAGCTTCAGATTTACTTGGTTGAAAAGCTGTCACCTGCAGAATGAATGACATGATGGGGGCCCAGGGCTTCACTGTTAGTAGCAGGCTGAGTTCTGCTGTGTTCTCCGCTGGTGAGTAAAGCCAGCCTGGAGAGAGAGACAGCTAGGCTTACATCAAAGTGGCTCTGCCTGTAAAATAATCAATTTAATGTGATTCTCATCCATCGTCAGATTTTCATCACATCAGCAACCAGGTGATCCCAATGGAGAAAGATAGAGGGGGAGACGGAGCGAGAGAGGGAGGGAGAGAGGGAAGGAGGGATTGAGAGGGAGAGACAGAGAGAGACAGAGAGAGAGAGAGCGAGAGAGAGAGCGAGAGAGAGAAGGAGAGAGGGAGGGGTAGAGAGAGAGGAAGAGGGAGAGAGAGAGATAGAGAGAGGGAGAGAAATAGTGAGACAGGGAGAGAGAGATAGAGAGAGAAAGACACAGCACTTCTGTCTCTGAAAGCTATATATCGATCACACCATCAGCATAAGCGATAGTCTTATTCAATTACTGAGGTAAAACGAGCTTGATCCTAAACAAACTTATTTTAATACACATGAAATCTGAAAAGAAAATCTATATCGTAACTGTCCTTGTCTTTTTTTAGATAATGTGCTTTCCTGCTGCCTTCCTGTGACAGAGATACTGAACGTGGCAACACCAAATGTGGATGAGTCAACACCTCTGCAACTTTTCCCACAGCACCGTGGCGTGGGACGGTTATTGGTACTGATAAACATAACCTATAAAGTGTTCTCTCTTTTATTTAAAACAACCTTGTATTGCAGTTCTCCAGAAAGCATGCAGAGGCAAGGTATTGCCCTGGATTCAAGGTGACACTGAAATCAACTCAAGTTTGAAATGAGATCTGCCTACGAATGCACTTCCGCTTTAAACGATGCCATTAGTGCTCGTATGGCTGACCTGTTGCCGAAACGCCATTTTGTCAGATTTAATGAGTGTTTTTGACAGCAGAGAAGATGCTCCTTCTCGACAGAGCGAGGGATGCAACAGTAGCCTTCCGCAATCCCAACTGGGGCGCTTCAAATGCAGCCCGTGCTACATGTGATCCCATTAATAAATGCGTGTGGATCAGGAACACGCATTAAAACACGCTCTGATACTTTAATGCATTCTCTGGTGTCAGGCTATCGGGCCCCTCCGAAGCTGTCGCTGGCCGGCTAGCGTTTCATGTAATCCTTTGGCCTTCAGGGTAATGTAAGGGTATTGAGGGGATTAGACGGCCGTCTCTCTCCTGCTCGGTGCGTTTGCGTTGCAGTAAATTGGTAACGGCCCCCCACCCTCTTTTGCGGTCAGCGTTCCCCCGGGGTCCTTCTCCTGGTTTGACAGCCCGTGAAGGGGGGTGGGGGGGGGGGGTGATAGATGTGGCGTGCTCCCCCTCCGGCAGAGCGAACGCTCTCTGCGGCGCCTGCATCTCCAGCTGATCGAGGGTAAATGAAAGGAGCCGGGTTTATTACAGGCCGATCGTCTCTGGGCTCCCGGGGGCCAGTGGAAGCTTCTCTTTAGCGCGCCGCTCAGGTATCGATTGTTGATTTGACCGCTTGCCGGGAAGCTACAGTGCGCCACAGTCACGGCATCAGCGGTTAGGCTTCTAAACGAGAAAGGGGTGATGTTTGAGCGTTCTCTGTAAACAAGCTTTAATGCGTCTACGGCCCTGACGAGGAGAGGATGGAGCGGCTAAACGCTACCGGTTGTTATTGATAGCTGGGAGACGGAACACGCATCAATACCACACCCTGTCGGGAGAATGCATGTGTGTTTACACCTTTCATCTGAAAGCCTATGATGTCGCTTCTCCACTTTTTTTCCCAACATACCACGCGCATTCTAAAGAGGGCCAAATGCATTTCAGATGCAAAGCTTTGCAGCCATCATCAGCAAAGTGCAATAAATAATTGTAGACCCCATTAAGGTCTATTTAAAAAAATGACTTCCAGGATGCAATCAAAAATCTTGATAGATAATCAATAAGAACCAGATCACAGCAACGAGCAGCAGTCTATCTGTCTCAATCAGCAACCATTTTAGATGCCATGGAAATACGTCTAGCTGATATTGACTCTGGGTGGAATGGATTTAGCTCTGCTGGTCTAAAAAATATCGCCTTTAAGGAAAAGAGACAGGAAAAATATCAAAAATTTCATCCCTGAACTTTTACTTTCTATATTAGGTGGGAGAATAAGCTACTTTGTTCTGCAGAGAATGAAAAAAAACCCATTTAAACTGGTATTGCAAACTGCCGAGAGTCAGAGATACAGAGAATCAGGAGTTCAGCAGGAAAAATGCCACAGGGCTCAACAGAATTCAGAACTGGTATAATAGAGTTACAGTACAGTCAGTCAATTAGCTGAAACACAACAAGGTTATATGGTTAAAATTAAACATGTAATATTATTTTAGCCTGGTCAATTTACATGACACTTTTTTCCAGATCAAAAACATATTTCTGTTTATTATTTAATACAAACAACATATTTGTCAATATCTAAAAAAATTTTCAATTTGTTTGTATGTTACATACTGAGAAAAATGTTCATTTCTACATATGTGTTGTAGTATAGAGAAAACAGATTCAGTTTTGAGACGGTGTGACCTGAATTCAGTGCATCCCCTCAGATTCCAGTGGCTCCGATTCCATCTGATCTCTCTGTCTGTCATTCTACAGCACTGTGACTAATGAGGGAGAGACTAGCCTTCAGATGTCGTCAGCAGCCATGAATATTTCTCTCTGTTTTTAGTTAAAGGCAGCCCAAGAGATGGCCATTGCGTGAAGCAGGCCTCTAAACCCTTGGAGGGCAGAGAGGAGAGGGACGGGGGGTGGGGGGGGGGCAGGGAAAGGGTTCATTGCTGATAACAGCAGTTACCGTGCTGGGGTCGCCTCCCTACCAATCAGCAGCAGGAAATCTCAGCCAGGATGCGGCAGTGGTCAGACTCATCTGGAGTGGGAAAAGGTGCCTGATGAGGAGGGGGAGAGAGAGGAGAGGAGAGAGGGAGGGAGGGTGAGTGGAGTGGAGGAAAGAGGAGGTGGGAGAGAGGAGGGGGGGTGGGGGAGAGAGGGGGAAAGAGAAGGGGGGGGAGAGTGGGCTGACGTGCTGATTTATGGGAGACTCCAGTTAATCTGTGGCTGCCCTCACTCAGACAATGCCCTAGTGCAGCGGAAAACTGAGGAGGGGGGGGGGGGGGTAGAGGTGTGTATGTGGGGGGGCTTATAAGCATAAAGCCACATAATGGTGTTCAATGAAGCATGAGACTTTGAGTCTCACTCAGCTGTGTGCACTCTCGGAATGCCAAAGAGGATTGTGGGTGGAAAAATTATAGATTTAAACAGCAAGCTGTAAATGAGGTCAATATGTCTGGTTCATAAACAGTCCAGAACCTATTCCAAGAACCCAGCAAGGGAGAAAATTAGCGTGAAGCTAGTACTGTAGATGGACCTCATTGAGATATAATTGAGGCTATAAATACAAGGGAAAAGGCTTACGTTGCCACAATAAAACACAGAGGCACCTCTGGCTGGACAGGGTGTGTGCCTATCCGGCAGGGGCAAACGTGTCACACACAGTGATAATCAAACACTCATCCAACACTGGCAGACACGTGTGTGCAGAGGAGCATATGGAATGTACAGGTATGTACTGGCCTAATATTGGCACAATATGAGCATTTAAATAATGTCAATGAATTTCTATGAATAATTATCTTTGCAACACTCAGGCAGGAGAGGAGGCAATGGTGGGTTAGAGGCAGGGTAGGAAGTGATAGTGACTTAGAGGCAGGGGAGAATGTGATAGTGAGTTAAAGGCAGGAGAGGAGGTGATATATTAGAGGTGGGGGAGGAGGTGGTGGTGGGTTAGAGGCAGGGGGAGGTGATAGATTAGAGGCGGGGGAGGAAGTGATGGTGGGTTAGAGGCAGGGGAGGAGGATTGGAAGGTCCCATGGGAACAGTATGTCTGCAGAGGATTTTCACTGAGTGTTTGGTGTGGGGTTTTCTGTAGATTGAATATTGATGTTAATGGCAGAAACATTTTGGATGAATGACAGCCTCATGATTGTCAGCAATTCAGCCACTTCTTTTGTCTGTACTTGTCCTTGTTCTGAACTCAGATTATCTGAGGGAAGTTCTCATAGTTCCTAATGTAACTGAAATCTCATGGTATCAACAGGGACATTTCTACAGTGTCAGGTACAGATTCACCGGCTTTAAAAATGATGTGCTGCCATATACAGTGGATCTAAAAATTTACATACTCTTAAAAAAGTTCTTGTTTTTGGTGTCTAAAAAACTGAAATCAAGACAAGTGAAGTCAGACTTTTTTAGCTTTATTTACAGATGTTGTAACAAACATCTAAGTGAAAATCAAATGCCTCTGTTTTTCAAAAAAGTATTAATAATGTCTGCACCCCCTTAAATTCTTGGTGGAAGCACCTTTTGCTTTGATAACTGCAGTGAGTCTGTTTGGATAAGTCTCTGTCAACTTCTTACATCTAGATTTTGCAATTTTCTCCCATTCTTTGTAGTAGGGATCAAGGTCACTTAAATTGCGAAGGAACTGCTTACGAACAGCTCTCTTTGGGTAAATCCAAAGATTTTCAATGGGGTTGAGGTCAGGGCTCTGACTGGGCCATTCCAGGACATTCATTTTCCCTTTTTTCAGCCATTCTACTGTGGATTTGGCTGTGTGCTTTGGGTCACTGTCATGCTGAAAGGTGAAATTTTTCCCCAACCTCAGTTTTTTTGCTGAGGGTCGCAGGTTTTTCTCTGTAAACAATCTTTCCCCTATATCCTCACCAGAGCTCCTGGCCCTGCTGAAGAGACCCATAGCATGATGCTGCCACCACCATGCTTGATAGTACGGACTGTGTTGTTAGGCTGATGGGCTGTGTTATCTTTGCATCAAACATATCATTTGAAAATAAGGCCAAAAACTTCTACCTTAGTCTCATCAGACCATTTGACCTTTTTCCACATGGCAACAGGAGGTCGAGAGTGTCTTTGCATAATTCAGACAAGACTGGATGTTCTTTTTATAACCTCCTGATCTGTACCTTTTAACAGTCTGATCCCAGAGATGTTTTGGTTGCTCCTTGTTGCCCAGAGTGATCTCTTTACACTGGCATGGATTTAGCAACAAGGAGACCTGCTAAGAAAACCTACAGAAGCATCTCATATTATTCTGAACTAATCAGAATCACTTCAGTCACAGGTGAAGTCAATTAGCTTTGGGAATGATTTGGACGGTGAATAGATAGACCTGAGCACAATTACAGCTCCAATTATAAACAGTGTGTACACTTATGCAACCAAGGTATTTTGGTTTTTCTATTTTAAATTAATATTCAGAAATATGTTGCCTTTTCTTTTTACTTTGATGCTGTGGGTTACCACGTCTAAATGAAAGTAGAAAAAAATCTGATTTAATTGGTTTTCAGTTAAAGGAAATTAAAACAAGGATTCTGAAAAGGTGTGTAAACTTTCTAGAACCACTGTATATATGTGTACCTCTTCCCCCTCAATTTCCCCCGACCCCTCGCCCCCCCCCCCCCCCCCCAACACACACACACACACCTGCTGCTTACCTGTGTCCCTCCCAGTCCGCACTGCATACTGTAGAACAGATAGGAGTGCTGAAATCCACAGGATCAGGGGGATTTGTTGGGGTGGTGGTTGGTGGTTGGTGGTGGTGGTGGTGGGGGGGGGTGGTAATGGGGGAGATTCTCACCCTGTTTAAATCTGCTCTGAAATGCACAGATCAAACAGTCGACATGTTTCCATTGGCAGCAGAGGCTTTTAAAATAATACATCTGTTAGAACGATTTGAATCTCAGTTTAATGAGGTGACATCAAAGCCAGGAGCTCTGTCTTGTGAAGATTTCCTTTTGGTGAGAGAGCCGCGTTCTGGCGCTCCTGACAGCTTTGACTGTAAATTCAGACGACACCATTCCCTTTAACACCCAATCCCTTTAAAGCAGCTCTGGAGATGCGAAGGAGAGCTTTAAAGGCCTTTCAGCCGCAGAGATAAGATTAAAAGCAGATTCTCCATCATTTAGGAAAATTAGCCTGAATTGCACAGATTTATTCCTCCTAGCAAAAAGGTTTAAGTCTGTGTATAAATCCACCAATAAATCCTGTCTTTATCATCAACTCATGCATTAACGTAAAGGATATTTGGTGTTATTTATTAATAACAACGTGGTATAACAACATGTGATCACATTCAGGTAGAAATTAATCAGATTTGTCACCAAGGACTTCAGTTCTAGAACACAGAATATTTGCTTTTGTGCTCTGAAGCACAAAAGTCAGTTCCATGATTTGTTTCTTGCTTGATATGTACAGACAAACACAAAGCTTGAAACCGTATTTCCACCCAGTGTCCAATTATATCTGGATTTTTATTTGAGCAGGAACATGAAGGGGGAGCTGTCTTGCTTCATTACCTGCAATTCAAACCTGCAGCCCTTTGGTCAATATGTTTTGTTATTTGATTTGAAGTCTTAAAGTTAATGGATTTGGACACTATAGAATATATGTAAAAATTTGCATTTGAGGCATTACACATGTTAGATATTGGTTTATATTATTTTTACATATTTGTATTGTTGGTTATTCTTCTTCTTCTTCTTCTTCTTATTATTATTATTATTATTATTATTATTATTATTTTTATCGTTGTTGTGTGTATGTGTGTGTGCATGTGTGTGTGTGTGTGTGTGTGCATGTGTGTGTGTGTGTGTGTGCATGTGTGTGTGGTATGTTTTGTGAGAAACAGTGACATACACTGAGAAATAGCTGCAGACAGACAGAGCATCTCATTGCCAGATTCATTATTTCTTTTCATATTCAAACATTATGCTGCACCAGGCCTTTTGGAGGTCAGTGGTAGAAAAAATCAAGCAAAAACCAAGCGCGGAAAAAGCAGCATTTTCTTCACGTCTCTCCTGTGCTTCAGATTTCCTTCCTGTGCTTCAGATCTTTAAACACTGTGGCCCTAGAGGGCAGGGGCTGCCCATCCTTGATATTGACAGAACTGGTTCAAATTTACATTTCCTATCATTTTAGTAGTTTTAGTAGACCTGATCAATATTCCATACATGGCTGACAAATGCACAGCTTAACAAATGCTTTCTTGGGGCTAATTAACATAATGACTTTTCATATGGAACTAAACTTAATTTAAAGCAGTCGAAATACACTAACATTCAAACACATTATACATGTGTATATATCAATATGTGTAGAGCTGTATTGAATGGAAATTATGAGACCAAGTAATAATGATTTGTGAAGAAAAGCAAAAACCTTACTCATTTTTAGAGATGCTTTAGAGACGGAGATGAAAAATGCAGTGCTCTATAGTCTGCAGTATTTTTCTTTTTTGATTTACCTTTTAACCTTAAAAATAATATTAATATAATGAAGATGACCACTAGCCCACTGTCAAACATTATTCTATCAAATTGCAGAATTACTTGTTCTGATTACACCAAGATTCATCCAGCTTGGATGTCTTCAAAATCAGACCAAGTCCTGAAATACACCTGTAATTTTTTACATTGTACTCATAGCCTACAGCTAGCTGTGATTATGGCTCATATTGCAGTTACACTGGGGGAATTGTGTTGTAATTGGATGAGATGACTGTGTGTTTCCATTCAGGTTATTGTGTGCCACAGGTTGTGTTCCCATGCCTTATTTGCTGTGTGTATTCTGTACTGTAATTTTGAATGCTCTGCAAGTCACTCTTGAGAAGGACATCTGACAAATTATGCATAATAATAAATAATAACAAGCACACGCTCACCTTATGAAATATAGAAAGCAATAAGATGATGAAATTCACAGACATCAGGATGACAAAAACTGTAAAAACACACTGCCACACAGTAGCCACAGAAATACATTTGGAATAATAATAGAACAAAGTAAAGACTGAAAAAAACACACACAAACACAATCCTCTGTGTTCCTTTAATAAAATTAGGTCTTACCGCCATCGCTAAGAGTTTACCTCTGGGAGCCCCCAGTATAATAAAATTAGATTACTGGGACGATCACATTTATTTCTAATATATCAAATCTCACAGACAGCATTTATGCCCGGCCTACCATGCAACGACAATATCTCTCATGCATTCCTCAAACGCAGAGGTGATATATAAGACTATGTGCAATACATCTGAACTGTGTACTTCAAAGTCGATGTGCTACTAAACTTAATAAGCTTTGAATGTCAAACTTATAGACAGAATGGAATGAGTTGGCAATGCTGCAGCAATATATATATTTTGTTTTTCTGATGAAAAACTTTTTGGATTTGAGTGAAAGAGCTTCTTATTGTTCTCTCCTTCTCAGTTATGATGCTGTCTCTCTGAGAGGGAGAAAAAGAGAGAGAGGAATAAAAGAACAGATAGAATCAATAATCATACAACATGAACTAATAATAGATAAATGACTAGATAGACACATATATTAATCTAGTCTATACATTTTCAGTTATAGACGTTGCTGGTTTTATTATGGCATATTGTGCCTATGCAGTCACGTTAGTACGTATTGTACATATGTGTTTGTAACACAGACTGTGCAAATAAATACAGAACACATTATATGCAAACAAAACCTTGAACTGAACAGAATCAAAGTGAACTTGGGGGGGAGTAGAGAGAAGACAGATCAAAAAATGACCTGTATTCAGACCCTCATAAGTAAAGTTCCCTTTAATTCCACCTGCACCTGTAACACTGGAGGATGTGGGACATCTGGGATGCAGAGCAGGACATTCAAGGTCACAGGGGATCAGATGTACCCAATGTGCACAGCTATGACATCAGCAGCAAATGGGAACACATAATTATAGTCAACCATGTGCTTAACACCGATTCCCTGTATGTGGTGCATCTTTTCCACTGTTTACATCCAAATAAAAAAGTCTTAAGAGGAGTAACGATGTGCAATTGTTTTTTAAAGCAAATTGTTTATTTTCTGGTCTAATATTGTTTAAATATGTTATGAGACAGATTATGTTCTTCAAAGGGAAATCAATCTAGCATGTTTTTCATTTTGAGGCATTGTGTCATTTTGAGGCATTGATGTTTTTACAAGAATACGCTACCTGAAATGATCTTAAGTATTATATATATGTATACAAATAGCACTTAGATTATTTGTCATCCAGGAGTTCATATTCTTGTCCTTTTTCAATACATTCAGTATCACTGTAAAAATAGCATATGGTCAACATATATATGTTATAGTTTGTGTTCTGTGCTTACGCTTTTAAGCAATGCCCTTCAGCAAACAATGAATCAAAGAATATATAAGGAATATATACATATAAATCTATTATGTATAAAACCACCATTTTTTATAAAACCACCATTTTTTTTACTTTTATAAATGTACATTTTCTTCCATGATATTAAAGGGAAAACACATCAGAATATTTTACACATTCTCAGATCATATGCAACACTAGTTTTTGCAATAACAGCAGCAATTATATCAGTGTGCAGCTCTGAGAGACACAATTACCTGACCATTCTGGTCTCCTATTGCTCTGCTCGATTATTGGCTCTGCAAGGCAACCCCAAATTCTTGCTGCTGGATGCTCTGGGCAAACGCTCACTCTAATGACAGGCTTAAACGGCATTTTAACTGTCCTCATAAAACCATGGTAATGGCCTGTTGCATGGTGCTTTAAGTTACATTTCAAATTACTTGCTGCTGAAAAATGTTGGGCATGTTGATCCTTCATTGCCCTGCCCAAACTGGCACCCCATTGGTCCGAAAGCTGAGCTTGTAACCTTGGAGTTGCCGGTTCAAATCCAAAGCGCAGCACTGCTGTTGTATGGTTTCACAGGAGAGTCAATACAATCAATGAGAAACTTGAACATATTCTTCTTGCTGACAAGGGGTGGAGCTTTGGATCAGTGCTGAATTAACCTGCAGATGGAGAGATAATTAAACAGAGAGGGATTTCTCTCAGGTGTTTTGTTCATCTCCTGTTGTCTTGAACTGCATGTAGGCCAATGTTAGCACACAGACGCACAGTTAGTCACACAGGGCCGATGCATGAAAGGTGTAGTAATTCTATGATATTGTGTTTACGTGGTTTTATGAAGCAGTTGAAATAATTGAAATATATGGTAAGCTATGCTTACTCTTCAGCAATATGTTGCTCTATGATGTGAAATCATATAATGGAGACTTGTTTCATTGTATTATTTGACTTAAATTCAAGCTTAGTGAACTCATTGATAAGCAATCACTTTCACCATAAGAAATGCTGAAAATAAGCATTACAGTATCCAACCTTACTTTGAGTGTTCTTGTTTTTTTTTTTTTCATTAAAAATGCTCACGTTTGAAAATTCTCCCCACCAAGACACGTTCCATCTTTTGCAACTAGAGTAGCAGGAAATGACACATAAGATGTGCAGTAGCTACAGCTGCACAGCATACCAGTCATATTCTGTCATGTATGATGACATTTCCTCCGAACAGACCTTCTCAAACCTTCTTCTGCACAGAGCCTGCCTTCCGCCAGCCAGCTATAACCGCTAACAGAGCCCGGTTTGTCACTTGTGATTAGGGGTCAGTTCGAACACGCCTTTTGGGACGGACAGAGCCCTGGCACTCGGCGACGTTATTAAGTGCCCTGTCGTCACTCAAATAAAGGCGCAGTAATCATCATTACTTCCCCTCTCCGCGGCTGCATTTTGCCCCCCGCGCTCCGCCGCTCCGCCGCTCCGTCTCGGGGCTCGTTGTGGCCTTTGATTACGAGGGACGGGAGCAGGAGGGGGGCCCGTTCTGTTTGCTTGTCCCGGCGACGACAGCCGCCGAGCAAATGCCATGCAAATGCTGCCGTGGCGACAGGCTGCCAATCAGTGCGCTTTGGCATTCACGGCGCTTTGCTGGAGCACTTAAAAAGGCATGCTCTACTAAACGAGAAATACCAGCAGACGAGCCCCCATGTTTAAACACGGTGCGGAGTTATTATCCCGCTGGGAATCTGGGTAAAATGAAGACATCTTCCAATTAAAGTGGCAGATGAACCAAAGACATGCCCCCGCGTTTTTTTTCATAAAGACAGAGAGATTATGAGTGGGAAATAACAGCGACAGGGGCTTTCATTACAACCTGATTATGGTGATCTAATTCCCGCGAGCCGCGTCCACGGTTCGGCTCCGCGTTCGAAGGTTTTTAATATTATTTCTCTGGGGAGAACTGCTGAAGATTTATTAAACTTTATGAACGGCTTACAGATCCAATTTAAGAGGACATACCGCGGGGCATCAATGACAGGTGATAAAACACATTCCAAAATGAAATGAAATTAAAAGAAAAAAGTTTACGAGGACTGTACTTCAGATAAATTATTTTTTGTAATGCAAATAAGTTATGAACCACCTTTAACCTGTTGTATGTGTAATGGAATTGTCTCAGTTCATATACACTCGGTATTAAAAACTGATGTGGTCTGGGTTTAAAATAAGATGTATTCATTCCAGTGAACTTGTCACTTATTTATTTTTTAAAACATTATTTATTCCACTGGCATCGACATGAATTACTTGTCAAACATGTTGCTGACTCACAAGCAGAATACTATTTCTTATAAAACAGTAAAAATACTGCATTGGAAATGTCATTTAAACTCATAAAGTTTTCCTCCGTTGAAACTCCGGGCCAAATGGATTACGCATATACTGAAAGTATATGCGTAATGTAAAAAAATGAATCGGCCATTTCACTTAATTCAAGTTGAAAATAACCCCAGGACAGACCCAAAGCCAAAGCCCAAAGTTTCTATTTTTTGTCATATATTATGCACACTGTTGTTTCTAAGATGAATGGATGGCATACACATGGATAAATCGCATTGCTAAATTTCCGTTGCTTTAATTAATTTCTCAGATCCTTACAGAGGTGTGAGCTAAAGATCTGTAGTTCTTCCAGATGGTATCCTCCAGAATGCATTCTGTGTGTGTGTGTGTATGTGTGTGTGTGTGTTTACATGCAGATGCAGATGCAGCCACCTGGCCCCACCCATACAACCAGATACACAACTACACAAAATATAGCCGCAAACAACTTGACTAGCTCCACAACTTTACAGACTGGTGCCATAATCAATTGCACATCTGCACAGAATGACCACGCAAAACCACCTTAATAACCAATATTTCAAATATTTCATTAAACAAAAACCCTCCTTTTTTTAGAATTAATTTTTACACAGTATTTTAATCTAATAATATAATATAGTATATCATATAATATAGGGGAAATATTCTCTCCTCTGCTCAAAGAATATTTCCCCTGGCTTGTTTGATCCACTAAGTATAATTTCAGCAAGATTTACAGGCTATGCCCATCAAGAGATAACTTAATGTTAAGGTTAAATCGATTATGGGAAGAGCATCTCTTCCGAAATATGAACTTGTTACATTTCAATTATACATTCAATTATTTGATAGATTTTAGTCATTTGAAACTTTTTGAGCATGTTATTATACATAGAATTAGTTTATGTGCCTTTATTATATGCAATTATATTGTCCATAACATCACACTATTCTGTATCCTTTCACACACACACACACACACACACACACACGCACAATCATTTCACAAACGCACTCTCAGCACACACGTGTGTATGCACAGTAAGTCATTCACACTCACACACACACACAAACATGCTCATGCATGTGCACACTCTTACACTCACACTCATGAATACACACACACACACACACACACACACACACACATTCACCACACATTCACAAACACTAAAATACACACACAGGCAACCACATACAGAGACAGACACACTCCCACACACTCACACATTCATACACACAAAAACACACACAGGCAACCAAACACAAAGACCCATGCACACACATGCACATACTCACATGCGCACATACACAGACTCACACACACACACACAGAGTGGCTGTTGCCTCCATGTAACCCTGTGCTGGTTGCAGATTTCCACCAGCGGAGAAATCAGCTCTTTTATGAGACAGGATTAATAATGCCATGTCCCAAAGATAATTAACACAATAAAATGGCAGTAATTTCATTGTGTCTTTCCTGAATTCCGTCGCTGTGATTCTGCCTGTCAGCAGCCTCCAGAGTCCTCCTTTGACATTTCATTTTGCTTTCGGTGAAAATTAAATTTGTCTTCATTTTATTCTTCCTTCTTCCCTCTTTCTGTCTCCTTTCTCAAAGTTTGGAGGTGGCTGAATGAGCTGCTGGCAGTCTTACACCCACACTAGTACACATTGGGGGACATTGTTGGGATGCTCCACTCTCAACTTTGGGTCTGGATTCATATCATAGCTTTTCAAACCCCTTCAGGAGGAAGATATATTTTGCAATGGCTTTAGCAGCACCTTTAGACTATCTCTTCACCTGTGTTTTAGGAAATGCATTGTTACTCCTACGGCAGTAGTAATGGTGGCAGTAACAGCAATAAGAGAAACAGTACTGTAACTGTAGCAGCAGTAACTCTAACACACAGGACCAAAAGTAGCAGTACTGACAGTAGTAACAGTAGCAGTAGAGACAGTAACAGCAGAGTAGGAACTCAGATAGTAACAGAAGTAACAATAACAGTAGCTGTAGTAACAGAGGCAGTAATAACTGTTAAAGTAGCAGAACAGTAGCTGTAGCAACACCTAGAGTAGCAATAATAACAGTAACAGTAGTTATATTAAGATTAGCACTACTGGCGTTAGCAACAGCAATAGTAACAGTTACGGTAACAGCAGAAACATGGATGAAGAACTATTTTCATGGCTGATGTCCTTCTTCTGAGCAGTAAGACAAAGAGCACTCAGACTGCTAGGTTTCCCTGTTGGTGATGAACAGGTCTCTCCCTGTGTATGTGCACTTGTGAGAGCATTTCAGTGCAGATATGCATGTGTGTGTGTTTCAGCATATGTGTCCGGGTGTATGTATTTCCTGTGTGTTTGTAAATGTGAGTGTACATGTGAGAGTGTGTATGCTGTGCTGGATAAGAGTGTCTGCTAAGGGCCAAAATGCAGTATAAAGATGTGTGTGCTTGTGCAGTAAGAATAATGCTCTTACTGATGCTTAAGCACACCTTTCACAAATAAATATAAACCCATCTCTGAGCTCAGTGAGATACGGACTGGTATAGAGAAGGTTTGGTGAATCTCAATAACTTTCCTCCCTTAATCGTTGAATCCACTAGTTTTGATCACAGTAATAACACAAAAGGATTATATTTGTTTGTAGGGATTTTATTTAAGCCCAGAGTATCAGTGGGATTTGGAGAATTCCAGCATACGGTGGTGAGATCAGCTTGACGCAGACAGAGGCCAAACCTGAGACAGCAGTGCTCTCTGCTTTTATCCTGTGGTTAAAATCCTTACACACGTGTCTCTTTTTTTTCCTTTTCTTCACTTTCAAAGAACAGGAAAGACGGGCGACAATGACACCCCCAACATGGAAAATGAGACCCCGAGAGGGTGCAGTCTTTTGCGTACCCAGGCGCTGGCGGTGCCGCGGACGTGCTCACGGGTCACAGCGTGGTGCGTTTCGCGTTTAGCCAGCCCCCCCGCACTCCGTCCGCTCTCACGCCACAGGCGGACGCGGAATCTGGCCCCTTGTGAAAGTGATGGAGTGGAAGGAATGCAATCACATCCCAGAGATCTGCAGGAGGGTCGCCATGGCAACAGGACACAAAGAGTCATGCGTGCATTAGGTGACATTACAGCCAAGAAAGTGCTTCTGTCAGGGTTTCTTTCCCTCCGTCTGAGCGGGTGCGGTGTGGGGCGTGGATTCATCCAACCATTAATGAATCATGAAGAATCATATCATAAACAAAAATATTTTAAACAATCATATTATAAATAGCATATCATAAACAATCTTATTATAAGCATGCATTTTACAAGCCACGACATTTTAAACAGGTATGTCATAAGCAACCACATTAAAACAACGATTTGATAAACAAACATATTTTGCACAAGCATATCATTATTATAAAAACATTATCAGATTATAGTGTGGTTTACAGAATCATATCTCCTGTCTAACCCCCTAAAGAAATGCAAGTGTTCTTGCATCTCATTGGAGTGGAGTTTTGCAATTTCAAGCATGCTACTTCATATGCTTTCCTTTTCCTCCGGGTGTATTTAAGTCATTACAGTGAACCAAGCAGGTTATGGCCAAAGTTAACCTGTGATACTTCTTTTTATGCCCCTTTTTTACAACCAGTGGAGTTGTATAAATGCTAAATGAATCACTGGAAACAACAGAGTGAATAAACTAAACAGTTTTGTGTGATCAGAATGAATGAATGTCCAAGTGTGCAATAGGAGCTGAAAGTTATATTCAGAAACGCAAACTAATTACAAAAATCTCAATAACAGCTTGGCAAACTGCCATGGTTGTTTTCTCATGTTGGCTGCAGTTTCACTCAGAGTGAGCGCAGTCTGCTACAGCGTGTTGCTCCTGCACGGAACACTTCCCTCTGCCTCTAAAAATAAGCCGGCGAGTTCATTAGCATGTACTGAGGAGCTATGGTAATGAGAGTCACCCCGAAGAAAACATTTACTGTACAGTTTACAGTAATGGGATGCAGATGGTGTTCATTAAAACCTGTCTACAATGAGTCTGGCCTGGAGAGGGAGGGGGGAGATGGTATCACAGGTGGCAGGAGGAAGAAACATGAGCGGACTGGTGCAAATGCATCAACAGCTATATCATCCATGACATGACTAATAATAATACTACTACTAATAACAATACATTTATTTAGGGTATTTATAAAACCCGAAGATGCCTTATGCAGCCATATCTGAAAGAGAGAAATGAGCATAGGGACAAATAAATTGAAAGTAAAATAGACAACAGCAATACATGCAGTAGTGTGGATGCAACTGCAAAATATGGGTGACAGCAGAGGATGAAGGAGGCACCACACAGAGAATGTCCAGGGGGTCAAAGGCACAGGGGTGGAAGGGACGTGAGCTGTAGGCCAGGAAAAGAAGGTGGGGGCTCGAATACGGCTATGCATTCAGAGTCACAGACACACATAGCGAGAGAGTTCCTGAGCCTGGCCTCCATTCTGGAGAGGAATCTGTCAGCAAAATGACCAGCGGCTGGATTTCAGGGTGGCGTGATGACCAGCAGCTGAGGGGGGCACGGTAAAACCCACCCGATCCAGGCTGCCAGCCTCATGGAGGATAGGCCTGGACCCTACAGGATCTCAGACTGATCGCTGTTGAGTTTTAAGAAATTGTATTGCATGCAGGACTTTACTTTTAATTAACAGGATTCAGAATTAGTAAGTGGTAAACTGAAGAAGGATTCAGTGCTGACATAACTGTGTGGGCATGGAGCGGTGGAAAGTGGAAGTACGTAGATAGAGAAGCGTGAGGGGCCCAGAAATGAGCCCTGCAGGACACGCTGTGTCACATCAATCCAAGCAGAGATGTGGTCACTGAGGGAGATGTGATGCCCTCTGGTGGTACAGTAGGATATGAGTCAGTGAATTGCCATTGAGACGTTGTTTTACCAGCCAAGAATTATAGATGTTTGTCTCCTTTGTTTAAATTTCAATCTTTATTTATTATCCTCTGTGGGCCGGAGATCATTAGCACATTAATGTAGTGTTTGTTGATGGATGATTATGGTGATTACACCGGAGATGATCTAAAGTGAAAGTGCATTTGCAATTGCTAAACTACTTTTCCTGCACAGCATTTCTCAGTCAGACTTTATTTCTGTGGTTTTGTCTGTCTTTCGGAGGTCTGTCAGTCCCATGCTTTGGGTCACCACTCTGCTGGAATGATGGTCTGCAGCCGTGTCCTTACCTCTTCTAAGACCAAAGGTCTGGCACCCTGAGCACTTTGTAAAAACCAGTTTCCCCATCCCAGAGCTCTGATCAGCATTTACTTACAGAAGGAGAGAGTGGGCACACACAAAAGGTGAAATTTCACACCGCAAACGTTGCATTTACGCACTTCTTTGTTGGGGTGAACAAAACCGCACAGAGCCTTCAACGTGACTTCATTTCTGATTTCTCCTCTCTCTCGCTCTCTTTCACTCTGTCTCTATAATAACAGGGTCACAGGCTGGCAGTTCTGAATGGCTTTTCCTATTAGAACAGGAATACATTGTGAGGATTTTAACGTGAATATATAGAGTGTTTATTGTGCTCGCCGTGTGCCATGGAGGTAAACAGAATGATTGCGTCTGAAGGTCTGCAGAATAAAGAGGCATTAATAGCCTCGCTCTTCAGTCTGCACAAAACGACGATCTTCGCCCACTTCATTACCGCCCGTCTCCTCTCAAACACACAGAAAGATCTGAAAATAAATCACAGAGAGGAGCATTCAGTTCGAACCCGTGCGCCCCCAACCCCCCCCCCCCCCCCCCCCCCCCCCCCCCCCCCCCCGCCCCCAGAAGCACCAGTACACCTGTGAGCCAGGGGTGGACTTGCAGCTAACTGCCCACCTGACTGGCACGTCCATTGGAACCATTATGAATCCTATTAGAATCATTATGCACACCCGATCCCTCAAGTACCTCAAGTACAGGATGTAATGATATTTGAATTGCACAGGAATGCAGATGTGCACACCCACACACACACACTGTCACATAACCCTGCATGCAAACATTAACACACACACAGAAATACTGTACAAATACCCAGGCTGTCCATAACTGTTGGGTCTCCTTCATTTACAGAGACATCACTCAACAGTATGATGACTGCACTCTCATTGCACAGTCTCAGTGCTATGTGAATAAGTCACACAAAAACAATGCATCAGGAGATGGTGTCTCCAGCCGCTCATCTGATCGCTGACACACTCTCCTGGAACACCGGAGGACATTATTTCCTGTCCAAAAGCACAGAGAAGATGCCTTCAGGAGAAGTGGCAGATCAGACAGTTGAGTCAGGAGGCTACAGGGGAGGGAGAGTAGCGAAGGGGAACAGACATGGAAGTAACATCAGTAATCACCTCAGAGTGCACCTCCAAGCCCTCCCCCAACTGCCACATCCGCTACTTAATGGAACTCACACTGTCCAGCCCGCTGGACTCAGGGCCTCATGGGGCAGCAGCCACGTGCTTAATGCGATCACTCACTTCCTGTGCCAGCCTCACCTTCCTGAGGTAACGGCCGGGATGGCCAAAGTGCGAGGATGTGACGGGTTCCATGGAGAAGCTGGCGTCAGACCCCTCTGATCTCTGATGGGGAGAGAAGCAGACGATGAAGACTAATTTAATTGCAGCATCTTATCAGTCTGCAGTTTTCAGAACTCTGCTGTTCCCTCACCTGCCAAGAGTGTATTTCGTTTGATTAATATATATGTGGGTGTGTGTGTGTGTGTGTGTGTGTGTGTGTGTGTGTGTCCTAATGAGGAAACTTAGTTGAATGAGTAATCACACCAATCAGGTATACTGTATGCCATGGGTATACCTGACACTCTCTCTCTGTCCTTATAATTCTCCAATTAAACAGAAATCTAGCTGCACACTAAGGCTGGCCAGGCAAGAATGCCCCTCTGTCTTGTGTCTTGTGTGATTAATGTAGATGAAGCACCGTTACGTATGTATGACACCAACTCATGGATGCCTGCCTCATTGCTGACTAAGTGTGGACCTTTTGAAACAGGTCACCTGCCACTCAGAATCAACCTCCTGCAAAAGCGTAAAAGATAATCATAAAACTAATATTTCCTTCAGCAAAATTGTTCAGGATGACAATGAAGTCTGGGGGATATTTCTGCCAGCATCATCTGCCTGTTACTCTCTGATGAAGATAGGTGACTGATGTTTCTTTAATTTGATTCATCAGCCAGGTGTGTGGGGACTGAGGAGATTCACCCAGCTTTAAAGCAAAGCACCTTGAGTTTTATGAACATTGCTATACGAATGTCATTCATTACCTGCATCATTAGATCAAACGTGATGATGAACAGAATGTTTGTTTTCCAATAAGGGACAGGCAAATATTTTATACCCCTGAAAGCGCATTTTGTTTAAACATCAAAATGGGATTTGATGTGATTTATACTATGTAAATGTGCACTTGAATGATATGTCTGAGTGCTTCTCAATAAATCATTTCTTATTTGGCCAGCGTATTAAGGGAAAGGCATATGTAAATAATAAAGGCTGAAACCCTGCAAGTCATAACTCATAGTTTTCCCAGAATGTTCATCCTCCATTCTCCACTATAGAACTCATTTGGATGCCTGAAGTATCATTGCATGGCCCATTTTTCTATCATTGTGGGTTAGCTAGCATCAACAGGGAGTCAAACTCAATGAATCTTAAATACAGAATGTTAGGCAGCTCGGTAATTAGCAGTCCAGAAAGGTTTGTGAGATCATCATACTTCAGCCCTTCAGACGTGAGGCTCCTGGCTGTTCCAGTGGATGCCCCCTATATATCAATGCCTGATGTGACCCATGTGACCTGAGGCCACCAATAGCAGCAATGCTGGGATGGATCTACAGGCTGGCCCGCTTGTGATTTGTCAGAGGTAGACTGTGTGAAATTGTGAAGCGGTGCCTAATTGCTGTCTCAGATAAGGACCCTTTTAAACACATAAACAGAGTGATTGAGAAACAAAGGCAGGCTGAACCCTGGGGTTTAAATAAATACTTTAGCAGCGAAGTGCTTTTAATTACGCCACTGTTTGTAATGCGATGTTGAATGTTTGAACTATCATTCAGGACAAGCTAATTAGGAATGATTTTTCTACTATGTAATTATTAATAACGAAATTGTAATTAGACAGCTGCATGGGAGCGGGGCGACAGGCTGTGTTAGCTGACTCTAACATGATTACCCACTTGGCAAATTTACAGCAGCTCTCTGCGAGAGCGGCGTGCCGCGCTGCCGAGCGACCGGAGAGAGCTAATTCATTTCACCGGCAAATCTGTGGCAGATTTTTTTTAAACAAGATGTTTGCAAATGGCTCTCAATTACAGGGACCCAGAGGAGAGAGAGGATGTGTGGAGCCATGCTAGGAGATAGGGTGTGGCTGGGGGAGGGGCTTCGTGAAGAGGGCGGGCTTGTGAGGGAATCCAGAGGAGGGGGGTCGACGGGGTTGGGGGCTTGGGGGGGTGGGATGCAGATATAAATAATGTGCTCCAAAGCTGTTGAAAGGATTGCTCTCATGCGACAGCTAATTAACAACACTTAATGAGAGTAGGCAGTTTGGAGGGTGTGGGGACTGTGGACAGGAACTGTTTTATGATACATTTTTTTAACCTGCGGACAGCGAGCTCTCATGGCCAGATGCTCTAGGTGAGCAATTTACATGCTTTAAAAGGGATTACAAGGACTTGTGCTGGAGTGTGTAGTTTTTACTAATCAGTGGGGTGGAGT
Source organism: Megalops cyprinoides (assembly GCF_013368585.1). Lineage (NCBI taxonomy): Eukaryota > Metazoa > Chordata > Actinopteri > Elopiformes > Megalopidae > Megalops > Megalops cyprinoides. The sequence goes on from NC_050586.1 coordinate 25,693,125, forward strand.
GATCTGAAACAGTCTGATGCAAAAATACAGCTTACAGAAACAGGAATGTATGACCGGAACAAATGTGTCCTCTTCTCCCTGGGAAAGTCAGTGTTTTCCCATTCCTCTATATATGTGGGCGTGTGCAAATACGCATGTGTGACCAGCCTGCGTGAGAGAGGCAGGAGTGCTGCCTGGTCCCCTCGTAAATGAGATCCTAAATTGCCTCAGCCTGGTTTAAGCTGAAGTAGGAAGTTTTTCGCCCTGACGGGTTCTTAGTCACAGTTACAGTTGTGCTTCCATCCACACAGCACTGCTTAATATCTCCAACCTGTTTCTGTGCTACCGTGTAAAACTGGACCTAACACAGTTGGCTCAGACAGTCTGCCAATAAAAGCATCTCCTATAACACATGTGACACCTCAGGCCCTGTGAGGGATAGACAGCTCTGTGAAAGATCTGGAACCTCTTAGAGAAAGCCAGTTCTCTTAAAGATATTGGGTTCTGTGAATGATAGCCAGCTCTGTGATGGATATTGGGTTGTTTGAGACATCGCTAACTCTGTGAAAGATATTGGGTTCCTCAGCAGGAAACCTCAGCAGATGAAACCATAAACAGGCATGTTACTGTTCCATTATAATAGCAGTGACCACTACATATATGCTGTCCCCCTTTCTCCCTCTCCCTCTCCCTCTCTCTCATTCTCTCTCATTCTCTCTCTCTCTGTGCCACCCTTCTTTTCCTCTCTGAAAGAAAGGAGGTGAAATGACACTAGCAGTAAAGACAGTGCCCTGAGACTGGGGTCCAGAGGGAATGGATCCCATGCCTAGAACATGAGCTGATATGAAAGACTTTAATGTAACTGGAATCCTATAGAAGAGTGAAAATGTAATAGGGATCTGGGCCAATCACACACTACAATGGCGATGACCTCATCCTTCATTGTACCATATCAGTGCCTACCTAAAGCTGCACATAAAGCGATGTGTGTCTGGCACATGGGAGAGCCAGGGTGGGGAAAGAGAGATACCCAGTCTGCTGCTAAAGGGTCATTGTTTCACATTATTTCCCATGATCTTTTAGTTTTATTGGCAGCACTGTGCTGTGGTAATTAAAGTATTAAAAAGGGTTTAATTGTGACCCTGAAAAACCACTATTTCTACAATTGACAGACACACCACTCTCTCCCATACACACACACACACACATATATATATATATATATATATATATATATATATATATATATATATATATATATATATATACACACACATGAGATACACACAAGTGCAGACATGTTGATCCAATCACACCCAGGATGAGACAACTGCCTGTCCCTCACATCTCTACAGACACAGCTAGGATGAACACTGGAAGCTGAACAGGGTCCTCTGTGTTGCTCATCAGTGTGCCATTCCTTGTGAAGTTACCTGGACCTCAAAGACCCAGCTAACATTACACCTAAACCTGGAAGAACCTGCTCAAACCTGCTAAATATTGCCCTCCACCCGAAACCCTATTACACCTGAAACCCACCCACACCCGAAACCATGTCACACCTGAAACCCGCTGGCTCCTCCAACCTGTCTGCTCTGCAGCCAGGACGCGGCACACGTCTCTGGGGTGCAAGCGGTCACGTCATACCTCATGTTTTTCTCTCAGACTAGACGGCTATTTCTGTAAAGTGGAAGGCTTTGTGCCCATGGGGTCAGTGGCTGCCATTCGTACAGGGAGGGGGGAGAGATCTCCATGGCGACACATTTCTCCCACCCAAGCCCCCCCCAAGACCTGTCTCCCCCTGTCTTTCCCTCTCCCTTTCTTTTCGGGCTTTCGGTGCTTTTTTCTAATATCTTTTCAGAATTTGATTTGCGCGCTAATTAGTACCTTCCCCTCCTCCGAGACGTCAGAGACCCAGTCAATTTATCTCTATTTCCCCCCGATTCACTGAGACTCCCCCCTGGTTATCAAAATTTAATCACGCCTGCAAAAATGTTGAAAAGTGGTCATTAGAGCCAAAAGGCCACAGGATACAATATTCATTTTTCTCCATCTCGCAGTCATCCAGCTGGCGTGTGTAATGGATGTCCTGCGGCCAGGAGAGGGGCTTGATTTATGCAGCTCGCCTCTTGCTGTGGTGGTGCCTGGGCTCTCTGCTCTAAAGTACAGCCTTTAACAAGGTCTGAACTGGGGGGACATTAATCATCTGAGCATTGTCTGCAGGGCAAGGCAAGGGAGGGGGGAGTTCCAATTCAGAGACCCCCCCTGCAGCAGAGCGTTTAGTCTTCCACTAGCACCATTTGAGGTTGGAGGGGGATGAGGGGGGATGGGGAGGGGAGGGGGGGTACAGGGGTGGGGTGAACAATTCATTAAAGCTTTCTTCTAATCTACACTTCCCCCCACTCCCACCCCCACTGTGGCAGTCAGTAATTGGACAGGCAGCTTTTTCATTGTGAAAATGGCATTTCTTCTCTAACACACAATCCCAGAGTGTGACACGACACTACAGTCGTTTCTGTGGGGTGGGGGTAGTGGGGGGGGGCAGTGGGACTGGGGGCACAACTCCTCAGTTGCAGAAATCAGAAATGTCCTCCTCTTGGCAGTTGGCGGGGAGGGGCAACCCCACACAGGAGTGTGGGCAGGCCAGCAATGAGCGTGGGCTATAGGGGGGAGGTGGGGTGTCTGGGGACCACAGTGACAAACAGCAAAACCGGTCATCGTTTACAAGCCAATCATTAGACAGAACAGGAGACAGACTCAAAGACAGGTCGATAGCTGTCCGGGCTCTTTAAAGAGTGGGAGGTTTTTTAAAACACACACAGGCAAACAGGAAATTGATACTGGTTTGGGCTTTTCTTCTTTCCCTTCATCTTAAGCAGAAAAGGTCAGGTTTTAAAACGGCACAATCAGGCTTCCTTCACCTACATTTCATATTTCATCTTTTATGAAGTGCCATTGCAGTTTCCTCACAACCCCAATATAACATTAGTTCTCAGAATCAGCCACAAGCACAAATATGTGAAATTAGTCTCTTTTATGTACTTCTACAATGACATCATCAATTTAATACTGCAGATTCACACAAATGCCGGCAATATTTTTAATTAGCTACAGCGCATAAGTGCAGCAGCACTGTGCAAATCTGGGATCAACATCTAATTACTGGAGGCAAACCATGAGTTCTCTGCCCTAATATTTCATAATGATAATTAATTAATATTCAAACATTGGTTCAGTTGTCAAAAGAATATTTAAATCTGCTCTGCCCAGCTTGTGTTGGAGATCCCTGCTGTAATGTCTTCTTTCTGTTTCTCTTTTTAATACTGACTGCTTGTGCACACAGACCATTTGCATTTTCAAAGATGGTTTTTGTTCCAGATCAACACTGTGAGATGAATGAACCTTTTCTCCAGCGCGCATACTCTCAGAAACCAGCTGTGTTCAGACAGCATGTGTGTGAATGTGGAAGCTGCTGCGGACCCATCTTCCTGGAAACCTTGTTAGTAAATTATCCACAAATTCATCATCAGCTCCCCCCAGTCCAGCACCTCCCCCCCGCCCTCCCCCTCTGAGCTCGTCCAATTACCATGCAAGCCAGTGGGGGAGTCAGAGCACCGGGACCATGAGGCATAAACACATCCTGATCCCAGCCCTAATATTAATTGGGCCAACAGCTCCCCTTGCAAAGAGAGAAATGGCAGTGACTGTTTATTAGGCAGCAGAAAGGTCAACTTGACTAATGTCCCAGAATGTGAGGAAGGGAGAATAATGGGGCCAGATTTATGTGCAGCCAGGCCAGATAACGCCGGCAGCTTTTACAGGAGTAATCTATGAGCGACGCTCTCCGTGAGTGCAGGGCTATTACTCCTGCTGGAATAAACTTTTTGCTGGTTATGACGCTCCCCCCCCCCAACAGCCAATCCCACTCCCCACGCACCCAACACACACACACACACACACACACACACACACACACACACACACACACACACACACACACACACATACACACACACACTTCTCTGAATGAAGCAGAAGCACTAATCTGGGACTTAGCTTCTCTCCTGACAGACAAAAAATCCAGCCTCCTTTGCTGAACACTATTTCCAAAAGAATTTTTCTCTCTCAGCATTTTCAAAGGAGCTGTTTTTTCCAGGCAGGCTATGGTTTCCAATTGACACTGGACAAAAAGGTCTCTTTGGTCACTGCTTCATCCACACCACCCCCTAATAAGGACCGGTCTGTGCTGCCTGGGAGAGACAGAGGCAGACAGCACCCCCTAGTGCTTTAATGGAGCCAGGGCAGTTACTGGAGGACATGGGTAATGAGAAAATCATATCTGGGGTGTGTGTGTTTATGTGCGTGGGTGTGCCTATTTATAGATGTGTATTTATGTGTGTGTGTGCATGAGGGGGTATAGACAACAGGGCTATGCCTTTAGCTGGCAAATAGGTTAAGACATTGCCCTCCTGTGGCAATCTGCATCCTTGAGAAACTTAATTATTCTGATTGAGGGCCCCAGTAGGTGACAGGGTGAAACAGCACCCTCTGGTGGTGGCCACAGGACTGGGGTCGAGCTCAGATGAGAGTTCAGCACTGTGGAGTGGAACTTGCCATTCAGATCAGCGCTGCTCTGAAATGGAGAGTTTCTCACCGCCAAAATGGTGGAAATAGGTTGCAGGTTGTGTTTCAGATCTGTGGTCTGTTTAATAGTTCTTCAGTTTTTTCTTCTGTAAAAAAGGTCCTCATATGTTTTCAAAGAGAGGCTATCATGAAATATGCAACAGCGCACATAATTTTAAATGTGTCCATGGACAAACTAGATTAACCACACAAACTGTTTTTTTAAAGTTACAGGTTTATTAAAAGACTAATTGATTTGCACCAAGAATGACATCGATAAACAGAGGGAGTGAAGAAGACATCATGAATTCTATGTGTCCTAAGACATCAAAATAAATACATGATGTGAGATGTCAAGTTGTTCCACGTTTACATGTAGCAGACTCTCTTACCCAGTGCAGGAACAGCTATGTAGAGAACACATTTGAATATGCACAAGCCACCCACATAGTACTGAGATAGTCAAAAGTCAATATATACATGCTACAGTTACTTCAAAGTGCAAATACATAACTGCGTACATTCACATGTGCAATACAGCAGTCCAACACGCCCTACAGTAATATGAGGGTTACAAGAATAAAGATGGGAAAGATGTGTTGAGATCAGGCAGAGAGGGCAAGGTGCAGTCTGAGGAGGTGAATCTTCAGACTGTAGCAGAAGAGGCAGAGGCACAACATGGTGTGAGGTGAGGGGAGAGGACAGCCGGGGGGTTCTGAGGTCGCAGGGTGGAGCAGTCGAAGTGCCACGTAATGTATAATGATCTTTGCAGATATGAAGGAGCTGTTCTCCCTATCGTCCCATAACGAACAAAAAGTAACCAGCCATTTTGAACGTCAGCGTTTTGAAACAGACACAAGCCATCAATCCGGTCATTGTCAGGAAATCAGGGAGGGAGAGGCTGCTGCCATTACATGTGCCAGCCGTGCTCCCCTTTACTGCAGGAGACATGACAGGTGAACCCCACTTCCCTTCAAACAAGCGGATTCATCACACGGCAACTCAGTCATTTCATTCCCAGAGTGGTTCTGTCTCAGAGAGTTTATCTCCCGTTTCCTGGGAGGGGGAGGGGTGAATGATGGCAGTCCTTTTGCGGTTAGTTTTAGGTGATGCATCACCACACACCATAATCATTCATCAATACAGCCTGCAATCAATAGCTGCGACAGCCGGCTGGGTCGCGCTTCTCAGCCGGGAGCCGAGGAGCAGGAAACAGTAGGAATACAGAGCTGTGCTGTTGCAATGCCTGATGAGAAAACAGCCAAGTCTGAAGCTGAGGGGGTGTGTATTTTCAGCTGAACCCCTAAAAATGACAAACCTTACAAACCTCAGCATCACCTGTGTCACCCAACATCACCCAGCATTATTGGAGGTCGTTCAGCTCCAGAAGTATCATCACAGGTAACATCGTGGGTAAGTGGGTCATCACCCAGTGACATCACCTGGCAACCTCAGCATCGTATCCCACCATCACCTGTAAGACCCTGATATGAGATGTAATCACCTGGTATCGCTTGGTGTCGCCCGGCGTCGCCCACACTGGCCTGTCTGGGGCGGGGTTATCAGCCGGCTCTGAAGGTGCGCGCAGACAGCAGTGAGACGGGGAGGGAAGAGGGAGAAACACAAAGGAAAGCGTCCTATTGTAAACACAATAAAGGAGAACGTGTTTGCAGTGTGAGTGCAGCTCATCAGAGGCCGCTGTGCCCAGGTCTGCAGGAGAATGTGATGTATGGTGGATGGCAGGGCATTAATCATGGCTGATATTTCTGGACAATAAAGAAGGTAATCCTCGAGAACAATCTTTCTTCAAGGATAAATGGGGGGAAAAAAATACAATGAACTTGAAATTATACGTGGGACAGCAGAGCCCAGAAGAGCCAGAGAGAGAGGGGAGGGAGGGGGGGGGGGGCGCTGTAATATAATCTAAGGGCTCAGCTATAAAGACTATTTGAGCAGTGACTCTGAAATTGAAACTGTCCAAGGTTATTACATGGAAGCCATGGTCGGTCTGCCCCCTGCCCCAATACACAGAGAGAGAGGGAGGGAGAGAGAGAGAGAGAGAGAGAGACAGATAGAGAGACACACAAATGTATGTTTGTCATGCTAATAAAGTCGAATTGAATTGAGAAAGAGGGAAAGGCAGAGAAAGAGAGGGAGGGAGACAGAAGGAAAGAGAGAGGGAGCAGCAGAGGCTTGCATCACAAAAATAGTTTAAGAAAGTGCATTAATAATTGTGTGTGTGTTATAATAATAAGTGTGTGTGTGTGTGTTAAAAACAGAAGAGCATAAATACAAAATATCCATTTATTTTTTTTAATGTGCTGCCATGTGTTTGGAACTTATTAATAGCCGTATTGACAAAAGAAGCAGTGATTGACAGTTCCTCTCTTAATAACTAACCCTGTAATTACATTTTGGAGTTAGGTTTAAAAAATTTTGACTGTGAAATTTTTTCACTGATGAAATCTATTAGCCTCGTTTTCCTCGGAAATGGCAGGTGGTTGTATTATGTTTTGAATCCATGAAATTGAAACTATACTTTTTGTATGTTTGGTGGCAATCAGGAAAAACCAGACAGCTTACAGCCATTTATCATTAGTGTGTGTGGACCCAGGTACAGAATGTGCATGTTCCACTCGAGTGACACATACTGTTTATTCTTAGGAGCACTTCAGCCTGCCCAGCCAGGGGCGCTATGAAATGAGGGCAGAATTCAAACAGTTTGATGAGCCTTTTCCATCAGGTACGCATTTAACCCTCCCATCAGCCATCACGTACCTCTCTCACCCATTCCTCTGACATGTGGGAGAGGGCTCTCTCTCTCTCTCTCTCTCTCCCTCCCTCCAGAAAGTGCATTTCTACTGAGTTTTCAAACTTTAAGTTTTCATTTCAAATTTTAACATATGACCATAACATTTAATCAAATATTTCATCAGACACAATTGTGTTTTTGTTTCATTTTTATTCACTTATTTTTTATTATTTTATTTATTTATTATTTATTTTTTTTGCTATGGGGGAATTTAAAATTCCCATTCTTCTACTTTCAGTCGCACATGAAGTAAACTTGACATTTGAAGAGAGGGTTGCGAGAGAGGGCAGGATGGAATCACTGTAATCAAGTCCTTTTTAGATTCCCATCTGCGGGAAAGTCACCTATTAGCTCATTTCCATCCAGTTTTAAGTGGAGCCATCGAAACAGCGAGCGGAAACAATGGCACAATAACAGCAAGCGCACTTGAAGGCCTCCGACTGTGAAATTGTAAGAACGAATAGTCTGTACTTACGAGCAGAGCTCGCGGGGTTAAAACACGGCCACACGGTTTGCATAAAGTGCGTTCTGCGGGAGAGGCAGCCACTTATGCGCGGACGCACTTTCAGGCGAGCCCATTATCACCTACAAAGCTCTCGGGCCCCACAATTACAGCAGATGAATGCGAAAAAAACGTGTCCAAAACGACAGCGTCAGTCACCTCCCTGGGTAAACCGAGGGAAGTTGGCGACATTGCGCTGCGTTAGTTAACTGTGCCTTTCAGCTCGCGGGAGATCGGCATTTTTTTTTACCTGCCGCTACGGGAGAGGAAGAAGGGGCCCTGTCAAAGAGATGTATCGAAATATCTCTCAAACTGTGCGTAATAATCTCTCATCATGTGTAATGGCCGTTCTGATAACAGCCTTCCGGAGCAGAGAGGGATCAGAGGAGGGGTGATTGCCTGTCTGAAATGGGCTACGTTAGATGGAGTGTTCACGAGTACGGGAAATTACTCCTAAAACGTTCTGAAGCTGTTATGATGGAATTATTTCGTCTGTGAAATCATTGAAGAGGCAGACATAAGTTTATTACGCTCTTGTGAGACTAGACTCTGTTTTTGAAAATAGCGGTAGGAATGTAGGGTTAGCCAGCCGAAAGTAACTAGTTTGCACAACACGTTGCCCTTATGAAAAAGTATACGTGTTGAGAAAAAAAAATGCAAAAAAATAATGAATGGATTTTTGGTAGATGGCAACGTATGTATCAAAATCAGTCAACATATTGCAAATATCACCACTTTAATATTTGTAATTGTATGTTCATTTATGCAATATATTTTTCCTGTACGATGTGCCTGAAAAATATTATATATACATATATGTAATATATGCATATATCGTCTAGATACATAAACATATGTATAGGCCTGTGTGTGTGTGTGTGAATATATTCCCGATGTTTACTTATGTTTATATCGTCAATATATATTGGGCTGTCTGAATATGATATTACAACTGAATGTACAGATAACTCTGAGGGTTTTTTTAACAGCATAAATCCAGTTGGAACTGGATTAAGTGTGCAGATAAATGTGGTCCCCTCCCAGAAGCGGCTGGTTCTGTAGGAGCGGTTGTTTAGGTGCATTTAGGTGCAGCTGTGTTGCCTTCACCTTGCAGCAGCACTTGATGCGTTTACTTGATCTTGATTAGGCGACATTATTTTAAAAGGAAAATGTGTGTGAAAGCTTCGTCCCAGGAGTAAAGTACGTGGTGCACAAATCAACCAGAAAATGACAGCAATTGACCCTGAACATTTCCCAACCGCTTATTAGTCATCAAATTACCATTGCCCCAAGTGCCGGAAAATCGTTCTTTTAATAACACTGAATAGAGTCTTGTTTTGCCCATTGTGGCAGAGATGAAAGCCAGTCGCTGTGGCTCGGCAGCGCCGAATGTGAAATGCTTTGTTCTTTTTTTAATCTTTCATCTTTCCTACATCTAGCAGGGAGCAGAAAACAAGTGCCATAATCACAAGTGAAACATGGAAATCAGGATTTTCGTTTTTTGCTGCAGCAGTCAGGCAGGAGGGGGTACAGTCATATCCCCGTTTGGGCACAGGAGGGATCCTGGCTGCTTCGCCAATCAATTGGTCATACCCCCCAGTGGAAGTAATGCCTGTTTGCCGTGCACGTACATTATTTTAATGTTGGTATTTTTTTTTACTGTGTAGTCTGGAAACCACACTGGTATTTATATTTTCATAAATGTTTGCATGCAGTTTTCAGTAAGATTTAATTGAGAGTTATTGTCTGTAGAATGTTGAGGTTGAGGATTTCGTTGTGCCACTATTGTAGGATTTGGAATTTAGTATTGCCCGTACATATTTTTTGCAAATCAGTTGTTACAGTTACAAAAGTCCCTGTCAAAGAGAAAACAAACATGTCCAGATTCATTAGACCTTAACAGGTATTTGTGCATTTTTTACCCAAGTTTAAATCCCCACTTCCAGTAGTGATCACAGGGCACTAATTAATTTGCTGAGTATTAAGAAGACCAATGAGACAGGACCAATGAGAAGGAACAGAAGCGATATGGATGATGTAGCTAATCCTGATAAAATCATTACTCTGACATAATTTTCAGAGTCAGCTTTCCAGGAAGGTCTTATTGCAGAAGACATTTCACGTTATCCATTCATACAGGCAGATATCCAATAAAGCAGTCTATATCAAGTATCTCATTACAAAAGGTGTATCCAAGGCATTGATCTTGTATCCTTCTGGTTGTAAGAAACTTAACCACTATCCAGCAGCCACCCTGTCACACCCAGCAGTCTAAGGTTACACCTCTGATCTCATTTTATGTGCTAATTAGCCTGTGCTTCACTCATTGCATTACATTATTGTCATTTAGCAGATATTCTTATGCAGAGCAACTTACATAGGTTACAGTTTTATCCATTTAAACAGCTGGCTATCTACTGAGGCAATTTTGGGTTAAGTATCTTGCCCAAGGGTACAGCATCAGTGCCCCACCACTATGCTACACTATTTCCCCACACCCATAATTTATTAAAAATAAAACCTTGCCTAACACAGAAAATCCACCTAATGTTAAAACAAACATTTCACCAGCTAATAAGGTGGATCCCCCATCTTATAGGCGTGACACTGTCATATGTATGAATGTGAGTAATCCTGTACTGGCAGTGTATTTATGAGGATTAGTTGTATTATTTACACGTTCCTCGATATCTGTGCACACCAGTTTTATCATCCAAGAGGTAATTTAATCTGAGCCACAAGGCATCTTCTTCCCTGTTCCTTTTCCTGGTGTTCAGCCATTTAGCCCTGCATGAGAAACACACCATTCAGAGGATGTGGAGGTCTTCAGCTGCAGGTGCAAGCCCAGCACATTCGCTCTGCTTTTCCTGTAAAACCCCGGCCGGCCGTGTCCAATCCGCTGCCGATTCTCTAACTTTTCAATCTTATTTGTCTGCAGGGTCAGCGAAACGCCCCCACCCTCGGAGAAGGCGTGTTTACGTGGCAGAACGTATTTCTGACTGTGTCTGCTGCAGTGGTGTGCGGGGCTGATTGCCAGATCAGGAGGGGTCTCTTTTAGAGCAGACCCCCCCCCCCCCCCCTTGCTGTCTGGTAAAGAGTATTTCTCCATAGTCAGTGTCACACATTACAGTGGAAACACTGTTTTCTCTCCCATTTGTGATTGATCAGTGCTGTATACTACACTGCTGGCACTATGAAGTATGATTTCGGGTCTAGGACACTCAAATATAAATAAACTGGGTGAGTGCTATCACTGGCTGACCGTCACTGTAGGGCCATAGCCCTGAACCTGAAACTTCAGCGTGGGGATTAGTAGGCCAGCAGCAGAGCATTTTTCTGTTTCATCATGTAAACACAGGCTTAGCAGGTTGGACCTGTAGGAAGATTGCATGGGACATGACTGAGATTACAGTGCTAAGGGGAGCGAACAGCAGAGGGATGGCAATGGGATTGTCACATGACTGACAGCTATAGAGCTAAGTGAGTGCCTTGAAATCTTTTCTTTTTTCACATACGTTTATGTGAAAACAGCTTACTCTTATCATAGCTTTGGCAGGATCAGAGCTTCTGTGTGTACACCCACAAGTATACACGCACATACAATGTTTGTGTGTGCGTGTGTGTATGTGTGTTTGTGTATGTGTGCGTGTGTGCTTGTGTGTGTGCATGAGTGCATGTATATGTGAGACATCTGGGAGACAGGCTTAATGAACCCCATAATGGGTGGACATACCTTGCACTGTGAATCACTGGCTCATACGAACCTATGAGATGACAGTTCACCCCACAGCAAAACACTATGATTGGTTTGAATAAGTAAGTGATTGACATCACGTTAGTTCCATCCCTTGTGGTGCAGTGCTTCAACCTGCTGCTGGGGATCACGCGTTCATGGTTTTCTTCTTTGTGTCTGACAGAGAGAACTCTCTGACCGTGCCCTGAATGGAAAGAGAATCATGGGATAGATCCATTTACCAATGGATATTCAGAGCTGAGATGAAGGTCACCATTTCCTATTGATTTCATTGTGGCCTATTCCCTTTCTGCTCTGTGTATTTTTCCATTGTATAGCTACAGTGGGATTGACTGCAAGGATTCACTTCAGAAGTGAAAAAGTAAGGGGCTGTCATGATCAGACGGCTTTGTTTCACCAAGGATAGGAGTGGTTTTTACATCATGCTGATTCTGCACCCTGCAACGCATCAGGTACCTATAAGGCAAAAGGTGGTTAAATGACATCAGTGGGGTGGCACCTATCCTCCAATGGGTGCCCGCATCACTGCAGTGAAGCATGGTGTGAAAAATAGTCGCTTCAGCATGCAGGTATATCAGAGAATTGCAGTTAGCTCTGCTGTTCTCCCACAATTGTCATGGTGAGATTAACCTAAAGTAGGACCCTTGCAGATCATGAAAAGGTTGGGGGGGGAGGGGGGGGGGGGGGGGGGGGGCAAACATAAACAACATACAAAAACTCTGTAATTCATATCCACAAAGTTACTGTATATTATGTATACTTATACATCCATATCCACAAACAAGCAAGAAAGATAAAATAAGATATAATATAAAACATTATATTATGGCATTACAAAGTAGAAGGCTGAGGGTGTATTTATTCTACCTGTCTTCATGATAAGGTTCTGCCTCTGAGGGCGTAAATAGTGGACACTTATGTGATCTAAAGGAAGGCTGTGAAAAGAAGGCCTAGATGTGTGTTAATTTTAGCAGCGAGAGCATGTCAGGATGTCAAAAGCCATTGTGAGACAAAGGATAATGGCAGGCATTCTTCTCCTTCAGTCAGAACGCCACGGCTCCTCCACATGGAGGAACAGTTTCAATACCTCATAATGAGCTGGAGGAAAAAAAGATTGAACTACTTAGCACACAAAAAACGGCTGATTTCCTTTCAGTGATCAGACTGGATGTGTTAATCTTGAGATGCACAGAATGGCCTGATTGGAATGGATTGGCTGTCTCATTGTTCGAGACGGCCGCCCGCCTGCTCACGGTGACCAATGGCCTGGCTGTGAAACTGGGGCAGTCGTCTGCCGGCGCTCAGTGAGAGCAGACAATGTCACAGCAGCAGCAGGCTTAGTTCAGCTTAGTAGCCCAGGAGGCTGTGAGTTTGAGTCCCAGTGAAAACCCTGCCACAGGTTGTAGGATTTGGAAGCTGTAGAGCTGCAGGTGGTGCCTGTTAAACACAAGGGAAGCAGTGGGGTGATTTAGGAAGTAGGAGTCCCTGCTGCTGCAGCAAGGTTACTGAACTGATTTCACTAAATACTGAAAATTTAAAGCCCTAATGCTCTCCCTAGTCCATAATTAGCTGAATCAAGCTGGAAGGTGCTGGAATGAAAGCCTGTAAGACACTGTGACCCTCCAGGATCAGGGTAGCATGGCCCTACAGACATTGCGACCCTCCAGGATCAGGGTAGCATAGCCCTACAGACACTGCGACCCTCTAGGACCAGGGTAGAGTAGCCCTGCAGACAGTGCAGTCCTTCAGAACCAGGAGAGAGTAACTCTGGTGTACAGTCACTGATCTCTCTCAGTGGTTAGTGCTAAATTTTTTATCTGCATCTTCTTGTTTTTTTGTTTGTTTTGGGGTTTTTCATACTTTTCAGGATACATTACCACGTTAGAAATGACAGTACATAATACACACAGTAAAAAAGCCTTTGCAATGTAGCCTAAAAGCTACACAATATTGTCATCTTAGACAATTATAATACAATGCCCTCAGAAGCAGAAAGTATAACCCTCATTGAAATGTGTGAAACAGAATTTCCAAGTCTATGGTGACGGACCTGATAGAAATCCTGCATGAAACCCCCGTGTTATATAATATAATATAGAGAGAAATATAATTCATAAATCAAAAAGCTATTCCAACAAAATAATTTGGGAGATTTAAGAACATCTTTGAACTGGTGATAATTACATGTCTTTGTCTGCTTACAAACAAGCCATTTAAAATCGAATCAAAATCAATCCTGCTGTTTTCTGTAGTTTATGTTCCCTTTGGTGGAAGGACTGACTGGTCAGGACTGTGCGGGTAGATGTAATATGTCCATCTTGAAAGATTCTAAAATACTGTTTATGGTTTTGTCCAGACAGCTTGATGAAGTGAAGTGTAGTACAGCATAAATCACAATGGTAACTGGTGTGGGTTATGAGTACAATAATAAAACTCAAAGTGCTTCAGGTCTCAGTTCAACTGGCAGATCATGGCAGATACAAGTCAGATGAAACCAGGTACAGTCTAAGGAGGTGAGTCTGTTCTTGTCAGGGTTACAGAGGGAGATGTGTGGCTTGGCTGGTCCAGGAAAAGTCTAAAGAGGTGACTTTATTAGGAGGTGACCAAAGGCTGTGGGTGACTCTGCTGTCCTGATTAGAGGAGATTGTGTCACTATCTGTATGCAAGGTCAAGTTTATCTTTATTGTCCCACTATGGGGAAACTGTTTTGCAGCCAGGGTTCACATCCAACAAAATACAAAGGACAACATCGACTGCAACATGAGCACACTAATCATAGTACAGTACATAGTACAGCTAGTACAGGGAATGGAAGTTCATACCAAGATAAAAATAAATAAATAAATATGCCGGTGTGCAAATGTACAAATGTGCAATGTACTGGGAAAGGAAATTCATATAAAGTGCAATGAACTAGTGTGCAAATATGCAAGAGTGCCAGTGTACAGGTGGTGCAAGGAATGCAAGCCAGAGTGCTATCTGCTATTAAGCATATCAATTGCACTAGGGTTGAAAGAGACTCGGAGTCTCTTAGTCCTACGAACAGTATCCCTGAAACGCTGACCTGAGGGCAATATGGACCTTTAATACAGTGAGCCAGTTAGGAACTGCCCACTGATACTGACTGAGCTCATCTCAGATTAGTGCTCTGGAGTGATGGCCACATCAATGAAACCATATTTGTATGAGGATCCTTATTGGTTGAGCTGAAAACATCCAGTAAGTCCTGGAGGCATATATCTATATATCTACTAGTCTCTGTGTTGACTTGCCTGTTTGTTTGTTTAGTGGAAAATATTACAGGTACTCTTCTGAATGCTCAGAGCAGTTGGAGATGAAACGTTTCCCTACCATGGCTGCAGCCAGTCTGCGATTGGAGGTTTTTTCGTGGAACGGGGTTTGCACAGGTCTGGAGCGCAGCGGTGTGCTGCGTGTGCTCCTGGTTGCCGTGGCGAGCCGGTAATGATCACACGCAGATCGCGTTAATTAGGTCCTGCTGCCACTCGCTCTCCTCCGGGCACCGGCTCACATTGCCAGGAATAATTCAGCCCAGAAATAATTGCCACAAGCTGTTTTGTCTCTGTGACAGTCAGCTCAGTGTGACACAACTGACAGCTCATCCTGGTCATCGCTTCGGACACTCCGTAGCCTCTCTCTCAGGCAGCATCTGTCCGTCAGGCTAGGAATATCAATTAGACAATGTGAAAACCATGTTACAACAATAACAATGCACTTTAATTTCCAGAGTCAAGACTGAGGACTGCATGAGCTGTAACCTGTTCATCATTCTAGTCTAGCCAGGAGTGAATCTAAACACAAAGCTGATTGACTTATCTTTGATGCTCAACGATGAGAGGCCAATGCCCAGCAATTAGATCCTAGTATCACTTCCTAACATGGTCTGGTGATAAATGTTTAATAAAGTATGACTGCATTAAATAACTACATCATTAAAAATACATTATTTACGTTTAGTCCAACATTAATATGAAAGTGGTTTTGAGGAGGCAAGGGTTTCTAAATAGAGAAACAAGTTGTTCTGTACCCTGGCTATACTACATTATATGCAGTCCCATCTATGCAGTGTAAACTGTCACCTTGTGATCTATTTTTAAATTCTTTATTATTTAATTATCATTAGTTCCCCTCTTATTTATGATGCCTTATCTTTTAGCTGAAAGGGGACAGGGGAGGGGCTTATGTGTTAATTTTCTAAGATGCTTTGACAGCGCTGGATCTTGCCTGTCGTGCTAATAAAACCAGTCTGAATCCTTTCAATCCTTGAGAGAGAGAGACAGAGAGAGAGAGAGAGGGAGGGGGGAGAAGAGAGAGCAGGGGGGTTGAGGTACATGTCATTTGTGGCTCCCCAGGGAGTCTCTGGGTACGTGTGGTCCTCGGGCGGGGAGGGGAGGGGGGTCCCCAGTGGAGTCTCCAGAGTGTGGATCAGAGGAGACTCTAATGAGCCCCTACATGTAGCCATGGCTGTGAAGGGAGGGTATGAAAGGAGGGAGTCAGAGATAGAGACAGGGGAGAGAAAGAGAGGGGAGAGAAAGAGTTCACTGTTCAACATCGACATCAATGAATTGGCAACGGTGTTTGAACAAACTGCAGCCCCCAGCCTTGTGATAAAGAAATACAGGACCCTGCTTTAAGCAGATGAGCTGGTTCCATGGTGCAACACAGAACAGGGGCTACAGCAGAACCTGCTTCTGCTGGCGTGGTACTACCAGTCAAATCTCCTGATATTTCACGGTGATCCAGATCTCATTATAACAAATACAAAGTCACTTTAGGAAGATGCAAAAAATTGCACATATTAAATGCATTTGGGTCTGAAAATCAGCACCGAGATTTTACAATGGCTGTGGATGAACAGACAGAGAAAGCATACAAGCCATTTTACACAATACAGAAAATTATTACAATTGAAATGTAGATTACAGATTACATTTGCGCTGAAATCTTTGAATCAGTCATTCAACCAGTCGTCCTATACAAGACAGAGGGAACGGCAACAGGAGCAGGTATAAGGAAGGGGAAAGGAAAGAGTATACCATAATCTACATAACTGCGTCTGACAGTGCTAAATTCACAGTGTTGACAGTGCTAAGTTGAGTGTTGTCAGTATTAAGTGTGAGTTATATTTGTTTTTTAATGAATGCACATTTTAAACTCTGTTGGGATTTCCCTGTCAGTAACTGAGAGAAAGTGCACTAACACTAACAAGTCAACAGAGTGACAGGGGGTTAAAATCATGACGCTGTCACTGTCTGACATTCATTAACTTTGCTTGAGGAAAATTACACGCCCTCTGAAAAACATGGTCAGGTCTTTGCATATTTATCTGCTGTGGGCTGTGGGAGTCTCACATCTGCATCTGTATTGTGAAATATATAAACTCAACGACAGGAAATCATTTGCATTTAAATACATCTGACTCCAGCCCAGAGCATCCTCCAGCTTTCCTCACCGGTAACCTGGGGAAAATGGCTCCCGTTGGGGTAAAACTGACATTGAATTTGTCTGAAATGAGTTTGAATGCTCTTCCACGGCAATTTGGAAATACACAGAGCATGGAGCACGTCCTCCTCTCCAAGCAGGATAAATGGACAGCAGTCGTAAGAGCTTTATGAATATCATTTCATTCTGTACTAATTTCATTGAAGAGCACTGAAGAGCATTACTGCACTAATGTAGCAGAAAGTATTTCCATTAGTTGCCAAAAAACAAAGGGACGGTAAACAAAAAGTATTTCCTTCCCTCAAGAAGAGAAAAAAAAGCTTTTCAAAAAGGCTTTCACGAGTCTCAGGTCTAACTGATTTCAGTCCGTATTTATTTGTGGATACATTTTTAGCATGCCACAGTTTTTCTTCTCTAATGAAAGCTGCCATATAACAAGTAGAATTACACAGCAGTGACAGACTCCTGAATATCCTGCTCTGATTCATTCAGAAATGGCTTAAGGGAGGAAATGATGTCACCATGAGTGGGATTCAGGGGGGAGAGAAGCTGTCCCCCCCCTGAGGGAATGCCTGCCTGGTAACAGGGCAGATCTGCATTCTGTAATTAAATCAAATGGGCGTCAGTCCTGGCCTGGACACAAACAGCGATGGTTGGAGCTGTCTCTCATTTGGGAAAGACTGTCGCTGAGTCATGTCACAGCTTCATTTGAAAAACTGCGATCAAAACAGTTTTGATCCTTCAGGTAATGAAACTATGATGCTGTCAGCTCGCCAGCACTTATCCTCGTCTGAACGCATCAGAGGCTTTAAACACGGCACAGAACACCGAAAGCCACCGCTGTCTGCGGGAGAACAAAGAGTCGCGTGAGATGAACAGCTCAGAGGAACTGCCTACTGATCACCAGGTCCACTGCCACTGTCTAGCGTTTGTACAGAAAAAAATCGTAAATGAGGTCAGAGGTCAGAGCCTCAGAATGGAGTGGAAAGTCACCTCAGCACACAGACACACACACTGAAACACAAGCAAACCTGAAAATCAAAACCTGTCCTAGTCTCTGACCCCTGGCCTGGGCTCCTCTAGCTAATGACAGTACCTGGAAAAACAATTAACATCAAAAAATGTATAGCCAGTTACGCAAAGCCATTAAAATACTTATGACAAGTTGCACATATTGTTAATTTAATGAATTCAATTGAAGCAGGAATGCAAAGTTATTTATGAAGACAAACTGCTAGTTATGATTATATTGTAGGCAGTGTCTCTTCAGAAATACACTGCCACTCAGCGTGCACCATCATTTTTCCCCATTCTATATTTGCCAGGCATCCGATAAGCGTAATTTAGTTACCATGACAATTCTAAATCAAGTAGCAGTTTAAAGGCACTTCTGAAAGAGAACACTGTGTTGCACTTGCTCCACAATCTAATAGAATACAAAAGACATAACTAGCAGATCACATTTAGGGAAATTACATTTTACGTCCGAGCTGATGTTGTGCAATGAAATCCCAGTAAGTGTTGACTGATACAGCAGGTGTTATATGTTATATTCATGTACTGGGGGTGTTCTTCATAACAGCTGGGCTCCCCATGCTGGCCTGGCTTGCTATCAGCCCTGTTAGGCTGGTACATGCACTCCCACTATTCAACAGCTCAGCAGAGCCACCCGATCCACAGGGGCTATGCTCCCTAATGCTCTCTCATTCTTCTCTCTAAATGGAGGAATACACATACACTGCACTGTACTGATACTAGAGACTCATACACAAAGGGCCTTTGCTCCATACGCAGAACATTTTCATATAAAACACACACACAATAATAAAGTGATTAATATGTTTGTGTAATATGTGAATGTAATGTAATGTGATGTATGATATAAAGACATGGTATGGGTTGGCACGGTGCCTGTGGCGAATGTTTGAAATAGTTGATCACACTTCAGCAAAAAGCAGGAGCCTCCCGTAAGCACACCTAGAACTGGGGCTAACCTGGGGTTATGCTAGGGATAATTTGGGGCTAAACTGGGGCTAACTAAGGCCTATCCTGGGGCTATTCTGGGGTTAAGATGGGGTTACACTGGGGCTAACCATGGCTAACCTGGGGTTATGCTGGGACTAACCTGGGGTTAATCTGGATGGGGGTTAGTTCAAGGCCAGTAGGTGGAATTTGGGTTGGCCACACCCCCTGAGAAAGTTTAGAGAAATAACAAATCTAAGGTATGATCTCTCTGTGTGTTTACCACATTTTAGCAATAATCACAGCCAACATATTGAAATCTCTTGCCAGTTATTATCAGACTGAGACTGGGGCAATATTGCATTGTGTGTTTAAGACTTAGGGTGTGGTCCTCTGACAAAATGAACCAAATAAGAGGGGACAAAAACACCTTTGCTGTTTTGTTGTCCTAGATTTCAAATCTTTTTTGGGCTGTTCCATCCTTTTTTAAATTAGCCAATAAAGAAACACAATAAAGCCTATCATAGTTGTTATTCAGTGTTTATTAATATTCGCTTGGGTGTCATCTCAGTTTAAATGTACGAAGCCAAAATCATAAAATCCTATTAATCCTCTTCACAAAAGCCAAACCTGCCGTGTAAACAGAAGGGTGCAAAGCAACATAGGGCATAGTGTAATTCAATTAATTCCATCAGACAGCGTTTTGTTTTGAAACAGAGATTCTTACATACTTCACAGCATTAACCACATTGCAGAGGTGCACAGCGCCGTAGCTAATGCCGTTAGTCTCCCAGTTAATGACATGATTACCGACTTTTAAAAGTGTCTACACAGGAGCGGAATTATTCTGAGTCAGGAGAACACTGTGTCTCAAGGTACAAGCAGCAGAATTCTCTCTGAATATCAGAGAGCCACCAATTTGTGCAGTCTCTGCTCGCCCATTGAAATGGGCATCTGGTGGAGAGATGTGGAGGTGATGATAGCATGCACCATGGAGACGGGCTCCTATCAGTAGCCTCTCACACTAGGAGAGGCCGAAGATTGGCACACATACATGCACGCACATGAATACACTCACACACACACTTGCATGCACATTCACACACACACACACACACACACACACACACACACACACACACACATGCACACACGCATGCAGACAGAGATGGAAAGAATGAAAGAGAGAGAAAGTAAGACACAGAGAGGGGGGCATCCGGGGGACAGTCCATTCCCAGCATGCTCTGACTCGTTTGCTACATTACGAGCTAATCGGATAATTCTACTGCCACTTCCTGCAGCCCTGCCACCTAAGAGAGGACTGGAGCTCTCCCCGGGGCCTCTGTGAGCGCCGATCGATACCGGCCAATCATCTTCATTCAACAGAATAACACTGTCATCATGGGCCTCCATAAGGGTCCAGCCTGCCGGGGGGGAAAGTGAGCCACTGTAGATATCTCCGGCGGATTGCTATAATGGGGATTGAATGGTACTAATGAATGGGTGCTGTGCATTAGCCTGAAATTTGATGGTATTTGATTTATACAGAGTCCAGGTCTGATTACTAATGTTAAATCCATTAAACTGCCTTCTGCCTCGGCCCTAATGTACTTCCCTCAATACAATACAGATTAAATAAATCCATTTGCGCTGCTTAATAGAGGACGGTAGAGTTCCCTCCTCTGACATTTGTGTTTTCTCTAAGAGCTTTTGATAATGCAGTTTTGCAAGGGAGGGTTTAAAGAGCTTAAATAACTCAATGTTTTATACGGCGCGCTTGGCGGAGCTGTCAGACGACATGTTGTTTCTGCCCTCTGAGTTTGCGTGCGTCACGACCCTGTCAGAGGTGGGCATGTGCCTGCATGATGCCACGCGGACAGGATATTTAGCCAAAACGTTCCGTATGGTGACTGTACACACTCCTCAGAGACAAGGTCCTTTCCTACTGCTCCTCTTGTTTTGTCAAGCACATGCACACTGAATGTGTTTTTAAACTACCATTATCAGGGAGGAGGGGAGGTTTGGCTAGAATTTTGAATAATGCATTTTAGCAAGTTTTGCTTTTTCCTGTCAATTTCTATTTTTAAAAATCTCTCTCTGCTAATTACTATAAAAATTCGAGCTAAAAAAAAGTTGTCCACGGAAAACCTTAAATTAAGATTTCCAAACATTTTTCACGTGACGCAAAGGCGAAGGATTGAATTCTGCCTGAAACCGCATTCATTACATGTCCTTCTAAACTATTTGTTTTCCTCTCAGCTTCATTGTGTCCGATATCATCGGCACTCTTCAAAGAGCACGTTTGTTTTCGTCTGAAAATTCTGCGATTGCTGTATGAAAATATGGGCTGTGTACAGAGCATATGATGATAATTGCCTGGATGCAATAATCATTTCAAAAAGAATAAATAAAAGTGAAAAAAACAATACCTGCTTTCAAGATAAAAAAGGATTAGTGATGGCTAATGCATTTTCTATGAGTGGATGAATCTCTGCACTGTGCGACGTGTGACCGGCATAGCAATGAGAGAAAGAGAGAGATAGAGAGAGAGGGGGATAGGAGGAGAGAGACAGAGAGAGGAGGGGAAGAGGAGAAGGAGCGAGGGAGAGGTAGAGAGAGTAGGAGGAGGGAAAGGAGAGAGCGATTAAGGAGAGAGAGGGGAGGAGGAGGAGAGAGGAGGAGGAAGGAGGCAGAGAGAGACAGAGGGCGGGGGTGCTCTCCTCCTGAAGTCACAGTAAATCAGACGGACAGGGGTGGCCTTTGAGGAGGTGCGGCGATAGCTTGTTGTTTCTGCCCCTGGTGGCACCGCGGCTGAGGGGTCGCCGTGCCGTGCCAGGATGTCACATTAAATCCGCCACCAAGATGGAGCACTTCAAAAACAACCACAATCATATCTGATGGAAAATATGCTTTTTTTTCAAAAGCCACTGACAAAAAAGTAATCTTTGATGTGGGATGTTGAATAGCGATTTATATTGTCTTGCCTGGCATTTTTCATTCCCTCATCTCGCGCGGCCTACTCCTCATATTAAAGGGATATTAACAGTTTGACAGGCACGGATCCCTGCGCTCTGTCACACAGACGATTGTTTCTGAACCGCCGCACCCCCCCCCCCCCCCAAACAGAGCGCTCTCTTTCTCCCCAGTAACACTCCAGCAGGTTATTTTTGGATCCACAGTTCAAAGCCCCTCCGCCTGCTTTCATTTCTGAAAGCTCCGCGCTCTGTTCTCTGCATTCATATTCAGATCAGCCCCCATTCCTCATGTCTTTTTAGGGTCTGAAGCACAACTTTGACGTTGTTCTGTGTCCATATTCACAAGGTGTGGAGCCGCCCGTGCCGCGGTTGCAGTGAGACAGTTTAACAGCAATCAAGGCAAGGGGAACATTCAGCAGACCTGACTTTTCCCTGCTAATTGATGGTTTGTGGTTTGTGTGATGGTTTGCAGTTCAGTTGATGGTTACTGTTTGTGAGGAGGCTGCAGGAACCAAATCAGAAAACACTTCAATAGTGCAAAATGCAGCTCTCACCTGGCTACAGGCTGTTCCTGGCTACAGGTTAGCAGCTACAGTGCTCCTGGGTACAGGTGAACTGATTAGTGTTCTTCAGTTCAGGTGAAATACTTACAGTATTCATGGCTACAGGTGAAAAGGTTAGTGCTCTTGGGCACAGTTCACTTTGTGTAGTTAGTACAGATTATCTTATTTTTTTATGAAGGCACGGTGATCTGCATTCCTCTATCTATGATTCTGCTATTGTTGCTGAAGGACCTGTTTGCAAGATGTGTAATGACCATCCAGCATTATTAAGATCTTTACAGTTCTGACGGATGGGATTTTTTATTTGTTTACTCTGTAGATATGAATTACCATACAATCAAAGCACGAGGGTTGCGACTGATATGGATATAGCAGCCCTTTATTTGGATAGGAGTCTGATGAAGAGATTGCACCTGGCCACAGTCCGCTGTTGTTGACCCCCCCCATTGTAAACGGAGAAAAGAAAGGTGGAGATGGAATGGAGGAGGGATACCATGAACAGGGGACAAAAAAGGAAGGAATAAGTGGGATTTTTATGGTCGTAAATGGGACAGGTTTTTCTTGGTTTCGTTAATTGCGTAGTGTCCACCTGAAAATTCTCCTCCTGAACCTTCATTTGGAACTTCAATTAGTTTTATTCTTTTTTGTCTTCACAATGGAAAAAACACAGCACCACAGAGTCAGTGCGCAGAGATTACAGCTTAATTAAAATATCAATGCTGTTCTGTCCACTTGAGTTTGAAATGAATTGCAGTCTGTTTGTTTTTGGTGAATGGATGTCAGTGTTAATGTTACAGTTAATGGAAGAGATTGAGGGCCATCATTATGATGAGAGAACCACCGTTTGCACCTTGGTGAATAACCCTCATGAGAACACACTCACGCATACACACACTAGAACCACTTTCTCTATGTGTGAGTGTGCATGTGTGTGTATGAGTGCTGTGTTTGTGTGACAGTGGGGAATGTGTAAGACTTTGTGTGTGTGAGAGAGAGTGGGGTATGTGTAAGACTGTGTGTGTGTGTGTGTGTGTATGTGTGTGTGTGTGTGTGTGTGTGAGAGAGACAGAGAGAGAGAGAGAGAGAGAGAGAGAGGGAAGGGGGATTCTTATGGTGGGAGAGAAAGAAACAGAGAGAAGGAGAAACACAGAGAAAGATCTTATCTTCTCCTGGCTGCTCTCAAGTATATGGCCTTGCATCTCTCTTTCTCTCTTTCTTTCCCACCGTGTCTCTTCCCTCTTCTCCCTTTCTCTCTCTTTCTCCCTCTCTCCTCTCCCTCTCTCTCTCTGCTTTTTATGCAGTGATATTCTACCACCTTCCTGCCTGCATTCAGTCCTTTGTTTTCCTCTGGCATATGATGACATATCAGAGATTCCTATCATTTTGTTGTGATAGAGTCCCTCCTTATTCTGCCCTCCATTCCTCCCTCTCTCCTGCCATGACTCTATCCTCCCTTTCTTTTTCTTCCTCATCCTCTCCTGGATTTAGCAAGCAGTTTTTTTTCCTCTGTCTTTTTAAAAGAGGACAGTCAAGTCGTACAGTTAAACAGAACATTTTGTTATTATTATATTAGTGTGAAAATATGATTCATTAATTAATCACTCTAATTATTGTAATGAACTATTAATTTTATAATTACTTCTCATTAATGTCTCTTATTGAATTTCTACGAGTGTGGGCTTATCTTCCTGCAGTTGGCGGTTACAGTACCTGTAGCGAGAAGGCATGGCTTCCTGTCAGTCATATGCATCTTAGTTCAGGTACAGATTGGAGGGATCTGTACCTGGTGTTTATTCCCCATCAGCCCCTGCAGCGATACAGCCTGAGGGGACCTGTCAGGTGTGTCTGGTATCAGACAGAGCGTTTGTTCACAGGCATTTAACTGCTGTGCATTAAGGAACAGCAAGCCACTAATTTGCCCCCTTTGCATAATTGCCTGCAATGTGCGGCGGGGGACCAGCTGCACAGGAAACGCCCAAATATTCCAAAACGTGGCAGGCAGAATCACTCCTGAGTGCTGGGATATTTCACCAGGGGCTGCTGGACCCGAACGCCACTGATCCATCTGTATGACACCAGCCCAGCTAGAGAGGGACTCCCCCAGCACTGCAGGGGAATGCTGTGTTTCACCACTAGAGGGCAAAAAGGGCAGAAACAGTCACAGCTTCTGAACAGGGCCTGCAGCTAATCTTGTTTTTTGTAAGATTTTTGGGTCTTGGGGACTTTCAAATGTATCTAAGCTTCACATTGTAATGGCGCGGTTTGATGCAGGTGAGATTCCTCCGGAGGTGACCCCGGATGACCAGTAATGCTGTTCTCTGTGTAAAAACGGTCTGAGCCGTGTCTGTCAGGTACAACCAAGATTCTCCTACCACACTGACGTGCCTGATAACGGCGACAAAATCCCTCCGGCAAACAGCAAGCTGCTTCCCATGAATAATTCAGTGAAGTTTGCTTTTAGAAGTTCTGTCTCTGTTTGAATAAGACATGAGGAAACGGCAGGTAAACTCTGATGTTGAACTCTTCCCCTTGTCTGCCTGGCATCTAGATTCTTAGCAGAGTTATTAATTTATAAACAATGTGCTCCTCTGGTGCTTTCTCAGTTATGAGGACAGATTCTGTTCACTGGGTGAATTGTGAGTGGGAGGTAGCTGCTGAGTGATTATACCAGAAACAGGAAACCGATCTTTAAACAAACCGCATGAAGAAAGATAATTCAATTAAATGTTTTACACTGTCTCAGCTGCGCTATGTCAATATGCCATCTTTTCACCCTTTTTCCTTTTTTTCAAAGCCAAACATAAACAGAGATTCTAAATTACACTTTTATTGGTGTCATATCACACAAGTGAAGGGAAAGGCAGTGGATGTGTGCACATTTCTTGGTGTGCGTGCGTGCACGCATTCCTGAGAAAACGAGTGTGTGCGTGTCTGTGCATATGTTTGTAATTGTGTGGACGTGTATTCGCACGTGAGTGTATGTGTATGTATATGCGTGAGCGTGTATGTGTGTAAGTACATCTATGTATGCTTGTGTGTGTGAATGCATGTACGAGTGCATACATCCATTTGTGTGTGCATGCAATTGATTAAGATATAGTATTATACGGTATCATCTTCCTTGAAGCTCAGCTCACAAAAGATTAAAAAAGGTCGTTACTGCCCTCTAGTGTTCCTAAGGTGTATTGCATGCCACCAGACACTGGTGTTTTCATGTTGGTGCTTGGGCAAAGTGGAATCCATATTGTAAACCACTTCCATGTGGAAACCTCACCGGGCGCTGCAGCACACACGGGTATTGATTTATATGTGTGATAGTATTGGTTCTGCTGTTTAGCATGGCAACTCTCAAAAGAATCACCTCAAAGGTCCGTTCCCTCATGCCCCAAATTGGTCGCCTGTCCCCTGGCCTCTGGTATCATAGAATATACGAGCAGCACTGTTCCTGATGTAAGAACAATAACTCAGCCTCTCTGCGCTCAGTTTTCCTGAGGTGAACGGCTCCTCCTACCAGCACCACCAGGGAAACAGTAAATTCATCTGGGAATCAGCGCTTCCACTTCAGACTACAGGGAACAAAAACAGGTTGAGCATTTCTCAAAACTGGACTCAAGTCCAAGTGGGGAAAAAAAAACGAGAACAGCTTCAAACTTTAATCATCTTTTAGCAGCGAGCCGTATTAGCACCCCCTCACCGCGGAGACCTCGGCTCTTTGTCTCCACCTGAGTGAAGGTGTGAGCTCTTCCAGGCTGGGATTACTGCAGCGGCTCCGCTCTCAGAGCGTTTATGTGACAGCACGCCCTGCAATTAAGAGGCAGTAATTTGGTTGTAATTCAAGAGCAGCATTAGTCACAGTAACGGGGCTCAGCGGAGAGGTGAAGCCGCTTGTTAAGAGCTAAGCGCGGGATTAGACAAATTCTCCACGGAGAGAAACTTGGTTTGTTGGAGGCCTTTCATGTTTTCTACAGAGAGGGGATTATGTCTCTTTTGAGAGGAGCCCGTGCTTTTGAAAGCCGCAGTAGAGAGGAGAAAAGGGATTGGGGTTGGTCTGGGCTTGTTGGGGTGGCCAAGGACTAGATGACTTCACATCCAGGGATTATTCGAAGCCTGGATCTTCAAAAGTGCCTGTCACAAGCGTCGCTACACAGTCTAAAACGTGTCCAGTGGTTTGGAAACAGCAAACTGGAAATGCACTGAGCAGACCTTGTCATTGGAGGGGTGAGTGAGTGGATCCTGTAATCAGATGGGTGAGTGAGCAGATTTGCGTTTCTGCATTTAACTAAACCTGTCCACAGAGACCCCCCCCCCACCTCAAGGAGAAGAGCTATCCCTGGCTCATGTGACCTCCCTGGGTGTATGAATCCTAATTGTGACACAGCACTGATTCGATTCCCCTGGAGTCTTCATGAAATGCTCTGCTTAAGGGGAAATGGTGGAGGCGTCATCATCCAGGAGAAATGGCGTGGGCAGGGAAGCCAAGATACAACAGAGCTATGAATTATCACAGGATGCGACACAGGGGTAAAATGTCAGGCTCAGAGGTCCCTGGTCTCTGAGGTCTAAAGTCATTACAGGGGATTTAGGTTCGCAGTTGCTTTAAAAGCATAAAGCTCAGCGAAGCACATTTTGCTTTGTCAGTGATGGGCTAAGCCATCCAGGCAAAGCGTAAACACTTAGATGCAGATTACTGAGAGAGCCCCGCTGGCTGCACGCGGAGTAAACAGCATCAAACAAAATGCAGGTGTAACGATACGAGGAGCAGAGGTATAACAACAAGAGCAGCTCAGACTGAACCCCAGCAGAGGACAGACCTGCAGCTGCGTGGTGCTCTTTCTGCTTCATGCGGCGCTGTTGTACATGAGGCCTCTTCTGACCACATCAGCATCTGTAACAAGCCCAGAAGCAGTACAGGAGGCAGGATGAATGTGATACACTAATACACTCACACGCAGTCAGTTATTTTTGCACTACAGGTCCCATAATGCACCACAATGAAATGGACACCATAAGCGCTACTCCACTGACATCATCCAAGCAACTCACAGGCATCTGATGATTGGCAGCGTGCCTGAGTGTCGAGATGAGGAAACCCTGGCTGACCGTCCAACCCCTGCCGTCCAACCGTCCTTCCTGAATCACATTTAATTGAAAAGGAAGTAATGCTTTAACTGAGCCAGGAAAGGAATGCAGGCATTTTGTAGGAAAAAACCA
This sequence comes from Megalops cyprinoides, assembly GCF_013368585.1. Lineage (NCBI taxonomy): Eukaryota > Metazoa > Chordata > Actinopteri > Elopiformes > Megalopidae > Megalops > Megalops cyprinoides. The sequence goes on from NC_050586.1 coordinate 25,720,966, forward strand.
CAATGCAGAAACAACTGGAGCTTCTGGGCTTTTTGTCAGTGATACAGAAACAGGAACAGGACTGTCTATTGTGGCTTTTGGTTTGTATCCACCTGACAGTCTTGTGGTAACATGTGGCAGTGCATTTTGGTAATACGTTTGGCAGTGTGTTGTGGCAGCGTGTTGTGGTAGGGTGTCGTCGGGGATTTTGGGGGGGCATTCTTCTCTGGGGTCACTGTGTAAAACATCATGATTAATATTCATGAATCATTTTGCTGAAGTTGGCATGAGGAGGAGACAGAGCCGGTCATTTTGGGCCTTTTCTGCCTTCTCCACTCCTTTCAGCAGTCACAATAACCCCCCCCCCCCCCCCCCCCCCCCAAGGTCCCAAGTGACTACACTCTCAAAAATGAAACAGAGAGAAGAGATTGACAAAATGAGAATTTAATAAAAGTTGTTTGCAGGGGCAGCTACAGGGGTTAGAAGAATCTCATAGGAAAATCTGAGAGAATCAAGAGAGAATCAAGCTCTGCCTTGCATGCTACTGTGATTTCTTCCTCATTCTGAGGGCTGTGTGCATCAGTGTGACCTGGAAAGAGAGGATAATACCTAAAGACAGTTAGAATGTGAACGTGTTGTTTGTGTAATTCAACCAAGATGAGATCAACTTCAGGAAAAATGGAGCCATTAAAAACATAATTTACCACAAATTATTGTTTTGAACGACCACAGCTTTTGTGAGCCAGTAAAGCACACCATGGCCTCCAGTCAGCAGAGGGCGCTGCTCTTTGCATCAGCAAGTCTATGAGGCAATGAGCAGAGGAGGTGTGGATAAACTGGGAGAATTTCACCGCATTATAAGATCATCCCTGAAACACGTCAGCACTGAAAGACAACTATGTTGCAAATAAATTCATATGAATTATATATGACAAGTCCGGTCTCATAAATCAAAAGCAACTTGACAGCCACACAACCACAAAGAATGTATTTAACAGCAGAACACAGAGCATATGCAGAGTATTTAGCATGTGACTTTTGGGGGATGGCCCTCTGTGGAGCCATGTTAGCCATGTATGGCTTCCACTTCATGGCCGTCTGAGGGGGGGATGAATGAATGCCCCCCTGGGGTGGGCTCTGAGGTGTAGGAGTGGGTGCTCAGTGGGGCCTGGCCCTCTGGTTATCATGCTGATTTAGTACTGCTGCCTAAATCCCCTCAGGACTGGAGTGTTGAAGGTTGCTCTGGATATAGGTTGCAGTCATCAGCGCCTTGCTGCATGAGTACTGCAGCTGTGGCAGGCCTCATGGTGCACTCTTTTCCTCGTTGCTCTCAGCAGTGTTGAGGTAATAATGAGTGGGGGAGTTGCCTGATTCTCAATCCTGCTCCTGGGGCCCCCCTGCTCTGCACGTTTTCCATCTTTCCCTGCTCTACCTACCTGACTGAACTCATCAGTGGCACTTTTGATTAGCTGAGCACACCTGATTTAATCAAGAGCATGTTAATCACAAGGATAGATAGAAGATATGCAGGACAGAGGGGCTCCAGGAGTAGGATTGAGAAACACTGGACTGCAGGGGGGTGTGTCAGGTAAAGGCCTCTACTTGGCTGACCAGTCAGTTATCACCATTACTGTTACAGTTGTTCCAAGTGTTTGAAAACGCTAGACAGGACGTGATATCAGATGGCTGCTCTGTCTGCCGTTTTCAGTCCAGCTCGGTCTTACTGCACTAGTTTGTCAAATACTGTTAAAAGGCTGCTCTTGGATAATAAACGAAAAAATAAGTTCTCCATTTAACATGGCTGGATATTTTACTGAGGTAATTCAAGGTTAAACACCTTCCACAAAGCTATGGCCCACCTGGGACAGCTACTTGCAAGACTAATTTCCACTTCTCCACACGGTCGCCATCGCCTGCAATTATTCAATTAGATTAGTCGTTAGCCTTAATTAGACCCCGTGTCCATATGTTAAATGTGTTCTATGATATTTCGGGGGAGCACAGTGGCGCTGCGCACTCCTTAATGACAGGCTGTGAACAGCGATGAGCCGTTTAACGACTGTCTCCGCGCCACATGAATCATGAGGAACCACGGGGCTCAGCATGTTTACTCTGAACCGCGTCTTTCCCATGTAAATGAGGACATCACCGCACTCCATGCGGAGAGAAATACAGGGCTGCACAACATGAGCACTCCTGTCTGAGTGTCTGCCCTGACAGCGCTCAGATGAAATCTAAAACATCCATGTCACCAGCACCATCTTGTGGCAATCTGCTGTAACAACCAGTTCTGACACAGTACATTGAGGGGGGGCCTCACTATTGTGTTCATTGCAGCTGTTCTAAAGCTGTAAACTCACTTTGCCCTTCTGCTCAGGAGCATTAATTTGGGTCCTGCTAGCTAAAGAGATGTCAATCTCAGTGGGGTTTTCCTGATTAAACAAAGGATAAATAAATACTAACATCTGCCACAGATTTAAGGTCCCTGAAGCAGCTCATCTCTGGCCCAATGGAAGGGCAGCAACCCCTTTTCCCAAATCTAGTCCCCCGTACTCCCCTGTGCTACCCAAGCAATAGCACAAGTGTCCCCACTGCATCCCCCAACACACTGCAGTGGCACACTTACCTCTGACAGCAAGAATGAAGGAGTGAAGTCATTTTTTTATTAATGCTTTCAGGAGTTTTTCTCAAAGTCACATCTTTCAGTGAAATACAAAACCACTTAACAGCACTACTACCATAAGCAAGACAGTAACATTATTTTAAATGGAATGTAAATACTGTAATTAAGGCAGATAAAAAAAAACCATGAACTATATACATTAAGGCAGTACTCTTGTGTACAGCAACAAAGCTTGAGAACCTCTAGTGGAATTCAAGGATATAGGATGGGGAAAAAATTCCAGAGCTAAACGTCACAGTATTAACATCTGTGGCATGTGTATGCTTCTGTGAGCACACAGCTGGATAAGGCACAGTACAAATCTCACCCCTACGAGCTAGTGTAACAGGATTATTACAGTATCTGCTTTGAGAACTTCAGAAAACGCAGGTTTAGTGTATTCAGCACACTGCTACTGCCGACCCCTCCTCTAGCAACTGTTACCAATTGCCTTGGCAACCTCCAATGGAAATGTAGTAGTTAATGTGCCGGATGGCTGGCACATGGTGTGACGTGTTGTTCTTTACTGATGCTCCTTCAGGAATGTCCTCATGTACTCCGCCAGCACACGAGTGTCCTCCACCGTCACCGCGTTGTACAGGGAAGCCCGTATCCCCCCCACCGACCTGCAGGGAGCACAACAGCACACTTAAGATCTACACTATATGGACAAATGTATTCGGACGCCTGACCATTACATTGTAATGACACTGTATTCAAATACATATACTTTAACATGGAGTTGGTCCCTCTTTTGCAGCTATAACAGCTTCCACTCTTCTTGGAAGGCTTTCCATAAGATTTTTCCACAAGAGTGTTTCTGTGGGTATTTGTGCCCATTCATTCTGTAGAGCATTTATGAGGTCAGGCACGGATGTTGCACTAGAAGGCCTGGCTCGCAATCTCCGTTCCAGTTCATCCCAAAGGTTCTCGATGGGATTGAGGTCAGGGCTCTGTGCGGGCCAGTCAAGTTCTTCCACACCGAACTCATCAAACCATGATGACCATTACTCTACCTGTGTCCTTTCAGGGAGATCATTCCCAGCTTGGAGGCTCCATCCAGGAACAGTTTCTCCAGGGCTTCGTCCCCCTCCTGCTTCCCGATGCGGAAAGGCACATTCATGCGACTCCTGCACTTCACATCCACAGGACACCTGCACAGGTGCAGAGATGCAACCGCAGCCCTGTCACTTGTACTGAACACATTTCCACCCTCGTCACTCACACTGAGCACACTCGCAGGTCCATCATGTACACTGAACGCACTCCTAGTCCCATCATTCATACTGAAGACGCTCCCAGCCCCATCTCTCATAGTGAAAACATTCCAAGCCTCATTACTCATACTGAACACAAAGCTGGACCTGTGTTAGGCCAATCGCATCTCAGCTATCTCAGGTCAACTCACACATAGAAGCCATTGGATCCATTGATGATGTCATAGATCATGCCAGACTTCTCCTTGTTGAGCCTCTCCATGGCAACTGTGCCTCCGTTATTCTTAATCCATTCCAGCACCAGGCCCATGATGTAGATACTGCAAGAGTTTACAATACACAGTTTACATTTACAATACAAAAAAAAAATACACGTGTCTCTCCCACCACAGCTGTGTGGACAGCAGCACAGACAGAACCAGGGGGCGTGGTCACCTGAAGCAGGGTGGCGTGTTGTAGAGAGAGTTGTTTCCCGCCTGCACTTGGTAGTCCAGAACGACAGGGCACTCCTTCAGCGCCTTCCCGATCAGGTCCTCCCGCACAATGACCACGGTCACACCAGCACAGCCCACGTTCTTCTGCGCGCCCGCGAAGATCAGACCAAACTGCAGACCACAGCAAAACTGTCACCACCTGCTCTCACCTCAGTCGCCCACTCACCCCTCAGCCACCTGCAGCGGGCGCTGCTGCTTCTGCTCAGGATTTACATGCCTGGAAACCAAAATCATTGCCAGTGACATGTGACCCTGGTCATGGAGGCCAAACCGTAGCACAACCATGTGCCCATGTTTTGAGTGGGTTCAGCGATGGTCAGCTTATGGTTGAGTGAGACAGGTTTCAGTAACGGGTGCAGCATGGGGGGAAAGTAAAGTGATCGACACCTGAATCAGACACAAAAAAAAGATCTAACCAATTAAAAACACAGACATTTCACTGAATAAATGTGGTCTTAGGCAAATAAATGGAATTAACTTTGTGGAAAAAGCTGTCTTGTGAACAGCATATATGAGTTTCAACAGGTACAAGAAACGCACACAAGACGGTCATGCCACGCCTTGCTGACCTTTGACACATCGATGGGCCGGGACAGGAAGTTGGAGGACATGTCACTGACGAGGATGACATCCTTGGTGTCAGGGATGAAGTTGAACTCGACGCCGTGGACCGTCTCATTACAGCAGTAGTACACATAGGAGGCAGAGGGGTTCAGGGTCCAGCTGCTGGGGTCTGGGATCTCTGAAAGGACACCGCAACATGACCGCAAGGTTAAATTCTCCTAACCCACACAACCACAAAGCCCACTCACAGCCAACGCAGCCATAAAGTTACACCCACTCATAACCAACACAACCGCATGGTTAAATTCTTACTAATAACCAAGAGGACCTAAGAAGATACATTAGAGCAAGCACAGCCTGCTGTGTTGGAAGGATCATCTGCAGGGGTTTCTGGGTAAATCGCACACAAACAGTGCAAAAGTGTGGCCAATGCCAATAAATGTGGTTACAGACAGACACACATACACTTTAATACTCTTATGCAGACCATGACTCTTCTCTCATCACTGGATGCTAAACTCTCACTGTACGGTAGTGTTTAACAATCCTCGTGTGCACACTCTCATTCAGGTCAGGGAGACTCTTACTGGTGTAGCTGTCCAGTTTGGGATGGATGATGTTCACCTTGCCGTACTTCTCTGCTTCTTTCGCTGCCTTAGCAGACCAGGTGCCCGTAACCAAATAATCAGCGCACCTGTCCTCCTTCAAGCCAATCAGGTTGAGGGGGACAGCACTGAACTGACCAGACCCTCCACCCTGCAGGAACATGACCTTGTAGTTCTCCGGAATGTTGCTGTCCAGGAAAAATGACGTCATCAGACTTCAGCAACCAGGCTTTTATTCAGAGGAAATATGTGAAGACAGCTGAAATTCACTGCACCTCTAGCAGAATCAAACCAGAGGGAGGGAACGAGAACCAGACCAAAAGTGAAAAAGGAGCAGTGTCTAAGGGCGTTTTCAGACCTATACTTCGATTGCTTTGGTCCACAGCAGGGAATAAATTGTTACAATGTTGCATTATGACATAGGTTCGGTTTGGTTTCACATGGCATTATTTCTAAATGGACCAGAATTTGTAAAAGAAGAAGAGACTGTTCCCTCATTGGTCACTTTGGTGTTTATGTTCCGGAATTGGATTAACGCACCACTTTCCAATTTCACAATGGAGGGACAACTACGTGTTTTGGTCCTGGTTGGTTTGGGTTGCTTTCTCACCAGTGGCACCGCACCAGAGTTCGCCAGATGATGCGGATTGAGACCACCTCTCTTTGGGTGTCTCGGGCCGATTATTTTGGTGCGGACCTGAGTGTGATTACTGTGTTCTGACCTATGCGAGCGGACCGAACCAAGGGGTCAAACACACTACAGTTTGATTCAAACGGACTAAAGGCTGCAGGTGTGAAAGCACCCTGACAGATTTTAAGAGTGACTCCTCCTGGAGGATAATGGACTGACTGAGGCAGTGACATCATCAGGAGGGCACATACAGATGCACAGGGTAACTGACTGTGGTGGTTTCTAAGCCAAACTTGGCTGAAGCTGTTTTTCAGGGGACAGAAACAGCCATCTCAGCAACAAAGTCCTTCTGCCTGACTGACCATACAGACCTCTCTCACACACACAAACCACTCTCCTCTCTAGACTCAGAGACACTGACAGAAACACACCACTCTCTCGTTCACACATACACACAACCACTATGACAAGGGGGGCAGATTCTAGGAGCAGAAAGTGTAAAATACTCAACATGAAATGGTGGCACATTACAGAATGAGTCACTTACAGGAGGTCCCGTAGAAGGTTCTCTGTTGTATTCATTATTTTTGTAAAGTCTGAGGATCGATGGCTCATTTCTGTATGGATGGAGAGTAACTATTACTACAATATCACAAATATTAACAAAAAACACAATTACAATTTACATGCTCACTTTCTAAAGAGAGCTGAAAAAGCAGCTCACCCAGAACACTGATCCCAATGCCATTGTAATCCAGAAGCTCTTTCTGCGCTTCCAAAAGGACCTGTAGGTAGAGGGGGGATCATTCATACTGGTAGATGTTTTTCAAAACAACGTTTTTTATTTTAACCAACCTAATGGAGAATATTGACACAGACAACTTGACCATTACTTCTTAGCGAGCAAGTGGATTGACGCCTGCGACGAATGGATTTGCGAAAAACAATACAAGGAAGTCCCATCATATTTATAATTATTATGGCAATTATTCAGATAATGCCTTTATATAGTTCAGGTACTGAAATAATTCAGGTTTATGATATGCGCAGCAGAAATTAAACACACAAAAATAAGAGTTGAACTTGTAAGGATTCTTGTTCTATGTGAGTGCCCTCTAGCGCCAACTGTGACTTAATGATGTGTGAGAAGCCTGCTGTCTCTCAAATGAAGGGCTGATGCAACTCCGACAATCAGTTTCTCACCAACGTTGCGGTTGACGTTTGCCAACACTGAACCATCATTGTGCGCTTATTAAATGTTGACATGTGCAGTCTGCATGAACAATAATCGACACGGGCTACCTACATAGACAACAGGGGAGGGTACAATGTCGCTTCCATTTGTAATGCACTAGTTTATTTACCGGTGAATAAAAAACGTTTAGTTACTGGCTAAATACGACAGCTAGCAGGTTAGCTGAAAATAACTGACCCACTGTTCATTAAAAAGGGTCGTTCGGAGTTTTATTTATATAGCACAGTCAGCTAGCAAATTAGTAAATCACAGGGCTGCAAAATACACGCGTTTTCATGCGCTTTTGCGATGCAAATACATGCATGACGTACTCGAGCACAAATCTGAGAACTTACAGTCTTTGGCAGTTTTGCAGGTCCTGCACCAAAGTTAAGGGTTTGCTTCTTATCCATGATGAGTTTCCTCTTGGCAGCAGGGTTGTTACTGAATCACTGGTCCGAATGACCTACTTCTACCACATCTGTTGCTTCTACCGGCGACGCTCTGGAACCACATCATCCGCTCCAATTGGGTAAATTCACATGCAGAGTTTTGTTGCGTAAATGATTGGGCGCTGTGAATCCTGGGCGCTTGTCATTGGTTGGCTGTTCACGTGCTGGGAACGTGATCAGACATGTAGGGAGCACCTGAATGTGTGAATTTCAATAGTGTTCGTTTGAGTTGTAATGTTTCAAAAGCATCCAGAGGTTATTTAGTTACTGCACAGTAGGCTTACAGAGATATTGTTGTAGGGATAGTTAAGACGCCTCACAGGAAAGCGAAACGCACGCGCAGATGCACACAAATGACGCAATGCCCTGTCTTTTTGTGCATTTCATAGTTACCATAGTGACTTTGCAGCATTGTACGTGTATGACCTGAAACCATAATTGTTTTTAGATTCAGCGCGCGTTCATTTTATTGCTAGTATAATAACTCATCGTTTTTATTTCCAGAGTAAACTTACTACACAAGTTGGCTTGCTTTATGGTTCAAGTTAAGACTTGTCGATCTGGACTGCCAGTCTCGCAGCAATGATGCAATATGAAAATGACGGGAAGAAATGCTTTCTTCATATACATGAAGCCTCCTTAAATACAGCGTGGATAAACTGATTTGAAGGTATTATACGATTACAATTGATATCCTTTATGAACTAATATGAAGTGACATCATCAGACCCTGCACACCAGCCCTGCCAGTGTGCTTGGTTGCCTTCCCCCCCACCCCAACTGCATTTCTCAGTTGCAGCCATTTTATCTGTTATGTGGTGAGGTGAACCTACTTACTGTAGGAGTCAAAAATGCAGAGATGCTGCTCACCTGTCACTAACCAGAAACTCGCCTCTTCAGATTGTACCATAGTCCCCCTGAGCATGATCATTACACTATATTAATTTAACAGACTTTTATCCAGAGCAACTTCCAGCACAAAAGAGGAGTGTATCAAATTAAGTTGAATGAGCAACAGTGTCAGACCATTGGAAAAAAGGAATAAGGTTCTCCTCTTCCTCTTCTGTGTAACTTTATACAGGGTGCTTTTACATTTTACATTTACATTTATTCATTTAGCAGACGCTTTTATCCAAAGCAACTTACATAGGTTACCGTTCTTTACAATGTTATCCATTTACGAGTCCTGCTCCTTAACCACTATGCTACACTGCCGCCCGGGTACACCAGGGTATGTGGTACCTGTCTGTTTGGAATGGTGTAGTCCTACTGTAAGGGTATAATGCAGTACAACTCATGTGTTGAACCAAGTACTGTGATGTCAGCACTGTCTGGCGCTGATGGGTATTTGAATATGTTTAGTGATGCCCACTGTAGTTACTGCTGTCCAGCTTTCATGCCACTTTAACAGATGCACTTTGTAAGTTGAACTACGTACTAATAACGTAATAATTCACCAAAATAATACTGTGCTAATGGACTACCAGGTTTGGAAAAAAATTTTTTGAAACCAATCTTTATTGATTTTCTTAATTTGGCACTTGCATAACAAATGTAAAAAAGACCATCAGACAGAAATCCATTGTCAGACAACGTGCTCCTCTTGGCTTAGAACCCTAGACTGGACCCATGACTGCTCAGAGATTGGATCTGCTCCAGCGGATCAGAGCCAGAGAGAGGTTTCTCCTTAGACCCGTTCCGCCCTGCCACTGAGTGCTCGGAGCCCGACGACTCACCCCTGACACTGGGGCTGGACTGCCTGGGAGCATCCCTGTGTGACCCATTGCCATGGGAGCTGCCACAGCGGGAGCCAATGCCATGGGATCCGTCCCCATTGCTTGACGCTGGCCGTGCTGCTGGTTCGAGGGGGGAGATGCCCCTCTGCTGTGCAGATTCCTCCCCAGCTTTCCCACCTGAGAGCGAGGAATGCCGGCCGCTCCCAGAAGAGGCACGTGCCGGGCTGACAGCCACTTCCTGTACAGCTCCTTCATTCAGTATCTCCCTCAGTGACGCTGGAGTGCCCCCTACAGAGCCATCAGCCTGGTGTACAGATGGAGCAGGGAGCTCATCTCCTGTCTGAAGGGTGGTTACACAAGTTAGCAACAAAGTGATACAGACACAGAGGGGAAAGGAGCATTGACTGACATAGTGGGTTACTCATTTCAGCTGTAGTTTCCCCTCTCTCCAAGGCAGGGGTAAGGAAAATACACACACACACACACACACACACACACACACACACACACACATACACACACACACACACACACCCTCTCTCACACACACTCTCTCATGTGACGCTGGTAACAGTAATCAGTGCTTATTGCCTAGGGCTGGTGTGTCAGGTGACCTTGGCAGGACAGAGCACATGACCCTCCAGAATCACATTATGCTGTTACTCTGCGGGCTAGGCTGTGGACAGACCATCCTCTGAACTCACCCCGCATGCAAGCGCACACGCACACACACACGCGTACGCGTACATGCGCACACACACGCGTACATGCGCACACACACGCACACAGAGCCGTGCTTACCGCAGGCCTGCCGTTGGCTCCGTTACGCCCCAGTGTGGAGGATAGCTGGGGGCGCCCCAGAGGCCCAAACTGGGACTTTTCTATTCCTGCCATGGATGCCAGCTGGCCTAGTCTGAGAGCAGGGACACAGAGGGACAGAGGGAATACAGAGGGGGACAGAGGAGGACAAAAGGAATAAACAGGGGCATAAGTTCACACCCATCTATGTATTATGCACTGTCCTTCCATAGTGACAGTCATAATTTCCCTACAGTCACCATACAATACTATCACAGCAAATCCTGCTCCAGCCTTCACAGTGTTCAATCTCACACTAAACTTTTAACAAAGTTACATATACTGCCATTTACAAACTAGCTTTCCTAAAGACACACATGCACACCAATACTGAGGTCCTTACTTCCCCCTGGCAAGAGAGCAGGCCGCAGATCGCCCCCTAACCTAAATACTTCCACTCATTCATTCAGTGGCAAACTGACATCTCTCCATTGTGAGTGCAGTGCCTCTAATCTGGCTGCTTACAGGAGAGATTCCAGAGGAAGAGCCCTGTGTTCCAGGCCCAGAGCATTCCTGCTGCCACCCCCGCCCCCTTCCCCGCTCTGAACAAAGAGCTTCTCCAAGCGTGCTTTTAGCATGCCAGGCACGTCGCTGTGTCAACGCGCCTCAGACCAGGGCCCTGTCCCCATTTCAGCAGGCTCTGGATAAGCACAGATCTGGGGCAGCCCTGGGAGAGAGAGGCACCTCTTTTCATCCCCCAGCCTCTTACCATCTCAGAACCCCCCCCCCCCCATGGAACGTACAGGAGAAATGCCCCATGGCCGTTTCACACTTAAATAAGAAGACACAGGAAGTAAAACATGAAAGACTTCCTGCTAACATGGATAAACCTTCAATAGGCTTCAACCCTCAAATATGCCCACCAAAGATAAATGGATCCGTTCATATGAACCCAGCAGATGAACCCTTTGTTAGAATGGCTAACTGAAAGAGAAGGAACAGACTTTTCAATTTCTTGTTTGACTGAAAAAAAAGTAAAAATAATTAATCATCGATTCTCCAGTTCAAATGAATTGTGATAGGACCTTCAGCTTTGAGGGGAAACACATCACACAATCAAAATGTGCCTTTGGCAACAAAGAACTGTGATGCATTCACATGCAATTACAAAATACATATAAAATACAAATTAAACACTCTGTGACTTCTGCCAGAATGGTGAGTTTAAAGCTGCTCTCTGTGACTTCTACCAGAATAGGAGGTTTATAGCTACTCTGTGATTTTGGCCAGAATGGTTACTTTAAAGCTACTCTCTGTAAGCAGCAGAATTGTAAGTGTCATTGAGAATGTGGGCAGGGGCAGGTCTTACCCAGCATCCTTCAGCAGGTCCAGGAAGGCGTGGAACTTCTGAAAGGATGTCTCAATGCTCTCCAGCACGGCATCGTCCTCCAGTGCGCTGGACATTCCAGACTGAGACTGCAGGGCTTCTGACAGGGACACGTTCATGTTCCTCAGGCGAGTGTTCTCCATCTCCAGCTTCAGGAACACAGCACACAACCAATCGCTTCACACTTCGTGCTGCCGGTAATCAGTCATCAGCAGGGACATAAGGAAACAACCATTCACCCTACGCTTGATTGTACTGACAATAAAGCCCCCAAATTAAAAAAATCATCATACAGGACATTAACAAACAACCAATCACCTTTCACTTCATTTTACTGTCAATAAAAAACCCAGATTAGCCAATCATCACTAGAGCCATTAATAAACAACCACCTCATGATTCATTCTACTGTCTGTAAGATACATGGTGGGGTGGTCTGCACAGTATGAGCTCCTCTGTGACACCACTTCCTGTCAGTGCAACTTCTCAGTAAACAGCTGTTTCCATGTTGACTTGAGGGTTTGCCCAGAATGCCATGGGATAAAGGTGTTCCACATATCTCTGTGCCCTTACTGTGCGTGCCGTGTGCTCCATATTCTTCAGGAACACCGACGCCAGCATATAGATTCAACTCTACAGGCTGTGGGGTACACAGCACCCTCTAGCTGCTGCAGCAGGGTACAGGGCATCTTCTAGCTGCTGCTGTGGGGTACAGGGCACCCTCTAGCTGCTTGGGGGCACGGTTAACGCTTATACCTCTGTTAAACGGGCGTCAGCTTTCAATCTCGCTTTCCGCTCCTCTGTCAGTCTGAGGCGATACTCCTCCAATTCCACCTGCAGGCCGTACGTGGTAACAACACTGCATTAGTGCATATTCCACACAGGAGAAACACTGCATCAGTGTAGACTCCATGCTGGATCAACACTGCATCAGTGTAGACTTCACACGGGATCAACACTGCATTAGTATAGACTACCCATAGGGACACACTGTTACCATAGATGATACACCCTATTATAATGCTTTACAGTTGTACCCACACATGATAATATACATGATAATAATGTAACATTTCAGCTTTCAGGGTGAAAACCCTGTCCATGAACCTTATTCTTTTTCACTAGGAACTACCACACATCTGGTCAGTCTTCAAGAATAAATCTAGTTGTGATGCAATTGAAAGAGCTAATCTTAGAGCAGTGTCACATAGAAATGCAATAAGGGGCATTAACAGTAAAATCACAGCAGCCTGCTCTCACTGTGAAAGGACACCACAGTGATCTCTGAAGCTGAAAACCACTTGTGTTTTCCTGCGCCAGTGCACCAGCCTGTAGCAGCAGTGCGTGAAAGCACATTTACGCTGCAGAGCGCTTTAACACACACCCTGAGGCAGTCTGGACACCCATTAGGCATTTCTGTTTTCACCCGGGCCGCAGACAGACAGCACCACAAGCACAACACCCAACGCTTCTGGTATATGACCACAAGATGGTGCCAAAGTGTCATGTCACCAGAAGCAGGACATTTTGATCTTGGAGAGTCACAGTTTTGCAGCGCTTCCATGTTTTCTCTCCAAACCACAAAACGGCAGTAATCAGTAATCTATGACTGAAATATGTCCTCATGCATTTAAGGTGTACATACCTGTATCTGTTTACACAGGTGTACATACCTGCAGCCATTTGTACTGGTGTACATACCTGTATCTGTTTGCACAGGTGTACATACCTACAGCCATTTGTACTGGTGAACATACCTGTAGCCGCTTGTACTGGTGCACTGTGATCTTCTCTGCTGGGCTCAGCGTTGGAGGAGTCCGAGTTCCACTATCCTGCTCTTCTGATTCAGACTCCATTTCCACTGTAATTTTCACAGTGCCTGCTTCCTGTGACAACGCAGGATGTTTGAGAGTGTGTGAGTGTAAGAAAATGTGTGTGAGAGAGAGAGTCTGTGAGCATGAGAATGTATGTGTGAAGATGTGTGTGTATGTGTGTCTGAACATGTGAGCATGAGTGTGAGCGTTAAAGTGTGTGTATGAGATCATGTGTGTGTGCGAGAGCAAGCGTGGGGGTGTCCCGTCCTGAGAGTGTGGGTCTTTCAGCTTAGGAGGCTCGAGAGCTGCCACTCACCTGATAGGAATGGTCTCCTTCGGCCATACCCTGTGGAAGACCTCTACAGGACAGTAAAAACAAAAAGACTTCATTACTTCATTCATGCACTCACTCATTCTTTCATCAGTCCCTGATCTTGACCTTTCCTCATGAAATGACACAGGAAAGGACACCTGGCAGACCTGCAGCTCCATTCAGACACCATGTCCCCTAAGGCACACAATTGTGGGGATGTGGGTAGAAAAAATAAGAGCCACCTGCACTCCTGCCTTCTGCCTGACCCCTTGCTCTGTGAGCTACCCACCCCTCACATTCTGTCCTGCTAAAATGTCTAAAATGAGCTCCAAATGTACAGAATTAGTACTTTACCAGGGGGCTACATACTGATAATGTATCTTTTCAATTAGATATATCTTTAAAAAAAAAAAACACACACACTCATTTTCAACAATACAAAACCAGCTTAATACTTCATTGTAAACTTAACTGTGCACACTTAATACACTAAAGCTTTTTGTAAAAACAAGTACAATTTCTTTCCTTATCTGTATTTTAGATGATTTGTAACCCATTTTCAGCTTTGAGTGTTGACTTTAGACTTTGGCATGTTTACAACTCATAGTCACACACAATTATGTTAAAATGCTCCATTTGTCATGTTTCATAAAGTTCACAATATTTTTCAAATTTTGGATTCCTTAATCTTACCCACAGCCTACACTGAAATGAGAGAGAAGCTTTCTGTATGCCCATCATTGTGTCTGTTTTGCAGAGCTATATGTTTATCCTCAGCCACAATTCTAAGGATCTTATCTTACCACATTTAAACACTGACATTAAATACATGCAGTAAAGTAAAAAAAGCAAAAAGCATTACATGTAACTTGACATCTTGCTCCTTAAATGGATTGGTGTGAAATTTGCATTTTCTGTCTTACAGAAAGAGTGACAGGAGGTAGTAGATGACGGTGGGTTCTTCAGGAGGGTGGAACCTGCACACTCACCTGACTCGGCTCCCTCGCTCAGCAGAGCGCCAAGGTATGCCTCGAGTGGAGCCAGGGTGTGGCGGACTCCATCTGCCACAAGAGAGTGCTCTTCGAGTTCCTGCAAGGGGATCCCACATTGAGGTTGCTGACTCAGCACATCTTACATGTGCAGACTAGCAGGCAGACAGACAGTGCATGTTCACCCAGAGTGAAACAGAAACACAGATAAACCACAGGACTGAACACCACACAGCTCTCAATCTACTTAAAATGAGACTGACATAGCACAATCTGGCCACTAGAGGGAGAGCTTACCGCATCTCCTCCAAATAACTGAGGCAATGGCAGAAAACAAGAGGGTGTGCTTGTGGGCCACTTCAGACTTGAGACACTACAGTAAGACTGTGACATCCCTGGTAGGCTTCCATTCAGTTTTTCATAAAATTAGACAAAAAATGAGCAGTATTAACTGTAAAAGAGAATTACTCCTCCAATTCCGCAAGTCTCAACTGCTGACACATGAACATTGGACAGCTGCTCAAACACTCACATATAAGGACCAGACGAAGCATGTCTGAACTGCAGATTTGCATGTTTGTGTATGAAAGAAATAAGGTTAAAGAACCTGAAAGTATTTAGGGTATGCTTATATTGTTTAGTAAGGATACTGAATTCAAGGCCATTTATTCCAGGGATTTAAAAGTAAAAGTACACATTCTGTATGCTGAATAGTAAGAAAACAGTACCGATTTTGTAAGTGTATACTTTATGAAATACTACAAATTCAGCATATATTTACTGTATGTGTTAAACAGTAAAATGAGAGATGTTGTGTGTAGGTGTTGAACAGTAGAAGGAGAGATGCTGTGTGTAGGTGTTGAACAGTAAAAAGCGATGCTGTGTGTAGGAGTTGAACAGTAGAAGGAGAGATGCTGTGTGTAGGTGTTGAACAGTAGAAGGAGAGATGCTGTGTGTAGGTGTTAAACAGTAAAAAGAGATGCTGTGTGTAGGTGCTGAACAGTAGAAGGAGAGATGCTGTGTGTAGGTGTTAAACAGTAAAAAGAGATGCTGTGTGTAGGTGCTGAACAGTACCAATTCTGAATGTGGCTTTTCCTCTTACTCCAGATGCCAGCTGCCTGCTGCCCTTCTGCCCCCTGCTCTTCTGTGAGTCTTTAAGTGATGGAGGTTTGATCCAGCAATACTACAACACACGCAGAAACACACACACACACACACACAGAATCACACGTGTGTCACAGGTACTTCTGAGCAGCTTCCACCTGCAGGTCATTCCATGACAGCCTATTCCATGACATAAACAGGTAATTAAGCAACTCTTTCATTAATAACAACTGGAAAGGTACTTATTAATTATTCTCCATGTAATCCACTTAGATTAAGTAAAAGTCGACTGTGTATGTATGTGTGTATGGATGCATACACACATACATACAGGCGTGTGTTTTTATGCCTGTCTGTATATATGTGTTTGTGCGTGGGTGTGTATCCATGCACGCATGGGTGTGTGTGTTTGTGAGTGTAATTTGTGGCATCGTACTAACCTCTGAAGCATTCCCATTTGTGTTCATAAGAACCTTCTCAATTATGGTCTTCATAATGCCATTGTCTGAAAAGAAAACATGAGCGTCAAAAAAGGGACCCAGTTTAAATGAAAAGCAGTAATAAGACACTCAAACCTGAAGTGCGTTAACCAGTTTATCAGAAGAACTGTAATAGGCATCCAAATATGTAAGTATCTCCACAGACAGCTGAATCCTTCAGGATAAGCGCACCAGTGCAGGTGAGGGCCTGAGGGGTCACCTCAAACAAGAGTGGGGATTTCTGCGGAGTATCAGAGGGGCTTCCGCAGGTATTAGGGGAAACTGGGGGTGTCTCAGCTCAGACAGGTCACAGAGTCAGACGCTGTCACCACACTGTGGCTAAACACAGTACCTGAGCTCTCTGTTCCTTTCAAATGAAACATTCATCCATCCCCGTCATGGCCACGGGACTGCTTGGCCACACTACGTTTGGCTTCATCTATTGGCCTAAATCACCAACAGCACAGACATAAAACCAAACAAAACAGGCTGACTCTACTGAAGGCAACAGCAGTAGACCACAGAAGGCAACGGTCTTTCCTTTTTCAACCCAGCGGGTGTGTAAGGCATGTGATTGGTCTGCCTCACAGCTCTGTGAGTCAGAGAAGGTGTGTGATTGGTCTGCCTGATGGCACTGTGGGTCACAGAAAGCGTGTGATTGGTTTGCTTCATGGCTCTGTCGGAGTGCTCACCCACAAGGGGATTCCTGCGGATGTCCAGCACAGCGAGGGTGGAGTTGGAGCTTAGGGTCTCCAACAGGGCCTGTGCCCCCTCATTCGAAAGCCCGCACTTCTGCAGGTCCACAGCTGCGCAAACAAACGTGGCGTTATCAGTACAATACACACAATACAACACATCACACTGCAGTCTCTGCCTGTCAAAGTCTGCCATTGTGGAAGTGTTCTATATTTTCTGGCTCGCTGTGAACACTCTTGAAGGGCTGTGATCTAAAACAGAACATCCACTGTCAGCACAGGAATGCAGACGGCACCAGTACCTCTTAGACGGAGAAAGGAAGGCAGGAGCTAAATATCTGGTCATAACTGAGTATCTGTGGTACAGAAACGCAAACTAAATGTGTGCGCATGCATGAGTGCATCTGTGTGCATATGTGAGCAATTGTGCATGTGTTCGTGTATTCACATGAGTACGTGTTTATGTGCGTGTGTGTGTGTGTGTGAGTGCATACATGCATTTGTGCAAGTAAATGTGCATTTGTATGCACTCCCTGTACATGAAGACGGGTGCACTCTGACCTTTGACCCACAGGTCCTCAGCCAGCTCGCGCGCAATGGCAGCAGCCCCGCGGTCTCCGATGAGGGTGTTGCAGTTGAGCGTGATCCTGCGTATGCCGCCCATGTGCTCCAGGTCAGGCTTCCTGTAGCGCAAACTTTCAGCCCAAACATCACTGCGCCGCCGTGTCGCCTGGTGCTGCAGGACAAACAGTGGCCTCACCATCACACTACTCTGACACAGCAAGCCTAACACCATCTCTATTCAACACCATCACGCTACACTGACACAGCAAGCCTTGCAAAAGCCCCATTCAACACCATCACACTACTCTCACACATTAAGCGTAGCACCACACCCACTGAACACCATCACACTACTCTCACTCAGCAAGCGTAGCACCACACCCACTGAACACCACTACCCTACAGTAAACAATCTGAGTCAGACAGGCCAAAATTCTGTCTAAATTTGTAGCCTGTATACAAAGTCCAGGCCAAGTTTGTTATTGTGTTATCAAAGAACTGCTGCTGTTCCACGTAAGCATTAATGCTCATATCTGCTTTTGGCAACTGAACTCAGCCCTCAGTCTTTTCTGGTGCTAAATCTATGCCACTAAGATAATGTCATGATCAGGTAGTACAGTCAGGCACATCTGTGATTCTGAGATGGATTCAGGTAAATCAGTGATTCTCAGGTGGATTCATGTAAATGACTGATTTTCAGATGGACTCAGGTAATCAGTCATTCTCAGGTATATCAGTGACTTCGAGGTGGCCTACCTTGATGATGTTGGCCAAGTGTTCAGCACCTTGCCAGGTCAGATTACAGCCAGTGAAATCAACCGTCTTGATTGAAGTAGAGTACTTCACACTTTGGCAGATTGCTTAACACATATAACACACATAAAAATAATTACATTCAATCAATTCTGGTTGACTTTACATGAAAAGATGATAGTATTTAAGCCATATATACTGAAATATGCATCCCACTCACTCTGCAGCCCTTCGTCCGCTATTGGACAGTACGCCAATGAGAGATTTTCTAAGGAAGAACTTTTCGCAAGGCCCTAAAGACAGAAAAAAGAAACAGCGCATCAAACACACATTTTGTTGAAGGATACATGACTTCTAGACTTTCGATATTTGAGAAAATGATCACTTTTTTCTCTACCACCTGAAGAACAACTGTCCTGATGCAGTGCGAACCATATGTGTATGACTGATGTGTGGTGGGGCTGATGTGCATTTCTCTGCATGTACAGTACTGACTGTGTGAGCGTGCCCAGTCTGTACCTTGGTGAGAGCAATGTGAGCGTGCCCAGTCTGTACTTTGGTGAGAGCAATGTGAGCGTGCCCAGTCTGTACCTTGGTGAGAGCAATGTGAGCGTGCCCAGTCTGTACCTTGGTGAGAGCAATGTGAGCGTGCCCAGTCTGTACCTTGGTGAGAGCGATGAGGTCACGTTCCCGCAGAGGAAGGCCATGCAGTCGCAGTGTCCGCAGGCAGGGAGAGATGCTCAGACAGTCCCGTACAGCTTTACACAGCCTGAATGTCATGTCCTTTGAGCGAAAGGCCGGGATCTTCTTCCTGTTCAGTGACCTGTATTTTTCTGGAGAAAGCAAAGCAAACATGTCATGCTAAAGGTGCTTGACTTTGAACAAAAAAACTGTTCTTATGCTTCTCAGGTACAACTTTAAGAGTTTCATTCATTAAAATAAAAGTTTTCATCACAAAATGTTTGCATAATTTTGCCTATGACCAATTAGAAGTACAATTATGAACTGTCTAAAAAGTACAAAGTACAATTATAAACTGCCTTCTAGGTCACCACTATGTATGTGCACACAGTATCCTTCACTTATTTTAATAAATTTACAATGACTTTTTAAGGTTACATTTTATGCCCTGCCAACCTAGTCTTGGGCATTATGCACATTTTGTGCCCTGCCACTAGTCTTGGGCATTATGCTTAAGGATTGTCACCGTGTGGTTCTGTTACAAAAGTGGTTTCTAGTGTAAAACTTGTCCAATTATACATGGATTTTTTTTCCATTAAACGTAATGAGAACGGATCTCTCTCTTCCTCGGACTCCTTTGGACGTTCAGGTCATAGGTCAAAGTTCAATATAACAGAATCAACTGATTTTTAGCTTTTCTGTTCTAATATCTAACGTGACCACTAATGCATTGATATATATGAAACGTGCTCTCCTTTAACACTAACCCGGTTCTCCGAGACCGGGCTGATATGCGCTTCTGATGGCGACGTGATGCAGCTGTTTGTTGATGGCGAGGGAGTTAAGTATGGGGGTCCAGTCCGCCAGTCTGATCCGATCCCCGTTGAAGTCCAGCACACCCTGGCTCACGGTAGCTTTGACAGCTTGAAGTGGGATCATGTCTTGCGCCGCGCAGGCATAGTCGTAATAAGCCGCAAAGTCCAAGGCGCCCCGCCGACGAACTTGGACCGGATCTAACATTATGGCACTGCAGAGGACGAAGACACATGTCATCTTTAACTAAACAACTATATCACATTCCTAACGTGAAAAAGATTAATCAAGATTAATCATTTACTTTAAAAACTGTATCCAACTAACTACCAACCGTTAATTAAATTCCACCTCAACTTCAAGTTCAAAAACTGAAAAGGGAGTCATAACGTTAGATAGATACAACTAGCCTAACTCAGACTACCTGACTAACTAGCTAACAGTTAGCTAAAGTTAAAGTCAGTTAACAAACTTGCTGGCTAACACTTAACTAAACTTATTCCTAACGTGCACGACGTACTGACTAAGCAACTTAGTTTAGTTAACGTTAGTTTGAGTTCACAAAGCTCACCTCTGTTATCTTAAAAAGACGCATAGATGTGTTCTGTATAAATTAGCACTGGCAAACCGCAAGTCAAACAGCAAGCGCCAACAAACTAACGTGAGCCAACGTTACAACTGGCTACTATAAAGCAAATTTGCTCAATGGATAACTTGGTCCTAAATTAGTATTGTTATCTAATCGAAGTAAGGTGCACGTTAACTTTAGCTCACTTGCTAGCTAACACATCATCAACGTAAGGTACGGTCACTCTTCAGATTTGAGAAAACCACAAATTCTTTATCTCATGTGCAAAGGTATTTACTTTCTCCCTCCATGCTCGATTGTCTTATAATTGCTATGCACAATTACATGCATACAATGAAATGTCATTAGCTACAACCTTACCGAACTAACACCAGTTATGTACAATAGCTCGCTAGCTCCTTAGCTACAGTTATTGTTTCCTTGGTTTCCTAACCGCCCTTTTGCGATACTGATCCGCGATCAGCTTTTGTGCCGCTGCGGTTTGAAAATGGCCACAGAACGCCCTGCCCATATAGTCCCATCATCCTCTGCGCCTCATACATGCGTAGACTTCCCTGCTCTGTTTACATGTATGCCCCCATGCGGCCGGAGATGCGACCATCTCTCTATCATCATCCAGAGCTTTTATCGGGGGAGGGGGTGGGGGCGAACATAGTTTTGTATTTATCAGAGTTGTTGCTCTGTGAAGTGTGCAGACCAAAACAAATGTTCTGTAGTTTTGGTCACACTTTCTGGTGCCTGATTGGATCTCATTAACATGACGCTGTTACACTTGTGGTGAGGACCCACAAAGCTACGCCACTGACTGAATCTGAGCGCCATACTCAGCTGAAAGAGTGCCGCTCTTTTCGAGAATGTCACATGTTCTTTTAATTACTTCCTTGCTTCAAAGTGTGGAGGCACTGACTGAAAGGATAGGGTTATTTGATAAAACAGCATGAAGAAGCTATCGTGTGATTCCTATGAGAAATAAATGAATCTCTTCAGTAAAATGACCAATTTCTTTGGGAACTAAACTAACCTCAGCCTTGACGAAATTTCTACAGAAACAGAAGAATCTTTGCTGTAAGTGACTGGTTTCAGTGGCAACTGAATTAATCTGTGGAAAAAGTGAGTAATTTCTGCAGCAAACTGCTGGTCAGGGGTTTCGATTTCCAGCATTGATCTGATGTAAAATAGATACTGAAGTGAATGTGTAATCTTTAACAGCACTGACCAACATGAAACATACACACAGATACACACCGGCCTGTGTATTCACCTTGCTTCTTTAAAAAGAAATAACATTTGCCAAAATTATTACCATCACCAGTGCAGGGTTTCTGCTTACTGATTGCAGGTACTCAGCATGTGAGACTTCAGAGAAAGCACAGACCTGAACACAACTCTAAAGCAGACCACTTTCCCATAAGCCATATCTGTGGCTAACTTTTTAAATCTTTGGGAATGTGGTTTTGTGCAACCTTGAAGACTGATGTGTTTTGTTTCCCGTGGAGTATATCGTGCTCATGCCCAAGAAGGTTGGTTCAACATTCGAGGTGCCATTCACAGGCTCAGGAAGTGGCAGTTAAATACAAAGAATACAGCACACCTGGGCCTCCCTTGTGTACATACTTTTTAATTAAATACTTCTGAGGAGTTAGTTTGAAACTTCTTTCACATTCTCTGTGCTACAAATGTCTTTTTCTGCACTGTATTGTTCCTGTTTTTACAATGTAGAATTAGGGATGTTTAGAATTTCTGTGTGAAAGGCATGGTATTTGTAGGAAATAGTATTTCATTCGGAAAAAGTAGTTGCTTGAGGAAATGCTACTGCAGTGTATTGAAAATTGTCTACTTGTTGAAAAAACTCATTGGATTTTCATTTAATTTCAAGTGTCTGTAGTGGAACAAATTTAAGACCATTCAGTTCCCCAGACACTAGATCTGGGACAAGACACTTGGGTCTGATACCAGATTTCAGATTCTTTTTAACATTATTCATTACTTTAAATAGGTCACTTAAGTTACAAGTATTCAATACTTCAGTCAAATGTAGTGTCAATTGTCAATGGTACTGCCATTCTCTGCAGAGGGAGTCTATCAGTCAGTCAGGGACCAGTCCAGTCCAGTCCAGTCCACTTCCCTAAAAACTACCCAACAGGACATAAATACATGTAATGTGATGTAATGTAGTGACTGTAACTCTCCATAAGTTCCAATGTAAACACACCCTGTCGTATCAGATGAAACAAATCTTGGGATATCCAACCAACAGGAAGCATAACCAAATGTAAACTCATTCAGAGACAGAAATCGAGGGCAAGTGAAAGTTCAGTGACCTGGTTTGGGGCACCCTTGACCATGTGACTCGATGCCAGTTTTAGGGGAAGTGCTTCAGCCAAGTAAGCAGATATGCTGTTTGCAGCACAGCCACAGAGACCGATCCTGGATGGAGCGCTGTGTTTACATATTTACACAATGACTCGGGCCTTGGTCGAAGTGGTGAAGCGTGCCACTCTGTACATTATCCAACAGGAGGAGAGGTCCACCATGGACAGCCTGGGGTAACTCAACCTGTCTGGAGCTCAGAGGAGAGGATTTCCCAAAGGAGTATCTGTAAAACACACAGGTACAGAGAAACAGCACTGTACTGTAATGACAAGACATAATAACAGCAAACTTTATCTCCAAGATACTGTTCCTTTTCTTTGTACACTGTGAGCCCACAGCTCTCTCCAAGCTCAAAATGACTGATACTCACAAAACAACTTTACTCTTTTCTGAAGACCCAGCGATGTGATAATTATCATTCACTTACATTATCTGCATGCTGATTCTGTATATGTAAAGCACTCTGCAATAAATGCATTTCTTAAGTGCACTGAATGAAATAATAAAATTCGATTAATTGATTCATGTGGTAATTATGGCTTTTGCAAAGCAAAGATGATCTCTTCTTCTCCCGAAGGACCTGAATGCTCTCCCACTGATGTTCAGCGCATGTGATCAGCTTACAGCCTCAGACTGGACCAGACTGGACCAGGGCCACAAGCGTTTCCTGCTGGTGTTGAAACACGTGCAGCAGACACTATGAGACCTGCATTCTACTCCATTGTTAGCTAGAGGCCTCTTTCAGTTTGGAGATGATGTTACTTCTTTTCCATCCGTAATATTACACAAAGGAAATGGACAGGTGGTAATCAGGAAAGGCATGTTGTGCGTGTTTCAGGAAGAATACAGACAGGTTGACATCCTGCGCTTTTATCACCCATTGTCATTGATCATGAACAAGTGCCAAAAAAATAAAAACTGAAAGAATTGGTGCAAGATTATAACTGTAGCAGTGATCTGCAGTGTTGGGTTGTGTGCTGTGTAACTGTGGCAGTAACCTGCAGTGTTGGATTGATGTGTTACTGTAACAGCAATCTGCAGTTTTGGATAGCAAGCTGTGTAATTGTTCTCATCAAAGATACCCACTGTGGAAATGGAAGTCCACAGGCTCTACCTGTGGACTTCCATATCACAAAACCACAGCATTCCTGGCACAATCACAGTACTTGCAGTGGTTTCCAGCAGTAGCTCATTTGCATTGTACAAGCTGATTCAGATTTGATGTGATCTGATTTGTTTTGCTTCCTCATGCATCCAGGAATACAC
Source organism: Megalops cyprinoides (assembly GCF_013368585.1). Classification (NCBI taxonomy): domain Eukaryota; kingdom Metazoa; phylum Chordata; class Actinopteri; order Elopiformes; family Megalopidae; genus Megalops; species Megalops cyprinoides. Next base: position 25,745,158 of record NC_050586.1, read on the forward strand.
TTCCTCTTTGTGTGTGAGAGTATGAATGTGCAGGCTTGTGTGTGTTCAGTTGTAATCATGTAGAAAGGCAAATTTGAAAAAAGCAGCAGGAGGACATGTATATGGGAGCAGCCCACTCCTCATGCTAGCCTTGCAGTGTAGTCTCATATGCAGCGCACTCTTCATGCTAACCCTGGATAATGTACAGCGTAGTCACATACAGTATTCCTCTTTTTAACAATATGCACGGATGCATTGCCCATAGAATAAGTTGACTTAGACATGCCTGTGCTCAGCTGCCTTCTCCTGTACCTCAGCTTTCATTCCCGACCTTCAGGAACCCTGCCAGGGCACAGTACAAGCACATACCACACAGAGAGGAATGATGACATCACTGCAGTTACAGTGACACACTGACTATCCGCTGCCCTAACAGACCTTTATTTTTTTTACCAACTCTGCTTGCAGACAGTCCAGCCATTGCAGCCCACCCACAATTTCTTCTGATATTATTAACTGGAGTAAATTACAAACCAATGTGCTTTAGTAAATACAGCATAACATTGTTGGCTTATTAGCAGGCGCACTTGGCCTTATTATAAGGTGCACAGCTTCTACGGACTAGACGTAGCTACTCAAAAGAGCCTATCAGGGCACTCACAGTGGAGATGCTCAAGCACAAAGAAGTCACACAGCTCAGTGTGGCACTGCCACTGGATGAGCTGAAGCTGTTCCTCAGGAAAAGCCCCCCCCCTTTCCCCCCCCTGCTGCTGGCATTTGACTCCTGGTGGCTACTGCAAAGCCATGTGGCTACAGCGTGTCACAAGTGTTGGGCAGTATGACAGAGGACTTCCTGCCAGCTCAGAAACGTATCCCAAGCCAACAGGAAACAAAGTTAAGGTTTCCAAGGGAACAAACTTGAGGTGGCACATCGCCTCTGGAGCTGCTCTGTAGGCCTTCAGTGAAATCACTCCCCAACTGATCTCACATCAGTCGATTCAGCACGACACTGTGGTTAGCAAAACCATCTTGTACTCTAGAGTTTGCAGGCTGGAATCCCGGGGTGGCCAGTCGTTGTGTCCTTGCCCAAGGTGCTTTATCAGAGTTATGGCAGGAAATATCCAGTTTTCTGAGTGGATGATACATGAGCTATGTCATCCTAGATAAAGCATACCATGTACTCTGTGGTGGCAACATATTTATTGCAGACAATAGACTATCAATTACTCAGTTATTTTCTGAAACGTATATGTAACATTAAATGTAACCACAGAGAGCCTTTGAGTTTGACTAAAATTCACCTGGGATTCTTCACCTGTATATGTGTCCTGCTGGCTCTTTCTACAGACCTCCTTATGCTCCATCTCCCCATGACTCTTAACACTGTCCCTGGCTCAAAGTTAGACTCCTTGGGTGATATCTGTGTGGCTCTGTACTGTTTTCAGTTTCAGTGTTTAATTTTGATGCCCTCATTTGTGTTAGCATGAGTTAGCATAATGCATGCGTATGATCTTGCACAAATGTGGCTTCCAGTACAAAGATAAAAACAATAAATAAATGGAAGTACACAAGCAGTGTTGTAACTCACAAATTTTATTTAAAACAACCTGTTCTTGAATTACCTGTATGAATAATACAATGCAAAACAAGTGCTAGGCCAACTGCTTGATGGGATCCAATTAGGAGCCTCTTTAATGGCCATTAGGATGTAAGACTGTGACAGAAAGCAGTGAGTATGGTGTCAGGGGAAGACTGCTGATTGTGCAGAGTGAGACCTCCTTAGTTTTTGTTATAAGAGCAGTGTGTGACTGTGGTGAACTGCAGTTTGATCTACGGTGAGTGTACAGGCAAGTCTAGACAGGTGCCAGGCCATTGCACGACCGTACCCCGCTAATGACACACTGAAGGAATGCGGACAGTCATAGCAGGTGTGTCTGTGTCTCTACCTCACAGGATGAAGAAGCATCTTTCACCTTTCTGAAGTGCAATGTGGATTTGCTTATAGGAAAGTTCCCCCCCATTCCCACCTCCTCAACTCATCTGTTCATCGAAATCTCTGTACTGTAATCATGACTGGCAAACAGACTCAACAAGTACAATCCTGTTGTGCCATTGAACAAGAAGCTTTCATGCTTTGGGACCACAGTCATTTGTGATTAAGGGCATATTTGTTCCCTTCCAGCGGTCCACGGGAAATATGAATAGCCCCGTAGACTGTTGTCAGGCGCGTGCCGTTGGTAAAGCTGTCCTCTCATGCACGTGCAATGTTTTGTTTGAAGTGGGCAGACTAACCCTCCCGAACGTCGGAGTCTCGCCACAGGCACTTCCTGCCCGTGACAGCAAATCTGCGTTCCGCTTGCCAACCCCAAATCCAAACTCACCCCTTTTGGTTCAAAATATTTATTCTGAACAGGCTCAGCTATTTAAGACGGAGAGTGCCTACACCTCTGTGTCCCGTTTAGCTTGTCTCATCACGGGTGATATTTCCATAATGCAAGAATGGACTATTATGAACTTTTACACTTTCATGACGTTACATATTATTGTATCATCCCATATAGCAGCTTAAACTACCTATTGACTGTAACAGAAATATAATTCAAATGGGTTATTTACAGTCAAATGTTATCCATGAACATAGCTCAGATTTCCTTGAAAGTATATCTGAGGTAATCAGCCCGCAATCGCGGTTGATTTTGTATTTGAATATCGCGGAATATTAAAATTCGCCCCCATCAATGCCTTTTTCTGAAAGCCAAAAAGCTAGAGACACCGTGATCAGAGTTAAAAAAAAAAAAAAAAAACGTTTTGTCATCCACAGGTTTGCTAGAGCTACTTCAGCGTCTGCGTGCGCTCGCTTCCCGCTGTCCTGTTCTCCCCTCCCCAATCCCAAACGTCACTTTGTCAGGGGTGGATGGTGTCTATAATAAAATTACATGCGGGGAACTGAGGAAAAGGGGACTGAAAGGAGAGGAAAATAATCTCTTAAATAAAAAACACCTCGATGCGAGATCATTTCATAAAATCCGTCTGGTTGGATATACTCCGGATAATAGTCGTTACCATTCAGAGAGGCGTACCTGGGGTACTGGTACATTTTTTCTTGGTTTTCCAGCTGGAGATAACTGTATTCCTGTCTAGCGGATTGGAGTGAAAGTCCGCCATATTTTGTCTCACCACGCCCGGGAGTAGAGCTATTGAAAAAAAGCTTATATATTTATTTATGATTTTTGTCCGCATACATAAACGGGAAAAGGGATTTTTGGACATTTCGTCTTTGTGAAGAAATCAAGCGAAGAAGATTTCAAGGAAACAAATAGCAAGAATGCAAATCCTTAATAAGATCACATAGGAAGGCTACAGAGGCTAGTGCTAAAAAGGATCTGTTGCTCAAATTGAGAAGGAAAAGCTGATTAGCTCTGTTAGGCTTTTCCTCTGGATTCGGGGGGTGTTAAGGCCCAGGTTTGTCTGCGGACTGCTAGAAAGTGAAACGAAACGGGGGGAGGGGGGCTACCATTTCACAAATACATATTTTTCGTTTTCCACCTTGGCTCTCTTGTAATCGTGAACGTGTCCATGTTTTTTTCCGGCAGCTGGACTAAGGTGTATCTTCCCAACACTGGCAAAGGCTTTTGATGTTTTTGTTGTAATTCGACTCGCCACTTTTTTTGTACTGAATATTTGAGCAACAAGGCGATAGATAAAGCGAAGGTTTTTTTTTCGGTGAAAGAATGACTCTGGAGTCCATCATGGCGTGCTGCCTGAGCGAAGAGGCTAAAGAAGCGAGGCGGATCAACGACGAGATCGAAAGGCAGCTCCGCCGGGATAAGAGAGACGCTCGCCGGGAGCTGAAGCTTCTACTCCTCGGTAAGAGCCTGCTGCGAATCCCGTTCTATGACAAAATAATTTTGGGCGGTAGCGCGTTATTACTGTTATTTAAACAGCAATGCATGCAAATCAGGTGGTTTAAAGGCAACACATTGTGTGAAATGGTAATACTCGCATTGTCCGGTTAATTCAGTTAATAAATAGACATTTGTCTTTCCTCCCCAATTGATTACTATGTCTCCTTTTCCTAACAAGTATAATTTAGCAGGTGGTTTCCGCCCTTATTCAGGAAAGGCCAAAGTCTAGGCATTTATTGATGGCAAGTGGATGACCAATATTGTGCCAGAAATCTGTTTACTCTGCAAAGATTCATTGCATTACTCATGACATAAACACCAAACTTGCCTGTTAATTTCTGTGTTATTGTACGTATTCAGTAGGACTTTTGGAATATCACTTTGCTTAAGCAGTGTTTTGCTTTCGTCATGTGAAATGGCAACGAGCGTGGCTTCCTTTTAATACATGTATTCAGCAATGCTTAAACAAATGAATGTTTTATATATTTAAATACTAACGACGTGAAGTTATGTAATCATTAAATTATTACCAGTCGATGGCTACCACGAGCAGTTGCTTAATAATATCCACGTGTATATTATTGCAATTGATTATAAATGTAACTGAAAATATGTAAGGCGGTTGCCAAGAAAAATCACAAGTATTAGTTGCTAGCTACATCTGAAACTGTTCGGTTTGTTTTGGAAACACGTAGTTTGAGACGAAGCGGCGTTGAATCGGCCACAATCTTGGTGTAGCCAACGCTCTCTATGATGGTCTAACTGGCTAGAATTAATAATCTTACTCAGTACCGATGCACATTTTCACTCTCGCGTAGGCTACTACTGTTGATGGCGCACCTTTAATTCCGTAACATTAACGCCAGAAACAGAGAATAGAAACAGAAAACGGGTGTAGTTGTAGCTTTGGTCAGTAGAGACGGGTCAGGTGTCATTTCACTGACTTCAGGTAATGACACAGTAGTGTTACGAGTGACAACCCTGACTTCAGTATTCGGTGTGTCATAAGTATAAATGCTGTTTTACACAGGGATGGGTTTTGGTCTCAGAAAAGTCAGAGGATGTATTTCTAGGCTGAATTCGACAACACTCTCAGGTCCAATACACGCGTTAAAAAATATAAATTGTTTGATTATGAATTACATCCTTTTGTATTATTTTGGCTGTACAACAAAGTGTCTACACCTTTGATTTTTTTCCTGTTCTCTTGTTTGATTTGGGGCTCACACTAAATGATATTTATAAAAGTGGAACATACATTTCTTTTATTGAGTTGTGTTGAAAGCCACCTTGATTATCTCTGCAGATAGTATCAGCCAGACCCAAAGGTCAGCCAGAGCAGCAGTAGCATGTGCCACCTCTTGATTACCAAGATTTTTCAAAATGGGATTGTTGAATATTTGCTTCCATAATTGTTGTTTGTTACACGCAGGGGTGTATCCTAAATGCTAGCGGCTCCCAGAATCGTCTACAAAATTAGCTCAGCCTGGTGGGAAAAAGCTTTTTTATCATGAAGAATCAATCGTCTATTCAATTATTACACTGTAGTTAGTGTTCATAATACTTCCACTGTGTCCCAGCAGTGAGTCTGTACCCCTTCCACTGATTCTGTACCATAGCAGTGAGGTTGACCACTTCCACTGTTTCTGTACCCCAGCAGTGAGTCCTGCCACTCAGCACATCCCCATAAACTGCTATGTTTGCCAGGGGCAGTTCTGTATTAGAGGGCCTTGCTGTGCGCCTGCTGGGGGCAGCTGGTGGAGGTACACTTGGGCTTCCTGGTAGAGGTATACCTGGGCCTCCTGGTTGAAGTACACCTAGGCCTCCTTATAGAGGTGTATTTAATGCAAAAGTTGTTCACACCTGGGCCTCTTGCCAGATGTATAATTAATGCTGGTTCACACCAAGGTATCTCGATACATAGGCTACTTGGCAGAGGTAGATGAACAAACTATTGCTGGTTCACACCTGGGCCTCCTGGTGGAGGTATATCTGGGCCTCCTGGAGCAGGCATATGCATAGGCACCCCCTCAGGAGTGCTGAGGTACAGTCAGAATTATTCCCAATCTTTTAATCTTTTGTTTATATGGTTGTTTGTATAAAATGTTAATCAAAGCAAATGGCCACATAGCAGTGAAGGAAAGGAAGAGTAAAGGGGGGGAGATGGGTGCCGGTGAGGGCATCAGACCAGTGTACGAGGCCAGTTTAGCAGGCCCCAGCTAGCAGTAGGGTGTTTGTCTACAGTGGCTGGACCCAGACATTTGGTTTGTGTGGCCTGGTGGACACCGTTGAAGACTAAGCTGGCAGATATGTGAGTGTGAATTAATGTGAAGTAATTCTAAAGGTGAGTGTTACCTTTCTGATGTCAGCTCATGAAGAACGCAGACACAGCCACAAGAGTTATGCTGTCACTTGTTATGGTGACTCTCAATTTAAACTCTTAACTTTTAGCTGTTATGTTTTCTTTTGTTCATTTTCATTTTGTATAGAGTTTCATACAGTTCTCTATTTGTATTTTCTGTGATTTTTTTTTACAGATGTGTCACTCTTAATTTGCTTACTGGAGTTCTCTGTAGTTTTGATGGCAGATGAAAATCCAAGTGTCAGTCAGCGATAGAAGGACAGAGAAATGGTAAGGGAGGACTAGAGAGAGGGATCACTGGGCTGGTTTATATCCAGGAGTTTTTACGTGTTGGTCTCATAGAGATGGGGGTGTGCATGTGTACCTGTGTATAAATGCATGCACATGCGTGCAAACACACACACACACACATCTATACACACACTCACTGACTGACACGGAGGGAAGATGCCCTAGCTTGTTATTCCTCACCATGTGTTCTGTCTGACAATAATCTGGACTTCCTGTTATCACTGGAGGTCCAAAGCCGGGTTCTGATTGGTGGCTCAGACATGCTTAGCACTTTCTCAGCAGCTTCTCATCCACGCCCTTAATGAGCTAATGGGATTGATTATCGGGCTTGATTACTTCAGATGACTATGTGGCCAAGGAGATCACCGATTGGGGATTACAGGGTTTAGCCCCGCCTTCCCCCTACTGGAGCAGTCCTGGCAAGTGACTCACCATATCAGTTTGTACATACTTAATATGTAATGGAAATGCAGTATTATCAAATTAACAGCTGTGCTAATGACCTGTCAGACAAGACTCAGATACTACCCTTGTTAACAGGGTAGGAAGGCAAAATTTGTTCACCATTGCTTAAAGATCATACTTTTCAATACCCACATGTAGCATGTGGGACTTTGGAGCGCCAGCTCTGTGCTGGTGTCCGCCAGCACTGGTGTGGAAATCCCACAGCCTGTTTTCCTGGGCCTGGGTCTGTTCAGATGCTGGTATTAGCAGACATTGACTGCAAAAATGTAACAGTCCCTCCTGAGAGTCCCACCCCTGTAGGACACGCCAGTAATGGATCAGGAGCGTTTCTGTGGGAACTCGTCATCCTCGTGGTAGCGTGATGGGTGGGGCCCGCTGGCGGTCAGGTTGTGCCATGTGACGTGCTGTCACATGACCCACAATGGTAGGCTGGGCAGCGTTTGCAGCTCTCTGAATAAATAGATTCTGCAGACTCAGTATTTTCTGCAGTGATTCGGGTGAAGCCTGTTGCTTCAGCTTTAAGCACATGGAGGTTTCATGACCTTGTAATGGGTGGAGCTGCCATTTGCTATGAACAGTTGGTTGCCATCACTGAGTTTCTGATGGCACACAGCAGCTTTTCCTATACTGGCCCCATGAAGATTCACTGTCCCATCATTGCAGACTGCTGCCCAGCATTATGGTAGCCAAACATGGGCCAAGCAGGATCTGCCTTCTGACAACTTTTCTCCTCATCCATCTGTCTGTCTGTGGGTCTCTCTCTCTGCCTTCCTTTGTCTTTCATTGTTTTCCAGTCCCTCCTGTTGTCCTGATTTAGCTTGGTTGTTCTTTGTGGATCAGGTCAAAGTTGGAAAAACATGTCTGATTTTTCAGATCCAGCTGGAAACCTCTGAATCAAACCTAAAACTGTAAGCGGCATGCACTTTGCGAGCTCTGTAATTCTTGTGACCTAGTGACTGGAAGCTGGAAGGTGAGAGGGTGAGAGGGCCGGGCGAAAAGGCAGGAGGGTGCGAGGGCGGCCCCCTCTTCGCGGTGCCCATGCGGAGTATTGGTGGCTGAATGGACTGGTGGGATGTGAAGTAAAAACCCCTCCTATAAGCTGCAGCACAGGCTTCTCACACCCAGTGAGAAACGGTGCTTCAGCCAGCTTCTGTAGAGCCCACAGCAGCAACCAATAAAAAAACCTCTGCCATGCCCACAGGAAGCCAATAGAAACCAAGGGGTATTTGACGCGTCAGGGAAGTGAGGATGGTCTGTGGTCATGGATCTTTTAAAGCAGCTGTGATTTTTTTGGGCATTGAGTGGTCAGTCCTCCCACTCACGTATTGAGAGCTGGTATATTCAGAGCAAATCAGGTGATTTAATTAGAAAGTGGGGGCATGTGATTGGGCAGGTACAGAGCAAATCAGCGGCCTTAATTAGATGGTAGGGCGTGTGTTTGGTAAGGCGCAGGGTTCTGTTCAGGTCTGTCTGCTTCTTGATGAACATTGAGCTTCAAAGTGGCAAGTGGCAGGCTTACACTGGATACCTCTTTTGCATCAAGTCTGTGCTAGAAGCTCAATACCTGCCCCTCAGCCCTGCTATTCCCGGGTCCTGACTTTCCTCTGCGTCAGCTGTTAATAACGCAAAATAATCAGTTATTAAGTGACATTACGTGATATTAAGTTATTAAGTGATAATGCCACATAAATTGTGACTGATTGATTGTGGTGGTGAGTGCTTGTGCTGAGAAGCACTAACACCATCACCATGGTATGTGGTGTCTGTAGATTCCTGTATTCTCTGTTTCGGCAAAGTGATGGATGGAGCGGCCATATTTTGTCAGTCAGTAACTCTTGTAAACCAGTCAGAAGACATTGCTCACCACAAAACGTTATGATCCTTGATGACCTCGTCCCCTCTCTGCTTCGTCCTGCTCTAGAAATTGAGGGAGATTTAACAGTTGGAGAACTTCCCTGTAAAGCCAAGTTTGTACATTCTGGTCCTTTTGGTGTCCCCATGTGTTGCCTTTGGCAGAGCTCTGTTTGCTGAGGCTGATGGAACTTGCGGGTGAATGCTGACCAGGGTTCAGCATCGCTCTAATACCATGATGGAGGGGGTAGAAGTTGTTTGAAGTCTGATGTGTGCTAGTTCTCTGAGTGCTGATTATTTTTGCTAATTTGTGCCTCTTAATATAATGTAATAATACAGATTATTCTCAAGGTGTGTAACAATCAGTGGTTCATTTAGGCCTAATTTATAGTTACAGGGCCTGAAACATTTAAGAAAAAGATTTTTATTCTAATCAGGGCAAACACACACTTCCAGTAACATATTATATTCATACCATAGATTACTGGATGTGCACATCAGGAGTAAGCAATACATTAAAAGCTCAATTAGACCTCACTCATTAACCTCAGTTGTAATGAGTCATCATACACTGCAAGGACCTGGAACCAGGACGTGGAGACACTATTGTAGACTTAAACCGATATTTGTGGGGAACTGAGTGAATCTTTGTTACAAAGTGACCGATATTTATGGAGAATTGAATGCATCTTTGGAATGAAGTGATCGATATTTGTGGGGAACCGATTGAATTTTTGGCATAAAGTGACTGAATTCCGTAGGGAACGGAATGAGTCTTCGTCACAAAGGGACTGATTTCTATAGGGATCTGAATGAATTAAGTGCCGCCTACAGCAAAGTGGAACATAATCAAACTCGGTCACTCTGTAAATATTATGCAACAGATGCCGTAAAATGCTGTAAAAGTGCTTGAGTGATAAGCGAGAGATAGAGAGGGTTGAAAGTAGGCGTGGGGCATGTGAGTGTAGCTCTTTCAGGGTGAGCAGGGCACAGTGGCAGCTCTACAGGGTGTGCTTTGTCCTCAATGCACAGTAACCTTCCGCCATGCTGTGCTATAGTGCCAATGTAGTGTTAACTGCATGAGTGAAGTCTGGCCAGGGGAAAGCTGACAGTGCTTTGGTGCAGGCACAGGAAACATTCCTCTTCTCTGAAATTGCTTACTCCCATGCATGCATCATTGGCTGGTACTGCAGTCGAAGTTAGGCTTACCTTCACACCTGTAGCTCACCTGGAACACTGGAGGACATCACCTTATATCTAAACAGTCAGTCTGAGGAGAAAGATGAGCCCTGAGACACACACACTGGAGCTGTTCAACCCCCCGCCCGCTGCTGTCCTCGTGCATTCTGGGAAAGGCTACTGGCATGAAGGACTGATGAGTCATCTGCCGACAGGAAGAGGAAGTGGCCAAGTTGCGATTAGTGTGGAGCGCTGTGAGACTGGAGAACTTTAAGTTGGGAATCATAGAGCGCTAAAAGGTGTTGCTGTGTCAGAGACCTGCTGGTGTGTTGGAACGGCTTCTTTCGTTTGATTTCTGCCATTCTGGGCCTGCTGACACTGAGGCCTCCTTCCCCTGGGTTTGTGGGAGGTGGTGATTTCGATTATAGCTGCTTTGCAGCCGCTTTTCCCTTTTGTCGCTTTTGTAATGTGCACAGCCTACAGGTTACACGTTATCCATTTGTTTAGCTGGATGTTTACTGAGGCACTTCAGGTTGAATGCCTCGCCCAAGGGTGCAACAGCAGTGGCTGGTCTCAAAATCGAAGTGACAACCTTTGGATTACGAGCCCTGTCCATTACACACAGCGCTGGTCACATAATGTGAATATTCGTATTAAACTGTGTTAGGAGAGTTTTTTGTGGTTTAGACACAAACACACACACACTCTCCCATGGGTGGCTGCAGTTCCAGGTGTGTTGTCTGGAAGGGTGGGCAGGGGATGAATGCTAATTATTAACTTGGTTTTTGAATCTCTGTCCAGGAAAAGGAGTGACAGGGTCAGGACACTGAGTGAGCGAACGAGCGAGTGGGGGAGGGAGAGAACAGACTTTGAGCCTTCAGTCTCTCCTTCACAGCAGTTTTCCTTTCACTTCTCTGTTAATGGTGTTTGTCGGTAAAAATGCTCACTTGAGAAGCCGACAGGGTTTTTTTTGCAATGCCGGGACGAGACAGGCCAGGGGGTGTAATATGAGCCCTTTAATGGCCTCCCTCTGCTGTTCTGAAATCACTGAGGGGATTGGT